>NC_141006.1:79557812-80157812 GCF_052327205.1 Somniosus microcephalus | reverse complement strand
CTTTCTTAAATAGTGGGATTACATTTGTTACCTTCCAATCCGTGGGAACCATTCCAGAATCTATGGAATTTTGGAAAATGACAACCAATGCAACCAACTATCTCTATAGCCACCACCTTCAAAACCCTAGGGTGTAGGCCATCAGGTCCAGGGGATTTATTGGCTTTCAGTCCCACTGATTTCTCCAGTACTATTTTTTTTTACTTATACTCATTTCTTTCAGTTCCTCATTCTCGCTAGACCCTTGGTTCTTCACGATTTCCGGGAAGTTTTTTCCTTCTTCTTCCGTGAAGACAGACACAAAGGACTGGATTTTCATTGAGGAGGTGGGACTGCAACTTTTGGGGTTGTTGTCCCGCCTCCATCGAGTTGTGGCCAACCCATGCGATTTAGACTTGATTGACCTTGTTGACCCCGCCCAGCGGGCTCAGCAGGCCAATTAAGGGTCACCTGGCAATAGGTGACATCACAGATTGAAATTTCATCTGTCAAGACCTTTTGACAGATGAAATATCAAGGTTTCACAGCTGTTTGAAGCTGTCAAACACTGACAATCTGTACTCCAGGTTAATTCCTTCCTCCCAGGATGATTTAGAGATCGCCCCGGAACAGAAAGCAGAGGCTACAGATTTTGACAGCTGGCGGCCATTCTGCTTTCTGTGCCGGTGAGATGAGGGACTCCCGAGACCTGAAGGAGGGAAGGCTGTAAAGGTAAGTAAAGGTTAGTAGAACTTCTTTAAACACTTTACACAAGCCAAACACACTTACCGCTGCACTCATGCACCCATCACTCACCTGAACACCGGACATCTCGACCCCTCCAAGCCCTTCATCCCGACAGCCTGCCTCACTAACTTGGCGTGGTTTGGAGCCATCGGGAATCCCACATTTCAACAATGAAAATAGGGATTAGGCTAAAAACTGCCTGTTAACAACCTGTTAACAGGCAGTTAATTGGCACTAATCCCCTTCCCACCTCAGAGAGGCGGGTCCCAGTGCGGGGCGGGTACCCGCCTCCTTTGAAACTGGCATGGAGGCGGGTTGGTGGCGGGATAATAAGAACATAAGAACATAAGAAGTAGGAGCAGGAGTAGGCCATACGGCCCCTCGGGCCTGCTCCGCCATTCAATAGGATCATGGCTGATCCGAATCTAGACTCACGTCCACTTCCCTGCCCTCTCCCCGTAACCCCTAATTCTCTTATGTGCTAGGAAACTGTCTATCTCCATTTTAAATTTATTTAATGTTGCAGCTTCCGCAGCTCTCTGGGGTAGCGAATTCCATAGATTTACTACCCTCTGAGTGAAGAAGTTTCTCCTCATCTCAGTTCTGAAAGGGCAGCCCCTTATTCTTAGATTATGCCCCCGAGTTCTAGTCTCACCCATCAGTGGAAACATCCTCACCGCATCCACCCGATCAAGCCCCCTCACAATCTTACATGTTTCGATAAGATCACCTCTCATTCTTCTGAACTCCAATGAGTAGAGTCCCAACCTACTCAACCTTTCCTCATACGTCAACCCCCTCATCTCCGGAATCAACCGAGTGAACCTTCTCTGAACCGCCTCGAGAGCAAGTATATCTTTTCTTAAATATGGAAACCAAAACTGCACGCAGTATTCCAGGTGTGGCCTCACCAATACCCTGTATAACTGCAGCAAGACTTCCCTGTTTTTATACTCCATCCCCCTCGCAATAAAAGCCAAGATTCCATTGGCCTTCCTGATCACCTGCTGCACCTGCATACTAACTTTTTGTGTTTCATGCACCAGGATCCCCAGATTCCTTTGTACTGTAGCACTTTGCAGTTTCTCTCCATTTAGATAATAACTTGCTCTTTGATTTTTTCTGCCAAAGTGCATAACCTCACACTTTCCAACATTATATTGCATCTGCCAAATCTCTGCCCAATCACTTAGCCTGTCTATGTCCTTTTGCAGGTTTTTTATGTCCTCCTCACTCACTGCTTTCCCTCCCATCTTTGTATCGTCGGCAAACTTGGACATGTTGCACTCGGTCCCTTCCTCCAAATCGTTAATATAGATTGTAAAGAGTTGGGGTCCCAGCACTGACCCCTGCAGAACACCACTAGTTACTGATTGCCAGCCCGAGAATGAACCATTTATCCCAACTCTTTGTTTTCTGTTAGATAGCCAATCTTCCACCCATGCCAGTATATTACCCCCAATCCCGTGATTTCTTATCTTGATCAGTAATCTTTTGTGTGGAACCTTGTCAAATGCCTTTTGGAAGTCAAATACACTACATCCACTGGTTCCCCTTTATCCACCCTGTATGTACATCCTCAAAGAATTCGAGCAAATTTGTCAAACATGACTTCCCCTTCATAAAACCATGCTGACTCTGTCCTATTAAATTATGTTTATCCAAATGCTCTGTTACTGTTTCCTTAATAATGGACTCCAACATTTTGCCAACCACAGATGTTAGGCTAACTGGTCTATAGTTTCCAGCTTTTTGTCTACTTCCCTTCTTAAATAAGGGTGTTACATTAGCAGTTTTCCAATCTGCCGGGACCTTTCCTGAATCCAGGGAGTTCTGGAAAATAATCACCAATGCATCCACAATCCCTACCGTCACTTCTCTCAAGACCCTAGGATGTAGGCCATCAGGTCCGGGGGATTTATCCGCCTTAAGTCCCATTGTTTTACTGAGTACCATCTCCTTAGTGATTTTAATCGTGTTTAGCTCCTCCGCCCCCCCCCCCCCCCGCATTGCCCCCTGTTTGTCCAGTGTTGGGATATTTTTAGTGTCCTCTACTATAAAGACTGATACAAAATATTTGTTCAGCGTCTTTGCCATCTCCATGTTCCCCACCACTAGTTTCCCGTCCCATCCTCTAAGGGACCAACGTTCAATTTAGCCACCCTTTTTCTTTTTATATAGCTGTAGAAACTCTTGCTATCTGTTTTTATATATTTTGCTAGTTTACTTTCATAATCTATCTTCCCTTTCTTAATTAATCTTTTAGTTATTGTTTGCTGGCTTTTAAATGCTTCCCAATCTTCTATCCTCCCACTAGATTTGGCTACTTTATATGCCCTTGTTTTCAGTCGGATACTATCCTTTATTACTTTACTAAGCCACGGATGGCTGTTTTTTCTTTTATTCCCCTTTTTCCTCAGTGGAATATATTTATCTTGAAAGATGTGAAATATCTCCTTGAATGTAGACCACTGCTCTTGTACCGTCTTACACTTTAATCTGTTTTCCCAGTCCACTTTAGTCAATTCTACTCTCATACCTTCATAGTCTCCTTTATTTAAGCTCAGTACGCTGGTTTGAGATCTAACTCTCTCATCCTCAAACTGAATTTGGAATTCAACCATATTATGGTCACTCATTCCAAGGGGATCCTTTACTAGGACATTTTTTATTAATCCTGTCTCATTACACAGGACCAGGTCTAAGATTGCCTGCTCCCTGGTTGGTTCAGTTACATACTGCTCAAGGAACCCGTCTCTAATACATTCTATGAACTCTTCCTCAAAGCTGCCATGCCCAATTTGATTAGTCCAGTCAATATGAAAGTTAAAATCCCCCATGATTATAGCTGTTCCCTTATTACAAGCCCCAACTATTTCCTGATTTATACTCCGACCAACAGAGTTGCAACTGTTAGGAGGCCTATAGACTACGCCCATTAGTGACTTTTTCCCCTTATTATTCCTTATCTCCACTCAAACTATTTCACTATCCTGATCCTTTGACCCAATATCATTTCTGACTATTGCAGTGATTCCATCCTTGATTGACATAGCAACCCCACCTCCCTTTCCTTCCTGTCTGTCCTTCCTAATTGTCAAATACCCTTGTATGTTTAGTTCCCAGTCATGATTATCTTGCAGCCATGTTTCCGTAATGGCCACCAGATCATACCCATGTGTAGTTATTTGTACCGTCAACTCGTCAATTTTGTTTCAAATGCTGCGTGCATTCAGATAAAGAACTTTCAAATATGTTTTCTGACAATTTATTCCTGCTTTTACCCCTTTTACTACTTTACCTTTATCATTATACATTCTGTCCCTTCCTGACACGCTCTGGTTTTTAATTCCCCCACTGCTACCTTGCTCTATTGCCTTCTCCGCTGTCATTTTTATTTTTCACTCTCTTAAAACCTCCCCCCCACTAATTAGTTTAAAGCCCTCTCTACAGCCCTAGTTATTCGATTCACCAGGACTCTAGTCCCAGCACTGGCCAAGTGAAGCCCGTCCCAACGGAACAGCTCTCTCCTGTCCCAGTACTGATGCCAGTGTCCCAGGAAGCAAAACCCATTTCTCCCACACCAGTCTTTGAGCCACGCATTTAACTCTCTAATTTTATTTACCCTAGCCAAATTTGCACGTGGCTCAGGTAGTAATCCAGAGATTATTACCCTTGTGGTTCTGCTTTTTAATTTGGCCCCTAGCTGCTCAAACTCCCTCAGCAGAACCTCCTTCCTTGTCCTATCTCTGTCGTTGGTACCAACATGGACCACGACAACTGGATCCTCCCCCTCCCACTCCAAGTTTCTCTCCAGCCCAGAGGAGATGTCCTTAACCCTGGCACCGGGCAGGCAACACAGCCTTCGGGACTCTCGCTCTCGGCTGCAAAGAACTCTATCTATCCCCCTAACGATACTATCCCCTACCACTACAACATTTCTTTTATCTCCCCCCACTTGAATGGGCCCCCGCTCCACGGTGCTGTGGCCGGGTTGCTCATCCTCCCCGCAGTCCCCATTCCCATCCTCACAGGGAGTAAGAGCCTCAAACCTGTTGGACAAGAGCAAGGGCTGCGGCTCCTCCAACACTACCTCCTGGATCCCCGTACCTGCCTCACTTCTAGTCACACCATCCTGACACTGGCCACGGACTACATCTGAATTAATTAATCTAATTGGTGTGACTACCTCCTGATACACAGAGTCCAGGTAACTCTCCCCCTTCCTGATGTGTCTCAGTGTTTGAAGCTCGGACTCCAGCTCTTCAACACAGAGCCAGAATTCCTCGAGCAGCCAACACTTACTGCAAATGTGATCACCGTGAGCATCAATGGTGTCCACCAGCTCCCACATATTGCAGCAGCAACACATCACCTGATCTCCCATTCTATGTAATTAATTAAATGTATTAATATTATTCTTAAATACCCTCTGCCCCGATTCTAGATGATGAATATCGCACCTTAGAAACTATAAACCACAGAGTTTAAGCTTAAAAAGAGAGAAATACTCACCAACCAATCACTTACCCGCTTTCTGGTGATGTCACACTTGGATTACTTTTTACCTCTCTCCTTCCCTCTGAGTTCCAAGATTCGAGATTGGTAAACCTACCTGGGTCTCTGGAGCCTTTATACAGCAGCTCAGCCCACGATTCCCGCCGATTCTCGCACTGAGGCCTTACCTGGGTCTCTGGAGCCTTTATACAGCCGCTCAGCCCACGATTCCCGCCGATTCTCGCACTGAGGCCTTACCTGGGTCTCGGGAGCCTTTATACAGCCGCTCAGCCCACGATTCCCGCCGATTCTCGCACTGAGGCCTTACCTGGGTCTCTGGAGCCTTTATACAGCCGCTCAGCCCACGATTCCCGCCGATTCTCGCACTGAGGCCTTACCTGGGTCTCGGGAGCCTTTATACAGCCGCTCAGCCCACGATTCCCGCCGATTCTCGCACTGAGGCCTTACCTGGGTCTCGGGAGCCTTTATACAGCCGCTCAGCCCGCGATTCCTGCCGATTCTCGCACTGAGGCCTTACCTGGGTCTCGGGAGCCTTTATACAGCCGCTCAGCCCGCGATTCCCGCCGATTCTCGCACTGAGGCCTTACCTGGGTCTCGGGAGCCTTAATACAGCCGCTCAGCCCGCGATTCCCGCCGATTCTCGCACTGAGGCCTTACCTGGGTCTCGGGAGCCTTTATACAGCCACTCAGCCTGTGATTCCCACCGATTCTCGCACTGAGGCCTTACCTGGGTCTCGGGAGCCTTTATACAGCTGCTCAGCCCGCGATTCCCGCCGATTCTCGCACTGAGGCCTTACCTCGGTCTCGGGAGCCTTTATACAGCCACTCAGCCTGTGATTCCCGCCGATTCTCGCACTGAGGCCTTACCTGGGTCTCGGGAGCCTTTATACAGCCACTCAGCCCGCGATTCCCGCCGATTCTCGCACTGAGGCCTTACCTCGGTCTCCGGAGCCTTTATACAGCCGCTCAGCCCGCGATTCCCGCCGATTCTCGCACTGAGGCCTTACCTGGGTCTCGGGAGCCTTTATACAGCCGCTCAGCCCGCGATTCCCACCGATTCTCGCACTGAGGCCTTACCTGGGTCTCGGGAGCCTTTATACAGCCGCTCAGCCCGCGATTCCCACCGATTCTCGCACTGAGGCCTTACCTGGGTCTCGGGAGCCTTTATACAGCCACTCAGCCTGTGATTCCCACCGATTCTCGCACTGAGGCCTTACCTCGGTCTCCGGAGCCTTAATACAGCCGCTCAGCCCGCGATTCCCGCCGATTCTCGCACTGAGGCCTTACCTGGGTCTCGGGAGCCTTTATACAGCCGCTCAGCCCGCGATTCCCGCCGATTCTCGCACTGAGGCCTTACCTGGGTCTCGGGAGCCTTTATACAGCTGCTCAGCCCGCGATTCCCGCCGATTCTCGCACTGTTAGGGACCCCCGATTTCAGGATTTTAAACCCCCACACACCTCCAATCCCGACTCCATGGCTCAATGAAAATCCAGCCCAAAGTATTTGTTTAATTTCTCTGCCATTTCCTTATTCCCCATTATAATTTCTCCTGTCTCAGCCTGTAAGGGACCCACATTTACTTTCGCTAATCTTTCCTTTTTACATACCTATAGAAGCTTTTACAGTCTCTTGCTAGTTTACTGTCATATTATATTTTCCCTTTTTTTAAATCAATTTCTTGGTCCTCCTTTGCTGAATTCTAAAATCCTCCCAATCCTCAGGCTTACTACTTTTTTTAGCAGCATTATAAGCCTCTTCCTTTGATCTAATACTATCTTTATCTTCTCTTGTTAGTCACAGTTGGAACATTTTTCCTGTGGTGTTTTTGTGCCTTAAAGGAATGTATATTTGTTGTAAATTATGTATTCATTCTTTAAAAGCTAGCCATTGCTTGTCTACCGTCATACCTTTTAATGCAGTTTCCCAATCTACCGTAGCCAACTCGCCCCTCATACCTACGTAGTTTGCTCTGTTTAGATTTAAGACCTTAGTTTCGGATTTAACTAAGGAGGCCAATTTCTAGCCCAAGTTTTTTTGAGTAGAATACAGGGAACCTTGGCCTGAATGTGAGCTGAGCTGGCATTGTTTGTTTGATATGAGTTCTTTATCATTTTTCACTTGAAGCAACGCTTTGTAAAGCACACATTCTTTTCAATTTGATCCCACTAATGTCTCTTTTCGTGCCTCCTTTCAAATTTTCTAGTCAGTTCTTATCTTTTGTCAATGTTGAGTCCATGACGCCAGGCGTGTAAACCCTTCACTCTCGTCTTCTTGCATCACTGAGTGGCACCTGTTCATAACTATCTGTAAATGGGAAATGCAATTAAAAGCTCCTCACAGCAGTCGCTGCATGAGGTGACTGACAGTTGCAATTTAAATGTGAAGATCAGTCATCCTGAATGGGAAAAGAAAATCACGTTAGATTGAGGCCCAGTTATTGCCATCTTCACAGCTTCCTGAACTGGCAAACTAAAAGTGACAATAACAGGAGCTTTCAGTGAGATTCCTTTGAACTTTCTGTGGTGTTATGTGTTGATTTGTTTACTCAAATACTGTAAATGAAATGAGTTCCGTGTCAGGGTGATGGAGTGCGGACTTCGCTATTACAGCCAGCGCGTTAAGATGCTGTCACTTTGAAGAAAGAACCTCCCAAAGGAGATTCACCAGGATGTTACCTGGGCTGGAGCATTTCAGCTATGAAGAGAGACTGGACAGGCTGGGGTTGTTTTCCTTAGAGCAGAGAAGGCTGAGGGGGAACCTGATTGAAGTGTACAAAATTATGAGGGGCGTAGATAGAAAGGAACTTTCCCCCTTAGTAGAAGGGTCAATAACCAGGCGGCATAGTTTCAAGGTAAGGGGCAGGAGGTTTAGAGGGGATTTGAGGAAAAACTTTTTCACCCAGAGGGTGGTTGGAATCTGGAACTCACTGCCTGAAAGGGTGGTAGAGGCAGGAACCCTCACAACTTTCAAGAAGCATTTAGATGAGCACTTGAAACGCCATAGCATACAAGGCTACGGACCAAGTGTTGGAAAATGGGACTAGAATAGATAGGGCTTGATGGCCGGCACAGACACGATGGGCCGAAGGGCCTCTTTCTGTGTTGTATAACTCTATGGGGAAAAAATTCGGTATCGCCTCGTTTGGGGCGCCATTATCGGCCGTGCGCAAAGTTTAGCGCCTGGCGCTAATTATCGCCTCCGATGGCAAACTTGGTGATTGGAGCACTAAATCAGGCGCTTCACACCTGTCTTAAGGCGCAAAGGCCGAGGAGCGAGGCGCTACCTCAGAGCGCTGGCGAAGCTCATGTGATGTCAGTCAGCAATGGAACACAGACACACTGGCGCCGGCCAGTTCTTAAAGGGGAGTTCTGACGAAAGGTCATCGACCTGAAACGTTAACTCTGTTTCTCTCTTCACAGATGCTGCTTGACCTGCTGAGTTTCTCCAGCATTTTCTGTTTTTATCTTAAAGGGGAGGGTTGATTTTGCTCTCCATCCACATCCTGCTCATTGCAGCCTTGAACCTCGGCCTGGAGAGACCTGTACATCAAATCTACTGGAAAGAACAATGGAGAGACCCAGGGAAAGAGCTCAGAGTGCAGCCCCCACAGTCTCTTCTAAATCGATACAAGGAAGATCAAATCAAAATGAACCTGCAAAGTGCTGCTCAGTACCCAAAACTCCTTCACACAGCGTTGAATCTCTCCAGAAGTCTCTCTCTCTCTCTCTCTCTCTCTCAGAATGCGTGGTGCAAAAATGTCACCAACAAAAAAAGGCAAGAAGCGGTCGCCTTTAAATAGCGCTCCCCCAGTCCCTTCCCGACTGCAAAACGCTCCCCTCAACCTGTCGTTGCTAGCGGCAGGCGGTAAGGCAGGGGGCGCCACTCAATATCCGGTCCGGGGCGCTACCAGGGCGTTGCACATTCGACTGATGTCACGATCTGCCGGCACAGGAGATCGTGGCGGTAGTGTTTAGCGCCGCAGCAAAATGTCTAGTTAATTTTGCAAGCAGCGCAAACATCGACGCGCACGGGCACTAGTTGCTTTGCGCCCCATTAGCGCCCTCTTAAGGCACTAACCGGAGGCGCAAACCAACTGAATTTTACCCCCTATGACTCTAACTCCCACTTCTCCAGCACCTTTCACCACCTCAGGACGTCCCAAATCACTTCACAGCCAATGAAGTACTTTTTGAAGTGGAGTCACTGTTGTAATGTAGGAAAAACGCAGCAGCCAATCTGCGCACAGCAAGCTCCCACAAACAGCAATGTGATAATGACCAGATAATCTGTTTTTGAGTGATGTTGGTTGAGGGAGAAACATTGGCCCCAGGACACCAGGGAGAACTCCCCCCTGCTCTTCTTCGAAATAGTGCCGCTGGATCTTTTACGTCCACCTGAGAGCGTGAACATTAACAGAGGGCTGACGCACTGGTTCCCCACAGTCATTGTTATTCCCCAATGTAAATGACCTCAAACTAAATCATGGGTGTGTCAATCGCCACTTGGAAAAACCGTCTGCTGTTGGGGTCTCAAACAGGCCGAGCTCGTTCAGTGCGTCAACGTGCGTCCTTCGTGACACAGAACCAGCAGTCAGAGTGAGCCAGCACAGGTAACTGACTCAGGATCACAGGTTCCCGTCACAGTTACAATCTGATGCCATGGCCCGCCCTTTAAAATCACTCATCGGAGGATCAACACGGAGACCAGTACAAGGCAGCGGCATAAACACAGGATGCCACATACATGCCCTCGAGACTGGAACTAAAAAAAGAAATACGTCCTTACAGAGCACTTTAAGGGGGATTCTGCCCCAATTCAACACATTGGGCCGGACATTCCGACCCCCATAGGTGCGTACGAGGCGTAATTTTGCCCATTTTTCTCCCTCCTCGCCTCCCCTGCTGAAGGCAGTGGCTCCTGACTGGGATACAGTGGTTGCCATTCACCTCCACTACCTCCCCCAAGTGGCCATTTTTCATGTGCAGCCCTAGACAGTGACTGTCAGTAGGATATTCGACCAGGGGGGAAGCATCACAGCCGAGTCAGATCCCGTCTTTGCCTAAAGTTCACAGGTGCTGGAACCCTGCGACCTTTCCCTTCTCTAACCCAGGGGCGCGGAGACCCCGATTGCCGCCCAGACTGCTAACGCTGCAGATTCCAGGGAGAAAACAAACCTGGGAGCTTCCTGCTGGCTACTGACTTAACCACGCAACATAGGAAGCAAACAGTTCTGATGAAGGGCTCGACCCAAAACGTTAACTCTGTTTCTCCTCTCCTCGATGTTGTCTGACGTGCTGAGTGTTTCCAACACTTTCTGTTGTTATTTCAGATTTCCAGCATTCGCAGTACAGGAAACTTTGTGTTATCCAGAGGCGAACCGTCCGGCAAGCTCGAGCCACCGGCAAAAATCAGGAGCCGTTTTTTATTCTTTTCGTTTCTTTTCTTTGCTTTTTTTGAACAGTCAAGCTCTGCAATGTCTGTAGCTAAGCAACAGCTTCAGCTAGAGACGCTACAGAGACGCTTGCCGACTGTTTAGAGGCTGTTGCTAAGCAACAGGGTTTGTTGATTCATACGGAGATGAAAATCTCCGTATGTTTCAACATTAGCTCTGGAGTGTCCGGCAGTTTTGAGGGAACGGCAGCAGCTCGGTCCCGTCGGTGCCGGAGAGCACAAAGTTTCCTGTATTTTGCTATTGTATAGGAACCACACAGTCAGTTGTGACCTGATACTTGGCTGAACCTCTTTGCAGACACATTCAATGCTGATCTACATTACGTTTCCTACATTACAACAGTGACGACACTTCAGAAGCACTTCATTGGTTGTAAAGTGCTTTGGGACAACCTGAGGTTGTGAAAGGCGCTATAGAAATGCAAGACTTTCTTTTCTTTTTGTGGTGATTGCGCTGTGGAGAGGTGCAGACAACAAACCTCATGCAGCACCCCTCAAATGGGGTTCGGGTGCTGAGCTGCCCCGTCACTTGGCGGCCGGTTCATGCTCGCCCCTACAGTCCGCTTTGCCTTAATGTTTGAAGCATCTCCTTTTAGTTCCCGGCCCCTTCAGCCTGACAAAGGCTGATAATGCGTTGAGCTGCTGTTTGAAACTCTCCAAAGATTTGGAGTCTTCTGTCACCTATTGTGACACGCTCCCCATCTCTGTGAATTTCAATTTCACTCAGTTTTCCCATCTGAATCTGCGCCTAAAGTTATGCTAATGAGCTGACCTTAGACAATTAAGTGCAAAATTAGGTTTCAACCTCATGCCGGGCTGGGGCTGTGCCGAGATGGTGGTGGGTAGCATGCTGCGGGATGGAGTCGAGGACACTTGCGTCGAAGACAGAGTCTCGGTTAAGGAGATCTTCAAAGTGTTCCTTCCAGCGGGCACTGACTGCCTCTCTGTCCTTGATGAGTACCTCTCCGTTCTTGGCCCGCAGTGGGGAAGGGCCTTGGGTGCGTGGGCCGTAGGCGGTCTTGACTGCGCTAAAGGACCCATGCACGTCGTGGTTGTCGGCTAGCTGCTGGATCTCCTGTGCTTTCTCCACCCACCATCTGTTCTTTAGGTCGCGAGTTTTTTGTTGGACCTCGGCCTTCAGGCGTCTGTAGAGCTGCTTTCTTGCTCTCGAGTTCTGCCGCTGTTTCCAGATCAGGAATGCCTTGCGCTTGTGGTTTATCAGCTCCTGGATCTCCTGGTCATTCTCGTCGAACCAGTCTTGGTGTTTCCTGGTCGAGTGACCGAGCGTCTCTTCACAGCGGCTGATTATGGAGGCCTTGAGTGCAGACCAGGCGCTGTGGACACACTGTGTCTCTGCATCACTGGGAGTCGTCAGGTTGTTTGTGAGGCGCAGGCTGAATAGGGCTTTCTTAGCGGGGTCTTTGAGTGCTCCAGCGTTGATTTTCCTGCGACATTGTTTCTGTTGCTGCCGCTGTTTTGGGGTTACATTGATGGAGATGACAGAGCGGATTAGGCGGTGGTCTGTCCAGCAGTCGTCAGCTCCTGTCATGGTGCGGGTGATGCGGACGTCCTTGTGGTCCGTTGCTCGGATGATGATGTAGTCCAGCAGACGCCAGTGCTTGGAGCGAGAGTGTTGCCATGAAACCTTGTACTTGTCTCTCTGACGGAACAAGGTGTTGGTTATGACAAGGCCATGTTCTAAGCATTTCATCAGGAGGAGGGTACCATTGGAGTTGGCTTTCCCAACCCCCTCTCTGCTGATCACACCTCCCCAGAGGTCTGTGCCTTTTCCAACTTTGGCGTTAAAGTCACCAAGGAGGATCAGCTTGTCACCCGTTGGGACTCAGGACAGGGATTGTTCGAGGCTGGAGTAGAGTTCCTCTTTGGAGTATGTGTGTGTGTGTGTGCTAGGCCAAGGTAGCAGAGCCTGGTCTCCAATTGTCTTGGATCCCCTTGCCATTGGACCAAGACCTTGCTCTGTCAAGCCCGTGTGGTAGCTGGTGTGCAACGGCCATCCCAAGTTAAAAGAATTCACGCACAGGCATCTTCCACCCTTTAAAATGAAGTTCGGGGCCTGGAACATCAGGACCCTCATGGACAACCCCAACAGCGACAGAGCGGAACGCTGTACTGCTATCGTTGCCCGGGAGCTCAGACATTTCGACATTGACATCGCCGCCCTAAGCAAGACCCGGCGGGCAGGGGAAGGCCAGCTCAAGGAGCAAGGCGGTGGTTACACCTTCTTCTGGAAAGGCAAACCTGAAGAAAAACACCGCCTCCATGGGTAGGCTTCGCCATAAATAATGTGACTAGTCTGATTGCGGTAATTATAGAGCAGTTTCCCTGCTGTCTGCCACAGGGAAAGTCATCGCAAGAATCCTCCTCAATCGCCTTTTCCCAGTGGTTGAAGAGCTCCTCCCAGAGTCGCAATGCGGATTCCACCCACTAAGGGGCACAATGGACATGCTCTTCACCGCACGTCAACTACAAGAGAAATGCAGGGAACAGCGCCAACCGTTGTACATGGCCTTCTTTGACCTCAGAAAGGCCTTCGACTCCGTCAACCGTGAGGGATTATGGAGTGTCCTCCTCAAATTCGGCTGCCCTCAAAGGTTTGTCACCATCCTCCGCCTGCTTCATGATGGCATGCAAGCCGTGATCCTGACCAACGGATCCACCACAGACCCAATTCATGTACGGACCGCGGTCAAGCAAGGCTGTGTCATCACACCAATGCTCTTCTCGATCTTCCTTGCTGCAATGCTCCATCTCACCCTCAGTAAGCTCCCCGCTGGAGTGGAGCTAATCTACAGAACAAATGGGAAACTGTTCAAACTCCTTTACCTCCAGTCCAGATCCAAGGTCATCCCATCCTCTGTCATCGAATTACAGTATGCAAACAATGCTTGTGTCTGTGTTCACTCTGAGGCCGAACTCCAAACCATCGTCAACGCCTTCACTGAAGAGTTCAAGAGCATGGGCCTTACACTAAACATCCGTAAGACAAAGGTCCTCTACCAACCTGCCCCCGCCACACAGTACTGCCCCCCGCCCCCCCCGATTATCAAAATCCGTGACAAGGCCTTGGACAACGTGGGCCACTTTCCATACCTCAGGAGCCTACTGTCAACAAGGGCAGACGTCGACGACGAAGTCCAACACCGCCTTCAGTGTGCCAGTGCAGCCTTCGGTCGCCTGAGGAAGAGAGTGTTTGAAGACCAGGACCTCAAACCCGGCACCAAACTCATGGTCTACAGAGCTGTAGTGATACCCACCCTCCTGTATGCTTCAGAGACATGGACCATGTACAGCAGGCAACTCAAAGCACTGGAGAGGTACCACCAACGCTGCCTCCGCAAGATTCTGCAAATCCATTGGCAGGATAGACGCACCAACGTCAGTGTTCTCGCGCAGGCCAACATCCCCAGCATCGAAGCTTTGACCACACTCGATCAGCTCCGATGGACGGGCCACATCGTCCGCATGCCCGATACGAGACTCCCAAAACAAGTGCTCTACTCAGAGCACTGACACAGCAAGAGAGCCCCAGGTGGGCAGAGGAAACGCTTCAAGGACACCCTCAAAGCCTCCTTGAAAAAGTGTAACATCCCCACCGACACCTGGGAATCCCTGGCCCAAGACTGCACAAAGTGGAGTAGAAGCATTCGGGAAGGCGCCGAACACCTCGAGTCTCTTCGCCAGGAGCAAGCGGAAGCCAAGCACAGGCAGCTCAAGGAGCGCACGTCAACCCAAGCACCCCACCCACCCGCCCCTTCAACCACCATCTGCCCCACCTGTGACAGAGACTGTAGGTCCCACATTGGACTCATCAGTCACCTGAGAACTCATTCTTAATGTGGAAGCAAGTCATCCTCGGTTCCGAGGGACTGCCTGCCTAAGAAGAAGAAGAAGAGGGGCAAACAGCCCACTTCAACTTGACTCTGTCTAAAGCCCATCGATAACCATTCCAATCTCAACTCCGGCAAAGGTGAAAAATTTCCCAACAAACAGAACCTGCCGTCATTCGACGACCTTTCATTTGAGTGAAATGAAATCTTTACCCGCTCGGAGCTGCAGCCTGTCACAGCCATGTGTTATTTCCAACAAAACTTTTTATTAATTGTCATTGCAAATCCACAGTCAGCATTGTGAATGTACGTTCTGTGGACAAATGTCTGACTTTTCCTGAAGGCTACAACATCCATGGTGCATGAACAACAATAACAATCATTTGCCAGTGTGATATATCCTCTGCGCCCGAAACACTGCTTTCACACATCATTCATAATGAGTTATTAATATGTTGATATCAAAAAAGCTAAAAACAGAAACATTAATAATGTTAACATAACAACACGTCACGTGTAGCTGTAACACTGGTTTTTTTTTCCAGGTCTAAATGGAATGACAGATTCGCCCTAATGTTATTTTTTTCCCATTTTGGAGGGGAACCATCTTAGAGGAGAAGAGGGAGGTAAAGAGGCGGAGAGGTTCAGGGAGGGAATTCCAGAGCTTAGGACCCAGGCAGCTGAAGGCACGGCCGCCAATGGTGGAGCGATGGAAATCGAGGATGGACAAGAGGCCAGAATTGGAGGAGCGCAGAGGGTAGTAGAGCTGGAGGAGGTTACCGAGGTAAGGAGGGGAAAGGCGCCACAGAAGGTTACAGATTCTAAGCCCCTATTGTGCGCAGATTTGCTGCCGCGTTTCCCACATTACAACACTGACTACACTTCACAAAGTACTTCATTGGTTGTAAAGCACGTTGGGACGTCCTGAGGTTGTGAACAGTGCTGTAGAGATGCAAGTTTGTTCTTCCTTTTTCTTAATTTAAGACTTGAACGTATTTTAAAAAAACAAAGGGGTAGAAATTGCACTTCTGCGCTCCCAGCACACGCTGAGGGTGGATGTTGTGTGACCCCAGTCCATGAGTAAAAGTAATGGACAGAAAATTACAGGAGGATGGCGTGCAGGTTCATAGTATGTGCTTCGAGGAGCATAGTGCTACATTGCGGGAGTGCTACATTGTCAGAGCTGCAGTCCTTCACATCAGATGTTAAACCTCGCACAGTGCAAATTGTAAGTAGGGTTATGCTCATAGAAACAGAGAAACATAGAAACATAGAAACAGAGAAACATAGAAGATAGGAGCAGGAGTCGGCCATTCGGCCCCTCGAGCCTGCTCCGCCATTCAATGCGATCATGGCTGATCATCCAAATTCAGTACCCTGTCCCTGCCTTCTCCCCATATCCCTTGATCCCTTTAGCCTTAAGAAATATATCTAACTCCTTCTTGAATATGTTTAATGAATTGGCCTCCACTGCCTTCTGTGGTAGAGAATTCCACAGGTTCACCACTCTCTGGGTGAAGAAACTCCTCCTCATCTCAGTCCTAAATGGCCTACCCCTTATCTTTAGACTGTGACCCCTGGTTCTGGACTCCCCGATGATCAAGAACATCCTTCCTGCATCTAGTCTGTCTAGTCCTGTTAAAATTTTAGAGGTTTCAATGAGATCCCCTCTCATTCTTCTAAACTCCAGCGAGTACAAGCCCAATCGACACAATCTCTCCTCATATGTCATTCCTGCCATCCCAGGTATCAGCCTGGTGAATCTTCGCTGCACTCTCTCCATGGCAAGAACATCCTTCCGCAGATAAGGCGACCAAAACTGCACACAATACTCAAGATGTGGTCTCACCAAGGCCCTGTACAACTGCAGCAAGACATCCTTGTTCCTGTACTCGAATCCTCTCACTACGAAGGCCAACATACCATTGGCCTTCTTAACCACCTGCTGCACCTGCATGCTTACCTTCAGCAACTCCAGCTCAAATCAATTGCTGTGGTAGTAGGGAGCAAAGTTAAATACTGTCATTCATGGATTTGTTTCCCTCCAAGTCCTGGAACTCCCTCCCTAACAGTTTGGGTTTTTTTTATATTCATTCATGGGACGTGGGTCTCGCTGGCAAGGCCAGCATTTATTGGCCATCCCTAATTGCCCTTGAGAAGGTGGTGGTGAGCCGCCTTCTTGAACCGCTGCAGTCCGTGTGGTGAAGGTGCTCCCACAGTGCTGTTAGGGAGGGAGTTCCAGGATTTTGACCCAGTGATATACTTCTAAGTCAGGATGGTGTGTGACTTGGAGGGGAACTTGGAGGTGGTGGTGTTCCCATGCGCCTGCTGCCCTTGTCCTTCTAGGTGGCAGAGGTCGCGGGTTTGGGAGGTGGTTAGATGCTCGCTTGTTGGAGATAGTCATTGCCTGGCACTTGTTTGACATGAATGTTACCTGTCGTCCAGGTCTTGCTGCATGCGGGCATGGACTGCTTAATTATCTGAGGAGTTGCGAATGGCGCTGAACACTGTGCAGTCATCAGCAAACATCCTCACTTCTGACCTTATAATGGAGGGAAGGTCACTGATGAAGCAGCTGAAGATGTTGGGCCTAGGACACTGCCCTGAGGAACTCCTGCAGCGATGTCCTGGGGCTGTGATGATTGACCTCCAACCGCCACAACCATCTTCCTTTGTGCTAAGTTTGACACCAGGCAGTGGAGTGTTTTCCCCCTGATTCCCATCGACTTCAGTTTTACTAGGGCTCCTTGATACCACACTTGGCCCAATGCTGCCTTGATGTCAAGGGCAGTCACTCTCACCTTACCTCTGGAATTCAGCTCTTTTGTTCATGTTAGGACCAAGGCTGTAACGAGGTCTGGAGCCGAGTGGTCTTGGCGGAACCCGAACTGAGTATCGGTGAGCAGGTTATTGGTGAGTAAGTGCTGCTTGATAACATTGTTGACGACACCTTCCATCACTTTGCTGATGATTGAGAGTAGACTGATGGGGCGGTAATTGGCTGGATTGGATTTGTCCTCTTTGTGGACAGGTCATACCCTGGGCAGTTTTCCACATTTTCGGATAGATGCCAGTGTTATAGCTGTACTGGAACATCTTGGCTAGAGGCTCGGCTAGTTCTAGAGCACAAGTCTTCAGCACGTCAGCCGGGATGTTGTCGGGGCCCATAGCCTTTGCTGTGGGAGCACCTTCATCACACAGACTGCAGCGGTTCAAGAAGGCGGCTCACCACCACCTTCTCAAGTGCAACTAGGGATGGGCAACAAATGCCGGCCTTGCCAGCGACGCCCACATCCCGTGAATGAATAAATAAAAAATTGAGAATAAGATTGACACAGCTAATACTCTGAGGAAGTTTATGGAGATATCTTAACGGATCATGAGATACAAAGATGAATTACATCATTAATTATAGATTACCTGCCCCTTCTTTTTACAGCTCAGTTTTAGAAGCATCTAGATATCCAAGTTGCTTCTGACAGGGTCAATCAGTAAAGTTGACTTCACTGCATAAGGAATATGATTAAATCATCTGTTGAAGTGAAAAATGACAGGTTCCTTGCACATATAAGTAGCACATCAAACTCTGCCTGTAGATCAGACTTGATCAAGCATGCACCAGTCTATATCTGTACACTACCGTTATATAAAAAATTACATATGTATGAATGTCCTGGCCACCCCCACTTCAGACATCACACACCATCTCATACAAATTTTTGTATCATAATTGAAGAAAGTATAAAGAAACAAAGCCAGTGGTCCCCATTTTAACTCTGGCTGGGTTTTGAGCTTCGGGACGTGGGTGGAGATCAGCTATCGGCCTTTAGAAAAGCCATGAGCCCATGGGCCACCTGACAGCGTGCAGGTATGTGTGGGGAAGGGGGTTCCAGGAGAGTCTCACTGGGGGGAAGGAGGGGAGTCCGGGGGACGGGAGGCCAAACCTTTCCATTGAGGCCCAGAGAAGCAGTCCTGCTCCTCCTGGCCCCGCAAGGAAAGTACCAAAACTTACCTTAAATGGCCTCTTCTGATCCTGGATCCTCTTCTCGCTTGACTTTACCTGGCAGCCCACTTTGGCCAACATCAATAGTAATCGGGGCCTGATTCTGCCGGTGGACCCAGATCTGCATCGGTCAATGATTGAGGACCCCACCGGCTTATTGCAGGCAGCTTAGCCGTCTGCACAGAAGCCTGAAACAAAACTGCAGATGGCGCGATCCAGAAAATTCCAGGATGGGTGAGAAACCCAGAGCGCTTAAAATCTCCCCCACCCCCCCAGTGTCTCAAATGTGCAGACAATCTCTGTAGGAACACAATACACCAGAGCCAAAATGTCTCCACCTGCTTACCTGACCTTTGAATGAACTGACCCAGGTTTTACATATAATGCAGTCTTTGTAGGCCTAATGAGACATCACCCCCCCACCCACCCCCTGCGCCACCCCCCCTGCTTCCCCACAAGACCGTCTAACAGAAGGAGAATAAATTGGGCTCGATAATGCAATCGGTGGCCCCAAAGCACTAATGCCAGTGCCCCCTATTGTTGGATTCAGAGACGTACTCCATGTCAATGAGTTCTGCACCTGCCTCTGTGATAGCAAAGTTTTTTTTGTGGGCAAGGAGTCCTCACTGCCCCCATGCTTATGTGAATGACAGTGTATTCCCCATACTATAGTTGGAGCAGACAAGTTTGATGCGTGTTTCAAATAGAGCAATGGAGGCCCCATTAATGGCCCGGATTGTCCGGGGCCGATGACCACGTACACTGTGCATCCGTGGCCGGAGGTGCCCCACGCGTTCCGGGTTTCCGCATGCACTGCACATGCGCGAAAACCTGGAACTTGCGATCTGTCAAGTTTTAACTCGACAGATCCACCGCATCCCCGGGAAGCAGACACTCGCTGGCGGAGAGCAGGCCTACTGCCCAGCGAATGCCCACGGAACTCTTACACTGGTAAATGCAGGCCCAGGGCCTTCTGTTACCAGTGTAAGGGTGAAAATAAATATTAGAATAACATTTTTTAAATCATTTAAACATTCAAAAACCTTTAAAATTAGTTTAGGCTATTTTTGGCCCCTTTAAAAATGTTTAAGTTTATTTTTCAGAAAATGTAATTTTTGTTTCAAATGTTTAATTAAATTGTATTTTTATTCATTTTAAACATGGGGTGATTTATTTTTGTTTAGGTTGTGTGAAAGTGTGTTTTTTGGGTTATCTAAATGGTGAGCGATTGCAGAGCTCTGAGATGCAGAGGGATCTGGGTGTCCTAGTGCATGAATCACAAAAGGTTACTATGCAGGTACAGCAAGTAATTCAGAAAGCTAATAGAATGTTATCATTTATTGCGAGGGGAATTGAATACAAAAGTAGGGAGGTTATGCTTCAGTTATACAGGGCATTGGTGAGACCACATCTGGAGCACTGTGTACAGTATTGGTCTCCTTATTTAAGGAAGGATGTAAATGTGTTGGAAGCAGTTCAGAGAAGGTTTACTAGACTAATACCTGGAATGGGCGGGTCGTCTTATGAGGAAAGGTTGGACAGGCTAGACTTGTATCCGCTGGAGTTTAGAAGAGTAAGAGGTGACTTGATTGAAACATATAAGATTCTGAGGGGTCTGGACAGGGGGAATGTGGAGAGGATGTTTCCTCTTGTGGGAGAATCTAGAACTAGGGGTCACTGTTTAAAAATAAGGGGTCGCCCATTTAAGACAGATGAGAAATTTTTTCAGAGGGTCGTGAGTCTTTGGAACTCTCTTCCTCAGAGGGCGGTGGAAGCAGAGTCTTTGAATATTTTTAAGGCAGAGCTAGATAGATTCTTGGTAAGCAAGGGGGTGAAAGGTTATCGGGGGTAGGTGGGAATGTGGAGTAATCAGATCAGCCATGATCTTATTGAATGGCGGAGCAGGCTCGAGGGGCCGTATGGCGGAGCAGGCTCGAGAGGCCGTGTGGCGGAGCAGGCTCGAGGGGCCGTATGGCAGAGCAGGCTCGAGGGGCCGTGTGGCGGAGCAGGCTCGAGGGGCCATATAGCGAAGCAGGCTCGAGGGGCCGTGTGGCGGAGCAGGCTCGAGGGGCCGAGTGGCGGAGCAGGCTCGAGGGGCCGTGTGGCGGAGCAGGCTCGAGGGGCCGAGGGGCCGACTCCTGCTCCTAATTCGTACGTTCGTATTCCCTACGTAAATGGAATCCCCATAAGCATAATGGGAATCCCCCTTTCTGATTGGCTGGGCCGGCCCACGTGATGCCAGGGACGCTTGCGAACCGCGCGAGCCCCCGGGATCCGTGGGCCTTTATGCTGTCGTACGCCCACAGGCCCGGGAGCGCGAGAGTCCGAAGATACGGAGGCACCAGGTAGGTGCATACTTTCCTCGCGGAGCGGAGGCATTCGCTTGCGGGAAGCCTCCGACCGCAATCTGAGTTTCTCTTTCTTAAAGTGAGCTTCCGTCGTTTCCTGTCATTACCTGCTGTTGGCTTTCCCTAGCAAAGCTGCACAGCACGCCGGTTGTTTTCCTCAATGTCTTTTTTCAGGCACAAAGGGAATTGTATCAGAACAGTGAGCTTTTTAAAGCTACACTGCATCTATCAACCTTAGAGTATTGCACCCTGTGCTGTCTATACGCACACTCCCTGCCGTCCCTCCACACCGGAATGGTGGCACTGTTTGGTCCAAGATTTACCATTATTGGCTTTTTGAATGTTGTCAATGGTACAGAAGGGGCTAAAAAAAATCAGCTTCATTCAGAGAAAAGTGTTGCCTAGTTTTTCTTCATAGTGTTACAGATTTTAGTTTATTTTATCTTATCCAGGTGGGATTTTGTCACTGGATTTAGGGAATGATTGTTTAATGGAATGTATATCACCGCGATTACCCTATGGAATGTGCCTGTCGTGGTGCAGTTGTTGTCGGAGGCACTTTAATAGTGTAAAGGGGCGTGAGTCCTGAACTCTTTCCCCGAAATGGTTTCCAATGACACCAAGAGGCTTTGTTAATTCTGCAACATCTATGTTGCTATTGTGCCGTCCCACTATTATAAATCAGTGTTGTATCCGGATATTTGAAACTTATTTTATTAATCTCCTGACCATAGGGATGTCGGCACGGTGTAATTACAATACTGCACAATACTCTGCTTTCGTCTGATTGCTCATTCTCTGGGAATTAGCATTGATTCTATTATGTTAATTAAAGTGGATTTGAGATGTCAAGGAACTGGGAATATGGTTTACAGCAATGACAGTGTGTTCTTTGCTGCAGTCCTTTATCACAGTTTGAAGACACTGACTCAAGCAAACAAAATTTTGCTCTACAGACATTGGCAACCCTCTGATCGCTCACCCAAGTACTGATTCTTCCGGGGGATTTTAACCCTGCACCGAGCACAAATTGGGCCGAATGAGAGTTAAAACCTTGTGGTAAATGTTTTACTGCTCGGACACCGCCTCACAGCTGTGTTAACATCAGGTGGTTGAGGTGCCCACCTGACTAGGAAAGGTGCCTCGTAAAGAAATGCAAGTCAGGGTCCTGTCCCATCAGCAAAACCTGCCAGAGCAGTAGTGGGAGTCCCAAAAGGCAAATAAAAAACTTATCTTTGTGGGACAAGGAGGAGCAGGATTCGACCCGAAGGGTTTCGACCTGAAACGTTGACTCTATTTCTCTCTCCACGGATGTTGCCTGGCTGGGTTTTTCCTGCGTGTTCTGTTGTTATATAAGCAGGAATGATTCTTTGGGCCCCACAAGGCAAGTTTGGGCCTCTGTGGCCCCAAGTTCTCCTCCCACTTTCCACCCCCGATACCCTCCCGATACCCCCTCCCCACCAGCTACCCGAGCACCATCAGGCAGACTCGGGGGCCCCCGGGTTGTCGTGGGGCAGCTGCCGGCCAGTTGCCTCAATACGCCTGTTAACACTCTGAAGGAAAAAAAATCCAAGGACCATTCATCCTGACTCTTGTGTTCTTCTGAAGGACCAGCTTGAGGGCAGGCTGGAGGCCTGGTAATGGGCTGTTTCTACTGTATATGCAATACATCTGTGCTAATGAGACATCTGCAAAAGTTAGCTTGGACCAGCTGAGTCATTTTAAATCAGTCACCAAATATTCACACACAACACTTTTAATCAGCAACCTGAAAAGAAAGAAGGTATTCAGCTTCATGGCCGGAACGTTCAACTTCAGGAAGGGTGTAAAACGGGCAACATCGGATCGGATCGGCTGCCCATTACACACACCGCCCAATGTTCCTTTCCATTGACTTCAATAGGAAATCAGGAAGGGTATGTAACGAGCGTTCGATCCGATCAGACATCACCCGCTTTGCCCCCTCCACCAAAGTTCAATGTTCCACCCTGTGTTTAACAACATAAGATTTAGGAGCAGGAGTCGGCCACACAGCCTCTCGAGCCTGCTCCGCCACACGGCCCCTCGAGTCTGCTCCGTCACACGGCCCCTCGAGCCTGCTCCGCCAAACGGCCCCTCGAGTCTGCTCCGTCACACGGCCCCTCGAGTCTGCTCCGTCACACGGCCCCTCGAGCCTGCTCCGCCAAACGGCCCCTCAAGCCTGCTCTGCCACACGGCCCCTTGAGGCTGCTCCACCACACGGCCCCTCGAGCTGTTATGTATTGTGTGTTCTCCTCCCACCTGTGGTGGCGCTGTCACAGGAGATAAATGGTTGGGTGTTCTCTTGGTTAAGTTTAGCTCTCTTTGTTCGGAACTCTCCAGAACTTCCCTTTCCCTTCGAATAAAGCACTTCATGTTTGAATCTCTGAGTTCTGAGTTCTAATTGTGTCTAGGCAAAAAGGTACCGACACAACAAAGTGGCGACGAGGAGCGGATGAATCTGCGTACGTTACGGGTGCAGTGAGTAAACAGAAATTTAAATTTGAAACGTGAGATGGCTACTATATTAGGAAACATCGGTGATTTTGATGAAAATGTGGAGCAATGGAGCGCTTATACGGAACGTTTTGACTATTTTGTCTTGGCGAATGCGGTGGCAAACGAAAAGGTCGTGCCTACCTTTTTGAGTATAATGGGGCCGAAGACATTCAATTTACTTCGCAGCCTTGTGCAGCCAGATAAGGCAGGAACTAAAACATATAAGCAACTAGTGGAAATCCTTGGAGCATGTTTTTCACCAAAACCTCTGGTTATTGCTGCGAGATTTAGATTTCACAAACGGAATCAAAAGTAGGGGGAATCAGTGATGATGTTTATTGCTGCTTTAAAAAGGTTGTCAGAACACTGCCAGTTCAAGGAGGTGCTGAATGACACCATTAGAGACAGACTTGTGTGTGGTCTGCAAAGTGCAGCCACACAGAAGCGCCTTCTTACTGAGGACAACCTTACTCTTGAAAAGGCCATTGAAGTTAGTGTCCCCATGGAGATGGCGGAAAAGGAGGCTCACCAGTTGAGTTCAACAGGGAGAGCTCACAAGGTGTCGTCTGAGCCTAAAGGTGCGCGGAACGGCACATGTTACCGTTGTGGGAAAACGGGCCATCACGCTAATGACTGCTGGTGTACGGAGCTGGAATGCCGAAATTGTGGCAAAAAGGGTCACATTGAATGCACCTGTAGAGGTAAAAAAAAGAACAGACAGAGCTGGGAAGCATGGAAGCAAAATGTCTGTATTTGGACAAGAGAGGAAAAAGAGTGTTCATTCAGTGCAGTATGATGGAACAAGCAAAACAGAGGGGAGCGACACATCTGAGGAGGAAGAGGCGCACATACTGACGGTTGCAGGTGGTTCAAATGGCTACTGGGTGTCACCACTGGTGGAGGGACAATCAGTGCGGATGGAGGTGGACACAGGCGCGGCTGTGTCCCTTGTTTCAGACACTGTCTACAACAAAATGCTAAAGCATCTTACCCTTCAGCCAACAAACATTGTGCTAAAGACGTATACCGGCGAACCTGTGGCCATGAGAGGCGCCATTGAGGTGACAGTTAAATTGAATGGACAGACTGCAAAACTGCCACTATATGTGGTAAAGGGAAACTACCCATCGCTACTGGGACATGCGTGGCTAGAGAAAATCACGCTGGACTGGCCTGCAGTCCGCATGATGTCAAAAGGGGAGTCAGGTCTGACTGCAGTGTTAAACAAACATGCAGAACTCTTCAATGGGTAACTTGGGAGCATGAAAAAGATCAGCGTGAGACTGGACATTAAACCTGACAGCAAGCCGAAGTTTCACAAAGCCCGACCTGTACCCTATGCAATTAGGCCAAAAGTTGAGGCTAACTTGGAGGCCTTAGTCGAGAATGGAGTCCTGGAGCCTGTGAGCGTGAGCAAATGGGCCACACCCATTGTTCCTGTCCTGAAAAAGGATGGATCTGTTCGAATCTGCGGGGATTTTAAAGTGACTATTAACCCGGTGCTGTCTGCGGAACAGTACCCTCTTCCCCTCATTGATGATCTTTTTACGGGCCTGGCCGGAGGGCAAAAGTTCAGCAAAATAGACTTATGCCAGTCTTATCTACAAATGCATGTCGATGACAAATCAAAGGAGCTGCTGACAATTGTGACACACAAGGGGCTATACAGGTACTGCCGCCTTCTGTTTGGAATTACGTCGGCCCCTGCTCTATTCCAAAGGGCAATGGATCAGATTTTGAGTGGACTGCCAGGAGTCCAGTGCTACTTGGACGACATCCTTGTCACTGGGACAAATGAGGAGGATCATCTTCTGAACTTAGATGCAACAGTACAACGACTGACAGAGTATGGACACAGAGTTCGTAAAGACAAATGTGAATTCTTTCAGTCTTCAGTTGAGTACCTGGGGCATGTGATTGACGCTACTGGCCTGCATAAGGCGCCGTCAAAGGTCAATGTGATCGTGGAAGCCCCAGCACCCCAGGATGTGAGCCAGTTACGTTCATTTCTGGGGCTACTTAACTACTATGGGAAGTTTATTCCAGACTTAGCAACATTGCTGAAGCCGTTACATCAGCTGCTATGTCAAGGCAAAACATGGAAATGGACTGAACTGTGCAACGAAGCTTTCGCCCAAGCAAAGAAAGCATTGCTGAAGTCGGAGGATTGACACACTTCGACCCAAAGCTACCCGTGCAGCTAGCATGTGATGCATCACCATATGGTGTGGGAGCAGTCATATCCCACATCATGCCTTTGGGTGAAGAGAAACCTATCGCCTTTGCATCACGCACCTTGAACAAGGCCGAGAGTAACTATGCGCAGATCGAGCGCGAGGCCTTGGGAATCGTTTTTGGAATTCAAAAATTTCATCAGTACCTGTTTGGGAGAAGGTTCACACTCCTGATGGACCACCATCCATTGACTTCAATCTTCGGGCCCCACACCGGAATTCCGTCTCTCGCTGCAAGCAGGATGCAAAGGTGGGCTTTACTGTCGTCAGGACACACATACGACATCAAATATCGCAAATCAGACTTGCACGGCAACGCAGACGGTCTCTCGAGGCTACCCTTGCCTGTTACTCCCCCATAGCCTCATCAGATAGACATCTTCTACTTTAGACAAGCGGAGGGAGCACCTGTCACTGCAGTTCAGGTGCGAAGGTACACCCGCAACGATCCAGTCCTGTCTGAGGTAATGGACGATGTCATTTGAGGGAGAGCTATAGGAGATTCTCCTAGTTTGTAACCTTATGTTTCAAAAAGAAATGAGCTCTCCGTCCAGGCAGGTTGTCTTCTTTGGGGATGCCGTGTCATCATTCCGCCACCTCTGAGGGAACCTATACTGCAACAAGTTCATACAGGCCACAGTGGGATGGTTCGGATGAAGGAAATGGCAAGAAGCTACTTCTGGTGGCCAGGTCTCGATGGGAATATTGAGGAGAAAGCCAAAACATGTTCCCCATGTCAAAGGGTCCGGAATGTTCCACAGCTGGCAACCCTACACCCCTGGGATTGGCCTGCAGAAGTGTGGCAGCGAGTACATGTGGACTTCGCCGGTCCTTTCGAAGAGAAGATGTTTATGGTGGTTGTGGATGCTCATAGCAAGTGGCCGGAGGTCGCTGTGATGAGGTCTACCACGGCAGAGAAAACAATTGAGAAACTTGGTGAGATGTTCAGCCGTTATGGCTCACCGGAACAACTCATAAGTGACAACGGTCCACAATTTGTATCACAGGAGTTTGCAACCTTCCTGCATGTGAATGGTGTCCAACACATCAGGTCTGCGCCCTATCATCCCTCTTCTAACGGCCAGGCAGAAAGGTTCGTGCAAACTTTGAAGCACGCCTTGAAGGCATCGCAAGGTCAGGGCTCAATCCACCAACGTCTGAACAGCTTCCTGTTGTCCTACAGGAACGAGCCGCATGCCACAACCAAAACTTCCCCCGCTTCGCTCATGATGAAGAGGCAGTTGCGGACAAGTTTTGACTTACACAAACTTTCAAGGGCAGAGCAGGTCGTCCATCGTCAACAACAAGCTCAAGTTGAAAAGAGAGAGAAAAGAGCGTGGGAGAGACGGTTTCATCCAGGAGAGCACGTCCTAGCTCAAAACTACAACACTGGACCGAAATGGGTTCCTGCTACGGTGATCGCGCAGACGGGCCCTGTGTCTTACACGGTTGAGACTGCTGAGGACGTCATCTGGAGAAGACACACAGATCAACTGTTGCTAGGAGCAGAGACAGCCACAGAGGCTCCAACGGCTGGTTGGCCTGAACTGTTTCCGGATGATACCGCAAACCAGCATCCTTTGCCACAGTGCTCTTCTCCAACACAGGAAGTCAAAGAGACTGTTCCACCTGTGCAAACTCCTGACTTTCGACTGACACAGGCACCTTCTCCTTCTAAGCCTGTGTCAATGCCTACTGCTGTGGAAGCCAGCGATGACCGCCGGTATCCTTTCAGAGAGCGGCGGCCTCCAAGAAGCTTGGATCTGTAGGCTTAGCGACTTACCCACAAGACTGGGGCAGAATAAACCCCATGGTAAAGTCAGGGTTTGAGGCAGTCTACCTCTACCCTTGGTTAGTTGAGTGCATTGAAAGTAACTTACCTGTTGAGGAATAATGTGGACCTTTCATTTAAGAGGGGAGGAATATGTTATGTATTGTGTGTTCTCCTCCCACCTGTGGTGGCGCTGTCACAGGAGTTAAATGGTTGGGTGTTCTCTTGGTTAAGTTTAGCTCTCTTTGTTCGGAACTCTCCAGAACTTCCCTTTCCCTTCGAATAAAGCACTTCATGTTTGAATCTCTGAGTTCTGAGTTCTAATTGTGTCTAGGCAAAAAGGTACCGACACAACACGAGCCTGCTCCACCATTCAATAAGATCATGGCTGATCATCGACCTCAACTCCTCTTTCCCGCCCGATCTCCATATCCCTTGATTCCCCTAGGGTCCAAAAATCTATCGATCTCGGCCTTGAATATACTCAACGACTCAGCACCCACAGCCCTTTGGGGCAGAGAATTCCAAAGGTTCACAACCCTCTGAGTGAAGAAATTCCTCCTCATCTCAGTCTTAAATGGCTGACCCCTTATCCTGAGACTATGTCCCCTAGTTCTAGACTCTCCAGCCAGGGGAAACAACCTCTCAGCATCTACCCTGTCAATCACCCTCAGAATCTTATATGTTTCAAATGTTTAGAAATATTACAAAGCACTTCACCTATATTGAATTACTTAATGCAGTCACTGCAAGATACCATGAACAGCAATGAGCACTTGAAACGCCATAGCATACAAGGCTACGGACCAAGTGCTGGAAAATGGGATTAGAATAGACAGGGCTTGATGGCCGGCACAGACACGATGGGCCGAAGGGCCTCTTTCTGTGCTGTATAACTCTATGGGGGAGAAATTGAGTATAGCCCCGTTTGGGGTGCTAACCTCGCCAGAGCGCTAAAAGTAGCGCCCCGGAAACATTCGCGCCCCCGCACCGGAAATTGGTCATTTGCGCCCCAAAGGGAAGCGCAGCGCTACTGGAGGTGCCCCGCATCCCTCTTGGGGTGCTGCGAGTGAATATCCTGGCGCTACGTGCCGCAGCGCCACACGCTGCGGCACGTCGCGCTGCGGTATTGCAGGCCTTCCTCCCCTTCTTAAAGGGGAGGGGCCTTGTGCAGCGCGATCCGGGGCCCAGCTGGGCCCCCGAGGATCGGGAGTGCAGGCAAAAGAGCCCGGCACCGAGGAGAAGTGCCGGGCTCTTGGAGCGCACCCGGCACTCCGTGGGGGGGGGGGGGTTCAGGAGGCCGGGGACGGGGGCGCAGGCTGGTGCTGGCAGGCGGCCAACATCAAAAATGGCCACCCCGCACCTCGCCTTTAGTTTGCGCCTCCCCGGCCGCAGGTAGGCCCCCCTGACCCCGTCGGACATAGCGTCCGGCGGTAAATCAGGGGGCGCTGCCGAATATC
Source organism: Somniosus microcephalus (assembly GCF_052327205.1). NCBI lineage: Eukaryota > Metazoa > Chordata > Chondrichthyes > Squaliformes > Somniosidae > Somniosus > Somniosus microcephalus. The sequence goes on along the minus strand of NC_141006.1, from coordinate 80,128,935 downwards.
GCGGCCGGGGCATCAGCGGGGCGCTGCACACACCGATGACGTCATCGGCAGCGGCGCAGCGCTAACAGTTAGTGCCACCACTAATGTCCCACGGAATTTAGCAGGAAGCGTGGGCAGTGCTGCGCCCGGGCGCTAGTTGGTTTGCGCCCCACTTAGTGCCTTCTTAAGGCATTAATGGGTGGCGCAACCAACCAAATTTTTCCCCCTATGGCTCTAATGAGATGAATGACCAGTTTAGCTAGTTTTGTTGGTGATGGTGGTTGAGGGAAGGATGTTGGCCAGGACACTGGGAGATCTCCCTGTTCTTCGAGTCGTGCCACAACATCTTTAACATCCACCTGAACAGGGCCTCAATTAAACATCTCAGGAGCAGCAAACCAAAATCTCAATCAGCGCCGCACTGAAGCCTCAGCCGCCATCATGTGCGTAAGTCCTGGCGTGGGGCTTGAACTGACACAACCTTCTGACTGAGGGGGGTGGTGGAAGAGTGCTGCCAACTGAACCAGGCTGGCACTCAAAGTAAAAAACAAAGCAGGTGTGTGAAATGATGCAAGTGAGACTCTTGACCAACCCTTGCTCCTCTTCATACATACCATTGTTAACAAATAAGAAGCGTTAAAGGTTCTCTTTTGGTGTCTCTGTAGTTTAGATTACGGGTCTATTATTCTGTTTTTGGGATATGGGAGTCAGTTTTAGTTGTGTAAAGGGGAGGGGCGTGACACATGACCGGCCTTCACTCACAATCCAAACTGCAGATGCACTAAATATGTAAATGTCTTGCTGCTCTTTCTTCAGCTGCTGAGGAGTTGGATTTTATAATATGTGTATGTTTGCATCCTTTCCTTTTAAAGAGACGTTCATAAAACCATAGGAACTTACAGCACTGGAGGCGGCCATTCGGCCCGTCGTGCTCAGTCCCACTCCCCTGCTTTTTGTCCGTGACCCTGTCAGTTCCTCATCCTCGAGAACCCGTCCAGCTCCCTTTTAAAATTATTGATGGAATCCGCTTCCACCACCTCTTCAGGTCGAGCGTTCCCGATCCTCACAACTCTCAGTGAAAACAATCTCCTCATCGCCCCTCGAGATCTTTAGTCAATGATTTTAAATCGAAGACCTCTGGTTACTGATCCACTCGCTCAAGGGAATAGCTTTTCTCGAGCTACCCTACTTCAAATACATAAATCATGAGGAATGGTTTATGATTTGAAAACTTCAAGTACTTACTTTTTTAGCTGCAGCGTGAGGCTTTGCATCGGATTCGTTTTCTACCATTTCTCCTTCAAATATAGAAAGATTGTGTGGGAGTCGATATAACCAGCCATCTCACCGTACACTGCTCTACTGGAGATACTTTACCCAAAGACTAGGCCCTTTAGCCCTTTGTAGCTGAATGAATTTAGAAATCTGATGTTTTATGTATAAAGTAATAACAATATTATTTCAAATAGTTAGCAACTATTGCGAAATATTAAGTGCTGCAGTCAAACCTGAGTAAAACTGAAAAAAGGAAATCTAGCCATCTGCTTTATTAACTGTTCTCTGTATTTAATGTCTAGCATTGAAGCTATGCCAAATTATTCTTGATTGAAAACATAAAAACTAAAACCATTTTATCTCCCCACTGGCCCCCATGCTCTACAAATGGCAGCTCATTCAGAATACCACAACCCACATCCTCAGCCATCTGCTGTATCCTTGATAGGCCTCACTGTGTCACAGCAAAATGATTTTAAGGTCCTCACCCTCACTTTCAAATCGCTCCAAGGCCTTGCTCGAGCCTCCCTGAGTGATGCTCTCCAGCCATACTGCTCCTCTGAAACCAGCTTATTCCTCGTATTCCACTCCCTTTGCTCCACCATCAGTGGCCATTCTTTCTGTCACTATGCCCCTTTCCTCGGCGTCAGAAGGTTGTGGGTTCAAGCCCCACTCCACAGACCTCAGCACAAAATCCAGGCTGACACTTCAGTGCAGTACTGAGGGAGCGCCGCACTGCCAGAGGGGCAGTACTGAGGGAGCGCTGCACTGTCGGAGGGGCAGTACTGAGGGAGCGCCGCACTGTCAGAGGGGCAGTACTGAGGGAGCGCTGCACTGTCGGAGGGGCAGTACTGAGGGAGCACTGCACTGTCGGAGGGGCAGTACTGAGGGAGCGCCGCACTGTCAGAGGGGCAGTACTGAGGGAGCGCCGCACTGTCGGAGGGGCAGTACTGAGGGAGCGCTGCACTGTCGGAGGGGCAGTACTGAGGGAGCGCCGCACTGTTGGAGGGGCAGTACTGAGGGAGCGCCGCACTGTCGGAGGGGCAGTACTGAGGGAGCGCTGCACTGTCGGAGGGGCAGTGCTGAGGGAGCGCCGCACTGTCGGATGGGCAGTACTGAGGGAGCGCTGCACTGTCGGAGGGGCAGTCCTGAAGGAGTGCTGCACTGTCGGGGGGCAGTACTGAGGGAGCGCTGCACTGTCGGAGGGGCAGTACTGAGGGAGTGCCGCACTGTCGGAGGGGCAGTACTGAGGGAGAGCTGCACTGTCGGAGGGGCAGTGCTGAGGGAGCGCTGCACTGTCGGGGGGCAGTACTGAGGGAGCGCTGCACTGTCGGAGGGGCAGTACTGAAGGAGCGCTGCACTGTCGGAGGGCCAGTACTGAGGGAGCGCTGCACTGTCGGAGGGGCAGTACTGAGGGAGTGCCGCACTGTCGGAGGGGCAGTACTGAGGGAGAGCTGCACTGTCGGAGGGGCAGTGCTGAGGGAGCGCTGCACTGTCGGGGGGCAGTACTGAGGGAGCGCTGCACTGTCGGAGGGGCAGTACTGAAGGAGCGCTGCACTGTCGGAGGGCCAGTACTGAGGGAGCGCTGCACTGTCGGAGGGGCAGTACTGAGGGAGTGCCACACTGTTGGAGGGGCATTACTGAGGGAGTGCTGCACTGTTGGAGGGGCAGTACTGAGGGAGTGCCGCACTGTCGGAGGGGCAGTACTGAGGGAGCACCGCACTGTCGGATGGGCAGTACTGAGGGAGTGCTGCACTGTCGGAGGGGCAGTACTGAGGGAGCACTGCACTGTCGGAGGGGCAGTACTGAGGGAGCGCTGTACTGTCGGAGGGGCAGTACTGAGGGAATGCTGCACTGTTGGAGGGGCAGTACTGAGAGAGCGCCGCACTGTCGGAGGGGCAGTACAGAGGGAGCGCTGCACTGTCGGAGGGGCAGTACTGAGGGAATGCTGCACTGTCGGAGGGGCAGTACAGAGGGAGCGTTGCACTGTCGGAGGGGCAGTACTGAGGGAGCGCCGCACTGTCGGAGGGGCAGTACTGAGGGAGTGCTGCACTGTCGGAGGCTCAGTCTTTTGGATGAGATGTTAAACTGACGCCCCGACTGCTCTCCCAGGTGGACGTAAAAGATCCCAGGGCACTAATTTGAAGAGTTTTCCCTAGCGTCCTGGGCCCAAAATTTATCCCTCGATCAAAATCACTAAAACAGATGATCTGGTCATTATCACATTGCTGTATGTGGGAGCTTGCTGTGCACAAATTGGCTGTCGCGTTTCCTACCTTACAACAGTGATTACACTTCAAAAGTACTTCATTGGCTGTAAAACGCTTTGGGACATCCGGAGGTGGTGAAAGGCGCTATAGAAATGCAAGTCTCTCTTTCTTTTCTCTCTGGATTTCTCTCCCTAGATTCCTCGGCCTTGTCACGTCCCTCTCTGTTTAAAGTCTCTCTGTTATACTACACTATTTGGTCCTCCCCAACTTTGTATTACCCTTTTCCCCTTCTTGCTCAGGATTCACTTTTTCTCTGCCCTGTAAATCACACAGAATGTCTTTCTGCACACGAGGAGTAATATCGGAGATGTCAGTTAGTTGCCTCATCTTGTTATAGCACTAATCTGACCGACAGTAGTTCTAAAGAAAAGAAAGACTTGCATTTCTCCAGCGCCTTTCACGACCACCGGATGTTCCAAAGCATTTTACAGCCAATGAAGTCGTTTTTTTGTGGAGTCACTGTTGTAATGTGGGAAACGCGGCAGCCAATTTGCGCACAGCAAGCTCCCACAAACAGCAATCTGATCATGACCAGATAATCTGTTTTAGTGATGTTGATTGAGGGATAAATATTGGCCAGGACACCGGGGAGAACTCCCCTGCTCTTCTTCGAAATAGTGCCATGGGATCTTTTACATCCACCTGAGAGAGCAGACGGGGCCTCGGTTTAACATCTCATCCGAAAGACGGCACCGCTGACAGTGCAGCACTCCCTCAGCACTGCACTGGAGTGTCAGCCTAGATTTTTGTGCTCAAGTCTCTGGAGTGGGACTTGAACCTATGACCTTCTGACTCAGAGGTGAGGGTGCTGCCCACTGAGCCACAGCTGACACTCCTGTTATTATATTAAAGCAACTTGGTTGGAATTGGCACTGTAAAGGAAAGAGATTTTCCAGTAATGGACCTCTGTCTCTGTCTTGAATATACTCAATGACTGAGTCTCCACAGCCCTCTGGGGTAGAGAATTCCAAAGATTCACCACCTTCCGAGTGAAGAAATTTCGGCTCATCTCAGTCCTAATTGGCCAAATCTTTATTCTGAGACTGTGACCCCTGGTTGTAGACTCCCCAGCCAGGGGAAACATCCTCCCAACATCTACCCTGTCAAGCCCTCTAAGAATTTTATACGTAAAAATACGTGTGGTGCAGATATAAGGCCTGCACATGATGTGAATCACTTTAATTAACATGGTAACTACAATAGGGAGAACAAAAATAATAAATAAATAAAGCCACTGCTGAATGGGGGCGATTTTAACCCGACTCGCTCATTAGAAACCTGGCAGGCGGCAGTTAAAATCGCCCCTGGCTCTTACCTGTCCGAAAGCCGCCACAATCGCAACATCTGTAATTTTAACCGGCTCTCCTGAGCAGGCAGCAGGGACAGGCGCCCGGAGCCAGCAGGGTCCTTCTTTACATATGCAGGCTGCGCCCAATGACATCATTGAGACCCGAGTGTAATTTTAACTCAGGCCTGAGCGGGGAATCCACCTGGAGTTAAAATCAGGGCCTAATTATTATCTATTTGAAAATTAATTCAGTTCCAATGTTTTCCACATATTCTGGCTTTGTGCACTAATTCCAAAAGATCTCCCAGATATAGGAACTTTTTTACTCAATGATCCAATCATCTGCTTCCTGCTCTTCCCATTATTGCACAACTATAATCCCACTATTTAAGAAAGGAGGGAGAGAAAAAACGAGAAACTACAGACCAGTTAGCCTGACGTCAGTAGTAGGGAAAATGCTAGAATCTATTATTAAGGACATGGTAACAGGGCACTTAGAAAATAATAATAGAATTGGGCAGAGTCAACACGGATTTATGAAAGGGAAATCGTGTTTGACAAATCTGTTAGAGTTTTTTGAGGTTGTAACTAGCAGAATAGATAAGGGGGAACCAGTGGATGTGGTGTATTTGGATTTTCAGAAGGCATTCGATAAGGTGCCACACAAGAGGTTATTGAACAAAATTAGGGCTCATGGGATTGGGGGTAATATACTAGCATGGATTGATGATTGGTTAACGGACAGAAAACTGAGCATAGGAATAAACGGGTAATTTTCGGGTTGGCAGGCTGTAACTAATGGGGCACCGCAAGGATCAGTGCTTGGGCCTCAGCTATTCACAATCTACATCAATGATTTGGATGAGGGGACCAAATGTAATATATACAAATTTGCTGATGATACAAAGCTGGGTGGGAATGTAAGTTGTGAGGAGGATGCAAAGAGGCTTCAAGGGGATATAGACAGGCTAAGTGAGTGGGCAAGAACATGGCAAATGAAATATAATTTGGAGAAATGTGAAGTTATTCATTTTGGTAAGGGAAATAGAAAAGCAGAGTATTTTTTAAATGATGAGATTGGGAAATGTTGGTGTTCAGAGGGACCTGGGTGTCCTTGTACACGAATCACTGAAAGTTAACATGCAGGTACAGCAAGCAATTAGGAAAGCAAATGGTATGTTGGTCTTTATTACAAGAGGATTTGAGTATAAGAGTAAAGACGTCTTACTGCAATTATATAGGGCCCTGGTGAGACCACACCTGGAGTATGGGTACAGTTTTGGTCTCCTTACCTAAGGAAGGATATACTTGCCATAGAGGGAGTGCAACGAAGGTTCACCAGACTGGTTCCTGGGATGGGGGGATTGTCCTATGAGGAGAGATTGAGTAGACTAGGCTTATATTCTCTGGGGTTTAGAAGAATGAGAGGTGATCGCATTGAAACATACAAAATTCTAACAGGGCTTGACAGGGTAGATGCAGGGAGAATGTTTCCCCTGACTGGGGAGTCTAGAACCAGGGGTCACAGTCTCAGAATAAGGGGTCGGCCATTTAGGACTGAGATGAGGAGAAATTTCTTCACTCAGAGGGTGGTGAATCTTTGGAATTCTCTACCCCAAAGGGCTGTGGAGGCTCAGTCGTTGAGTATATTCAAGACAGAGATCGATAGATTTTTGGATATTAAGGGAATTAAGGGATATGGGGATAGGGCGGGAAAGTGGAGATGAGGTAGAAGATCAGCCATGATCTTATTGAATGGCGGAGCAGGATCAAGGGGCCGAGTGGCCAACTTCTGCTCCTATTTCTTATGTTCTTATTGTTAAGTCCATGAATGATTGAGACACGGACTAGCAGGAGAGAAACAAACAGAACTTTACTGGTGAAAGGCATAAACGAATCTAACAAAACAGAGGCTCTCTAGCGCCTTTTATACAGGGGTGGTCGCTGCCGGTATTGCAGTCTGAGACCAGTTATTCTCTTAAAGGTACATACACAACAATTCCTCCCCTTTTAGATAAACAGTACATAACATTCATTTAACAACTAATGATAACGAATTACAATCACAATTACTGTTGCTAGATACATTGGTTAAGTTTAAGCAATTATAAGTTCAGTCTTTGAGGAGGCTTCCTGATTAGAGTCATAGAGTCATAGAGTCATAGAGTTTTACAGCACAGAAAGAGGCCCTTCGGCCCATCGTGTCTGCGCCGCCCATCCATCCCTGTCCAGTCTAATCCCATTTTCCAGCATTTGGTCCATAGCCTTGTATGCAATGGCATTTCAAGTGCTCATCCAAATGCTTCTTGAATGTTGTGAGGGTTCCTGCCTCCACCACCCTTTTAGGCATTGAGTTCCACATTCCAACCACCCTCTGGGTGAAAAAGTTCCTCCTCAAATCCCCTCTAAATCTCCTGCCCCTTACCCTGAATCTATGCCCCCTTGTTATTGACCCCCCCACTAAGGGGAAAAGTTCCTCTTTATCTACCCTATCTATGCCCCTCATTATTTTGTACACCTCAATCAGGTCCCCCCTCAGCCTTCTCTGCTCCAAGGAAAACAACTCCAGCCTGTCCAGCCTCTCTTCATAGCTGAGGCGCTCCATCCCAGGTAACATCCTGGTGAATCTTCTCTGCACCCTCTCCAAAGATAACGCCTCTTTGGAGTATCAGGTTCTTCTGGCAATGTTGAGTCAAATCAATGTCGTTGTTTGGTTCATCTGCTTCCAATATTACCGGTTCTGCGGTAGCTGCAATTGGAACGTCAATTTCATTACCAGGTGTATCAGATCGTGGTGTGGAGTTGACGTTTTCCAGTGACTCTAGAATCTGGTCAGCATGGCGTCTTACAATGCTCTCCCCAACGTCCACGGTCGTGTACAAATCGTTCCTGGCTGCCATTTCTCAGTGCGGTAGTCCCGGGCCAAAACTGGTTGACCTATCTTAAAACTCCTGGTCGGCCTTTCATTCATATTCTGAAACTGCCTGTTCTCCACATCTCTTCGGACGTTTGGCTTAACCAAATCCAAGCGGCATCGTAGTCTTCGATTGAAGAACATCATGGCTGGAGTTTGGTTGGTAACCGCATGTGTCGCATTCCGGTAGGCAAACAAGAAGTTGTCCACCTTGTGTTGTAGGGGTATATCTTCATTACACATTGCCTTGATAGCCTTCTTGAATGTTTGGACAAACCTCTCAGCCAATCCATTAGTGGCTGGATGATATGGGGCAGATGTGTAATGCTTAACACCATTGTTCTTTAAGAACCTCCGGAACTCTTCAGACACAAACTGTGGTCCATTGTCAGAGCAAATCTGTTCAGGCAGCCCATTCCTGGCGAATATCTTCCTGATCCATTCCCGTCCCAATAACGGTGGTCCACCATTTGGCAGTATGTAGAGATACAATTTTCGTATTTTCTTGCCATTGTATTCGACAGGCACCCTTATTTTTCCTCTGGGGTATACTTTTTGCCCCGTATACGTCGTCAAGATGATGGATGTCTCTCTCAAGGGTATGTGTGAAAATAGCCGCTCATAGTCTCATCGATTCATGACAGTTAGCGCTGATCCTGTATCCAATTCCATTTTAACTTGGGACCCTGCTATCGTGAGGGTGACCCAAATGGTTCGGTGATCCTCTTTTGCGATTACATTGTGAAGTTTGAGACAGCTTAATCTCCTGTTCTCAGATTCACTATCGCTCATCTGGTCTTCGGAACTACTGTCCGTCATCTTTTGTACTTTCTTGTACGGTTCCTTAGTAGCCTTTTTGTTGTCACTGGTCTTCTTCCCAGACCTACAAACTCATGCAATGTGTCCAATCTTCCCGCATTGTCTGCATATTTTGTCTTTGGACCAGCAGTCCTTCTGGTCATGGTTAGTTCTGCCGCAGCGATAACATTTTGCAAATCCCCATGTCATTTCGTGGGTGCTGTATTCCTGTGGTTTTTGTTGAATTTCTGCAGCTCCCCTGGCTGCTGCTTCATACGATACTGCCACGCTGAAAGCCTTATCTAGCGTCAGCTCTTTTTCTGCGAGTAACTTCTTCTGTGTTCCTTCACTCAGGAGTCCACAGACAAATTTGTCCCGTCGGGTATCTGCCAGTCCTGCTCCGAACTGGCAGTGCTTTGATAGCTTGCGTAGTTCCGTAAGATACTCAGCATTGCTCTCATCTTTGTGCTGAGTTCTCCTGCGGAATTTAAATCTTTCTGCTATCAACAGCGGTGCAGGGTTTAAGTGCTCCTGTAGAACAGCAACAATTTCGTTAACACTCTTCGCCTTCAGTTTGGCTGGAGTAATCAGGTCCCGCAATAGGCCGTATGTTCTAGCGCCCATTAAGTTTAACAATACCGATGCCTTTTTCCCCTCCGCTATATCGTTTGCCTCGAAATATACCTCTACTCTTTCCACATACGTGGTCCAGCCCTCTAATGTATTATCAAAAGCAGTGATACAGCCAGTCTTCGGCATCTTGCAAATCTAAAATGGCACCTCCCGCGCTTTGCCTTCTTCTCCGATTTAACAAAATGGCGCCTCCCGCGCTTTTCCTTCTTCCCCGCTGTTGTTAGCGCTGCTTTCCACGGTTTCCTGCGCGTTAAATATTCATTCGTTTTCTTTGATTATCTTCCCGTCGTGGAGCGGACCCTCTGGAACACTTCCCTCCCTCTTCTGAGGTCTGAACGCTGCCCAGCTTCGAAACACCGGCCGCGCCCTGTATGCTCCACCCTCTCTCTCTCTCCTTGCTTCCCGACTCGCTGCCCGGCCCCGTTGCAGCCCAGGAAGGATCAGAGCACTACCTGCCACCAGCCCGATTAGCTGGGAAACCACGGACCGAGGAACCCAGCCTGGCTCTGGAAAGTCGCTCCTGCAAAGCCTTGAACCCGATGATTGACGGTCGACGCCCGTTCCTTGAGTTTCAATGGACTCTATTTTTTTTTTCTTCTTCTTCCGACCTTCAACGTTGGCGGAGCTGCTGCTGAGTTGCAGGTAAGTTCTTTCTACCTCGTCGCCAGTGTTAAGTCCGTGAATGATTGAGACACGAACTAGCAGGAGAGAAACAAACAGAACTTTACTGGTGAAAGGCATAAACAAATCTAACAAAACAGAGGCTCTCTAGCGCCTTTTATACAGGGGTGGTCACTGCCGGTATTGCAGTCTGAGACCAGTTATTCTCTTAAAGGTACATACACAACACTTATGACTGATACGATAAATTCATTTGTGTCACCACATCGCAATGAAGACGAGTCTGCCCTGTCAGACAACAGATGCCCCGGTAAGAATAATTGGTCTGCAGCTGGGAAATTGGTGGCAAGATCGTCACGTTGATGCCTTTTCGGGTATCTGGACACAAGAGTCCACAAACACTGCTGTTGCTCACCAACAAGGCCAGTTATGCAATCTGAGTTGCAATGATTATTTAAGAAGTGAGGAAATATTGACCCCATGCTGGGACTGGGCCACCAGAATTGCTCATTTAATTTACAGCAATTAATGGTAAGAGTGCAGAATCACTACTAACGTAATTGTATTGACATTTCAACAGCCCACTCCAGGCTTTACCCTGACTTTAAATTCAATTCTGTCAACGCGCTGAAAAATCTCATAGCAAAAAAAAGATTTCTCAACAATGCGCGCTCACGGCCCGTGTCTATTCGGGGTGCAATGCCACAGTACCGATTTCAGACTTCGACCCGTTCAGTAGAATTCAGCATCGCACATTGGCAAGTGAAAGTGGAGCTTTATAAATGTTACTTCTGGGCTATCATTAAACAAAAATTTGTGTTCGAAGTGTTTATCAATAGCTTCTAACTCAGTAGGTTTATAATGACCTCTCTCAGAACAGAGGAAACACATACAGCAACAACTACTTGTATTTATATAGCGCCTTTAACATAGCAAAATGTCCCAAGGTGCTTCACAGGAGTATTATAAGACAAAAAAAATTTGACACCGAGCCACATAAGGAAAAATTAGGGCAGATGACCAAAAGCTTGGTCAAAGAGGTAAGTTTTAAAGAGCGCCTTAAAGGATGAAAGAGAGGTAGAGAGGTGGAGAGGTTTAGGGAGGGAATTCCAGAGCTTAGGGCCCAGGCAACAGAAGGCACGGCCGCCAATGGTGGAGCGATTTTAATCAGGGATGCTCAGGAGGGCAGAATTAGAGGAGCGCAGATATCTCAGGGGGTTGTGGGGCTGGAGGAGATTACAGAGATAGGGAGGGACGAGGCCATGGAGGGATTTGAAAACAAGGATGAGAATTTTGAAATCGAGGCGCTGCTTAACCAGGAGCCAATGTAGGTCAGTGACCACAGGGGATGTTACATCATTACATTATCACATCGTTAAATGGAACTACTTGTTACATTGTTATATGGAACTACTTTGGTTAGTGCATTTATACTGCTATGTGACACACTGTGTCAGACAGTGCACAGTGCAAGGTTGGACATCTTGTATCCCTCCGCACCATGCGGCAGCAACATCATGAAAGCACTGAGTAAAAGCTGTAAACTAAAATGAGTTAAAAGTGTCTGTATTACATAGTAATAAGAACACAAGGGGACACAACATGGTGGCAGCGGTATAAGTGAGTACAACTTGTGCCATACGAACTATGAATAAGACAAAAAGTGAATATATGAGCTGATCGTGAGTGCCGGTGTCTGCGTGATTGAGCGTGAATCGTACGGGCAACTAAGATGGCGGCTGCCGCGGCACTGACTGTGCAAATGCAACCCCTCATGAACTGGGAAGCCGACGATATAGTAGAGGCATTCCGCAAGTTCAAACAGAAATGTGACCTTACATTCAAAAGCTTCCTGAAGGGTACTGCCGATGAGGAAAAGGTTAGTTACATTCTGTTGTGGGCAGGAGGAAAAGGTCTAGATTTGTATAAAAGCTGGAGTTTGACTGAAGAGGAAAAGGAAAACCCTGTGACAATCTTTAAGAAATTCAGCAACCATCTAGAGCCTAAATCCAATCACCGTATACACAGATACAAATTCCAGAGTCTAAGACAGGAACTCGGTGAGACAGCTGACAATTTCTTAACAAGACTAAGAAATGAAGCCAGCAAGTGTGCATTTAAGGAAATGGAGGAAAGGCTTGTGGACCAGCTGATATGGGGGTCAGCGCATGCAGAGGCACAAAAAGCCCTGATAGGGAAAGAAAAGCTCGAAATAACAGAGGCTATAGATACTGCAAGAGATCATGAAGCCATGAAACAGCAAATGAGAACGTTGATTTCTCAAACGGCTGACATGCGGACGGCTTCTGAGACGGACAACAGAGTGGATACAGTGAGAGAAAAGTAAAACACACAAAGATACGCACATGACAATGGGAGAAACATGTGCAGAAACTGTGGAAGACTGCACGATTATACAGACAGGAGGAAATGTCCAGCATATGGAACAAACTGCAATGCATGTGGCAAACTAAACCACTGGGAAAAGAGGTGTAGAACGAAGAAAGAAGGAACATACATCAAAACCAAAGGCAGACAGCAGAACCAGATGTAACCCCTTCACGGTTCTCTAGATATATGTGAGATGTGGTCTCTGTTGTAGACAGTATTCTATAGTCCAGTAAGGAGATCACTACTACAATGGCTTAATTCTAATTATCTTACTTTATAGTTTTAACGTCAGACAGTATAAGAAGATTACGGGTCAATGACCTAAATTAGACATTTGCATACATTAGAATGAATCTAGACATAATAAACATACAGGCCTAGAAATTGAGTTTGCGCTGCACCAGGGCTTTAGCGCCGGAAGTTAGCGCCGGCGCTAAGTCCCTTTGCGCGCGCCAAAAATTCAGGAGCGCCGCGCCCAAACGGCTGCCGGCGCTACTGAAGGGTTTTAGCGCCTGAAAACTGGCGCAACGCGCCGCATTGCGGCGCTATTCCGGCGCTGCGGCGCCGGCTGCGGTGCGGCAGGCTCGGGAAGTGCAGGCCTCCTCCTTCCGTTAAGGAGGAGCTGCCTGCACCCGGACGCGGCCCGCGCAAATCTCTGCAAAAATGAGCCCGGCACCTCGGACAAGTGACGGGCTTGCATCTGTTCCGGGGGGGGGGGGGGGGAGAAGTCCGGGGAGGGAGCTGCGGGCAGGCGGCCGGCGGGAAAGCGGCCGGCCGCCGCGCCTCCTTAAAGCGCCGGCGCAGACTCCGGCAACACTCGACTCCACCCCTTCCTCCTGGGGTTTCTGCCTGGAGACTGCGCAGCCTCACTGTCTGCAACAGTTGACACTGGTGCAGAATTATGGAAAGTCTGCTCTTAGTCACATTGTGTCCTTAAAAGTTCTTGCCGTACCTTCACATGGGCAACTTTAACCCAGGGATTTATAACAATGATAATACAGTGTCTAAGTTAAAGATTGATAACCATACTTAGCGTACATAACATTTCCAGTGGGTATTACACTCCCCCCCTACCAAATATAGGCATGTCCCCATGACTAATGAACTTTACACATAAGTGGTTGCATGCTTCCCAACCATGTATAAAGGGAGGTAACATATCGAACCGTAGGGGCTATCATTACACTTGGCACTCCTAGTGTACTGTATGTCAATCTTTCAGGAACCTTCTTAACTCGCTGTGAGCTCCTTATTTCGGATACCCGGTCTTCAGTTCCTTCAACTACGTTGGAGGCGTTGGTTCCTTTGTTATCATGCCTTTCAGTCTCTTTTTATCTCCTTCTCGGAAGCATCTGGTTCTTCCCAGACCATGTCCAAGTCTGAGCTAAATGGTTCAGACAATTCATCCAGATTCTGTCTTATGCGTCTTTCTGGGAGGTCGTACCATAGATCCCATTCTTCATCTTCCGACTCATCAGGTTCCTCATGATCCACACACTGTGTCATGGGTTTTCTGTCTTCTGGAACAAAGTTTTCCTGGTTTCTTGTTCTTTTCCTTCTTCTTCTCTGCAAGGTTCTCCTACTAGGTGTCGGCTCATTATCCGCTGGCGGATCCAGACGCACTTGCTGTCCCAATGGCAGGATATGATTCCGGTGCAGTATTTTTATGGGTCCATTCCCACCTGCAGGTTTTAGCCGAAACACAGGTAGTTGTGACATTTGACTTTCAACACTGTAAGGTGTAGAAGCCCAGCGGTCTGCTAACTTATGTTTCCCTTGAAGTCCTAGGTTCCGTATGAGAACTCGGTCACCAGGCATGAGTTGGGAAAAACGGATCTTCTGGTCATACCTCTGCTTATTTCCTTTATTCTGTTTGGCAGAAACAGACTCAGCAAGTTCATAAGCAGCTTGCAATTCCTTTCTCATGTCAGATACATACTTGAGGTAAGTTCTCTGTGATGTGCCATCACTGGATACTCCGAAACACAAATTCACCGGCATCCTCGCTTCACGTCCAAACATGAGGTAGTACGGTGAAAAACCAGTAGCGTCATTTCGGGTACAATTATAAGAATGAACAAGATGTCCAATGTGCCGACTCCACCTGTTCTTTCGCTTCGAATCCAGCGTTCTAACCATGTCTAACAAAGTACGGTTAAACCGCTCAGGTTGAGGATCTCCCTGAGGATGGTATGGAGTTGTTCTTGACTTCTCAATCCCGAGCATGGACAACAACTCATGTATAAGTCTACTTTCAAAGTCTCTACCTTGATCACTGTGTATTCGCTTTGGCAGTCCATAGTAGATGAAGTATTTCTCCCACAACACTTTGGCAACGGTGGATGCTTTCTGATCCTTTGTGGGAAAAGCTTGGGCATAGCGAGTATAATGATCTGTAATGATCAAGACATTTGCGGTATTGCTGGAATCGGGTTCGATGGACAGAAAATCCATACAGACAAGGTCTAGAGGTCCATCACTTTGCATGTGAAACAGAGGAGCAACTCTTTTAGGGAAAGTCTTTCTCTGGACACAGCGTGCACAGGACTTGCAGAATTCCTCAACCGCAGAATTCATACGCGGCCAATAGAATCTGTCCTTGACCAACCCATAGGTCTTATCTACTCCCAGATGACCTGCGTCATCATGCAAAGACTTCATCACTATTTCCCTGTACTTTTCAGGCAGGACCAACTGTGAATGACATGGTTTAGTGGGTGGGTGAGTGATTCTACACAACACTCCCTCTTTAATTTCCAAGTGGTCCCATTCTCTTAGGAGCAGACGGCAGTCAGGATGTTTTGATTTGTCGATCTGTGTAATATCACCCAGACGGAGAGCTGAAAACACCTCATGAATACAGGGATCCTCCTGTTGTGCTTTGGATATTTCAGATGAACACAACATGGGTAAGTTTTGTACATCCAAACTGGAAAGGTTGCAAAATGCCTGGGGAACAGCATGCATTGACGCCCCCAAGTGGTCAATCTCTCGGGCATGAAATTAATTCTTTGGTCCAGATACCACGGACATCTGACACATTACTTTCACATCTGCTGAAGCAACATCTTTCCACTCTGGTTTCTGGTAGTGTGGGCGACGAGACAGCATCTGCGTCAATGTTCTGGTTCCCAGGTCTGTACCTGAGACTAAAGTCGTAAGCAGATAGTGCAGCAAGCCAGTGGTGGCCGGTGGCATCAAGTTTTGCCGAAGTCAACACATAGGTTAATGGATTATTGTCTGTCCTCACTTCAAACTTCGCTCCATACAGATAATCCTGCAGCTTATCCACCACCCCCCACTTCAACGCCAAGAATTCTAGCTTATGAGCTGGGTAGTTACGCTCTGATGGCGTAAGACTGCGACTGATGAACGCTACGGGTCTCAGCCCTGCTCCTTGGTCCTGATACAACACACCACCCAACCCTTCTTGACTGGCATCCACGTGTAGCACATATGGCAGCTGTGGGCTTGCAAAAGCCAACATGGGGGCTTGAGTAAGACTTTGCTTTAAGGTGTGGAAGGCCTCTTCGCATTTCTAATCCCATCTAACACCAAAAGGCTCAGAGGGTTTGAAGTAGTCCTTGTTCTCTTTACCTTTAGCCTTTTTCTTCCTCTCGGCTGGCGGGAGGTAACCAGCCAGCAGCTGATTCAGAGGATGGGCCACTTTGGAGTAATCCTGCACAAAGCGCCTGTAATATCCGCAGAACCCAAGAAATGACCGCAAGGCAGTCACTGTGTTCGGTTTGGGCCATGTGGTAACAGCTTCGATCTTGGATGGATCTGTGGCTACTCCATCCTGTGATACAATATGCCCCACATAGGACACGGATGTTTGGCAAAACTGACACTTGTCCAATGATAGCTTGAGACCTTCATCCTCCAGGCGACCAAGCACTTTCAGCAACCGAGCTTCGTGTTCTTCAAGGGTTGCCCCAAACACAATGATATCATCCAAGTACACCAATACTTCGAGCAAGTTCATGTCCCCAACTGTTTGTTCCATTATTCTTTGAAAAGTTGCTGGAGCGCCTGAGCTCCCTGTGGCATCCTTTCAAATTGGTAGAACCCAACTGGACATATAAAGGCTGTCTTTTCTTTGTCCGATTCACTCATCGGTATTTGGTAGTATCCACTTCTGAGATCCAACACACTGAACCACTTGCTTCCATTAAGACAAGCCAGTGCATCCTCAATTCTTGGAACGGTGTATTGGTCGGGAATAGTACGTCTGTTAAGCGTCCTAAAGTCCACACACATCCGAATCTTTCCGTTCTTTTTCCTCACCACCACTATAGGAGCTGCATAAGGACTCCTGGACTCGGTAATGATCTCAGCTTCTTTTAACTGCGACAGGTGCTGTCTCACTGCTTCGATGTCAACTGGTGCGAGCCGTCGAGACCTCTCCCGAAAGGGTTTATCCTCGGTAATTCTGATAGAATGGCGAGTACTCTTACTACAACCAACATCAAACTCATGAGTAGAGAAAACTCCTCTCCGCTCCATCATCTTCCTGACTAATCGGTCCTTCCATTCTTTAGGAACGAATGAATCTCCAAAGTTGAAGGAGGAGGGTGTCAGATCTCCAGTTGAGTTAACTTTGGACTCTTCCTTCACATGTGACGACAGTACCTTTACAGGAAACAGATGCGCAATCGGCATTCCTTTCCTCAATGTGATTCCTTTTCCTGACATATTCCTCATGGTCACTGTAACTCTCCTTGACATCACAGCTGTCGGGGTCTGCAACTCTGGTCTCACCAGAAGCTCATTTGGAAACCGTGACTCTTCTGCAGGATCATCAGGTGACTCTATCAGAATGGCTTCAGTACCTGGCGTTCCAGGGAATTTTGGTATCCCAGGGATTCTAGCCACTCCTCCAGGACACAGGGTGATAAGTTTGGCTCGAACGTACCACACAGTTCCTCTTTTGCTATCATCTACGTTGGAAGAAAGTTCAGGCAGTTTCTCAAAAGCCTTTTTGAAAACAGGGTGGATGTGTCTGGTGCTCAAGAAGTTTTCACCTCCCTGCTCTTTGCAGCTTGTCAGGAGTCGTCTCACTATGGGTGTATTACTGCCAACCAGTATGGAAACCTCACCTTTCACCATGGGGTCAGGGCAAACCAACACAAGTGCATCAATGGTCTCAGTGGTCCCTACATCAGCTTCCAAGAACTCCAACCTCAGCGACAAATAGCCATCATATGGGTAATCAGCAGGACTAAGGCCCCAGATCTGCAGAAGACTGATTGGGGTTAACGGCAAATGCGTCAGGTATCGGTCATAGAAGGATCTGTACAGTATGGTAACCTGAGAACCCGTGTTGAGGATAGCTTTAGTATAAATGCCTTCAATCTGTATTGATACAGCAGAACTCAGCCCTACTAAACCTTCAGGTATGATGTCTTTCATATCCCCTCGTCTATTATTGCACTTAGCGGAACGTGTCTTAACTACAGGGACAGCAGGCCGTTCCGTTACTGTGCCCCTTTGTAGTTTCCCGACTTCTTGGTAAGTTTTATGAGACGGTCATTTACTTTTTTAAGATTTTCCTCACCTCTACATTCTCGCTTGAAATGTCCATCCTTTCCACAGTTATAACAAAAGACTCCAGGTCTATCTCCTTCATGGGGATATCCTTTAGAGGAATCATTCATTTTGCTGTTAGACTTCGCAGGGTGTTCAACCTTTTGCACCCGTGCGTCATCCCTTTCTGTGTTGGGCTTAGACCGAAAATATGCCATCTCGGCTCTCATGACAGTTATTTCCTTCTTCAGCTGCTCCATCTCAGGGTTGACATCACCCTTAGGAGTAGGAACTGTAACAGGAGTCACAAGCTTGGACATCACAGCACTCTTTGCTGCATTCCGGGCCTGAAGCATATCCTCCTCCTCTCTGACTTCCCTTAGTAGCTCAGTGAAGGTAGGTGGATCTCGCAACTTATGGGTCATGCGTATGCGAAGAGCAGTCACGTCTTCGAGCAATGCACCTCGCACAACCTGTTCAATGCGGAACCGATTCATTTCAGGCAACTCAATCCCTCTTTTCCGTAACATACAATGCAGCAGTTTGTCTATTCTCAGCAGATAACTGGACAGCTTCTCTCCCTCACACTGGAATGTGCTTCTGAATCTGACCATCAAATCTGAAATGGTTTCAGTAGTTCCAAAGGCAGTTTCTAGAGCCTGTATGTAGTCAAAGGAAGTAGCAGAGGTGTTCTGCGCCTTTAAGAATCTTACAATGTCAGCAGCAGGACCCTTAAGGCTTTCTACTATTCTCTGCCTCTTCACATTGTCACTGCACTGCCATTCCTCTAGCAGAGGCAGGGTCTGCTCAGCCCAGGCGTCGTACTCCTCTTCCCCACTGGGAGTTGGTCTCACTCCTGAGAACATACGGAGCTTACGGTATCCCTGAGCCTCGAAGGGCAGATTGGTGCATTTATCCACCAGAGAACTAATGGCACTGACCAACTGAGTGTTCATATCCAGGGCCGAAGGACCTATCAGACCTTTGACATCAGCAACAGTCTTTCCTTCTTGTCTCAAGAATGACAACAACTTGGTCTGAAACCCTTCTTCTTCCTTAGTAGTAATAGGGACAAACTGAACTGGCCAGGGACCAGCCTCTTCAGAAAGCCCAACTGCCTCAGGTAAACCATGACCTCTCAGGTTCTCTGATGTCTGGATCAACACAAACTGCTTCTTGGTAGCTGTATCCAAGCAGCGTTCAACTATCCTAACCTTTCCAAAGGCTTTGACACAATTCAGAGCCCTTAGCAAGACATCATCAGGGTCATCGTTAGCAACACCATTCAGCACAATGGCATGGGTAGTAGCTATCTGCTTCTGTTTGCACCAAGCTTCAACCTCAATAACATCCATCTTTTATGCTCAAACAGCCCAGTAGAAACCACAAACCACTCTCTTAGCAATGAGCATTCAATACTGTTAGTTTACTGACATAAATAGACCACAATCCCGGACGAGCCCCCAAAATGTAACCCCTTCACAGTTCTCTAGATATATGTGAGATGTGGTCTCTGTTGTAGACAGTATTCTATAGTCCAGTAAGGAGATCACTACTACAATGGCTTAATTCTAATTATCTTACTTTATAGTTTTAACGATGGTGTGGAGATGCCGGAGTTGGACTGGGGTGGACAAATGTAAGAAGTCACACAACACCAGGTTATAGTCCAACAGCTTTATTTGAAATCACAAGCTTTCGGAGCGCTGCTCCTTCTTCAGGTGAAGTGGAGAAATGCATAAAGACACAGCTTATATAGTCAGCGAATCATGTCAGATGTTTACAGGTCTCTCTGCCGAGGTGTGATAAATGGCAGTTGGAAAGGTTACCTGTAAACATCTGACATGATTCTCTGACTATATAAGCTGTGTCTTTATGCATTTCTCCACTTCACCTGAAGAAGGAGCAGCGCTCCGAAAGCTTGTGATTTCAAATAAAGCTGTTGGACTATAACCTGGTGTTGTGTGACTTCTTATAGTTTTAACGTCAGACAGTATAAGAAGATTACGGGTCAATGAACTAAATTAGACATTTGCATACATTAGAATGAATCTAGACATAATAAACATACATTCTCCATTTACATGGATTCAAAGGAGAATCTGTCCCTGTGTCCAAATTCGAGTGCACTCTTTCGTTGGAGCTCATGGTATGTATAATGTCTGCAAGACTTACGACTCCGAACCCCTTCGTTGAATTCTCTTCACGATCACTGAATCCCACTTTGAGTTCTGGATGCAGAGCTACTAATACGAAGGGCGGCGGCCGAGTTTGGAAGCCCGG
This sequence comes from Somniosus microcephalus, assembly GCF_052327205.1. Lineage (NCBI taxonomy): Eukaryota > Metazoa > Chordata > Chondrichthyes > Squaliformes > Somniosidae > Somniosus > Somniosus microcephalus. The sequence goes on along the minus strand of NC_141006.1, from coordinate 80,108,957 downwards.
GACGGGGTGCGGCAGCCATTTGCCTCCTGAGCCCTCTTTTCAGAGCTCCTGCCCTCTTTTCCTCCAGTCCCTCGCGTTTCCCGCTCGAAAAACCCGACTCCACCCCTTCCTCCTGGGGTTTCTGCCTGGAGACTGCGCAGCCTCACTGTCTGCAACAGTTGATACTGGTGCAGAATTATGGAAAGTCTGCTCTTAGTCACATTGTGTCCTTAAAAGTTCTTGCCGTACCTTCACATGGCAACTTTAACCCAGGAATTTATAACAATGATAATACAGTGTCTAAGTTAAAGATTGATAACCATACTTAGCGTACATAACATTTCCAGTGGGTATTACACAGAGAAAGAAACACAATATCCATGCCATGGATGAGCAGGATGATGATGATTATGGTCATGACAATACACTAAACATCGAAACCATAAAGGTACAGCTTCACGAGATGTCCAGAGCAGAAAAATCTCCGAGGAGAGAATTGCACACCATCATCCAAATCGAAAAGAGGATCAAAGGTCAGCCCACAACCATCAACTTAAAGTTGAAGCTGGACACAGGGGCTCAGAGCAACATTCTCCCATTGAGGCTGTACCAGCAGATCTTTCCCGAAAACTTGAGAGAAGATGGCTACCCGAAAAACGGCTGTTTAAAGGCAAGTAATGTCACGCTGACTGCATACGGGGGGAGTGAGATTAAACAACTCGGAATAACCTTTGTCAAAGGGACACATAAAAGAAAGAACATCAACTGCATGTTCTATGTCACCGACATTGATGGGCCAGCGATCCTGGGATTAAACAGCTGTGAGAAGTTGAGATTGATCTCAGTGAATCACGTGCTGACGGAAACGTCACTGAGGATAGACAGCAACACCCCGCTGGAAAATCGCCCACAAATCAAGAGTAAAAAAGACTTGATAGACATGTATCCGGAATGTTTCGATGATGCAGTGGGATGTTTTGGAGATATCCAATACCACATCACCATCGATCCAGAGGTAAAGCCCGTTATCCATGCTCCACGAAAAGTACCCACCGAGCTGAAGACAAAGCTTGAAAGAGAGCTAAAGGAGATGGAAGAAAAGGGAGTGATCGTAAAGGTCACTGAACCCACAGACTGGGTAAACTCAATTGTGGTACGAGAAAAGCCAAACGGGCGTCTCAGAATATGTTTGGACCCCAAAGATCTAAACCAGGCGATAAAGAGGGACCACTATCCCACCCCAACGCTAGAGGAGATTATGCCATCACTGGCAGGAGCCAAGGTTTTCTCAAAACTAGATGCCAGAAATGGATATTGGAACGTGAAGCTGGATGAGGAATCAACAACACTGACAACATTCAACACACCATTTGGGCGTTACAAATTCCTGCGGCTACCATTCGGGTTAAAGGTCAGTCAAGATATCTTTCAACAGAAAGTAGACGAGACATACAGAGGCTGTGAAGGAGCTATAGGAATAGCTGACGATATTCAGATCTATGGAGCAGATGAAAGAGACCATGATATGCACTTACATGAGGCCATGGAGCGTACCAGGAAGGCTGGCATCAAGTTAAATGCTGATAAGTGCATAGTTAAAGTCAAGGAATGCCAATTCTTCGGTATGATTTACACACCAGAGGGAGTCAAGCCAAATCCTGAGAAGATTGCGGCGATTGCTCAAATGAAACCACCCAAAGATAAGAAAGAGCTGAGGAGTTACCTCAGCTTGATCCAATACATGAGTTCTTTCATCCCAAACATGTCGGAACATACAACAAATCTCAGAGAGCTAATGAAAGAAGACGCCGAATACCAGTGGTCTGAATCACACGAAAGGAATTTCAAACAGCTTAAAGAACTGTTGTGCAAAGAAATAAATCTGTCATATTATGACAGAAGAAAACCAGTCACTCTACAAGTAGACACTTCTACCAAAGGACTAGGGGCAGCTCTTGTGCAGGAAGGAAAGCCAATAGCTTTCGCATCAAAGGCCTTGACGTCAGCCGAGACGAGATATGCCAACATAGAAAGAGAACTATTAGCAGTAGTGTATGGATGCGAGAAATTCCATACATACCTGTATGGAAGGCAGTTTACAATAGAGAGTGACCATCGTCCACTAGAACAGATCTATAAGAAGAATCTGTGCAAAGCACCTGCAAGACTGCAAAGACTACTTCTAAGGCTCCAAAGCTATGACTTCATGCTTAAATATAAGCTAGGAAAGGAAATGGTGCTAGCAGATGCGTTGTCTCGATTGTCACCATAAGAGAAACACGAGGTGGAGGGTCTAACAGTAAAAATCCACCACCTAGTGAGTGTTACCCCTACAAAGCTCAGTCAAATCAGAGATGAGACTAGCAAAGATGAGGAGTTACAACTGCTCACACAACAAGTGATACAGGGGTGGCCGGAGAGAATCCAGCAGGTACAGGCGACAATTCGTCAATACTGGACGATTAGAGACGATATTGCAGTAGAAGACGGTATTCTCCTTGCTGGATCGAGGATCATCGTGCCAAAGACGATGCAGACAGAACTTCTCCATCTAGTACATGAAGGCCACATGGGAATGGAGAAATGCAAGCTGAGAGCCAGATCAGCTGTATACTGGATAGGCATGTACAAAAATATCGAACAGATGGTTTCTGCATGTGGTATATGCCAGAAATACAGAAATGCACAACAGAAAGAGGAGATGATACCTAGTGAAATACCGTCAAGACCATGGCACACTGTTGGGGCAGATCTCTTCATGTGCAATCAAGAATGGTATCTCATAGTGGCAGATTACTATTCCAAGTTTCCTTTTGTGAGAAGGATGAAAGATCTGAGAGCCACAACTACCACCAGAATTGCAAAGAGCTTGTTTGCTGAACAAGGAATCCTGGAAAAGGTAATCTGTGACAATGGAACCCAGTTCACATCGAGTGAATTCAGAGCTCTGGCAGAAAAGTATGGGTTCAAAATAGTAACCTCATCCCCACATTTCCCAAGGGGACACGGGTTCATTGAAAGACAGATCCAGACTGTCAAGAGAACTCTCATCAAAAGTAGTGAGATGGGGGAAGACCAAGACCTTGCCCTCCTATCACTCAGATCAACACCACTGAAAGCAGACATGAAATCACCTGCGGAATTGCTGAATGGGAGGAAGTTTAAGACTACCCTACCAGCAAAAATACATCCTCCCCAGGGCCAGGAGGATTTCAGACAGAAGCTGGCACAAGCACAAGTCGTAGGGAGCAAATATTACGACAAACATGCAAAGATGCTACCAGAATTGCTGAATGGGCAATCAGTGCATGTGCAAGACCCGGTGTTGAAAACCTGGAATCCAGCCAAGGTCATTGGAAAAGCTGATACTCCAAGATCCTACTTCGTAGAGACCGAACCTGGTAACCAATACAGATGGAACAGACTCCACATCAGACCTTCACCTGAACTGGTTAGGCAGCAGAAAACATCAGCAACATTGACAACACCAGCTACTACAAGCAGTACAATGCCAGAAACAAGCGCCACAAATCAAACAACCACGAGCATGCACACTCCAACTCCAAGTGCGACAGCAACAACAACAACAAGAGCGGAACACACCAAAACACCGCAGAGAGGAGTGGTCACCACCAAATCCACAAGATGGAGGGACAACATCCAACCACCTGAGCGATATCGCGAATAAGAAAAGAAAACTCATGATTCTTTGTATTTGATAATATTAGTTTAGATATAATATATTTTTTAATTAAATTAAATTTCATGTTTTAGTGTTTTGAGAAAGAGGAATGTTACATCATTATATTATCACATCGTTAAATGGAACTACTTGTTACATTGTTATATGGAACTACTTTGATTAGTGCATTTATACTGCGTTATATTATCACATCATTAAATGGAACTACTTGTTACATTGTTATATGGAACTACTTTGATTAGTGCATTTATACTGCTATGTGGCACACTGTGTCAGGCAGTGCACAGTGCAAGGTCGGACATCTTGTATCCCTCCGCACCATGCAGCAGCAACATCATGAAGGTACTGAGTAAAAGCTGTAAACTAAAATGAGTTAAAAGTGTCTGTATTACATAGTAATAAGAACACAAGGGGACACAACAGGGGAGATGGGTGAGCGGGACTTGGTGCGAGTTAGGACATGGGCAGCCAAGTTTTGGATGACCTCAAGTTTATGTAGGGTAGAACATGGGAGGCCAGCCAGGAGTGCGTTGGAATAGTCAAGTCTAAAGGTAACAAAGGCATGGATGAGGGTTTCAGCAGCGGATGAACTGAGGCGGGGCGGAGACGGGTGATGTAATTGGCTGGTGTGATGCTGTTCGCTAATCTTCCTGGGTTTGGAAGTACATGAATTCACTGGCATGATCAAAACTTCTGGCAGAATAAGGAGAATGATACTCGACTCCTGCAAAACCAAGTCTTCCCAAAATGTCCCAGGATTACAAGGTAGATATGGGTGAGGTTGGCCATTCGGCCCATCTCAGCTCATCAATCCAGAATGAAACATAGAAACATATGAGATAGGAGCAGGAGTAGGCCATTCAGCCCCTCGAGCCTGCTCCGCCATTCAATGAGATCATGGCTGATCATCCAAACTCAGTACCCCGTACCTGCCTTCTCCCCATATCCCTTGATACCTTTAGCTCTAAGAAATATATCTAACTCCTTCTTGAATATATTTAAAGACTTGGCCTCAACCGCCTTCTGTGGTAGAGAATTCTACAGGTTCACCACTCTCTGGGTGAAGAAATTCTTCCTCATCTCTGTCCTAAATGGCTTACCCCTTATCTTTAGATTATGACCCCTGGTTCTGGACTCTCCGACCATCGGGAACATTCTACCTGCATCTAGTTTGTCCAGACCTGTCAGAATTTTATAAGTTTCGATGAGATCCCCTCTCATTCTTCTAAACTCCAGCGAGTATAAGCCCAATCGACCCAATCTCTCCTCATACGTCATTCCTGCCATCCCAGGGATCAGCCTTGTGAATCTTCGCTGAACTCCCTTCATGGCAAGAACATCCTTCCTCAGATAAGGCGACCAAAACTGCACACAGTACTCAAGGTGTGGTCTCACCAAGGCCCTGTACAACTGCAGCAGGACATCCTTGCTCCTGTACTCAAACCCTTACGCTATGAAGGCCAACATACCATTTGCCTTCTTCACCGCCTGCTGCACCTGCATGCTTACCTTCAGCGACTGGTGCACAAGAACACCCAGGTCTCTTTGCACTTCCCCTTCTCCCAATCTATTGCCATTCAGATAATAGTCTGCCTTTCTGTTTTTGACACCAAAGTGGATAACCTCGCATTTATCCACGTTATATTGCATCTGCCACGCTTCTGCCCAATCACCCAACCTGTCCAAATCATCCTGGAGTTTCTCGGTATCCTCCTCGCAGCACACACGCCCACCCAGCTTTGTGTCGTCTGCAAACTTGGAGATATTACATCTAGTTCCCTTATCTAGATCATTAATGTATATTGTGAATAGCTGGGGTCCAAGGACCGATCCCTGCGGTACCCCACTAGTCACTGCCTGCCACTCGGAAAAAGACCCGTTAATTCCTACTCTCTGCTTTCTGTCTGCCAACCAGTTCTCTATCCAAGTCAATACCTTGCCCCCAATCCCATGTGCCTTAACTTTACACGCTAATCTCTTATGCGGGACCTTATCGAAAGCCTTTTGAAAGTCCAAATACACCACATTTACTTGTTCTCCCTTATCTATTTTCCCAGTTACATCCTCAAAAAATTCCAGTAGATTAGTCAAGCACGATTTACCTTTTGTAAATCCATGTTGACTTTGTCCGATCCCGTCACTGTTTTCCAAGTGCTCTGTTATTACATCCTTTATAATGGACTCTAGCATTTTCCCCACTACCGAATCAGGAAGGGGAAAATAGAATACGAAAGTAAACTTGCAGCAAACATAAAGACAGACTGCAAAAGCTTTTATCGGTATATCAGGAGGAAAAGACTGGTAAAATCCCAAGTCGGTCCCTTGCAGTCCGATTCGGGAGAATATATAATGGAGAATAAGGAAATGGCAGACCAATTAAACTCATACTTTGGTTCTGTATTCACAAAGGAGGACACAAATAACCTCCCAGGAATATCGGCAAACATAGGGACTAATGAGAGGGAGGAGCTGACAGAAATTAGTATCTCTAGGGATATGGTGTTGGGTAAGTTGAGGGGACTGAAGGCCGACAAATCCCCAGGGCCTGATAAACTACATCCTAGGGTACTTAAGGAGGTGGCCCTGGAGATAGCAGATGCTCTAAGGATCATCTTCCGGAACTCCATTGACTCGGGAACAGTACCCGTGGATTGGAGGGTAGCTAATGTTACCCCAATATTTAAAAAGGGGGGTAGAGAGAAAGCAGGGAATTATAGACCAGTAAGCCTTACATCGGTTGTGGGCAAAATGCTAGAGTCCATTATTAAGGATAAAATAGCGGAGCACTTGACAAATGGGGAAAGGATCGGACAGAGTCAACATGGATTTACAAAGGGTAAATCGTGTTTGACTAATCTGCTGGAATTTTTTGAGGAAGTAACTGGTAAAATAGATGGGGGAGAGCCAGTGAATGTGGTGTACCTTGACTTCCAGAAAGCCTTCGATAAGGTTCCACACAAAAGATTATCATGCAAAATTAAGGCTCATGGGATTGGGGGCAAAGTATTAACGTGGATAGAGAACTGGCTGGCGGATAGAAAACAGAGAGTTGGAATAAACGGCTCGTTTTTGGAGTGGCAGGCAGTGACCAGTGGGGTGCCGCAAGGATCTGTCCTGGGACCCCAGCTGTTCACAATATATATAAATGATCTGGATCAGGGAATTGGATGCAATATTTCCAAATTCGCTGACGACACTAAACTAGGAGGAGGGGTGGGCTCTGATGAGGATGCCAGGAGGCTACAGTGCGATTTGGACAGGTTGGGGGAATGGGCGGATACGTGGCAGATGCACTATAATGTGGATAAATGCGAGGTTATCCACTTTGGGGGTAAAAAGAGGAGGGTAGATTATTATCTAAATGGCAATAGATTGGGAGATGGGGAAGTGCAGAGGGACCTGGGTGTTCTTGTGCACCAGTCACTGAAGGAGAGCATGCAGGTGCAACAGGCGATTAAGAAGGCAAATGGTATGTTGGCCTTCATATCAAGGGGGTTCGAGTATAGGAATAGGGATACCTTACTACAGCTGTACAAGGTGCTGGTGAGACCGCATCTGGAGTATTGTGTACAGTTTTGGTCGCCCCATCTGCGGAAGGATGTTCTTGCCATGGAAAGAGTGCAACGGCGATTCACCAGGCTGATACCTGGAATGGCGGGAATGACCTACGAAGAGAGATTAAATAGTTTGGGCTTGTACTCACTGGAGTTTAGAAGATTGAGAGGGGATCTCATCGAAACATATAAAATTATGGCAGGCCTGGACAGGCTGAATTCAGAGAGAATGTTTCCAATGGCCGGGGAGCACAGAACCAGGGGCCACAGTCTAAAAATAGCGGGCAAATCATTTAAAACAGAGATGAGGAAGAATTTCTTCACTCAAAGAGTGGTGAGCCTGTGGAATTCCCTGCCACAGAGGGCTGTGAAGGCTAATTCAATAAATATTTTCAAGAGAGAATTGGATATATTTCTGAAGGCTAAGGGGATTAAGGGTTACGGAGAAAAGGCGGGGACGGGGTACTGAACTGGTAAGATCAGCTATGATCTCAGACGAAGATCAGCCATGATCTCATTGAATGGCGGAGCAGGCTTGAAGGGCCGAATGGCCTACTCCTGTTCCTATCTCTATGTTTCTATGATGTCAGGCTTACCGGTCTGTAATTCCCCGCTTTCTCTTTACCACCCTTTTTGAATAGTGGGGTAACATTAGCTATCCTCCAATCCATGGGTACAGTTCCAGATTCCAGCGAATTTTGGAAGATGATCAGCAATGCATCTACTATTTCTAGGGCCACCTCCTTAAGTACCCTAGGATGTAGATTACCAGGCCCTGGGGATTTATCGGCCTTCAATCCCGTCAATTTCCCTAACACCATTTCCCTACAAATACTGATTTCTTTCAGTTCCTCCCTCTCATCAGACCCTATGTTCTCCAACATCTCTGGGAGGTTATTTGTGTCCTCCTTTGTGAAGACAGAACCAAAATATGCATTTAATTGGTCTGCCATTTCTTTGTTCCCCACACTACAGAAGTTGTTCATCCCAGTTTGGGATAAGAATAAAACAAAAAGGGTGACTCAACCGTGGCTAACAAGGGAAATTAGGGATAGCATAAGATCCAAGGAGAGGGCATATAAATTGGCCAGAAAAAGCAGTAACCCTGAGGATTGGGAGCAGTTTAGGATTCAACAAAGGAGGACAAAGGGATTAATTAAGAAGGGGAAAATAGAATATGAAAGTAAGCTTGCAGGCAACATAAAAACTGACTGTAAGAGCTTTTATAGATATGTGAAGAGAAAAAGATTAGTGAAATCAAGTGTAGGTCCCTTGCAGTCAGAAGCAGGGGAATCATCCATGCGGTCTTTGAATGTTTGCCATTGCCTATCCACCGTCAACCCTTTGAGTGACATTCCCCAATCAATCCTACCCAATTCGCGCCTCATACCATCGTAGTTTCCTTTATTTAAATTCGGGACCCTAGGCCTAGAAATTCGGTAGGCTTAGCACTGCATTTGAGGCGCTAGAAGGCCTAGCGCCGGAGTTATGGCCAGTTGAGAAATTCCCTGGGGTCCTAAATCAGCACTGCACCGGTAGCGCTGCGCCGGCACCGATGACGTCATCGGTGTGCGCAGCATCCCGGTTGCCGTGGTAACCCGGCCCCAAGCCGAAATTCAGTTGTGCCCGCCTCACCCGTGGCAGGCGCAACTAAGACTCTGGCAACAGAGTCTTCCCCCAGTGTGCGCCGGCGCATAAAGGTGGAGCGGCGGCCGGCCGCGTTCCCGGCGGCCGCCTGCCCGCACCTCCCTTCCCGGACTCCTGCATTCCCCCCCCCGCGGCCCTGATCAGTGTCTCATGCGAGCCCGGCACTTCCCCGAGGTGCCGGGCTCAGATGTCGGGTCAATCCGCCGGACAGTTGTCGGCTGCAGGCAGCTCCTCCTTAACAGGAGGAGGAGGCCTGCAGTTCCCCCGCCTGCCGCACTGCATCGGGTGCCGCAGCGGGGGATTAGCGCCGGGAAACCCAAGTTCACGCCCGTTTTGAGGTGCTAAAGGAGGGTTTTAGCGCCCGCCGCCGTCTGGGCCCGGCGCACCCGAATTTTCGTCGCGCGCTGCCGCATTAACGCTGGCGCAAACTTTCTGGTGCTACAGCCCTGGCAAGACCAGAACCCAATTTCTAGGCCCTAGTCTCCGAGTCAACTACTTCACTCTCCATCCTAATGAAGAATTCTATCATATTATGATCGCTCTGACCCAAGGGGCCTCGTACAACAAGATTGCTAATTAATCCTCTCTCATTACATAATACCCAGCCTAAGATGGCCTGATCTCTGGTTGGTTCCTCGACATATTGTTCCAGAAAACCATCCCGTAAACATTCTAGGAATTCCTCCTCCACAGTGTTGTTACTAATTTGGTTGGCCCAATCTATATGTAAATTAAAGTCACCCATGATGACTGCTGTGCCCTTACTGCATGCTTCTCTAATTTCCCACCCCACTCTCCCATCACAGTATCCACTGTCTCTTAAATAATTTGAGAATTTTCATCCTCCGCTGCACTAGCCAGATGTCCTTTCCAAGTATTGACCACTCTCTGTGTGAAGGAGAAATCCCTGATAGCGATCCTAAAATTTCCCTTTCATTAATATGAATTTGTGACTTGTCCTACAATCCATAGCTTAACTTGAATTATTGTTCCAGATTGTCTATATCTTTTCTTTCTAAATTATTTTCTTATTTTCTGCCTTGGAGCCTAAATAGCCCAAGTTCTAGCACACTGAAATCTGAAAGAGTTTGCCATTGCAATAAAGTTTTCTAACCAAATACCTGCCTTACTCTCCTGTTTTTAGTTCATCTGCTTTAGTTTAATCATTACTGTAGCACAGCATAGAAAGACTTCCTCCCGCACAGGAAGTGCATTCGATACCAAAGGCTGCAGCCGTTTTAAAGTACATGAAAGTTCAGACTAAGAATGACTTATGAAGTAAAAAGCATTCTGGTCATATTACAAACAAAGAGTGTAATTCACTGATTAGATTGCTCGCTACTCCCTGTACTTGACCTTGCATTCCACAGCGACTGTGGCGGAAATTGTGTTAATATAACCTCTACCTGACCTAGAGTTCCAGCATCTCTGGTACGAGAGGGCGTCAGTCCAGCTTCTGTGTTTTTCATTTTACACTGAAATGGAACCCCAAAAAAATGTGAGTTGCATATACCCAGACCAACCCAGAGTAGTGCCGATTATGCTGTTACTGTATTGGGAGCTTTAGGAACAGTGAGTGGTGTTGCACAGTATTTACAGCACAGAAACAGGCCATTCAGCCCATCAAGTCCATGCCAGTGTTCATGCTCCACATGAGCCTCCTCCGAACCCTCTTCATCTCACCCCATCACCATATCCATCTATTCCTTTCTCCCTCATCTGCTTATCTAGCCTCGCCTTAGAGGCACCTCAGATGCTGGTCATCAGAAGATCTTGAACATTGGTCTGTTGTAGTACTGTGCCTTGATGTATAGTAGTTATAAAATAAAATGAAAAGGCATCTACGCTATTCGCCTCAACCATGACCTTACTGAATGGCGGAGCAGGCTCGAGGGGTCAAGTGGCTCATTCCTGCTCCTATTTCTTATGTAAACACTCCCTGTGGTAGTGAGTTCCATATTCTAACCACTCTCTGGGTAAAGAAGTTTCTCCTGAATTCCCTATTGAATTTATTAGTGACTATCTTATATTTATGACCTCTAGTTTTGGACTCCCGCACAAGTTCAAACATCTTCTCTACGTCTACCCTGTCAAACCCCTTCATAATTTTAAAGATCTCTATCAGGTCACCCCTCAGCCTTCTCTGTTCTAGAGAAAAGAGCCCCAGCCTGTTTAATCTTTCCTGATAGTTGTATGCTCCCAGTTCTGGCAGCAGCGGGAGCTCGAGCAGCGGCAGTATTTAAGGTAAGCCCGAGGCGCGGGTAGGCCTCAGTGTGGCAGCAGCGGGAGCTCGAGCGGTGGCAGTATTTAAGGTAAGCCCGAGGCGTGGGTAGGCCTCAGTGCGGCAGCAGCGGGAGCTCAAGCGGCGGCAGTATTTAAGGTAACCCTGAGGCGCGGGTAGGCCTCACCAATCTCCAATCTCAGAGGGAGAGAAGTAAAAAGTAATTGAGTTGTGACGTCACCACAAAGCAGGTAAGAGATTGGTTGGTAGTATTTCTCTCTTTTTTAAAAACTTTAACTCTGTGGTTTATAGTTTTTATAAGGTCTCTGTGGTGTAGCGGGACAGTTTGTAAACCAGGGCCCTTAAATATATAATTTAAAATAATTTTAATAAATTTAATTAATTACATAGAATGGGAGAGCAGGTGATGTGTTACTGCTGCAATATGTGGGAGCTGGTGGACACCATTGACGCTCACGGTAATCACATTTGCAGTAAGTGTTGGCTGCTCGAGGAACTCCGGCTCCGTGTTGATGAGCTGGAGTCCGAGCTTCAAACACTGTGACACATCAGGGAGGGGGAGAGTTACCTGGACTCTGTGTTTCAGGAGGTAGTCACACCAATTAGATTGATTAATTCAGACATAGTCCGTGGTCAGGGACAGGAAGGTGTGACTATGAGTGAGGCAGGTACGGGGATCCATGAGGTAGTGTTGGAGAAGCCACAGCCCTTGCTCTTGTCCAACAGGTTTGAGGCTCTTACTCCCTGTGAGGATGGGAGCGGGGACTGCGGGGAGGATGAGCAACCTGGCCACAGCACCATGGAGCGGGGGGCCATTCAAGTGGGGGGAGTTAAAAGAAATGTTGTAGTGGTAGGGGATAGTATCGTTAGGGGGTTAGATAGGGTTCTTTGCAGCCGAGAGCGAGAGTCCCGAAGGCTGTGTTGCCTGCCCGGTGCCAGGGTTAAGGACATCTCCTCTGGGCTGGAGAGAAACTTGGAGTGGGAGGGGGAGGATCCAGTTGTTGTGGTCCATGTTGGTACCAATGACATAGATAAGACAAGGAAAGAGGTTCTGCTGAGGGAGTTTGAGTAGCTAGGGGCCAAATTAAAAAGCAGAACCACAAGGGTAATAATCTCTGGATTACTACCTGAGCCACGTGCAAATTTGGCTAGGGTAAATAAAATAAGAGAGTTAAATGCATGGCTCAAAGACTGGTGTGGGAGAAATGGGTTTTGCTTCTTGGGACACTGGCATCAGTACTGGGACAGGAGAGAGCTGTTCCGTTGGGACGGAGTTCACTTGGCCAGTGCTGGGACTAGAATCCTGGTGAATCGAATAACTAGGGCTGTAGAGAGGGCTTTAAACTAATTAGTGGGGGGGAGGTTTTAAGAGAGCGAAAAATAAAAATGACAGCGGAGAAGGCAATAGAGCAAGGTAGCAGTGGGGGAATTAAAAACCAGAGCGTGTCAGGAAGGGACAGAATGTATAATGATAAAGGTAAAGTAGTAAAAGGGGTAAAAGCAGGAATAAATTGTCAGAAAACATATTTGAAAGTTCTTTATCTGAATGCACGCAGCATTCATAACAAAATTGACGAGTTGACGGTACAAATAACTACACATGGGTATGATCTGGTGGCCATTACAGAAACATGGCTGCAAGATGATCATGACTGGCAACTAAACATACAAGGGTATTTGACAATTAGGAAGGACAGACAGGAAGGAAAGGGAGGTGGGGTTGCTATGTTAATCAAGGATGGAATCACTGCAATAGTCAGAAATGATATTGGGTCAAAGGATCAGGATAGTGAAACAGTTTGGGTGGAGATAAGGAATAATAAGGGGAAAAAGTCACTAGTGGGCGTAGTCTATAGGCCTCCTAACAGTTGCAACTCTGTTGGTCGGAGTATAAATCAGGAAATAGTTGGGGCTTGTAATAAGGGAACAGATATAATCATGGGGGATTTTAACTTTCATATTGACTGGACTAATCAAATTGGGCAGGGCAGCCTTGAGGAAGAGTTCATAGAGTGTATTAGGGACAGGTTCCTTGAGCAGTATGTAACTCAACCAACCAGGGGGCAGGCAATCTTAGACCTGGTCCTGTGTAATGAGACAGGATTAATAAAAAATGTCCTAGCAAAGGATCCCCTTGGAATGAGTGACCATAATATGGTGGAATTCCAAATTCAGTTTGAGGGTGAGAGAGTTGCATCTCAAACCAGCGTATTGAGCTTACATGAAGGAGACTATGAAGGTATGAGAGTAGAATTGACTAAAGTGGACTGGGAAAAAAGATTAAAGTGTAAGACGGTACAAGAGCAGTGGTCTACATTCAAGGAGATATTTCACATCTTTCAAGATAAATATATTCCACTGAGGAAAAAGGGAAGTAAAAGAAAAGACAGCCATCCATGGCTTAGTAAAGTAATAAAGGATAGTATCCAACTGAAAACAAGGGCATATAAAGTAGCCAAATCTAGTGAGAGGATAGAAGATTGGGAAGAATTTAAAAGCCAGCAAACAATAATAAAAGATTAATTAAGAAAGGGAAGATAGATTATGAAAGTAAACTAGCAAAAAATATAAAAACAGATAGCAAGAGTTTCTACAGCTATATAAAAAGAAAAAGGGTGGCTAAAGTGAACGTTGGTCCCTTAGAGGATGGGACCGGGAAACTAGTGGTGGGGAACATGGAGATGGCAAAGACGCTGAACAAATATTTTGTATCAGTCTTTACAGTAGAGGACACTAAAAATATCCCAACACTGGACAAACAGGGGGCAATGGGGGGGGGGGAAGAGCTAAACACGATTAAAATCACTAAGGAAATGGTTCTCGGTAAAATAATGGGACTTAAGGCGGATAAATCCCCCGGACCTGATGGCCTACATCCTAGGGTCTTGAGAGAAGTGGCGGTAGGGATTGTGGATGCATTGGTGATTATTTTCCAAAACTCCCTGGACTCAGGAAAGGTCCCGGCAGATTGGAAAACTGCTAATGTAACACCCTTATTTAAGAAGGGAAGTAGACAAAAAGCTGGAAACTACAGACCAGTTAGCCTAACATCTGTGGTTGGCAAAATGTTGGAGTCCATTATTAAGGAAACAGTAACAGAGCATTTGAATAAACATAATTTAATAGGACAGAGTCAGCATGGTTTTATGAAGGGGAAGTCATGTTTGACAAATTTGCTCGAATTCTTTGAGGACGTAACATACAGGGTGGATAAAGGGGAACCAGTGGATGTAGTGTATTTGGACTTCCAAAAGGCATTTGACAAGGTTCCACACAAAAGATTACTGATCAAGATAAAAAATCACGGGATTGGGGGAAATATACTGGCATGGGTGGAAGATTGGCTATCTAACAGAAAACAAAGAGTTGGGATAAATGGTTCGTTCTCGGGCTGGCAATCAGTAACTAGTAGTGTTCCACAGGGATCAGTGCTGGGACCCCAACTCTTTACAATTTATATTAACGATTTGGAGGAAGGGACCGAGTGCAACATATCCAAGTTTGCCGACGATACAAAGATGGGAGGGAAAGCAGTGAGTGAGGAGGACATAAAAAACCTGCAAAAGGACATAGACAGGCTAAGTGAGTGGGCAGAGATTTGGCAGATGAAATATAATATTGGAAAGTGTGAGGTTATGCATTTTGGCAGAAAAAATCAAAGAGTAAGTTATTATCTAAATGGAGAGAAACTGCAAAGTGCTACAGTACAAAGGGATCTGGGGGTCCTGGTGCATGAAACACAAAAAGTTAGTATGCAGGTGCAGCAGGTGATCAGGAAGGCCAATGGAACCATGGCTTTTATTGCAAGGGGGATGGAGTATAAAAACAGGGAAGTCTTGTTGCAGTTATACAAGGTATTGGTGAGGCCACACCTGGAATACTGCATGCAGTTTTGGTTTCCATATTTAAGAAAAGATATACTTGCTCTCGAGGCGGTTCAGAGAAGGTTCACTCGGTTGATTCCGGAGATGAGGGGGTTGACGTATGAGGAAAGGTTGAGTAGGTTGGGCCTCTACTCATTGGAGTTCAGAAGAATGAGAGGTGATCTTATCGAAACATATAAGATTGTGAGGGGGCTTGATCGGGTGGATGCGGGGAGGATGTTTCCACTGATGGGTGAGACTAGAACTAGGGGGCATAATCTTAGAATAAGGGGCTGCCCTTTCAAAACTGAGATGAGGAGACACTTCTTCACTCAGAGGATAGTAAATCTATGGAATTTGCTACCCCAGAGAGCTGTGGAAGCTGCGACATTAAATAAATTTAAATCGGAGATAGACAGTTTCCTAGCAGATAAGGGAATTAGATGTTATAGGGAGAGGGCAGGGAAGTGGACGTGAGTCTGGGTTCGGATCAGCCATGATCCTATTGAATGGCGGAGCAGGCCCGAGGGGCCGTATGGCCTACTTCTGCTCCTACTTCTTATATTCTTATGTTCTTATCATCCTCAATCTTTTTTGAACATTCTCCAGTGTCTCTATATCCTTTTTGTAATATGGGGACCAGAACAGAGCACTGTGCTCTAAGGGTGGCCCAACCAAGGTTCGATCAAGTCTAACATAACTTCTCTGTTTTTGACTGTCGAGTTAAATTCTCTCTGACTGCATCTCTCCCTCTCTATCTCCCTCTCTCTACTGACCAAAACAAATTAACTTTACGTGTCAGCTTTGAATGTAGTCCAATCTGTGTTGGTGATAACGCAAAATTAAAGAGAAAAAGTCCAGCTGATAACGGTGCTTAGTACCGGGGGGGGTGGGGGGGGTGGGGGGGGAGATGTGCCCGGGAATAACTGAGCCACGACCTGAAGAAAGTCAGTGTCGATTCAATATCAGCAGTGGGAACACCAGCCAGATAAGAGCCGCGATTCACAGGAGTAAATACTGTAAAGCCCCAAGTAACAGTTTGCATACTGAGGACATTATCAGGAATTTGCATATAATAAAGATTGCACGAACTAGAACATAATTACTACAAGTATCAGGGGGACTGATGAAACCATTCTCCTTACAGAGGGGGTTATCTTCTCAAGGTTTCAGCAATATTACTGATTGCAATTGCTGATTACAATTTCTGATTACAATACAGTTTCTACTAGGAATAGTGGGAGGCTTATTAAAACAAATTATGCTTTTGATTACGAGCTATATATATATATATATATAATATACACAGGAAATATTGCAATTATTTTTTTTAATTCATTCATGAGATGTGGGCGTCGCTGGCAAGGCCAGCATTTATTACCATCCCTAATTGCCCTTGAGAAGGTGGTGGTGAGCCGCCTTCTTGAACCGCTGCAGTCGGTGAGGTGTCGGTGGTCCCACAGTGCTGTTAGGTTATACATTCATGCACAGTAATTGTAGCTATGTTATCCAGAGGCACCCTGGATTCAGCCAGCAAGACTGAAAGGACTGACATTAAAATTAGATTGTGGTTTCTTTAACACCTTCATTGAGACCAATGTAGATTACTAAGCGTAAGCATGACAGAGTGGGTTCAAGTCCCACTCCAGTCACGTGAGCACAAAAGTTTAGGCTGACACTCCAGTGCAGTACTGAGGGAGCGCTGCACTGTCGGCGGAGCAGTACTGAGGGAGCGCTGCACTGTCGGCGGGGCAGTACTGAGGGAGCACTGCACTGTCGGCGGGGCAGTACTGAGGGAGCGCCGCACTGTCGGCAGGGCAGTACTGAGGGAGCGCCGCATTGTCGGCGGGGCAGTACTGAGGGAGCGCTGCACTGTCAGAGGATCAATACTGAGGGAGCACTCCACTGTTGGAGGATCAGTACTGAGGGAGCGCCGCACTGTCGGAGGATCAGTACTGAGGGAGCGCTGCACTGTCGGAGGATCAGTACTGAGGGAGCGCTGCACTGTCGGTGGGGCAGTACTGAGGGAGCACTGCACTGTCGGCGGGGCAGTACTGAGGGAGCGCCGCACTGTCGGCGGGGCAGTACTGAGGGAGCGCCACACTGTCGGCGGGGCAGTACTGAGGGAGCGCTGCACTGTCAGAGGATCAATACTGAGGGAGCACTCCACTGTCGGAGGATCAGTACTGAGGGAGCGCCGCATTGTCAGAGGATCAGTACTGAGGGAGCGCTGCACTGTCAGAGGGGCAGTACTGAGGGAGCGCTGCACTGTCGGAGGATCAGTACTGAGGGAGCGCTGCACTGTCGGAGGATCAGTACTGAGGGAGCGCTGCACTGTCGGAGGGGCAGTACTGAGGGAGCGCTGCACTGTCGGAGGGGCAGTACTGAGGGAGTGCTGCACTGTCGGAGGGGCAGTACTGAGGGAGCGCTGCACTGTCAGAGGATCAGTACTGAGGGAGCGCTGCACTGTCGGGGGATCAGTACTGAGGGAGCGCTGCACTGTTGGAGGTGTTGTCTTTTGGATGAGATGTTAAACCAAGGCCCCGTCTGCCCTCTCAGGTGGACATAAAAGATAGAAACATAGAAACATAGAAACATAGAAGATAGGAGCAGGAGTAGGCCATTCGGCCCTTCGAGCCTGCTCCGCCATTCAATGTGATCATGGCTGATCATCCAAATTCAGTACCCTGTCCCTGCTTTTTCCCCATATCCCTTGATCCCTTTAGCCTCAAGAAATATATCCAACTCTTTCTTGAATATATTTAATGAACTGGCCTCCACCGCCCTCTGTGGCAGAGAATTCCACAGGTTCACCACTCTCTGGGTGAAGAAATTCCTCCTCATTTCAGTCCTAAATGGCTTACCCCTTATCCTTAGACGATGACCCCTGGTTCTGGACTCCCCGGCCATCAGAACCATCCTTCCTGCATCTAGTCTGTCCAGACCTGACAGAATTATATAGGTTTCGATGAGATCCCCTCTCAATCTTCTAAACTCCAGTGAGTATAAGCCCAATCGACACAATTTCTCCTCATACGTCATTCCTGCCATCCCAGGTATCAGCCTGGTGAATCTTCGCTGCACTCCCTCCATGGCAAGAACGTCCTTCCTCAGGTAAGGTGACCAAAACTGCACACAATACTCAAGGCGCGGTCTCACCAAGGCCCTGTACAACTGTAGCAAGACATCCTTGTTCCTGTACTCGAACCCTCTTGCTACGAAGGCCAACATACCATTTGCCTTCTTAACCGCCTGCTGCACCTGCATGCTTACCTTCAGCGACTGGTGCACAAGGACCATCAGGTCTCTTTGCACTTCCCCTTCTCCCAATCTATTGCCATTCAAATAATAATCTGCCTTCCTGTTTTTGCCACCAAAGTGGATAACCTCACATTTATCCACATTATAGTGCATTTGCCATGTTTCTGCCCAATCACCCAACCTGTCCAAATCGTACTGGAGTTTCCCGACATCCTCCTCGCAGCTTACCCTCCCGCCCAGCTTTGTGTCGTCTGCAAATTTGGAGATATTACATCCAATTCCCTCGTCCAGATCATTAATATATATTGTGAACAGCTGGGGTCCTAGGACCGATCCTTGCGGTACCCCACTAGTCACTGCCTGCCACTCGAAAAGCGACCCGTTTATTCCAACTCTTTGCTTTCTGTCCGCCAACCAGTTCTCTATCCAAGTCAATACCTTGCCCCCAATCCCATGTGCCTTAATTTTGCACGCTAATCTCTTGTGTGGGACCTTATCGAAAGCCTTCTGAAAGTCCAAATACACCACATCCACTGGTTCTCCCTTATCTATTTTACCAGTTACACCCTCAAAAAATTCCAGTAGATTAGTCAAGCATGATTTACCTTTTGTAAATCCATGTTGACTTTGTCCGATCCTGTCACTGCTTTCCAAGTGCTCTGCTATTACATCTTTTATAATAGACTCTAGCATTTTCCCCACTACCGATGTCAGGCTTACTGGTCTATAATTCCCTGCTTTTTCTCTACCACCTTTTTTGAATAATGGGGTAACATTAGCTACCCTCCAATCCATGGGTACCATTCCAGAGTCTATCGAGTTCTGGAAGATGATCAGTAATGCATCTATTATCTCTAGGGCCACTTCCTTAAGTACCCTGGGATGTAGACCATCAGGCCCTGGGGATTTATCGGCCTTCAGTCCCATCAATTTTCCTAACACCATTTTCCTACAAATACTGATTTCTTTCAGTTCCTCGCTTTCATCCGACCCTATGTTCCCCGGCATCTCTGGGAGGTTATTTGTGTCCTCCTTTGTGAAGATAGAACCAAAGTATGCATTTAGTTGGTCTGCCATTTCCTTGTTTCCCATTATAAATTCCCCTGATTCTGACTGTAAGGGACCTACGCTTGACTTCACTAATCTTTTTCTCTTCACATATTTATAAAAGCTTTTACAGTCAGTTTTTATGTTCCGTGCTAGCTTACTCTCATATTCTATTTTCCCTTTCTTAATTAATCCCTTTGTCCTCCTTTGTTGACTCCTAAACTGCTCCCAATCCTCAGGATTATTGCTTTTTCTAGCCAATTTATATGTCCTCTCCTTGGATCTTATGCTATCCCTAATTTCCCTTGTTAGCCACGGTTGAGTCACCTTTTTTGTTTTATTTTTACACCAAACTGGGATGAACAAATTCTGTAGCTCATCCATTTGGTCTTTGAATGTTTGCCATTGCCTATCCACCGTCAACCCTTTGAGCGCCATTCCCCACTCAATCCTACCCAACTCGCTCCTCAGACCATCGTAGTTTCCTTTATTTAAATTGAGGACCCTTGTCTCTGTGTCAACTACTTCATTCTCCATCTTAATGAAGAATTCGATCATATTATGATCGCTCTGACCCAAGGGGCCTCGTACAACAAGATTGCTAATTAATCCTTTCTTGTTGCATAATACCCAGTCTAAGATGGCCTGATCTCTGGTTGGTTCCTCGACATATTGGTCCAGGAAACCATCCCGTAAACACTCCAGGAATTCCTCCTCCACAGTATTGTTACTAATTTGGTTGGCCCAATCTATATGTAGATTAAAGTCACCCATGATGACTGCTGTGCCCTTATTGCACGCTTCTTTAATTTCCCTTTTAATGCCATCCCCAACCTCCACCTTACTGTTTGGAGGTCTATATACCACTCCCACTAATGTTTTTTTCCCCTTAGTATTTCTCAATTCTACCCATACAGATTCCACATCATCAGAGCTAATATCCTTCATTACAATTGTATTAATCCCTTCTTTAACCAGTAATGCTACCCCACCTCCCTTTCCTTTTTGCCTATCTTTCCTGAATATCGAATACCCCTGGATGTTGAGTTCCCAGTCTTGGCCATCTTTGAGCCACGTTTCTGTAATCCCAACCAAATCGTATTCGTTTACCTCTATTTGCACAGCCAATTCATCCACCTTATTACAAATGCTCCTCGCATTAAGACACAAAGCCTTCAGGCTTGTTTTTTTAACGCTCTTAAACTTATTAGAATTATTATTTACTGTGGCCACGTTTGATTTAAATCGTTGATTTCTCTGACTGCCACATTTGTTTTTCTCCTTCCTATCTTTTGCTTTTATCCCTGTTTTCCTTTCCTCTGTCTCCCTGCTCCGGTTCCCAACCCCCTGCCATTTTAGTTTAAACCCCTCCGAACAGTGCTAGCAAACCTCCCCGCAAGGATATTTGTCCCGCTCTGGTTCAGGTGCAACCCGTCCGACTTGTACAAGTCCCACCTTTCCCAGAAGCAGGCCCAGTGATCCAGGAAACTAAAGCCCTCCCTCCTGCACCAACTCTTTAGCCACGCATTCATCTGCTCTATCCTCCTATTCCTATACTCACTAGCACGTGGCACCGGGAGTAATCCAGAGATTACAACCTTTGAGGTCCTGCTCTTTAATCTGCTACCTAGCTCCCTAAATTCTTAGACAGAGATCCCATGGCCACTATTTTGAAGAAGAGCAGGGGAGTTCTCCCCAGGGTCCTGGGGCCAATATTTATCCCTCAATCAACATCACTAAAACAGATTATCTGGTCATTATCATATTGCTGTTTGTGGGAGCTTGCTGTGCGCAAATTGGCTGCCGCGTTTTCTACATTACAACAGTGACTACACTTCAAAAAGTACTTCATTGGCTGTAAAGCACTTTGGGGCGTCCTCATGTCATGAAAGGCGGGGGAGAAATGCAAGTCTTTCTTTCTTTTTAGTGCTGGAACACATAGACAGAGTGATAGAAACTAAAATAAATTCTTTTAAAGTTACACATTATTCAAGTGCACTATTATCTCTTAACGTTAAGTATTCTCTCCTATAGCTTTGGTCCAACTGTAGCCATGGACTGACAAACCTCCACAGATGTTTCTCCAAAGTAGATGCTGAAAGAATGGGGACAATCTCCCACCGGTTTCCCCCTCCCTGCATTGTGAAGTATCTAGCCTCTGATTAGCACCTTCCCCACAGCAATGAGGCTGAAATTGGGGATTTAGCATAGGGGTGGGGGTGGTGTCTAACCTGTGTCCCACCATCTGTGGCAGAGCATGCTGGTCCTCCAGTGTGCTGTCCCACCATGATAACCCAGAATAATATTGCCTTCTATTTCCGCCACACCTCCCTTTCCCCGAAAGCGCTGACCCACACAGGGATTCCACAGACACTGGCAGCCCATGATCACTTGTACAAGTGTCCATTCTTCACATTTGGACAGCGAGTGTCAGTAGGCTGCTCCACTAGGGAGGGCATCGTAGCCCAACCTGACCCCGTGTCCGTCAGTTTCCAGCAGGACCCACTTCTGCGGAGCAGAAACGCTGGTGGATTTTGCATCTCACCTTGGCCCGGGAGCCTCTGAGCCCCAATGTAGCAAACCATCCACTGCCCTGCCTGAGATCAGTGAAGTCTGCACAGACCAATGGATCGAAACTGACACATTCTGATTTCTGCGGCTTGGCCCCACACCACTAAGTCATCAGGGAACTTATATTATTGCTTTATAGGAGCCATAATGGCATTACCATCGCCGAATCCCCCACCATCAACATCCTGGGGGTCACCATTGACCAGAAACTTAACTGGACCAGCCACATAAATACAGTGGCAACAAGAGCAGGTCAGAGGCTGGGTATTCTGTGGCGAGGTGGCACGGTGGCATAGTGGTTAGCACTGTTGCCTCACAACGCCAGGGACCCGGGTTCAAATCTGGCCTCGGGTGACTGTCTGTGTGGAGTTTGCACATTCTCCCTGTGTCTGCGTGGGTTTTCTCCGGGTGCTCCGGTTTCCTCCCACAGTCCAAAGATGTGCGGGTCAGGTTGATTTGGCTATGATAAATTGACCCTTAGTGTTAGGGGATTAAATGCGTGGGGTTACGGGGATAGGGTGGGATATGTGTCGGTGCAGGCTCGATGGGCCGAAATGGCCTCTATCTGCACTGTGGGGATTCTGTGATTCTGTGAGTGTCTCACCTCCTGACTCCCCAAAGCCTTTCTACCATCTGCATGGTACAAGTAGGGAGTGTGATGGAATACTCTCCACCTCCCTGGATGAGTGCAACTCCAACAACACTCAAGAAGCTCGACACCATCCAGGACAAAGCAGCCCGCTTGATTGGCACCCCATCCACCACTTTAAACATTCACTCCCTCCACTACCAGCGCACCGTGGCTGCAGTGTGTACCATCTACAAGATGCACTGCAGCAACTCGCCAATGCTTCTTCGGCAGCACTACTCAAACCTGCAACCTCTACCGCCTAGAAGGACAAGGGCAGCAGGCGCATGGGAACATCGCCACCTCCAAGTTCCCCTCCAAGTCACACACCATCCTGACTTGGAAATATATTGTCGTTCCTTCATCGTTGCTGGGTCAAAATCCTGGAACTCCCTCCCTAACAGCACTGTGGGAGCACCTTCACCACACGGACTGCAGCGGTTCAAGAAGGCAGCTCACCACCACCTTCTCAAGGGCAATTAGGGATGGGCAATAAATGCTGGCCTTGCCACGACGCCCACATCCCAGGAATGAATATTTAAAAAATCTTTTAAAAAAAGAATGCTGCTAGCTGGAATTCACTTACCTTAACCTCGTACGGAATAAGCAAAGAGAAGTTTTATAATGAATCCGAGACCATAGTGTGAAACGGGACACATCAGTCAGATTCAGAAATTATCTCGGAGTAGGTAGAGTCTAAACCCATTACAGTATTAGATTCACGGAGACTGAAACATCAAGAGAGAGAGAGAATTTTTATCACCATGTCTGCAATTTCTTATAGCCTGAAAGTTTATAAAATGACTTTGCTATTTTGGTTCAAATTACTTACAGCTAAATGTTTTTTTTTAATATAAGGAGGACAACTGTGAATCATTCCCAGTTCAACACAATCAGTAATGAAATCTCCAATAGCTCTGTAGTACATTTGCAATCTAATATCACAGAACGTACCTCGAACACAAATTAAATTAAAATTCCGAGTGTGTATGATGTGTCTGCTGTAGCATTCTAAGGTGGTAGTCAGTCATTGTATAAAAAAGGGACTTATTTAGGAAACCAAATCTGAAGGATTTTGCCAATTTGTAAACATTGACTTTGTCACAATTGTATGATTATATTTTTTCATTATGTTAAAATCGATCGAATCCCTCTTTCCATACACCATCCCCAACTGGTGTCCTGTGTTACCTCACAGGTTCTTTAGACCAGCAAGGAGAAGTCAGAGGTTCATAAAATTGAAGTCAATGAGAATCAAGGGGAAAACACTCCACTGGCTGGAGTCATACCCAGTACAAAGGAAGATCGTTAAAGTTGTTGGAGGTCAATCATCTCAGCCCCAGGACATCGCTGCAGGAGTTCCTCAGGGCAATGTCCTAGGCCCAACCATCTTCAGCTGCTTCATCAATGACCTTCCCTCCACCATTAGGTCAGAAAGGGGGACGTTCACTGATGACTGCACAGTGTTCAGCGCCATTCACAACTCCTCAGATAATGAAGCAGTCCATGCCCGCATGCAACAAGACCTGGACGACATTCAGGCTGGGGCTGGTAAGTAGCAGGTAACATTTGCACCACACAAGTATCAGGCAATGACTATCTCCAACAAGCGAGAGCCTAACCACCGCTCCTTGACATTCAACGGCATTACCATCGCCGAATCTCCCAGCATCAATATCCTGGGGGTCACCATTGACCAGAAATTTAACTGGATCAGCCATATAAATACTGTGGCTACAAGAGCAGATCAGAGGCTGGGTATTCTGCAGCGAGTGTCTCACCTTCTGTCTCCCCAAAGCCTTTCCACCATCTACAGGCACAAGTAAGGAGTGTGATGGAATACTCTCCACTTGCCTGGATGAGTGCAGCTCCAACAACACTCAAGAAGCTCGACACCATCCAAGACAAAGCAGCCCGCTTGATTGGCACCCCATCCACCACCTTAAACATTCACTCCCTCCACCACCAGCGTACCGTGGCTGCAGTGTGCACCATCTACAAGATGCACTGCAGTGATTTAGCGCGCATGCTGTTAATATCATACAGTGCAGTTTCAAGGAAATTCTTTCATCTGCTATTTTAATAAGCTCTTGCACCATTTATTTCAAAAACAGGTCAGTGTCTTTGTTAAAACAATGAACATAGGAACTTCATGCACACGCGTTCCCGTGTTTGATACTAATATCATGCAGCGTGTTGGGCGGCCAAGGGCGGGGGACGCGGCGGCTGGAGACGGGAGGTCATGTGATGGAACCTCCAGGAATACGTCTGACCAGAGTTGGCACCTGACCCGCTGGCTGCCTCCAATATCAGCGGTGGCCGCCCAGCCAGGGTGTTTACAATGAAGAGCGAGGCTGTTGTGCCAGGAGGTGGACAACATGGTCAGTGGAATGCCAGCCGGCTCCTGGAACCGTTTTAATCATTGGTGGGTATTACATCCATGAATGATTGAGACACGGACAGCAGGAGTTGAACAAAACAAGTCTTTACTGATGGAAGTCAATAGTGAAACTGAAACAACAGAGGCTCACTAGCGCCTTTTATACAGGGGTGGTCACTGCCGGTACTGCAGTCTGAGACCAGTTATTCTCTTAAAGGTACATACACAACAATGGGTTGTTCGGTTTGTTTTTTAAATTGATCACTTTCTTCAACTTTTTTTTAACCCCTATCTGACAACGGCCGTGCTTTGTACTTTTATCATCCTTTTAAACACATTTTCTTCTGTAGCCACACAGCTGCAGGATATTAAGTTCAATAAATGCCACTGTGCTCATGAAGTTAAAACACAGAGTGCAGCAATTCCCTGAGAAATTATCCTCGTGAAACTGTCGATAACCTCCTGAGGGTATTGGCAATGTTGTTCTCCAAAATTTGAAAGGAAGTTTTTTTTCACATCCCTCTTGATTTTTCTCCTCTCCTCCCCTGAAGCTGATGGCTCATGCTGCGAGTTCTGGTATGTCTGAGGGAGCGGCAGATTTCGTTGCCAGCCCCAATCCTCAGAAGTGGAGCTATCATCATTATTTAATCGCTCTTGAAAATCCCTGCAGGGGGTCAATTCATATTTCAAATGAAAAGACGCTTAAATTCCCAGATGAATTGTCTGTTAAAGCAGCTCTAGCGAGGAAAATTACATTGTCTTCATTTGGAGACCTACTGAGATCAGTTAGCTCACTTAGCGTGGAGCCGGGGAAGTTCTCGTCCGAGCCACCTTCCAGTACACAGGGCCATTCACATTTTCCCCCATATAGATGGATGGAGGGTGAAAGCAGGCTGATTCTACACAGGAAAACAGATGTGAATTGATGCAATTGAAGCCGCCTGCGTGGTAATTCCAGAATTAGTGCTTTTCTTTTGGCGTACCTGTATTCCAATTAGCCTCAGCACCCAGCCCCAGAGAGTGGCAGAATCAACAAAGGTGCCTGTTCCTGATCACTGCCCAGTGATCCAAGTATTGGATAAAAACTTGAAGGAGAAAAAATTGCAGGGATATGGGGAAAGAGCGGGGGAGTGGGACTGACTGGATTGCTCTTCGAAAGAGTCGATGGGCCGAATGGCCTCCTCCTGTGCTGTACTATTCTAGGATTCTACGATAACCCCTACTGGGAAGTGCAGTCATGGACTTGGTCGAGGACAGGATCAGGACCACAATCCAATTGCCGCCTGATATATGTTGTCCAGCTCATGTCAGAACATAGGAACAGGAGGAGGCCATTCAGCCCCCTGAGCCTGTTCCGCCATTCAATTAGATCATGGCTGATCTGTATCTTAACTCCTTCTACATGTCTTGGTTCCATATCTCTTAATACCCTTACCCAACAAAAATCTATCAGTCTCAGTTTTGAAATTTTCAATTCACCCCCAGCCTCAACAGCTTTTTGGGGGGAGAGAGTTCCAGATTTCCACCACCCTTTGTGTGAAGAAGTGCTTCCTGACATCACCCCTGAACGGCCTGGCTCTAATTTTAAGGTTCTGCCCCCTTGTTCTGGACCCCCCCGACCAGAGGAAATAGTTTCTCTCGATCTACTTGATCAACTCCTTTAATCATCTTAAACACCTCAATTAGATCATCGCTTAATCTTCTATATTCCAGGGAATACAAGCCAAGTCTGTGCAACCTGTCCTCGGAATTTAACCCTTTTAGCCCCGGTATCATTCTGGTAAATCTGCGCTGCTCCCCCTCCGAGGCCAATATATCCTTCCTGAGGTGCGGGGCCCGGAACGGAACAGAGTGCTCTAAATGGGGTTTGGCCAGAGCTTTATATAACTGTATATACACAGGATTCCATAGGATATACGGCACAGAAACAGGCCATTCGGCCCAACCAGGCCATGCCGGCGTTTATGCTCCACTCGAGCCTCCTCCCGTCTTTCCTCATCTAACTCTATCAGCGTAACCCTCTATTCCCTTCTCCCTCATATGCTTGTCCAGCCTCCCCTTAAATGCATCGATACTATTCGCTTCAACCACTCCCTGTGGCAGCGAGTTCCACATTCTCACCACTCTCGGGAAAGAAGTTTCTTCTGAATTCCCTATTGGATTTCTTGGTGACTATCTTATATCGATGGCCTCTAGTTCTGCTCTTCCCCACAAGTGGAAACATTCTCTCTGTATCCACTCTATCAAAACCTTTCATGATTTTAAAGACCTCTATTAGGTCACCCCTCAACCTTTTTTCAAGTGAAAAGTGACCCAGCCTCTTCATCCTTTCCTGATCTGTATACCCTCGCATTTCTGGTATCATCCTTATAAATCTTCTCTGCACCCTCTCCAGTGCCTCTATATCCTTTTTATAATATGGCGACCAGAACTGTACGCAGTGCTCCAAGTGTGGTCTAACCAAGGTTCGATACAGGTTTAACATAACTTCTCTACTTTTCAATTCTATCCCTCTAGAAATAAACCCTAGTGCTTGGTCTGTAATTTTTTTAATGTATAGTTCCCGCACAAAGAAAGACCATTTGGATAAGGTAGCAGAGGGCTGCAGAGATGTGTCCCAGCACCAGTCATCACCTCAGTGAGAAAAGAGCAAAATATTGGCAGGAACTAAAGTGCAAGGCAAGAGGTCACTGAAGACACAAGTCCCGTTTTTTTTATTGGGAGTGGGAATCGGGCGGGAAATCGCCAAACTAAAGGAATGATCCACGCAACAAGGTAAGTGGTGGGGAGGGTGTTTCGGGAGGAGAATGATGAGAGGGAAGTTGTGGGGGGGAGAGATGAACTCTCGGGACAGACGAGGCCTAAATATTCCTTGTGGGGCCCGGAGGAGCACTCCTGCTGCTCCTGGTCCCACAAGGAACATTCAGGGGTTCTGGCCCCAGATCCTCTTCCCTGCTGCCTTCACCTGGAGGCAAAGCCGCAACAGCTTCCCCGCTTAAGTCACCAGTTAAAATTGCAGTTGGGGGCCTGCTAACGCCATAGTTAAAAGTAGGACTCCACCGGCTTCAGGCGGGCGTCCTTGCTGCCTGCTCAGAAGAGCAGATTAAACTGGAAGACAGAGGGATCGGTGCCGGGCCTTGGTTATCCGGCCGATTTTAAACACCTGTTTTATGCCGGGCAGGTAGAGTTAAAATTGCCGCCAAAATGTAGCGGGAGTCATTAACGCCTGAAAATATGAGTCAGGTAATATTATCGAAGGGCTTCATATCCTGCATTGCCTTAAAACATAGAAACATAGAAGATACGAGAAGGAGTAGACCATTCGGCCCCTCGCGCCTGCTCCGCCATTTAATGAGATCATGGCTGATCATCCAAATTCAGTACCCTGTCCCTGCTTTCTCCCCATATCCCTTGATCCCTTTAGCCTTAAGAAATATATCTAACTCCTTCTTGAATATATTTAATGAATTGGCCTCAACTGCCCTCTGTGGCAGAGAATTCCACAGGTTCACCACTCTCTGGGTGAAGAAATTCCTCCTCATCTCTGTCCTAAATGGCTTACCCCTATCCTTAGACTGTGACCCCTGGTTCTGGACTCCCCCGCCATCGGGAACATCCTTCCTGCATCTAGTCTGTCTAGTCCTGTTAGAATTTTATAAGTTTCAATGAGATCCCCTCTCATTCTTCTAAACTCTAGCGAATATAAGCCTAATCGACCCAATCTCTCCTCATACGTCATTCCTGCCATCCCAGTTATCAGTCTGGTGAATCTTCGCTGCACTCCCTCCATGGCAAGAACATTCTTCCTCAGCTAAGGCGACCAAAACTGCACACAATACTCGAGGTGTCTCACCAAGGCCCTGTACAACTGCAGCAAGACATCCTTGTTCCTGTACTCAAACCCTCTCGCTACAAAGGCCAACATACCATTTGCCTTCTTAACTGCCTGCTGCACCTGCATGCTTACCTTATGCGACTGGTGCACAAGGACACCCAGGTCTCATTGCACTTCCCCTTCTCCCAATCTATTGCTGTTCAGCTAATAATCTGCCTTCCTGTTTTTGCCACCAAAGTGGATAACCTCGCATTTATCCACATTATACTGCATCTGCCATGCATCTGCCCAATCACCCAACCTGTCCAAATCATACTGGAGTTTCTCTGCATCCTCCTCACAGCACACTCGCCCACCCAGCTTTGTCTAATCTGCAAACTTGGAGATATTGGCCCAGAAATTCGTCTCTCCCCGGGTGAGTACGCACGGGGTACTCACCCGTAGGCCGAATGGAATTGCCGGTTTCCTGCATGCACTGCGCATGCGCGGGAAACCGGCACTTCCGATCCTCTGAACGAAGAGGTTCAGCGGTCGAACGCGCGCGCAGGGGAGGCTGCGCGTACGCTTTGAACTTAGGTTTTTTTTACAGGTTTTCCCGGGAGGGTAAGCCTGCAGGATTTACACATTTAAAAAGCAGGCGTAAGGCCTGCTTTTTGCACGGTAAGTGGTCAATTAATTAAAATTAAAACATTTTTTCCACAGGTTTATTATTTTTAAATACTTTAAAGCAAGGTAAGTTTATTTTTAGCCCCATTATAATATAAAATTATTTTTTTCAAAAATTTAAATTGTTTAAAATAGTTATTTAATGTAATTTATAGTTTATTTAAAAAGTGTGATTTAAAAAAAAATTATTTGAAGGTTTACTGCTATTTTGGGCCCGTAGTATTTATAAGTTTTGACAGGTCTACCTGTCAATCTTATGAATGGGCTTTTCCCTCCTCCGATTGGCTGCCCATGGCTCACGTGATCCCAGGGGATGCATCGCAGTAATTATGCCCCTGGGACACGCAAGCACAGCGCGCCGGCAGCTGGGCCAGGCCCCGGAGCAGAATTCCACGGGGCCCTACAGCTCAACTGCCGGCGCGCAAGGTAAGTGAATGTCGGAGGCTTACACCCGCGGGAAGCCCCCGACCCGAATTTCTGGGCCATTACATCTAGTTTCCTCGTCTAGATCATTAATATATACTGTATTGTGAATAGCTGGGATCCTAGCACCAATCCCTGCGGTACCCCACTAGTCACTGCCTGCCACTTGGAAAAAGACCCGTTTATTGCAACTTTTTGCTTCCTGTCTGCCAACCAGTTCTCTATCCAAGTCAGTACCTTACCCCCAGTCCCATGTGCTTTAATGTTGCACGCCAATCTCTTATGCGGGAGCTTATTGAAAGCCTTCTGAAAGTCCAAATACACCACATCCACTGATTCTCCCTTATCTATTCTACCAGTTACATCCTCAAAAAATTCCAGTAGATTAGTCAAGCATGATTAACGTTTGTAAACCCATGTTGACTTTGTCCGATCCTGTCACTGTTTTCCAAGTGCTCTGCTATTACATCTTTTATAATGGACTCTAGCATTTTCCCCACTACCGATGTCAGGCTTACCGGTCTATAATTCCCCATTTTCTCTCTATTTCTTTTAAATAGTGGGGTAACATTAGCTACCCTCCAATCCATGGGAACTGTTCCAGAATCTATAAAATTTTGAAGATGACCAGCAATGCATCTACTATTTTTAGGGCCACTTCCTTAAGTACCCTAGGATGTAAATTATCAGGCCTTGGTAATCTACAGTCAGTGTAAATCTGGTAAACAAAGTAAATCTAGAAAAAAATTACTATTTATGTCATGACATTGGATTGGCTTGTGCCCTTCATACGAAACACAGACTATTAGGAATATTGATATTGATAAAATGCTCTAGCCATGATCTGTAATTAATAATCCATGAAAATGAACTGACTGAGTTGATTAATACTTAATTGAATAACTGCGCTCGTAAATACATCCTGATTGCTTTTCCTGACTGTCTAAATACCTATCAGAACCACTTTCGTGGGGCTGTGCCCCGCACTTTCCCTTTTGCCAGTGTTCTCTCTTCTCAAAGCCGTTTATTTCTGCTGGGTCTCAGTTCTGTGAGTCCTGCTGCCCACTTCAACCAAGTGCCCACCCACCGTCCGCCCGTGAGCCTGAGCAGGGAGCCCACCCCGAGAAGATAAACGTTCGTTCTTGCTGGCCGAGGTACAAGCAGCTCACCTTTAACCCGCTCTTTGATGACAACAGGAAAGGACTGAGTTTCGGTGATGTGTGGTGCACGGGCTCTACTTGGCTGGCTTACAGGTCAGACCAGCCAATGTGAACATATGGATCGGGCATTTGGCAATTATAGGATGCAGTGTTTGATTGCTATAAGCTGATGTAGCACCGACTGAAACATTGGCCCAGAATTTGCATCTCGCAGCATGACCCATTAGTTAGACTTTTTCCTGCACTCCTCAGCTCGGAACTTTTTAACTCCGCAATTTTCCAGGAGTGCGAGCTGATAGCGGCGCAGCAAGGGCAACAGGGCATCTGGGATGTGAGTGAATGGCGGGACCGACAGTCTATCTCCTTAACCAGCGAGGTTTAAGGGTTGAGAAAGAAACAGGAATGATGGAGAAGGAAATCGGGTGAATTAGAGTCAAATCAGGTACAGAAATAAAAATAAAGAGAGGGAAAGAAAGATTGTATTAAGAGAGAGAAAGAGAGAAAAAGGAAAAATAAGAAAAAAATTAATTTTAAAAATCTCTAACAACAATTTATTACCCGTATGAATGAGACTCCACAGTTTCAATTGTTCCTTTTCTGGGCCGGAGAGGTTGAGTGGAATTCCAGGAACATAAATCTCCTCATTAAAAAGGTACTTACTCTGTTAAGTACTAGTCCTAACTTTCTGTTGCGTGTTTAACAAGCATTAAATGCACAAATGCAGCAATTTCTTGAAACACACGGGACGTTAAGGGCAAGATGCCGTTTTTGCGAGATTAATGGCAGCACAATCATCCGCCAACATACGGTGATTGGCGATTCACGGAGTTTCTCATCCTCACCACAAGCTGCTGGCCGATTTACACGTTAATACTGGTGAGCACCATTAAACCCGCTGTTATTTTGGCATCAAATTCTGGCCCATTGTAGTTAAAGCAGATCTGTAGAATAACCTCTAAAACAAAAGCAAAATCCTGCAGAAGCTGTTAATCTGAAATAAAGATAGAAAATTCTGGAAACACTCAACCGGTCAGGCAGCATCTGTGGAGAGAGAAACAGAGTTAATGTTGCAGGTCGATGACTTTTGGAGGAGGCGAGTTTAACCCGACTCGCTCAGCAGAAACCTGGCGGGTGGGCAGTTAAAATCGCCCGGGCTCTTACCTGTCCGAAAGCCGCCAGGATCGCAACATCTGTAATTTTAACCTGCTCTCCTGAGCAGGCAGCAGGAACAGGCGCCCGGAGCCAGCAGGGTCCTTCTTTACATATGCAGGTTGCGGCCCAATGACATCATTGAGACCCGAGTGTAATTTTAACTCAGGCCTGAGCGGGGAATCCACCTGGAGTTAAAATCGGGGCCGTGGTTGGTCCTTTAACAACCTGAAACGTTAACTCTGTTTCTCTCTCTCAACAGACACTGCCTGACCTGCTGAGTGTTTCCAGCATTTTGTGTTTTTATTTCTGTAGAATAACTGGTCTTGTGATCTGGATAATGCCGAGTAGCTGTGATGCTGATCTGCGCCACACTTCGAGCTTTAGCAGGATTGCACTGTCATAATTCTCCTCAGCACCTCTTCCCCCTAGACTAGGGAAGGGAACAAGCACATTAATTCCTGCCTCTGATTGTTATCCATGAATCCCTTGCTGGAACGTGTGTACATGGGCGGATGTCAGGAGACAGCAGGACCAGGCTGCTCTGTGATTCCCTCCATGGTCAGATTGCCTGTGGACTCTCGCCCACAAAGGACGGCCAATTGGCTGAGGTAGCAGGGAGCTGCCAGTGCCCGTGGAGCTGTAACCCAACAAGAGGCAGCAACCTCGAGAGAGAGAAAGGTAGAAAGTTAAGGCTGGGGTGGGGGCGGCAGGGAGTTTATAAGGTGCCATTTGAACCATGAAGAGTGATTTGTCAGTTTAATTGCCAATGGCTGATGGTCCATGAGGATTGCAGCATCAGTTTCCCTCTGGGGTCAAGTCTGCTTTCCCCAAATGACAAAATATAATCAGTGCCAGCTGTTTAACTTGACGCTTTGTCCACATGTGATTTGTTCTTCAGGTCAGCCGTGTGCAAGCGTTCCGTCATTGTTGGCCACAGCGTACAAGAATGGAAGGTCCAAGCCTTTGCCCACTGCCACAGCCTGTCAGCAATTTGCCGTCAAGTTACCCGGGACTTTTCCGCTCACTGATTTCAACGGACGGACAGCGAAACAACAATTTTCCGAATCAGCCCGACAGCGGGGAAGGACTTCCAAAAATCTCCTCGGTAAATCCACCTTCCCGTTAATCTGCATTAGTCCCAAGTTACTGACAGAAACAGCTTGTGATGTTGTGAATCAAAATGTATCTGAGGGGCCGGTGCCAATACTTGCAATGGTTGTGATCCAGAATAATAACAATGTTCTTAATGTCTTTAATTACTGTAGCTAGAAACTGCTAAAGGAAAGATTAAATGGCACAAAGGGATGTTCACGATATTGTAAATGTGTCTAATGCTAAATAAATACAATCAAATTAAAAGAAAATGGTCCTCCTTTCCCCCCCCCTTTCCTTTTGTTTCTCTCTCTCACCTGGCAGCTGTCCTTATCCTGCCAGTACGCTTCACACCTAATCTCAGCTGCCTTTTGTCTCCACGGGCCCATTACCATCTCGTCTGGCTTCTAATACCTTTTATTGTCTCCTTTTCTTCTTTTGTTCGATCGCAGCTTTGCCTTTGATCTTTTCATTTTCTTTCCAGTTTTGAAGAAGGGTTTCAACCCGAAACGTCAACTCAAATTTCTCTCCACAGATGTTGCCTGACCTGCTGAGTTTTTCCAGCATTCTCTGTTGTTATTTGCGAAAATGGTTATGATCCTGGACCAGCAACATAGGTTTATGAGTTCAAATTCCACTATGTTAAGTTGCAAAATTGAATTCAATAAAGTTGGTAATTTGTGAGTTGGCAGCAGGGAAATGAAACAGTGCTGGAGTTTTGTAAAAACCCAACTGGTTCACTTCAGGGTAAGGAGCCATCAACCCTTATTCAAGCTGGTCCACGGGCGACTCCAGTCCTGCACAATGTGATGGACTCGGAATACTCTCCGGGCAACTGAGGACAGGCAATAAATGCCACCTTGCCAGGAATAACCATGTCCCAAGAACCAAGAATAAAAACATTAAGAACAGCCCTCTCCAAACATCCAGGCTCACAAATTCCAGACAGAACAGAGCAGCAAATAATATAAACACAAATAGGACAAAAGTTGTGTGGGCTTCAAGGGACTGGATTGCCTGGGGTTGGATTGTCTGGAGTTGGATTGTCTGGGGTTGGATTGTCTGGGGTTGGATTGTCGGAGGATGGACTGCCTGAGGTTGGATTGTCGGGGTTTGGATTGTCGGGGGTTGGATTGTCGGGGGTCGGATTGTCAGGGGTTGGATTGCCTGGGGTTGGATTGTCGGAGGTCGGATTGTCTGGAGTCGGATTGTCGGGGTTGGATTGTCGGGGGTTGGATTGCCTGGGGTTGGATTGTCGGGGGTGGGATTGCCTGGGGTTGGATTGTCGGGGGTCGGATTGTCTGGGGTTGGATTGTCGGGGGTCGGATTGTCTGGGGTCGGATTGTCTGGGGTTGGATTGCCTGGGGTCGGATTGTCTGGAGTTGGATTGTCGGGGGTTGGATTGTCGGGGGTTGGATTGTCGGGGGCTGGATTGCCTGGGGTCGGATTGTCTGGAGTTGGATTGTCGGGGTTGGATTGTCGGGGGTCGGATTGTCGGGGGTTGGATTGCCTGGGGTCGGATTGTCTGGAGTTGGATTGTCGGGGGTCGGATTGTCTGGGGTTGGATTGTCGGAGGTTGGATTGTCTGGGGTTGGATTGTCGGGGGTTGGATTGTCGGGGGTTGGATTGTCTGGGGTTGGATTGTCGGGGGTTGGATTGTCTGGAGTTGGATTGTCGGGGGTTGGATTGTCGGGGGTCGGATTGTCTGGGGTTGGATTGCCTGGGGTCGGATTGTCTGGAGTTGGATTGTCGGGGGCTGGATTGCCTGGGGTTGGATTGTCGGGGGTTGGATTGTCGGGGGCTGGATTGTCTGGAGTTGGATTGTCGGGGGTTGGATTGTCTGGGGTTGGATTGCCTGGGGTTGGATTGTCGGGGGTCGGATTGTCGGGGGTCGGATTGTCTGAGGTTGGATTGTCGGAGGATGGATTGCCTGAGGTTGGATTGTCGGGGGTTGGATTGTCTGGGGTTGGATTGTCGGGGTTGGATTGTCGGAGGATGGATTGCCTGAGGTTGGATTGTCGGGGGTTGGATTGTCTGGGGTTGGATTGTCGGGGTTGGATTGTCGGGGGTTGGATTGTCGGGGGTTGGATTGTCGGAGGATGGATTGCCTGAGGTTGGATTGTTGGGGGTCGGATTGTCTGGGGTTGGATTGCCTGGGGTCAGATTGTCTGGAGTTGGATTGTCGGGGGCTGGATTGCCTGGGGTTGGATTGTCGGGGGTTGGATTGTCGGGGGCTGGATTGTCTGGAGTTGGATTGTCGGGGGTTGGATTGTCGGGGGCTGGATTGCCTGGGGTTGGATTGTCGGGGGTCGGATTGTCTGGGGTTGGATTGCCTGGGGTCAGATTGTCTGGAGTTGGATTGTCGGGGGCTGGATTGCCTGGGGTTGGATTGTCGGGGGTTGGATTGTCGGGGTCGGATTGTCGGGGGTTGGATTGTCTGGGGTTGGATTGTCGGGGTGGGATTGTCGGGGTTGGATTGTCGGGGGTTGGATTGCCTGGGGTTGGATTGTCGGGGGTCGGATTGTCTGGGGTTGGATTGTCGGGGGTCGGATTGTTGGGGTCGGATTGTCGGGGGTTGGATTGTCTGGGGTTGGATTGTCGGGGTGGGATTGTCGGGGTTGGATTGTCGGGGGTTGGATTGTCGGGGGTTGGATTGCCTGGGGTTGGATTGTCGGGGGTCGGATTGTCTGGGGTTGGATTGTCGGGGGTCAGATTGTCTGGAGTTGGATTGTCGGGGGCTGGATTGCCTGGGGTTGGATTGTCGGGGGTCGGATTGTTGGGGTCGGATTGTCGGGGGTTGGATTGTCTGGGGTTGGATTGTCGGGGTGGGATTGTCGGGGTTGGATTGTCGGGGGTTGGATTGTCGGGGGTTGGATTGTCGGGGGTCGGATTGTTGGGGTCGGATTGTCGGGGGTCGGATTGTCTGGGGTCAGATTGTCGGGGTCGGATTGTCGGGGGTCGGATTGTCTGGGGTTGGATTGTCTGGGGTTGGATTGTCTGGGGTCGGATTGTCTGCGGTTGGATTGTTGGGGTTGGATTGTCTGGGGTTGGATTGTCAGGGTTGGATTGTCTGGGGTTGGATTGTCTGGGGTTGGATTGTCGGGGGTCGGATTGTCTGGGGTCGGATTGTCGGGGGTCAGATTGTCGGGGGTCGGATTGTCGGGGGTCAGATTGTCGGGGGTCGGATTGTCGGGGGTCAGATTGACGGGGGTCGGATTGTTTGGGGTCGGATTGTCGGGGGTCGGATTGTCGGGGGTCGGATTGTTTGGGGTCGGATTGTCGGGGGTTGGATTGTCGGGGGTCGGATTGTTTGGGGTCGGATTGTCGGGGGTCAGATTGATGGGGGTCAGATTGACGGGGGTCGGATTGTTTGGGGTCGGATTGTCGGGGGTCGGATTGTCTGGGGTCGGATTGTCTGGGGTTGGATTGTCGGGGTTGGATTGTCTGGGGTTGGATTGTCAGGGTTGGATTGTCTGGGGGTGGATTGTCTGGGGGTCAGATTATCTGGGGTCGGATTGTCAGGGGTTGGATTGCCTGGGGTTGGATTGGCGAGGTTGGATTGTCTGGGGTTGGATTGTCTGAGGTTGGATTGTCGGGAGTTGGATTATCTGGGGTTGGATTCTCAGGTGCTTGGCCCAGCAGGAGGACCACCTGCTTAGTTGGCATTGACCAGTCAGGGTAATATAAACATGACGATGTTGGGGTGCGGCAGTCATTTTATTGCCAGAGATTTATATTTCAATTGCTTTGACCTTTATTTCCACGCTATGCGTTTCTATTGCCTGGTGTGGTCATTCTACTCTTTGGAAAATACCGTGTTAAATCTATCTTATATATATATAATATCTTATCTATCTATATCTATCTATCTATCTATTATTATATATATGACGGCTGGCCGCGGGATACTGTGCCAGAGCCGCAATGTGGGGGTTTGTTGTGCTGGTGCTGTCGCTGTCGGTATAAAAAAAATGGCGGCGATGTTTCGGGAGGCTGCAGGATTAGGCCCGCCCACACACGGAATGAAACGCCCCCCGTGACACACGGATTGGTGAACCATCAGGTCACTGAAGTGTAGGATTGGTCAACCATCACGTCAGTCAATGCTATCCCCTGTAGGATTGGTGAACCATCACATCACTCAACGCTAATGAGCGGTAGGATTGGTCAACTGCTAATGAGCGGATTTGTTTACGTTTTTAGAATGTTTTTTGTCTACTGTCTGAACAATTTTTGTCTGACCAAACTGCTCCCCCGCTCTGTGTCTTGGGCCGAGCGGTTGTCAGGCCCGGCCCGAGTGACCCCAACTCACCTGCCACTCCGGCGGGCCGGGAGCGGGATACTGTGCCAGAGCCACAATGTGGGGGTTTGCTGTGCTGGTGCTGTCACTGTCGGTATAAAAAAAATGGCGGCGAAGTTTCGGGAGGCTGCAGGATTAGGCCCGCTGACACACGGAATGAAACGCCCCCCGTGACGCACCGATTGTTCAACCCTCAGGTCACTGAAGTGTAGGATTGGTCAACCATCACGTCAGTCAATGCTATCCCCTGTACAATTGGTGAACCATCACGTCACTCAACGCTAATGAGCGGTAGGATTGGTCAACCGCTAATGAGCGGATTTTTTAACGTTTTTTGAACGTTTTTTGTCTACTGTCCAAACAATTTTTGTCTGACCAAAAAGTAAATATGCCTATGACACTCCCCTGATCATAACCTTTCTTTTGATATAACATATGTGTAGGTAAGCTCTATAACTTTTGAGTGTATAGCGGACACAGAGGCAGAGACACCAACCGCTTTATCAATCCTACCGCTCATTAGCGTTGAGTGACGTGATGTTTGGCCAATCCTACAGTTCAGTGACCTGATGGTTGACCAATCGGTGCGTCACGGGCGGGACCTAATCCTGCAGCCTTCCGAAACTTCGCCGCCATTTTTTCCGCTGCTTTTCCTCAACAGCAAGCGGGGCAGCTGTGTCGGCCCGCCGGAGCGGGAGGTGAGTTGGGGTCACTCGGGCTGGGCCAGATGACCGCTCAGCCCGAGACACAGAGCGGAGGAGCTGCAGCGGGCCGCCGTCAACCACGCTGCCCGAGACACAGAGCGGGGGAGTGGCAGCGGCCGGCCGTAAACCACGCGGCCCAAAAAAGCTAGTGTAAAATAAAGTAACACCAGGTTTCAAAATGCCTCCTGGTGGATTAAAGGTGCGTGAACGAGTGCTGCCCCACAACTAACTGATAGGTGCGTTCAGCGGCAAGGCTCCGTGCAGGGAGTGAGCATTCGGCACGTTGGCTGATTGTCTGTTCATGAAGGTATCGAGCGTGCCCTCCCCACAACATGGGTTTCCCAATTATTGGTCAATGTTGTGCTGCTGACTGCTGCAGTGACCTTTACCCTTTGGTTTCAAGGGGAGGACTTTCTTTGGTAGATATTTTAAATGATCAAACTTATTCCCTTTCCGAACCGTCCAAACTACAGGTCAATGCATAATGAGGTGTTGAGGCTCCTGCTATTGATAATTTTGATGAAAGGGCCAGAGAAATACAAAGCAAGCAAAGGTGTTTGGTAAACCTTGAGATAATCTTGCACTACTCATCAAAATCTAATTTGCACTGAGGTCAGAGCCCGGAGCAATCAGTTACATCGAGCTTTCTGCGTCAATAGAGGGCAGAATCCTTGCAGAATTGACATGGAATCTGTAGTCCAACTGACCTCTTTGAGTGAATGCAGAGGCTCCTCCTCCTCCTCGCTATCTTGGCAGCAGTTCCTATTGACTTTAAAGTGCTTTGCCTATAGGATCATTCAGATCACCGGGACGTGCAGTTATCATGGAGGCACCAGGGCGCTTCCCCAGGCTCTCGCTGCAGAAATGTCCAGCTTCATTCTAAACGTGGAGTGGCAAATTTCAAAAGATGAAAGCAGCAGGAAGGTTCTAATTGATCCAAAAAAATGTTGGCAGTTGAGATGTGGTTCGGCCGTTAACCAATGGGCCAGCTCTTCTCATTGACAACATTAAGGCTCCACAACATCCTTTTACAAAGTTTGGCCTGTAACAGAGCTTCACGACCCACATGATGGTGCGTCAGGAATTTGGACACCTGCTTTTTCCTATTTTCCGAAGGGCAGAAGATCGTGGAGGGCGTACATTGACGTGGCAGACTCGTGTCCCGCCAGGAGTGTGAATTTGAACAGATACCCTTCACTCTCTCGTGCCTAATAGCACGAGACAACCCGTTTCTTCCACTGTTTTTTGACATCCTGTCGAGTGTGCTCTTGGTTTTTGCTATATGAAGACCCTGTTTTGTGTGGGCAGGTCATTAGTCTGACCAGGGAGACTAGCTAGAGCACCACTCCACTTCTGTTCCCCGCTAGATGTCACCCAGTATTCAGAGACCAGAACTCTCGTCTTCGCTCACCACGGCTGTCTGGAGTTTTTTTATTCGTTCATGGGATGTGGGCATCGCTGGCAAGGCCGGCATTTATTGCCCATCCCTAGTTGCCCTCGAGAAGGTGGTGGTGAGCCGCCTTCTTGAACCGCTGCAGTCAGTGTGGTGAAGGTACTCCCACAGTGCTGTTAGGGAGGGAGTTCCAGGATTTTGACCCAGCGACGATGAAGGATTGGCCGATATACTTCCAAGTCAGGATGGTGTGTGACTAGGAGGGGAACTTGGAGGTGGTGGTGTTCCCATGCGCCTGCTGCCCTTGTCCTTCTAGTTGGAAGAGGTCGCGGGTTTGGGAGGTGCTGTCGAAGAAGTGGGGGTCAAACTGAGACAGAGGAAAGTTTGCTGCCAAGGCTGGTACCTTAGCGAGGTGGATGGGTTACTGCCAGGAGGGATGGAGGTTGGTCCCCGATGTCCAAAAGCCAAACAAAGTGGTTGACTCCCGAGATGTCCCTTATCAGTGCCTGGGTTGTCCCTGTGATATGAAAGAGATGACAGTGGTGGCCTTCACTGCCATGGGTAGTGTGTCACAGGTGGTCGATAGGCCCTGCAGGTTTTTGTAAATTAGGTGGCACTCCTCCCCAGTCACTGCCTCCCTGGTGTGTCTGGGCCTCCCTCATTCACTGAAGCTCCGCTATGCCCGGGTAGTTGACACTGCTGCAGTATGCCTACTGCTTGGGGTAGTACCTGTCACACACCATGCACCTCCTGTGTCCTCTATGCTCCCAGGCCACCATCTCCTCTGCCCCACTGCGCTGCACCAACCAGTGGCTGTTTAAGTCTTTGCCGTTGAGCAGAAATCTCCACTTTTCAACGCCATGGTAACACTACTGAAATTTCCCCTTCAATAAGTTCATTAACAGCAGGTCAGAAAAGGCGTAAAATATGCATTTCAATGTGACCCTGCATCTGTAAACTGCTGGATAAATTCATGGTAATTTATTAAGTTAAATTAACTTTTTTCCTCCCTTTTTCTGCTCCTTTGTCAGAATTATTGGAATTCTCAGAGCAGTGCTACATGCGGCTAAAAAATTAATTGGCATTTCTCTCAACATGTCACGACTCTTTACTCACATCTACTTTTTCTACAGGAATGTTAGCCTTCAGTGACCATTCAAGGACTAAGCTTACTTTGGCAGCGCCTCCCTTACCCATGACCCCGAGCAGCAAGAATAAGAGCAGCAATGTAATGGCACCGTCTCCAAGTTGCCCTCCAATCACACTCCATCCTAACTTGGGCAATCTATCATTGTTCCTTCATCATCATTGGGTCAGTGTCCTGGAATTCCCTTACCTAACTCCATCATGGGAAACTACCATCACCACAAGGACTGCAGTGGTTCGGAGAAAATGGCCCACTTGCACCTGATACTAAGCCAGATAGAGGCGGTGGAATCAAAGGAGGTAGACCAGAAATTACAGAATGAGTTAAATAAAATGTGAAAGTGGGTAAAACAACAACAGATGAAATTTAATGCAGTCAAGTGTAAAGTACTGAACATAGAAGGAGAAATAGGTGACAATGGCACTCCAAAAATTGAAAGAGACCCAAGAAACTTAGTAGACTTAATGCTCAACTTGGAAAGGAGGCATGTAAGATGTGATCTTATAAAGCTCAATAAGATCATGAAAGAAATGGAAATGGAGAGCAGGACAAGAAGCCACAGGTTCAAACTAGTAAACGATATTATATCAGGAAGTTCCTTGTCACACAAAAGAGCGATCCACACATGGAATGGCGGAGGTGAAAACCCTGGAATCATTTAAGAAACAATTCGATACTCTTCTGCAGGTAATGTGGGGTCTCGGTGGATGGATAACCTTCCTCACCCGTAAATATCTTGTGTGAACTAGGGGTGGGAAAGAAAGGTTGCCACACCACAAAAACCAATAAAAAACTTCCCCCAACATTCTAATGAAATCACTGTTAAAAGGATTGTGTTGCTGTGACAGAGTTTTAGACATGGTGCTTCATGAAGTAGGTAGGAGCAGCCAGCTCCCCAATATCTCGCAAGATTACCATGTGGTGCTGCAACACATACCAACACTAACTTTGAATGTGCCAGATATAATTTATCTTTGCTCTCACGGTGACTGACAACAAGACTCACTGCACTGCTCATATTTTCAGTAGTATTTTCTCATTTTCATTGTGATTCACATCAGGCCAATTGCTTCTGCAGTCATCCACCAGTGTTACGGCCTCACGAGCTGTTTTCACGCTGCTCCTGCTTCAGTATGGATTCCGGGAGACTGGTGTCTGTAAACCAGCGCCCGACATTTGCCCGACTAAACCCAGCTCCCTTATCGCAGCAGCACAATGACAGAGCATTTCTCCATGGGTGACCAGCTCTGTTGCTGCAATAAGGGAGCTGGGTTTAGTGGTGTAGACTATAAACTAAAGCATAGAAACATAGAAGATAGGAGCAGAAATAGGCCATTTGGCCCCTCGAGCCTGCTCCGCCATTCAATGCGATCATGGCTGATCATCCAAATTCAGTACCCTGTCCCTGCTTTCTCCCCATATCTCTTGATCCCTTTAGCCTTAAGAAATATATCTAACCCCTTCTTGAATATATTTAATGAATTAGCCTCAACTGCCTTCTGTGGTAGAGAATTCCACAGGTTCACCACTCTCTGGGTGAAGAAACTCCTCCT
Organism: Somniosus microcephalus; assembly: GCF_052327205.1. Lineage (NCBI taxonomy): Eukaryota > Metazoa > Chordata > Chondrichthyes > Squaliformes > Somniosidae > Somniosus > Somniosus microcephalus. The sequence goes on along the minus strand of NC_141006.1, from coordinate 80,066,657 downwards.
CATCTCAGTCCTAAATGGCATACCCCTTATCCTTAGACTGTGACCCCTGGTTCTGGACTCCCCCGCCATCGGGAACATCCTTCCTGCATCTAGTCTGTCTAGTCCTGTTAGAATTTTATAAGTTTCAATGAGATCCCCTCTCATTCTTCTAAACTCCAGCGAGTATGAGCCCAATTGACCCAATCTCTCCTCATACGTCATTCCTGCCATCCCAGGTATCAGTCTGGTGAATCTTCGCTGCACTCCCTCCATGGCAAGAACATCCTTCCTCAGATAACTGCACACAATACTCAAGGTGTGGTCTCACCAAGGCCCTGTATAACTGCAGCAAGATATCCTTGCTCCTGTACTCGAATCCTCTCGCTATGAAACACTGACAATGTAAAGGCAGTTTGCAATTCTTCACCGCACGCTGCTTACTGCCTGGTGTTTGATTTGTAACTCTTGTTCATTGATGGGATTCAATGGAAGAGGACGGCAGGGGTGCTGTTATTTTTCACAGGTATTTATCATGATAACAGAAGGAGCAGTTAGTAATTAGCTAATTAAAAAATTTGACTATCAATGTCATAAAGTCTGACTATTGTCTAGTCTTCTCAAACAAATAACCCTTGCTATGTCTTCATGGAGTATTATCATCTGTCCTGACAGGCAGGCACATTTTTAACATAAGAACATAAGAAACAGGAGCAGGAGTAGGCCAATCGGCCCCTCGAGCCTGCTCCGCCATTCAATAAGATCATGGCTGATCTGATCCTAACCACCAATCTACTATCACAGAACCATCTCCTGAATCTAACAGAATTAGACACACGAAATAGGAGCAGGATCAGGCTACATGGCCCCAGGGCCTGCTCCGCTACCCACAGGGCCATGTCCGATCCGAACCTAGACTCATGTCCAAATTCCTGCCCGCTCCCTGTAACCCATAATTCCCTTTACTTCTAGGAAACTGTCTATTTCTGTTTTAAATTTATGTAATGATGTAGCTTCTACAGCTTTTTGGGGCAGCATATTCAATGGTCCTACCACCCTCTGAGTGAAGTAGTTCCTCCTCATCTCAGTTTTGAAAGAGCAGCCCCTTATTCTAAGACTATGCCCCCTAGTTCTAGTTTCACCCATCATCGGGAACATCCTCCCCGCATCCACCCAATCCAACCCCTTCACAATCTTATATGTTTCAATAAGATCGCCTCTCATTCTTCTGAACTCCAATGAGTAGAGTCCCAATCTACTCAACCTCTCCTCATATGTCCATCCCCTCATCCCCGGGATTAACCGAGTGAACCTTCTTTGTACTGACTCGAGAGCAAGTATGTCTTTTCTTAAGTATGAACACCAAAACTGTATGCAGTATTCCAGGTGCGGTCTCACCAATACCTTGTACAACTGAAGCAATACCTCCCTATTTTTATATTCTATCCCCCTAGCAATGAAAGCCAACATTCCATTGGCCTTCTTAATCACTTGCTGCACCTGCATACTAATCTTTTGAGTTTTGTGCACCAGGACCCCCAGATCCCTTTGTACTTCAGTACTTTCCAGTTTCTTGCCATTAAGATAATAACTTGCACCATGATTTTTCCTGCCAAAGTGCATAACCTCACACTTTCCAGTATTGTATTCCATCTGCCAAATCTCTGCCCACTTACTTAGCCTGTCTATGTCCCCTTGCAGGTTTTTTATGTCCTCCTCACTCACTACTTTCCCTTCCATCTTAGTATCATCTGCAAACTTTGATATGTTACACTCGGTCCCCTCCTCCAAATCGTTAATATAGATTGTAAAGAGTTGGGGACCCAGCACTGACCCCTGTGGAACACCACTAGTTACTGATTGCCAGTCTGAGAATGAACCATTTATCCCAACTCTCTGCCTTCTGTTAGATAGCCAATCCTCTATCCATGCCAGAATATTACCCCCAATCCCGTGATTTTTTATCTTAAGCAATAATCTTTCGTGTGGCACCTTGTCAAATGCCTTTTGGAAGTCTAAATACACTACGTCCACTTGTTCCCCTTTATCCACCCTATATGTTATATTTTATACTCTCCTTTGTTCATTTCTTCACTAAGATTGGTAGATTGTGCAATCAAATCGATAGCACAGTGGTTATGTTCCTGGACTAGTGATCCAGAGGCCTGGACTAGTGATCCAGAGACATGAGTTCATAATCCCATCACAGAACCAGGGGAATTTGGAATGAAATAAATCTGGGATGAAAAGCTAGTGTCAGTAAAAGTGACCATGAAGCTGTTGGATTGTCGTATAAACCCAACTGGTTCACTGATGTCCTTTAGGGAAAGAAACCTGCCATCCTTACCTGGTCTGGTCTATATGTGACTCCCTCTTATATTTAACTGCCCTCTGAAATGGACAAGTCACTCAGTTGTATCAAACCACTACAAGAAGTACAAGAATAATAAAACCAGACGGACCACCCGTCACCAGCTTCGGACACGACAACGGCACACCCAGCCCAGTCGACCCTGCAAAGTCCTCCTCACCAACATCTGGGGACTTGTGCCAAAACTGGGAGAGCTGTCCCACAGACTATTCAAGCAACAGCCCGACATAGCCATACTCACAGAATCATATCTTTCAGCCCACGTCCCAGACTCCTCCATCACCATCTCAGGGTATGTCCTGTCCCACCGGCAGAGGTGACAGCACAGTGGTATACAGTCGGGAGTCCTCAACATTGACTCCGGTGAGGTGAGAGTGAATGCCCTTGACACCAAGGCATATTTGACTGTGTGTAGCACCAAGGAGCCCTAGTAAAACTGAAGTCAATGGAAATCAGGGGAATAACTCTCCACTGGCTGGAGTCATACATAGCACAAAGGAAGATGCTGCAGGAGGTCCTCAGGGCAGTGTCCTAGGTCTAACCATCTTCAGTTGCTTCATCAATGGCCTTCCTTCCATCAAAGGGAATTGGATAAATACTTGAAGAAGAAAAAATTGCAGGTATATGGGGAAAGAGCGGGGGAGCGGAACTGACTGGATTGCTCTTCGAAAGAGCCGGCGCAGACTCGATGGGCCGAATGGTCTCCTTCTCTACCATTCTATGATTCTTTAATGTCAGAAGTGGAGATGTTCGCTGATGATTGTATAGTGTGCAGTTTCATTCACAATTCCTCAGATAATGAAGCAGTCCATGTCCGCGTGCAGCAAGACCTGGACAACATCCAGGTTTGGGCTGATGAGTGACGGGTAACATTCACGCCACACCAGTGCCAGGCAATGACTATCTCCAACAAAAGGGAGTCTAACCACCACCCCTTGACATTCAATGGCATTACCACCGCCGAATCCCCACCATCAACATCCTGGGAGTCACCATTGACCAGAAACTTAACTGGATGAGCCACATAAATGTTGGCCAGGAGACAAGGAGAACTCCCTGCTCTTCTCGCAACAATGTCAGGGGATTTTTTTTATGAACAGGCAGATGTGGCCTCAGTTTAACATTTCATCTGAAGAAAGGCACCACCGACAATGCAACACTCCCTCAGTGCTGTACTGGAGCATCAGCCTAAATTCAGCACAATGGGCCAAATGGCCTCCTTCTGTGCTGTGTCATTCTCTGATAATGGGTTCAACTCCCTTGAACCAAAAAAGTCAGAATCCTACAAACAGATCACAGCAATCCTGGAAAAGAAGTAAGCTTGATGACGGCGCCGATCCTTCCCACACATTTCAGTGGAACACATCCCAGGAATTGCAAGATTCTATTAGACACAAACAGTTTTTCCTGCATTTCAATGACAGGCAGCGATTGAAAGGAGGTTTGGATGGGCTGACAACTCGGGATCTTGTACCTTCACTCCAAAGGACGTGTCTTCAGTACATTATCTCCATTAATCAGTTGGAAAGATCATTAAGGGAAATAAACTACTCTCCTAAAGTAAGTGATTATGGGCAAATTTAATTTGCTCATGTCTGTAATCAGGAATATAATCAAATGTATCTAATGAATTACTGTATTAATAAGTGAATAATGAAAAATTAAAGAAGTTATCTTTAGCGGGAGCTGCCTCGAGTACAGTTCCCACCTTGTCTACTTGCTTTGCTTATGTTTGGTTATCGAGCGGTTTATTAGAATGCGATGCGCGTTGTTGAGCTTGTGGGTTTTATCCAGAAAGGTTATCCATTGCGTCTAGAAACAGGCGGCACTCCCTTCAACTCAGATGACGGCCGATCAACTGCCCAACCAATACGACTAAACAAGCCGCCTCCCTCCCCCAAACTGCCACCGTCACGCTCACTCGCTTGCAAAATCTGAGGGGGTCCATGTACTGGATGAGGTTCCTCGCCCTTACACGCCAGAGCAATGCTCATTCCTCGACACCCACATCACGTTCAGCTGCTGCCTCCTTCCCTTAACATTTCATTCCCATTGGCTCCAGTTCCCAACATATCCGTGTATTTTCTGGTGTCCACTGTTTAACTGTCTTTATTTCATTGGCTGCAAAAAGGCTTTGGGGTGTCCTAAGGTAGTGAAAGGCACAATATAAATGCAAATTCTTTCTTTCTGTATAATATGTGGTGGGTCTTTGTTTAAGCTTAATTATTGCCATTAATTTCCAAAGATGAGAAAAACAGATTGAGAACCAATTACTTGAAGTGGATTATTGATCATTCATGAACTTTTGTACAGACACACACCCCACACAATACACGCACACAGGTGTAATGATCAGTAACATGTCATTCTAGAATGGTACACTAGGTGGAGCTGTATGTTTAGTAGTGGGCTACCCAGAAGGCAGTAGTCAAGATGGATGCCAGTACACTAGTCCACATGGCTGAATAAATGACTAGCTCAAGCTAGCTGTTCATAATGAAAATGTCTATTTATTTATGAACATAACAACAGGGAGGGGTGTCCATCTTCGGCGGGGGTGTAAAATGAGCAGCATCTCCCGCTCAATAATTTCCTTTCCATTGAGGCAAGGCAGAGGAGTAACAATGGCCTGACGACAAAGCGGGCCTTCAAAGAGGGCTGTCTCAGGTCTCAGGACAACAGGGGAGGGAGAAAAAGAGAAGGAAGGAAGAGCAGCAACACGGTGTGGCAGAGAGTGAGAGTGAGAGTGATTGATTCTAAAGCACTTTACAGCCAACAAAGTACTTTTGAAGTGTAGTCACTGTTATAATGTGGGAAACACAGCAGCCAATTTGCGCACAGCAAGCTCCCACAAACAGCGCTGTGATAATGACCAGATTAGTAATGTTGCTTGAGGGATAAATATTAACCAGGACACGGGGAGAAGTCCCCTGCTCTTCTTCGAATAGTGCTGTGGGATCTTTTACATACAACTGAGAGGGTAGACGAGACCTTGTTTTATCGTTTCATCGAAAAGACGGCACCTCCGACAGCACTGCACAGGAGAGTCAGCCTAGATTTTTGTGTTCAACTCTCTGGAGTGGGAATTGAATCACAACCTTCTGACTCAGAGGCAAGAGAGTGCTACTACGGAGCCACAGCTGACACCATCTTAAAAGCAGTAAACCTGAGAGGTTCAATGAATAGTCAACACTCAGTATGTGAATGTGGATCATTTACTGTGTCGTGCTTCACAGTATAAACACATACCTTTGCAGTTCTATGAAGCAAGAGAGACTGAAATCAGCTGATTATTGTTAATGTACATCGGGTAAGATTGGACCTTGGTAACTGTTACATAGTGAGAGGATTTGCCCAGAAGTGTAATACACGCTGATCTACTTTTGAACCTTTTTAATTGGAGTCAGGAGGATAAAACAACAACTTTGGCTGCAAAATATATTTCACAGAGTGTTAGTAAAAATAATGGCCTCTGGAACGTGACACTGCAAATGATCGAATATTATAAAGCCGTTAGCAAGTGTGGTGAATGTTACAGCGCACTCCCAAGTGTTCATTGGGTATTGGCAGTACTACAGGATGCAACTGGTTTGTTTTATTCAGACCTCATCAGTTCTCTGTAACAACCTAAAAAAGATACAGGTTTAGCCAGAATTCATCTCTGCATCTTTAGCAGCTCAACGAGTTCAAGCTTCCTCTCCCCACCAAGTTATTGCTGAGTAGCCCATCATCAACAACAGCAGCTTGCATTTATATAGCGCCTTTAATGTAGAAAAATGTCTCATGGCGCTTCACAGAGGCATAATCAGAGAAAAGATGGACGCCATGCCAATAATTCAATGCTTAATACCGTCTGCAAATAGTTCAACATGTGTCCTGTTCCATCCTGCCTAAATAACACTCACATCAAGAAGACGTTGCATCTGAAAGCCAGCAGTAATCTCCTGCTTGAAGGCAAATCTTTTCTGTAATCCCCTCGGTTGCCAGTGCTGTGGGATTCACCCCAGTAACATGGTGGCAAGCAGCAAACAACAGCAGCTTTACAACTCTGCTTCCATCTGCTGGCTCGCTCCTGATGGGAATGGAAGGTCTACACAGGCCTCTGATTAGGAAATGTTCTGTATTGTGTGTTCTCCTTCCACCTGTGGTGGCGCTGTCACAGCAGATAAATGGTTGGGTGTTCTCTTGGTTAAGTTTAGCTCTCTTTGTTTGGAACTTTCCAGAACTTCCTTTCCTTCCTGAATAAAGCACTTCATGTTTGAATCTCTGAGTTCTGAGTCCTAAACTGTGTCTAGGTAGAAAGGTACCGACACAACAAGTGGCGACGAGGATCGGATCAATCTGCATTGTGGGAACTTTCTTGTTTTCGACTACAAAACACTCGGAACAGAGATTGCAGCATCACATTAACGTTACGGCAGTGAGTAAACAGAAATTTTAATTTGAAACGTGAGATGGCTACTATATTAGGAAACATTGGTGATTTTGATGAAAATGTGGAGCAATGGAGCGCATATACGGAACGTTTTGACTATTTTCTATTGGCGAATGCGGTGGCAAACGAAAAGGTCATGCCTACCTTTTTGAGTGTAATGGGGCCGAAGACATTCAATTTACTTCGCAGCCTCGTGCAGCCAGATAAGCCAGGAACTAAAACATATAAGCAACTAGTGGAAATTCTTGGAGCACATTTTTCACCAAAACCTCTGGTTATTGCTGAGAGATTTAGATTTCACAAATAGAATAAAGAGGAGGGGGAATCAGTGATGATGTTTATTGCTGCTTTAAAAAGGTTGTCAGAACACTGCGAGTTCAAGGAGGTGCTGAAGGACACCATTAGAGACAGACTCGTGTGTGGTCTGCAAAATGCAGCCACACAGAAGCGCATTCTTACTGAGGACAACCTTACTCTTGAAAAGGCCATTGAAGTTAGTGTTTCCATGGAGATGGCGGAAAAGGAGGCTCACCAGTTGAGTTCAACAGGGAGAGTTCACAAGGTGTCGTCTGAGCCTAAAGGTGCGCGGAACGGCACATGTTACTGTTGTGGGAAAACGGGCCATCACGCTAATGACTGCTGGTGTACGGAGCTGGAATGCCGAAATTGTGGCAAAAAGGGTCACATTGAACGCGCCTGTAGAGATAAAAAAAAGAACAGACAGAGCTGGGAAGCATGAAAGCAAAATATCTGTATTTAGACAAGAGAGGAAAAGGAGTGTTCATTCAGTGCAGTATGATGGAACAAGCAAAACAGAGGGGAGCGACACCTCTGAGGAGGAAGAGGTGCACATACTGACGGTTGCAGGTGGTTCAAATGGCTACTGGGTATCACCACTGGTGGAGGGACAATCAGTGCGGATGGAGGTGGACACAGGTGCGGCTGTGTCCCTTGTTTCAGACACTGTCTACAACAAAATGCTAAAGCATCATACCCTTCAGCCAACAAACATTGTGCTAAAGATGTATACCGGCGAACCTGTGGCCATGAGAGGCGCCATTGAGGTGACAGTTAAATTGAACGGACAGACTGCGAAACTGCCACTATATGTGGTAAAAGGAAATTACCCATCGCTACTGGGACGTGCGTGGCTAGAGAAAATCACGCTGGACTGGCCTGCAGTCCGCATGATGTCAAAAGGGGAGTCAGGTCTGACTGCAGTGTTAAACAAACATGCAGAATTCTTCAATGGGGAACTTGGGAGCATGAAAAAGATCAGCGTGAGACTGGACAATAAACCTGACAGCAAGCCGAAGTTACACAAAGCCCGACCTGTACCCTATGCAATTAGGCCAAAAGTTGAGGCTAACTTGGAGGCCTTAGTCGAGAATGGAGTCCTGGAGCCTGTGAGCGTGAGCAAATGGGTCACACCCATTGTTCCTGTCCTGAAAAAGGATGGATCTGTTCGAATCTGCGGGGATTTTAAAGTGACTATTAACCCGGTGCTGTCTGCGGAACAGTACCCTCTTCCCCTCATTGATCTCTTTACGGGCCTGGCCGGAGGGCAAAAGTTCAACAAAATAGACTTATGCCAGGCTTATCTACAAATGCATGTCGATGACAAATCAAAGGAGCTGCTGACAATTGTGACACACAAGGGGCTATACAGGTACTGCCGCCTTCCGTTTGGAATTACGTCGGCCCCTGCTCTATTCCAAAGGGCAATGGATCAGATTTTGAGTGGACTGCCAGGAGTCCAGTGCTACCTGGATGACATCCTTGTCACTGGGGCAAATGAGGAGGATCATCTCCTGAACTTGGATGCGACACTACAACGACTGAAAGAGTACGGACTCAGAGTTCGTAAGGACAAATGTGAATTCTTTCAGTCTTCAGTTAAGTACCTGGGGCATGTGATTGACGCTACTGGCCTGCATAAGGTGCCATCAAAGGTCAAGGTGATCGTGGAGGCCCCAGCACCCCAGAATGTGAGCCAGTTACGTTCATTTCTGGGGCTACTTAACTACTATGGCAAGTTTATTCCAGACTTAGCAACATTGCTGAAGCCGTTACATCAGTTGCTATGTCAAGGCAAAACATGGAAATGGACTGAACTGTGCAACGAAGCTTTCGCCCAAGCAAAGAAAGCATTGCTGAAATCGGAGGTCCTGACACACTTCGACCCAAAGCTACCCGTGCAGCTAGCATGTGATGCGTCACCATATGGTGTGGGAGCAGTCATATCCCACATCATGCCTTCTGGTGAAGAGAAACCTATCACCTTCGCATCACGCACCTTGACAAAGGCCGAGAGTAACTATGCACAGATTGAGCGCGAGGACTTGGGAATCATTTTTGGAATTCGAAAATTTCATCAGTACCTGTTTGGGAGAAGGTTCACACTCCTGACAGACCACCGTCCATTGACTTCAATCTACGGGCCCCACACCGGAATTCCATCTCTTGCTGCAAGCAGGATGCAAAGGTGGGCTTTACTGTTGTCAGGACACACATACGACATCAAATATCGCAAATCAGACTTGCACGGCAACGCAGACGGTCTCTCGAGGCTACCCTTGCCTGTTACTCCCCCAGAGCCTCGTCAGATAGACATCTTCTACTTTAGACAAGTGGAGGGAGCACCTGTCACTGCAGTTCAGGTGCGAAGGTACACCCGCAACGATCCAGTCCTGTTTGAGGTAATGGACAATGTCATTCGAGGGAGAGCTATAGGAGATTCTCCTAGTTTGAAACCTTACGTTTCAAAAAGAAATGAGCTCACCGTCCAGGCAGGTTGTCTTCTTTGCGGACGCCGTGTCATCATTCCGCCACCTCTGAGGGAACCTATACTGCAACAACTTCATACAGGCCACAGTGGGATGGTTTGGATGAAGGAAATGGCAAGAAGCTACTTCTGGTGGCCAGGTCTTGATGGAAATATTGAGGAGAAAGCCAAAACACGTTCCCCATGTCAAAGGGTCCGGAATGTTCCACAGCTGGCAACCCTACACCCCTGGGATTGGCCTGCAGAAGTGTGGCAGCGAGTACATGTGGACTTCGCCGGTCCTTTCGAAGAGAAGATGTTTATGGTGGTTGTGGACGCTCGTAGCGAGTGGCCGGAGGTCGCTGTGATGAGGTCTACCACGGCAGAGAAAACAATTGAGAAACTTGGTGAGATGTTCAGCCGTTATGGCTCACCGGAACAACTTGTAAGTCACAATGGTCCACAATTTGTATCAGAGGAGTTTGCAACCTTCCTGCATGTGAATGGTGTCCAACACATCAGGTCTGCGCCCTATCATCCCTCTACTAATGGCCTGGCAGAAAGGTTCGTGCAAACTTTGAAGCACGCCTTGAAGGCATCGCAAGGTCAGGGCTCCATCTGCCAACGTCTGAACAGCTTCCTGTTGTCCTACAGGAATGAGCCGCATGCCACAACCAAAGCTTCCCCCGCTTCGCTCGTGATGAAGAGGCAGTTGCGGACAAGTTTTGACTTACTCAAACCTCCAAGGGCAGAACAGGTTGTCCATTGTCAACAACAAGCTCAAGTTGAAAAGAGAGAGAAAAGAGACAAGGAGAGATGGTTTCACCCTGGAGAGCACGTCCTAGCTCAAAACTACAACACTGGACCGAAATGGGTTCCTGCTACAGTGATCACGCAGACAGGCCCTGTGTCTTACACGGTTGAGACTGCCGAGGACGTCGTCTGGAGAAGACACACAGATCAACTGTTGCTAGGAGCAGAGACAGCCACAGAGGCTCCAACGGCTGGTTGGCCTGAACTGTTTACGGATGATACCGCAAACCAGCATCCTTTGCCACAGTGCTCTTCTCCAACACTGGAAGTCATAGAGACTGTTCCACCTGTGCAAACTCCTGACTTTCGACTGACACAGGCACCTTCTCCATCCAGGCCTGTGTCAATGCCTACTGCTGTGGAAGCCAACGATGACCGCCGGTATCCTGTCAGGGAGCGGCGGCCTCCAAGACACTTGGATCTGTAGGCTTAGTGACTTACCCACAAGACTGGGGCAGAATAAACCCCAGGGTAAAGTCAGGGTTTGAGGCAGTCTACCTCTACCCTTGGTTAGTGAGTGCATTGAAAGTAACTTACCTGTTGAGGAATAATGTGGACCTTTCATTTAAGAGGGGAGGAACATGTTATGTATTGTGTGTTCTCCTCCCACCTGTGGTGGCGCTGTCACAGCAGATAAATGGTTGGGTGTTCTCTTGGTTAAGTTTAGCTCTCTTTGTTCGGAACTTTCCAGAACTTCCTTTCCTTCCTGAATAAAGCACTTCATGTTTGAATCTCTGAGTTCTGAGTCCTAAATTGTGTCTCGGTAGAAAGGTACCGACACAACAGGAAACAGAATCAAGGGCCTGTAAAGGTGGACAGAGGCAACTTAGAAGGCAATCCGACACTGGCACTGCCTGATATTCGCTGTCACTGCCAGCACTCTGTTTCTCGAGGTGCCACGAGAAGCCATCCTTTTCACACAAGTCTCCACCTCCTCAGCGGCTTCATTTAGTCCGCACGCTGGACACTGGGGTGTCATCAGTAGCAGCTCTTCAAAGTAAAGCAGCCATTAGTACCAAGAGTCAAGGCCCTCTGTCAAATCATCTCGTCTTCTGTTGCTACCTGAATGCATCAGTAATGTGATGGAAAGGAGATTTTAACAAGTGTCTCCTTCTAGTTGAGTTATATTATTACATTTGTAGTGTACACCAGCCTCATTAACGAAGGGTCATCAACCTGATACGTTAACTCTGTTTCTCTCTCCACAGAGGCTGCCTGACCTGCTGAGCATTTCCAGCATTTTCTGTTTTTATTTCAGATTTCCAGCATCCGCAGGATTTTGCTTTTGTACCATTGTAATACTCTCAGTTCCAGTGCGTCTTCAGAGAGGCAAGGGACAGATCACAAAGTATGGTAATTACAGTACCCGGACGAGAAGGTCTGAAAGTAATGTCAGAGAACAAGGGGATGAATTATTAATAACGGGAGAGTCATAAATCATTCCGATTAAAAAAAGAGAAGCAAAAACACGAAATGGAATAAAATCAAGCAGAAATTAACCCAAGCATTTGATGTCCTTGTTAAAATGAATATGGCCAGTGAAAACAGAATGTGTTTGAAATAATTTGATAAGAAATGTGTTCCCTCAGTAGGAAGATAATGATAGAAAATGACGGTAGATTGGTGGGTAAATTGGACAGAGGTGGGTTTGAGCAAATTAGACAGTCAACAAAAAGATTATTCAGTCATAATGGAGGCTCTGTAATTATCCCCAAATTGGTATATCAGAGACAATGCATAATTTCCTGCAGCTACTGTTTGACTGGTCGTTAATGTTAAGTGGGCAGTGATAGCAATGGAGCTGAAATGACTGTCCATGTGGAGATGGGCGAACAAGTGGCCATGATAGTGTATTATTTAGATTAAGTATTGTGTTTCGATAAATAGTAGGTCTGAAATACCTGAAGTATTGTCAAATCTTTGCCATAATTTGAGACTGGGATTTAAGACCTACCCACAGTAAAGTGCCGTTAGGTTGCACGCCCAAGTTTAAGTTGCATTCTCAGTTTTCCAGGTCATGAAGACTTGCACAAAGATGCAGCTTAACACATTGGCCCTGAAATTAGGATCGGGAGCTTGCCGCGCGTGCAAGCCCCCGATGTGCACTCACCCGGCGCGCCAACATCTGAAGCCCGGGCCTGCTCGCATTTCCTGTCACTGGCCCTGTTCAGATGTCGGCGCGATGTGCTTACCTGATCCAGCGGCGTAGTTAGTGCGATGTGCCGGCTGGGATCAGGTGAGCACTGTGCAGCCAATCAGGGGAGGGGAAACTTCATTCATGAGTTTGACAGTAAGAACTGTCAAACTCATGAAAAGTATGGGCTGCCAAAACACTACTTAAACTTTAAATAAAATTTTAAAAAACATCCCACTGATTATATTAACTATAAATAAGTTTTTTTTTTTAATTTAAACAATTAATCAAATTTTTGAAAAAAATAAATTAAAAAAAAATAGGGTCTAAAACTAAACTTACCATCCTGTAAATTCTTTAAAAATAATAAACCTGTGGAAAAAAAAATTCTAAATTGTACTAAAAGACCACTTACCTGTAAAACTAAATACTTACGTCTGGTTTTTCCACGCGTAAAAACCGGAGGCCTTTACACTCGGGCAACTCTGGGAAAAAAAAAGGAATTTCACTGCGCACGCGCTGCCTGTGCAGTCGCGCACGGTCTGCCTCTTAACCCCTTGGGTCAGAGGACAGGAAATGCCCGTTTTCAGCGCATGCGCTGTGCATGCTGAAAACCGGCAATTCCTCCGGGCACACGCGTGAGTACCCCGTCCTTACTCACGCGTTGTGCCCGGAATTACTGGGCCATTATGTTTTGTAAACATATAACACTCATAAATTGCCCACAGGCAGGCTGATAAATGCAAGTTATTTTATATGCAAGGTGGTGATGGAGTTGGGAAAGAAAACTTCGGAAAGACACTTCACAGAGCTGCCTAGTGGCCAGAGCCTATAACTACATTGTGACAGTTGACATGGCAGAATTGAATGAGAGCTGTTTTAACAGCAATTTACAGCGATGAATGTTGACAGAAAAATGCATCCAAAAACCATGATGACAGGAACTGAGGTTTGTGGACAGCAAATGTGTGTCCTGCACCAGATTTTTTATATATAAATAGATTAATGATCATTTCAAGGCCTGTGACTAGATGGGTGAGCAGGGAGTTGAATGAAAGTGTATGAAACAAGCAAATGGTGTCTGAGCAGTTTTAATGAAAAATGGAATGAGAATTGGATTAAGTGTAATGGTCCTGCATAGAAAACAAAAACTAAAATCAAAAAATTCACAAAGGACTTTTCTGGTGGCATTGAAAGAAATACAAAGTGCTGTTTCAGATACACCTGCAGGAAGCATCCGAGAGAAAATCTATGCAGAAAAGAATAAATCAGCAATTTTGTGCTCTAGTGATGTACCTCATTAAATTGGGATGAGAGGGCTGTCCAATGAGGAGAGATTGAGTGGATTGGGCCGATACTCCCTGGAGTTTAGAAGAATGAGAGGTGATCTCATTGAAACGTACAAGATTCTGAGGGGGATTGACAGGGTAGTGTCCGCGTATCAATAACACACGGACTGCAGGAGAACGGTTATGGCCCAGAAATTCCAGAACGGGGCTTGCAGCGCGTGCAAGCCCCGTATTTACACTTACCCCGCGCTACTGCCAATCAGCTCCAGGGACGCCTGGAATTGGTGTTACCAGAAGAAGAATCCCGGGCAGCGTATGACGTCACGCCGCCCAGGAGTGCAGCCAGCGCAAAGCCAGGAGCGTGCAGTGCAAGTGAGACACGCCCCTTGAGGTCTCAGTTTCACTGGACACGCCCCCAATGTTTCTGTCAAGCTGCTAACCATTTTTACATGCAAAGCAGCAGTTTAAATAGGCTTTTGGAAGTTTTTTGAAGATTTTGTTAACTTTTATAAACTTTTTTAAATGTTTACATTATTTTGAGTAATCTGAAGTAGTTTTAAACAGAATTAAAGCAATTTAAAGACTTTTAAAAGCCCTAAAAGAATTTTTTTAATTCCATTTATTTATTTAGCAATGTCGTCGTCATACGTGTCTTCACACTGTTCCCTTTGGGGAACTGTATGAAGTGGTGGAAGGATTTATGGCCATGATTAACGCTCATTCCGTGACCGTAACCATCTTTGAACCAGGCATTAGGGCGGTTAGTCCTATGGCGGGAGGGTTTTACGGGCTCCCACAAGCTATACAAGGAGGGGGGGCCACCCACACCCACGGACGCAAATATCCCACTGGATGTCAACCCAGAATTTAGAGCCGGAGCTCCGACTCCACTTGCCGGGACTGTCTGGAGCGGGGTTCGAAACCCTACCCTGATCTGGCCCAGCGGCGGGGATCCTACCACTATGACAAAGGCCCAATCCGATTAGCAACGTGAAATGGCAGCATAGGGCTCCAGTCACGGGGAGGGAAAAGGCGCAGGAAACGTATGGGTGTCACCTTTTGTGCGGAGTGGGCCTTTTGCGTAGCAGTAAGCATCCCCGCCGCTGGGCCAGAAGGAGTAGGGTTTTGAACCCCACTCCAGACAGTCCCGGCAAGTGGAGTCGGAGTTCCAACTTTAAATTCTGGGTGGACATCCAGCGGGATACTTGCGTCCGTGGGTGTTGGTGCCCCCCCCCCTCAGATGGGTTGTGGGAGCCCGTAAAACCCTCCCGCCATAGGACTAACCACCCTAATGGCTGGTTCAAAGATGGTTACGGTCACGGAATGAGCGTTAATCACGGCCATAAATCCTTCCACCACTTCATACAGTTCCCCAAAGGGAACAGTGTGAGGATACGTACGATGATGACCTCTTGCGCAATGCACCTCCTTGGACCCTCAGTCGCAGATGCGAGGGGGCAAGTCGTGCAATTGTTAAATTTTTCATTTTATTGACATGTAAAATGTTGGCCCAGTAATTCCCTTCCAAATGCGCGAGTACGGTCGGGGTACTTACGCATCTGGCTGGATGAAATGCCGGTTTTCAGCATGCACAGTGCATGTGGGGAAAACCGGCATTTCCTGTCCTCTGAACGAAGGGGTTCAGAGGCAGAACGCGTGCGACTGCACAGGCAGCGCGTGCGCAGTATAATTCGCCGCTTTCATTAATGCTTTCAGTGAGGTCAAGTCATTACAACTTACACATGAAAAAAGCATGGGTACAGTTGCTCCAGAGGCTGCGGAGGAAGATATTTATTATCGTGGAGCTTCTGAAAGTATGTATGTCTGTATATATTCCTTTGCGTGTTATGTATATATTCCTTTCCTTATGTGTATGAATGTATTATTTAATTATGACTTTCAGAGAAAGTAACTTATTGGAAAATCATAATTAAAAACATACATTCATACACATTAGTAAAGGAATATAAAACATACATACATATACGTAAAGGAATATATGTGGACATACATACATAACTCATTCTCACATTCCATTCACACAGCCACAATTGCTCCTTCTACCTACCGTTCTGAAAACCCTTTTAAAAAAAAAAATTTTAACTTTAAAACTTACTTAAAATTTCTTAAAATAACTTCCCTCCCTTTACCAAACAAAAATATTGCATTTCAGAAGCTCCACGATAAAATGTTTCTTCCTCCGCAGCCAATGAACCACTTTACACTTGCTTTTTTCAAGTGTAAATTCTGAGGACTTACCCTCACGGATTTCATGAATGAAATCTACGAAGTTCACTGCGCAAGCGCTGCCTGTGCAGTCGCACGCGCTCGAGGTCTGGAAATGCCGGCGTTCCCCGCATGCGCTGTTCTTGCTGAACGCTGGCATTTCCAACGGCCAGATGCGTGAGTACCCCGAGCGCACTCACGCCTTTGGCCGCGAATTTCTGGCCCAATAACAGGTGTTTACTGAACAGAGGGTATGCTGGAACTGAAAGTACAGAAGCCTGCTACGGCTTTATATACAGGTGCGGTCACTGCCGGTACTACAGTATAAAAGCAGTTCTCTCTTAAAGGTACATACACAACAATTCCTCCCCTTTTAGATAAACAGTACATAACATTCATTTAACAATTAAATAATAACTAATTACAATTACAATTTTCTTTGTACTATATACATCAGCTGAAAGTAATCTTTTATAAATTCAGTCTTTGAGGAGGCTTCCTGATCCTGTCTGGATAGCGCCTTTCTCGAGTATCCTGTTCTTGCGGCGGAGTCGATTCTGGCTCATTGTCATTGGGTGGTTCGTCAGCTTCCAATGCCACTGATTCTGAGGTAGACGCAATCTGTACTTCAGGTTCATCACCAGGTGCGCATGCTCGTGGTATGGGTTTGACTTGTTCCTGTGACTCCAGAATCTGGTCAGCATGACGTCTCACGATGCTCTCTCCAACGTCCACTGTGTACATTAGTGGGCCCTGCCGTGTGCATATCGTTCCTGGCTGCCATTTTTCTGTTCGGTAGTCGCAGGCCAAGACTGGTTGCCCTATCTTGAAGCTCCTGGTTGGCTTCTCATTGATGTGCTGGAATTGCTTATTCTCAACATCTCGTCTTATGTTTGGTTTGAGCAAATCCAGGCGACACCTTAACCTTCGGTTAAAGAACATCATGGCTGGAGCTTGGTTGGTGACTGCATGTGTCGCATTCCGGTAAGCAAACAAGAAATTATCCACCTTGTGTTGCAGTGGTATGTTGTCGTTATACATCGCCTTTATTGCTTTTTTAAAGGTTTGAACAAACCTCTCAGCCAATCCATTTGTGGCTGGATGATATGGGGCGGATGTGTAATGCTTTACCCCATTATTCCTCAAAAACCTCCGGAAATCCTCGGACACAAACTGTGGTCCATTGTCGGAACAAATCTGTTCTGGCAAGCCATTCCTGGCGAAGATGATCCGTAGGACTGCAATAGTTTTCTCCGTGGTGATGGAGGACATTTTGATGACCTCTGGCCATTTCGAATGTGCATCCACGGCGATTAAAAACATTGAGTCCATAAATGGGCCAGCAAAATCAATGTGTACCCGTTGCCATGGAGATGAGGGCCACTCCCATGGGTGTAGCGGGGCCTGTGGTGGAGCGTTTTGGACTTTCTGGCATCCTGTGCATCTCTTGGTCAGGTCCTCGATTTGTTTATCGATTCCCGGCCACCACACAAACGCCCTGGCTAGGCTCTTCATTTTTACCCCTCCCAGATGACCCTCATGAAGCTCATTGAGCACTCTATCTCTCAACTTGGGTGGAATTACCACTCGGGATCCACACATCAAGGTCCCCCGGCACACTGACAGCTGTTCTCCCCTTGGCGAGAATGCTGGCAACAGTGAGTTGCCATGTGCTGGCCATCCCTTCACCGTCAAATCATAGACCCAAGAGAGTGTCGGGTCATTTCGGGTTTCCTTCCCTATACTTAAGTTTGTAACAGGTAGACATTCGACTATGGTTGAATGGAATATCTCAACAGGGTCCACTGCAGGTGCTTCCTCCACCATAGGCAGCGGCAGGCACGACAGCCAATCAGCGTTTCCATGCTGTTTCGTGCCCTTATACTCTATGTCGTATTGATGTGCCCCTAGAAAAAGGGACCATCTTTGCAGCCGTTGCGCCGTCATCACCGGAACGCCCTTCTTTGGGTTAAAAATGGAGACAAGAGGCTGGTGATCAGTCAGTAAGGTGAATTTCTGCCCGTGCAGATAGTGATTGAACTTCTTCACCCCCCACACCAGGCTGAGGGCCTCCCTGTCAATCTGGACGTAGTTACGCTCAGCTGAGGTTAACGAGCGTGACGCAAAGGCAATTGGCCTCTCTGAACCATCAAGGAATTTGTGCGACAGCACCGCTCCAATGCCGTAGGGAGACGCATCACATGCCAACCGAATCGGTAGTGTTGGATTGTAGTGGACCAATACTTCTTTTGAAGTGATTAGGCATTTACATTTCTGAAAGGCATGCTTACACTCATCACTCCATTTCCATGCTACTCCAGTTTGCAGCAGGGCGTTCAGTGGGTGCAGAATTGTAGACAAATTTGGCAAGAACTTATGGTAGTAGTTCACCAACCCGAGGAACAACCTCAGTTGCGACACATTTTCCGGTGCTGGAGCCTTGACTACTGCCTCAATCTTCTCTGGGGACTTATGTAACCCCTCTTCATCAATCACATGGCCACAATACGAGATTTGTTTCCTGAAAAACTCACATTTGGGGCGGTTGGCTCGTAGCCCATATTCTTGTAATCTAGTGAGCACCTGCTCTAGGTTGGCAAGGTGTTCACTGTCATTTCCGCCCGTAACCAGGATGTCGTCCAAATAAAACTGGGTCCCCGGGATCCCTTGCAGGACTTGTTCCATCGCCCTCTGCCAAATAGCCGGAGCTGATGCTTCCCCGAATACCAGTCGGTTGTACTGGTAAAGACCTTTGTGAGTGTTTACCGTGAGGTATTTTCTAGATGCTTCTTCTACCTCCATTTGTAGATACGCTTGGGCCAGATCAATCTTCGTAACGCGTTTCCCTCCAGATAGTGAGGTGAAACTATCTTCTCTCCGCGGAAGTGGATATTGTACTGTGTGAAGGACTGGGTTCACAGTTACCTTAAAGTCCCCACAGATGCGAACCTTCTTCGGTTCCCCAGGCGTGCTGCTCAATGATTTCTTCATTACAGGAACGATGGGTGTGGCCCACTCGCTCCAGTCCACCTTGGACAGCACACCCGAACGCTCCAGACTCTCCAGCTCTGCTTCGACGGCTGGGTGGATCGCATACGGTACTGGTCTGGCCTTAAAAAAATTTGGGTTTGCGTTATCTTCAATTTTTATCGTTGCCGTTACGCCTTTTAGAGTCCTAAGTCCTTGCTGGAACACCTCTTTCGCGTCAGTTAGAATTTTTGACAGTCGTCCAGGTATGACGTCGTCATCCTTTTTGTCAGCCACAGTTAGCGCCTGAATGGAATGCCAATCCAATTGTATTTTTCGGATCCATTCACATCCCAATAATGGCGGTCCTCCATCTTGTAGTATATATAGATACAGTTTCTGTGTTTCCTTGCCATTGTATTTAACGGGCACCCTTATTTTTCCTCTGGGGTAGACTTTTTGCCCCGTATATGTCTTCAAGACAATGGACGTGTCCTTCAAGGGTATGTGTGAGAATAGCCGCTCGTAGTCTCGTCGATTCATGACTGTTAGGGCTGATCCTGTGTCCAATTCCATCTTTACTTGGGACCCTGCTATCATGAGGGTGACCCAAATGGTTCGGTGATCCTCCTTTGCGATCACGTTGTGTAACTTTAGACAACTTAGTCTCCTGCTCCCGGAGTCATTATCACTCTTCTGATCTTCTGAACTACTGTCCGTCATCTTTTGTGCTTTCTTGTACTTTTCCTTAGTAGTTCTTTTAGTGTTGGTTTTCTATCCCGACCTGCAGACTCGTGCTATGTGTCCCACTTTTCCACATTGCCTGCATACTTTGTCCTTAACCCAGCAATCCTTCTGGTCATGGGTTGTTCTGCCGCAGCGATAGCACTTTTCTGCTCCATATGCCATTTCATTGGTGCTATATTCTTGCGGTTTCTGTTGTATTTCCGCAGCTCCCCGTGCTGCTGCTTCGTAGGATACTGCCACGCTGAAAGCCTTTTCTAGCGTAAGGTCCTTTTCCGAAAGTAGTCGTTTCTGGATTCCTTCACTCTGGAGCCCGCAGACAAACTTATCCCTTAAGGTATCTGCCAGTCCTGCTCCGAACTGGCAGTGTTTCGATAACTTGCGTAGTTCCGTAAGATAGTCAGCATTACTCTTGTCTTTGTGCTGGTTTCTTTTATGGAACTTGAATCTTTCTGCTATCAGCAGCGGTGTAGGGTTTAGATGTTCCTGTAAGATATTGACAATCTCTTCAAAGCTTTTCTCCATTGGTTCAGCTGGGGTAATTAAATTCCGCAATAGGCCGTACGTTCTCGCGCCCATCAAATTCAATAATACCGACGCCTTCTTTTCATCGGCCACCTCATTTGCCTTGCAGTACACTTCAATTCTTTCCACATACGTGGTCCAGTCTTCTATTTCGTTGTCGAAAGCAGTGATGCTGCCACTCTTCGGCATCTTGGGTGGTTTAAAATGGTGCCTCCTGCGCTTTTCCTTCTTCCCCAATGGATTAAAATGGCGCCTCCCGCGCTTTTCCTTCTTCCCCCTGCTGCCAATGCTGCTCCTAGCATTCTAACTAGTAATGGTGGCGCCCCGCGGCTTTCTGCGCGTCTCTCTTTTGTTAATTAATTTTCTTAGTTTTATCCTTCTTCGACGCTGTCCACTGCGCGTCTCTTTTCCTTCCCCTTTTTTATTTTCTTTAACGCTGCCCGACTCTTGAGCACCGGCCGCGCCCTGTGCGCTCCACCCTCTCTCTCTCTTTTTCTTCCTGACAACGCTGCTCTGCCCCCTTGCAGAGCCGCTCGATCAAGCTCTAGCCCGCCGCAGTCTGGGAAGGGTCAGCGCACTACCTGCTACCAGCCCGATTTGCTGGGGCACCTTGACTGGAGAACCAAGCCCAGCTCTCCACAGCTTCCCCTGCAATTCTCTGAACTCCGGTGGATCACTGGGCGGTTGCCCACGGTCGACGCCCGTTGCTCTGGCTTCGACCTCCAAGAAGCTTCTTTTCAGGGATGGATCCCCGTGAGGTGATGCAGTACTGCAGGTGAGTTTGAACCTGCTCGTCGCCACTGTAGTGTCCGCGTATCAATAACACACAGGCTGCAGGAGAACGGTAATAACAGGTGTTTACTGAACAGAGGGTATGCTGGAACTGAAAGTACAGAAGCCTGCTACGGCTTTATATACAGGTGTGGTCACTGCTGGTACTACAGTATAAAAGCAGTTCTCTCTTAAAGGTACATACACAACAGACAGGGTAGATGCTGAGAGGTTGTTTCCCCTGGCTGGAGTATCTAGAACTAGGGAGCATAGTCTCAGGATAAGGGGCTGGCCATTTAAGACTGAGATGAGGAGAAATTTCTTCACTCATAGAGTTGTGAATCTTTGGAATTATCTACCCCGGAAGGCTGTGGATAATCAGTCGTTGAGTATATTCAAGGCTGAGATCGATAGATTTTTGGACTCTAGGGGAATCAAGGGATATGGAGATCGGGCGGGAAAGTGGAGTTGAGGTCGATGATCAGCCATGATCTTATTGAATGGCGGAGCAGGCTCGAGGGGCCGTATGGCCCACTCCTGCTCTTACTTTTTATGTTCTTATGTAAATTAGCAGAAGTTTCAGAGATATATTTGACAAGTTGTGAGGTTAACAATGTAGGTTCTGGCTACATTAGGAAGCGACAACAGGTTCCTGTGAACACTAAAAAAGGGAATGTCATCATAGAATGTTACAGCACAGAAGGAGGCCATTGAGCCCATCGTGCCTGTGCTGGCTCTTTGAAAGAGCTCTCCAATTAGCCCCACTCCCCCACTCTTTCCCCACAGCCCTGCAAAAACATTTCCTTCAAGTACTTATCAATTCCCTTTTGGAAGTTACTATTGAATCTGCTTCCACCGTCCTTTCAGGCAGCGCGTTCCAGATCACAACAACTCGCTGCGTAAAAAGATTCTCCTCATCTCCCCCCTGGATCTTTTGCCAATCGCCTTCACTCTGTGTCCTCTGGTTACCGACCCTCCCGCCACTGGTTTCTCCTTATTTACTCTTCATGATTTTGAACACCTCTAGTAACAGTGGAGCAGGGATTGCTGGGAGAGGGACCTTAGGATTTGGGGATATTGGGGAGCGATTTAGGGAGTTGAGAAGCCCTGAGAATGAGCTGTAGGGACTTGTGAGCTTAGGGAGTCATGGGATTTGGAAGAGGGGGAGGGGGAAGAAATGCAAATGTTGTGTCGGTACCTTTCTACCTAGATACAATTTAGGACTCAGAACCCAGAGATTCAAACATGAAGTGCTTTATTCAGGAAGGAAAGGAAGTTCTGGAAAGTTCCGAACAAAGAGAGCTAAACTTAACCAAGAGAACACCCAACCATTTATCTGCTGTAACAGCGCCACCACAGGTGGGAGGAGAACACACAATACATAACATGTTCCTCCCCTCTTAAATGAAAGGTCCACATTATTCCTCAACAGGTAAGTTACTTTCAATGCACTCACTAACCAAGGGTAGAGGTAGACTGCCTCAAACCCTGACTTTACCCTGGGGTTTATTCTGCCCCAGTCTTGTGGGTAAGTCACTAAGCCTACAGATCCAAGCGTCTTGGAGGCCGCCGCTCCCTGACAGGATACCGGCGGTCATCGCTGGCTTCCACAGCAGTAGGCATTGACACAGGCCTGGATGAAGAAGGTGCCTGTGTCAGTCGACAGTCAGGAGTTTGCACAGGTGGAACAGTCTCTATGACTTCCAGTGTTGGAGAAGAGCACTGTGGCAAAGGATGCTGGTTTGCGGTACCATCCGAAAACAGTTCAGGCCAACCAGCCGTTGGAGCCTCTGTGGCTGTCGCTGCTCCTAGCAACAGTTGATCTGTGTGTCTTCTCCAGACGACGTCCTCGGCAGTCTCAACCGTGTAATGGTGTGGAGATGCCGGAGTTGGACTGGGGTGGACAAATGTAAGAAGTCTCACAACACCAGGTTATAGTCCAACAGCTTTATTTGAAATCACAAGCTTTCGGAGCTCTGCTCCTTCTCCACTTCACCTGAAGAAGGAGCAGCGCTCCGAAAGCTTGTGATTTCAAATAAAGCTGTTGGACTATAACCTGGTGTTGTGTGACTTCTTACATCAACCGTGTAAGACACAGGGCCTGTCTGCGCGATCACCGTAGCAAGAACCCATTTCGGTCCAGTGTTGTAGTTTCGAGCTAGGACGTGCTCTCCAGGGTGAAACCGTCTCTCCTTGGCTCTTTTCTCTCTCTTTTCAACTTGAGCTTGTTGTTGACAATGGACAACCTGTTCTGCCCTTGGAGGTTTGAGTAAGTCAAAACTTGTCCGCAACTGCCTCTTCATCATGAGCGAAGCGGGGGAAGTTTTGGTTGTGGCATGCGGCTCGTTCCTGTAGGACAACAGGAAGCTGTTCAGACGTTGGTGGATGGAGCCCTGACCTTGCGATGCCTTCAAGGCGTGCTTCAAAGTTTGCACGAACCTTTCTGCCAGGCCGTTAGTAGAGGGATGATAGGGCGCAGACCTGATGTGTTGGACACCATTCACATGCAGGAAGGTTGCAAACTCCTGTGATACAAATTGTGGACTGTTGTCACTTACGAGTTGTTCCGGTGAGCCATAACGGCTGAACATCTCACCAAGTTTCTCAATTGTTTTCTCTGCCGTGGTAGATCTCATCACAGCGACCTCCGGCTACTTGCTACGAGCATCCACAACCACCATAAACATCTTCTCTTCGAAAGGACCAGCGAAGTCCACATGTACTCGCTGCCACACTTCTGCAGGCCAATCCCAGGGGTGTAGGGTTGCCAGCTGTGAAACATTCTGGACCCTTTGACATGGGGAACATGTTTTGGCTTTCTCCTCAATATTCCCATCGAGACCTGGCCACCAGAAGTAACTTCTTGCCATTTCCTTCATCCGAACCATCCCACTGTGGCCTGTATGAAGTTGTTGCAGTATAGGTTCCCTCAGAGGTGGCGGAAGGATGACACGGCGTCCCCAAAGAAGACAACCTGCCTGGATGGAGAGCTCATTTCTTTTTGAAATGTAAGGTTTCAAACTAGGAGAATCTCCTATAGCTCTCCCTCGAATGACATTGTCCATTACCTCAAACAGGACTGGATCGTTGCCGGTGTACCTTCGCACCTGAACTGCCGTGACAGGTGCTCCCTCCACTTGTCTAAAGTAGAAGATGTCTATCTGACGAGGCTCTGGGGGAGTAACAGGCAAGGGTAGCCTCGAGAGACCGTCTGCGTTGCCGTGCAAGTCTGATTTGCGATGTTTGATGTCGTATGTGTGTCCTGACAACAGTAAAGCCCACCTTTGCATCCTGCTTGCAGCAAGAGACGGAATTCCGGTGTGGGGCCCGAAGATTGAAGTCAATGGACGGTGGTCCGTCAGGAGTGTGAACCTTCTCCCAAACAGGTACTGATGAAATTTTCGAATTCCAAAAATGATTCCCAAGGCCTCGCGCTCAATCTGTGCATAGTTACTCTCGGCCTTGTTCAAGGTGCGTGATGCGAAGGCGATAGGTTTCTCTTCACCAGAAGGCATGATGTGGGATATGACTGCTCCCACACCATATGGTGACGCATCACATGCTAGCTGCACGGGTAGCTTTGGGTCGAAGTGTGTCAGGACCTCCGATTTCAGCAATGCTTTCTTTGCTTGGGCGAAAGCTTCGTTGCACAGTTCAGTCCATTTCCATGTTTTGCCTTGACATAGCAACTGATGTAACGGCTTCAGCAATGTTGCTAAGTCTTGAATAAACTTCCCATAGTAGTTAAGTAGCCCCAGAAATGAACGTAACTGGCTCACATTCTGGGGTGCTGGGGCCTCCACGATCGCCTTGACCTTTTACGACGCCTTATGCAGGCCAGTAGCGTCAATCACATGCCCCAGGTACTCAACTGAAGACTGAAAGAATTCACATTTGTCCTTACGAACTCTGAGTCCATAATCTTTCAGTCGTTGTAGTGTCGCATCCAAGTTCAGGAGATGATCCTCCTCATTTGTCCCAGTGACAAGGATGTCGTCCAAGTAGCACTGGACTCCTGGCAGTCCACTCAAAATCTGATCCATTGCCCTTTGGAATAGAGCAGGGGCCGACGTAATTCCAAGCGGAAGGCGGCAGTACCTGTATAGCCCCTTGTGTGTCACAATTGTCAGCAGCTCCTTTGATTTGTCATCGACATGCATTTGTAGATAAGCCTGGCATAAGTCTATTTTGCTGAACTTTTCCCTCCGGCCAGGCCCGTAAAGAGATCATCAATGAGGGGAAGAGGGTACTGTTCCGCAGACAGCACCGGGTTAATAGTCCCTTTAAAATCTCCGCAGATTCAAACAGATCCATCCTTTTTCAGGACAGGAACAATGGGTGTGGCCGATTTGCTCACGCTCACAGGCTCCAGGACTCCATTCTCGACTAAGGCCTCCAAGTTAGCCTCAACTTTTGGCCTAATTGCATAGGGTACAGGTCGGGCTTTGTGAAACTTCGGCTTGCTGTCAGGTTTAATGTCCAGTCTCACGCTGATCTTTTTCATGCTCCCAAGTTCCCCACTGAAGAGTTCTGCATGTTTGTTTAACACTGCAGTCAGACCTGACTCCCCTTTTGACATCATGCGGACTGCAGGCCAGTCCAGCGTGATTTTCTCTAGCAACGCACGTCCCAGTAGCGATGGGTAATTTCCCTTTACCACATATAGTGGCAGTTTCGCAGTCTGTCCGTTCAATTTAACTGTCACCTCAATGGCGCCTCTCATGGCCACAGGTTCGCCGGTATACGTCTTTAGCACAATGTTTGTTGGCTGAAGGGTAAGATGCTTTAGCATTTTGTTGTAGACAGTGTCTGAAACAAGGGACACAGCCGCGCCTGTGTCCACCTCCATCCGCACTGATTGTCCCTCCACCAGTGGTGATACCCAGTAGCCATTTGAACCACCTGCAACCGTCAGTATGTGCACCTCTTCCTCCTCAGAGGTGTCGCTCCCCTCTGTTTTGCTTGTTCCATCATACTGCACTGAATGAACACTCTTTTTCCTCTCTTGTCCAAATACAGACATTTTGCTTTCATGCTTCCCAGCTCTGTCTGTTCTTTTTTTACCTCTACAGGCGCGTTCAATGTGACCCTTTTTGCCACAATTTCGGCATTCCAGCTCCGTACACCAGCAGTCATTAGCGTGATGGCCCGTTTTCCCACAACGGTAACATGTGCCGTTCCATGCACCTTTAGGCTCAGACGACACCTTGTGAACTCTCCCTGTTGAACTCAGCTGGTGAGCCTCCTTTTCTACCATCTCCATGGGGACACTAACTTCAATGGCCTTTTCAAGAGTAAGGTTGTCCTCAGTAAGAAGGCGCTTCTGTGTGGCTGCATTTTGCAGACCACACACGAGTCTGTCTCCAATGGTGTCCTTCAGCACCTCCTTGAACTCGCCGTGTTCTGATAACCTTTTTAAACAGCAATAAACATCATCACTGATTCCCCCTCCTCTTGATTCCGTTTGTGAAATCTAAATCTCTCAGCAATAACCAGAGGTTTTGGTGAAAAATGTGCTCCAAGAATTTCCAATAGTTGCTTATATGTTTTAGTTCCTGGCTTATCTGGCTGCACGAGGCTGCGAAGTAAATTGAATGTCTTCGGCCCCATTACACTCAAAAAGGTAGGCATGACCTTTTCATTTGCCACCGCATTCGCCAATAGAAAATAGTCAAAACGTTCTGTATATGCGCTCCATTGCTCCACATTTTCATCAAAATCACCGATGTTTCCTAATATAGTAGCCATCTCACGTTTCAAATTAAAATTTCTGTTTACTCACTGCCGTAATGTTAATGTGATGCTGCAATCTCTGTTCCGAGTGTTTTGTAGTCGAAAACAAGAAAGTTCCCACAACGCAGATTCATCCGATCCTCGTCACCACTTGTTGTGTTGGTACCTTTCTACCTAGACACAATTTAGGACTCAGAGCCCAGAGATTCAAACATGAAGTACTTTATTGGAAGGGAAGGAAGTTCTGGATAGTTCTGAACAAAGAGAGCTAAACTTAACCAAGAGAACACCCAACCATTTAGCTGCTGTGACAGCGCCACCACATGTGGGAGGAGAACACACAATACATAACAGCAAAGATCTTGGGTTCCATTAAGACTCAGAAAGTGGGTTTTGGAGTGCAGGGCTGCAATTAATGAGGGCAACAGGGTGTAACACCCTTGTGGGGAGGTGGACCCAGGAGAGTGGGACCCAAACTGTTTGCCCATTTCAAACCATCTGGTCCCAACACCCAATGAGTTCCTGCACATCAAGTATCTCCCACCGTGACTTTCCCCATCATCTGTGGCTCCCTATCTTTATTTTCTTGCCTTAAAGCATTTAAAATGTAAATTTTCTCCCTGTTAAAAATAACAAACAGAAAGTTATGGGCTAGGAATGTGCAATTTCCTGATCTACACTTCTGGTTGGCATCAGGAATACATTCTTAGTGAGTTTGCTGGCTTATACAGGCTTTAATAAACATAATGTTTCATAAACAAAAATCATTAAAACACTCAAATTCAATATTTATGCAGTTTTCAAGTTTTTATATTAAAAATCCATCGTCTCAAATAATGTTCAGGAGAGGTTCTTTCCACTGAATATAAACAAACCAAAAGTAATGAATGACTAACAGAAACCCATTCTCGACAAGCACTTTATTTTATTTTTTAATCATAAACAAGGAACTCATGATAACAAATGTTGCCAATAGCACTGCTGCCTCCGGCGTGGTAACGAGTGTTCCTGCTCCCATGCGCTGTCTCACACAATAATGGCTGGTGCTGTTCACACCGGCTCACCCTGGAGGTCCCGCACAGGCCACTGGCCAGCTTCACAATGGGACACCGCACACGCACCCTATTTTGAATGGGCTGCCCGCCTCCCAGAAAATTAAAGGGAACATTGTTCGTAGCATATTTATATCAATTAATCCCCTCGCTTGAAACAAAAGCTTCAAAATTCATTCTCCAGTTTTTTTTTTACAAAGTATTCTGGAAAATGCAAATAAACTTCCAAATCCTCAAAGGATGAGGGGACACTCCCTTTTTACTCATCAAATCCTTTTTGGTACACAGATTGCATGCTGAGAAATTCAGAAAGCTGCACAAGCTGAAAGCGCACATACGATTGAAAGCTCTCTGGTAACTGTTGGAGACAGCAGAAGACCAAGATTTTGAGGCAGGCAGTGGCTTCAAGTGAAAAGGTATCAAAAGCCGATGCTTATGTTACTGTGAAATATGCATTTTTTTAAATCTTCATTTTTGGATATTGTCAGTGGATCAAAAAAAAATTCAGGTGAAAATTGACAAATCCGCTGCACAAGCTGGACACTCTCCTCTGGACACTCTCCTCTGGACACTCCCTCTGGATACTTTCCCGTGGACACTCTCCTGTGGACACTCCCTCTGGACACTCTCCCATGGACACTCTCCTCTGGACACTCTCCCCTGGACACTCTCCTCTGGACACTCTCCCCTGGACACTCTCCTCTGGACACTCTCCTCTGGACACTCTCCTCTGGACACTCTCCCCTGGACACTCTCCCCTGGACACTCCATATGGACTTTTCAATGTATATATACACATGCATAATTACACACACAAGGCACAAGTCAGGAGTGTGATGGAATACTCTCCACTTGCCTGGATGAGTGCAGCTCCAACAACACTCAAGAAGCTCGACACCATCCAGGACAAAGCAGCCCGCTTGTTTGGTACCCCATCCACCACCTTAAACATTCACTCCCTCCACCACCGGCGTACCGTGGCTGCAGTGTGTACCATCCACAAGATGCACTGCAGCAACTCGCCTAGGCTTCTTTGGCAGCACCTCCCAAACCCGCGACCTCTACCACCTAGAAGGACAAGGGCAGCAGGCGCATGGGAACACCACCACCTCCAAGTTCCCCTCCAAGTCACACACCATCCTGACTTGGAAATATATCGCCGTTCCTTCATCGTTGCTGGGTCAAAATACTGGAACTCCCTCCCCTAACAGCACTGTGGGAGTACCTTCACCACACGGACTGCAGCGGTTCAAGAAGGTGGCTCACCACCACCTTCTCAAGGGCAATTAGGGATGGGCAATAAATGCTGGCCTTGCCAGTGACGCCCACATCCCAGGAATGAAGAAAAAAAAACCTTAGCTATAGTGCACAGCATTTGTAAAATACCAGCATTTTAATATTTGGCAGCGAGAATTTATTACAGACACTCCTTTCTCATTCTTGAACCCCTAATCTCCCTTGGCTGAACCTACGCTGGGCAGTACAGTGCTGCAGATCACAAGATAGCAGGTATAAAGTTTCTCAAGAACTATTCCCAAAAAGCACCAACAAGTGGCAGTATAATTGCTCAAATACTGTAAATCTAGGCGAGCTTTCAATAACTTCTGTCATGGCTAATGTCAATACTGTAATTCATTTTAGTTTCTGCAATTTCTCTTTTATTACTGAATAAAAATTTAAAATTTATTAAAACGTCTCTTTTCTGCTGACTTACCGGAGTGGATCTGCAGCAGATGTCTCGATAGATGGCAGTTATTATACATTATGATGCAAGGACACCAATCCGCTTAAAAAATGTAAAATATCAAAAATGCCACGATGGTGAATTGAATCTTTAAACAATCTATCTGTAACTCCCGACAGCGGATGCCATATTCTATAAGCCTCCAGTTAATCCATTAGTCTAGCATTCCTCCTGACTAAAAGTACTTGTGACTAAATTGGGTTCATACTTTGAAATATTAATGCCTGGATTATCATTAGGCTTAGAGTAGTTATGGAAAAGGACAAGGAAAAATCAAAAGGTGAAAATATTTAACTGGAGGGGGGCTAATTTCAATGAGTTGAAAAGGGATCTGGCCCAGGTGGATCGGAATCAAAGCTTGGCAGGTAAAACAGTAAATGAGCAATGGGAGGCCTTCGAGGAGCAGGGGGAATGGATGAGCAGTCAAAGCTAGAGCTCCCGGGATGATGAAAGACAATGGGGGAAAAATTCAGTTGCGTGCGCCTCCCATTAGCGCCTTAAGAGGGCGCTAATGGGGCGCAAAGCAACTCGCGCCCGGGCGCGGCGATGTTTGCGCCACTCGCGAAATTAACTAGACATTTTGCGGCGGCGCTAAACACTACCGCCACGATCTCCTGCGCCAGCAGATCGTGACGTCAGTCGAGTGCGCAACGCCCCGGTAGCGCCCCAGACCGGATATTGAGTGGCGCCCCCTGCCTTACCGCCTGCCGCTAGCAGCGACAGGTTGAGGGGAGCGTTATGCTGTCAGAAAGGGACTGGGGGAGCGCTATTTAAAGGCGACCGCTTCCTGCCTTTTTTTGTTGGTGACATTTTTGCACCACGCATTCTGAGAGAGAGAAAGAGACTTCTGGAGAGATTCAACGCTGTGTGGAGGGGTTTTGGGTACTGAGCAGCACTTTGCAGGTTTATTTTGATTTGCCCTTCCTTGTTTCGCCAGCGCTCTGAGGTAGCGCCTTGCTCCTCGGCGTTAGCACCTTAAGACAGGTGTGTAGCGCCTGATTTAGCGCTCCAATCACCTCCAGGGGCGATAAAAGCCATGTTTGCCGTCGGAGGTGATAATTAGCGGCAGGCGCTAAACTTTGCACACGGCCGATAATGGCACCCCAAACGGGGCGGTAGTGAATTTTTCCCCCATAGGGCGCGAAATTCGGTTACGCCCCGTATGGGGGCGATACCGGAGTTAAGGCCGGACATTTAGCGCCGGCGCGGAAGTACCGCCCAGCCGCTAAATTCGGCTCACCGCCTCGCACAGGAAGTGGAGCACAATCTCGGGCGCTCCACATCCTGGTGGGGCGGTAACCAAGGTGATGTCGGGGCGCGATCGGAGGCTCTGCGGAGCTCTACCGCATTTCAATGGCCCTCCCCTTCAGTTAAAGGGGAGGGGCTGCTGCGCATTCTGCAGGGCCCCCGATGGCCCACACTAGGCCAGGACCGCGGCACACCACAGAGGGCGCAGGTCGCGGCTGCCCCTCCCCTTTAAATACCACCCCGCGAGCGGAGGTCGGCCTCGTTCGAGACCCGCGAGGCTGGCGCTGACATCTCCTGCAGCAGCCTCATGGGGCGCAGGCGAATTTCTGCCGTGGGGCGGTACGGGTTGCAGCGGGACGCGGCACACGGATATGACACCATGGCCAGCGGCGCAGCAGCCCGGTGCACTACCGACGGGGGCACAGCGTTATCAGGTAGCACCTCACCAACGCCCCGCCGAATTTCTCGGGAGGCGCTTTTCTCGCCGCCGCCCCCCCCTCCTTGGCGATAAACCCTATGCGCCCCGTTAGCCCCCCCCCCACCCACCCCAGAGGTGCTAACGGCAGGCGCAAGGGAGCCAAATTTCTAGCTCAGAGATTAAAATGAAAAAGGAAACTTATGATAAATGTCAGGTTCATAATTGAGCAGAGAACCAAGCTGAATACAAAAAGTACAGAAGAGAACTGGAAAAGGAAGTAAGAGGGGCAAAGAGAGTGTGTGGGAATAGGTTAGTGGGTAACATAAAAAGGAACCAAAAGTCTTTTATAAACACATAAATAGTAAAAGGATAATGAAAGGAAGTGTGGGACTGATTAGGGACCGAAGAGGAGATCTTCTTGTGGAGGCAGAGGGCGTGTTTGAGGCACTAAATGAGGACTTTGCATCTGTCTTCACAAAACAAGAGGGTGCTGCCAATGCCACAGTAAAGGAGGAGGTAGTCGAGAAATTGGATAGGATAAAGAGAGAGAGAGGAGGTACTTTAAAAGGTTGGCCGCACTCGAAGTAGAAAAGTCACCCGGTCCGGATGGGATGCATCCTGGGTTGCTGAGGGCAGTAAGGTGGAAATATGTAGTAAACAGTGAAGAGGCTTCAGGAGGACATAGACAGACCGGTGAAATAGCCAGTCACACGGCAGATGAAATTTAACACAGAGAAGTGTGAAGTAATTCATTTTGGTAGGAAGAATGAGGAGAGGCAATATAAATGAAATGGCACTGTTTTAAAGCGGGTAAATATATGCAAGTCTTTGAAGGTGGGAGGACGAGTTGGGAAGGCTGTTAAAAATAAAACGGGATCCTTGACTTTATAACTGGAGGCATAGAGTACACACGCAAGGAAGTTATGCTAAACCTTTCTAAAACACTGGTTAGGCCGCAGCTGGAGTATTGGGGCCAATTCTGGGCACCACACTTTAGGAAGGATGTCAAGGTTTGGAGACGGTGCAGAGGAGATTTACTAGAATTTGTACCAGGGATGAGGGACTTCAGTTACGTGGAGAGACTGGAGAAGCTGGGGTTGTTCTCCTTGGAGCAGAGACAGTTGAGGGGAGATTTGATCGAGGTGTTCAAAATCTTGAGGGGTTTTGATCGAGCAAATGAGGAGAAACTGTTTCCAGTGGCAGGAGGGTCGGTGACCAGAGGACACAGATTTATATCAAAAAAAGCCAGGGGGGAGATGAGGAGAAATGTTTTTATGCAGCGATTGGAATGCGCTGCCTGAAAGGGCAGTGGAAGCAGATTCAAAAATAATTTTCAAAAGGGAATTGGATAAATACTTTAAAAGGGACAAATTTGCAGGGCTCTGGGGAAAGAGCAGGGGTGTGGGACTAATTGGTAGCTCTTCGAAAGAGCCGGCACAGGCACGATGGGCCGAATGGCCGCCTTCTGTGCTGTAAGATCCTATGGAGGATAAATAAATAAGCTCCTCTCCCACATGGCAATGGGTTTCAGAGACTTGGATCTCAAGGCTCACAGTCATTAACTTTACCAAACTTCATCAAAGAATGGGTTTGTTCCAACTGAAATGTCAAAGCTCAGATCTCAGATGTCACTCAGCCGCTGGACTTAATCTGCTAAACCTCACACAAGTGTCTCTTTTGTTAGGATACTTATTTAAATTAGTCTGTTCCTATTGGATGTTCGATTCGTTTGCCTTGTTGCAAATTTGTCAGGCAGACCTTTGCATTCATAGAATCATAGAACGATCCAGCTCAGAAACAGGCCATTCAATCTGGCTCAAATGTGAATCCAGCTAGTGGGCCTGAGCAACAACAACAACAACTTGTATTTATATAGCACCTTTAACTTAGTAAAACGTCCCAAGTCACTGCACAGGAGGATTATAAGACAAATAATTTGACACCGATCCACATAAGGATAAATTAGGGCAGGTGACCAAAAGCTTGGTCAAAGAGGTCGGTTTTAAGGAGCGTCTTAAAGGAGGAAAGAGAGGTAGTGAGGCGGAGAGGTTTAGGGAGGGAATTCCAGAGCTTAGGGCCCAGGCAGCTGAAGACACGGCCACCAATGGTTGAGTGATTATAATAAGGGATCCTCAAGAGGACAGAATTAGAGGAGCGCAGATATCTCGGGGGGTTGTGGGGCTGAAGGAGATTACAGAGATAGGGAAGGGCGAGGGCCATGGAGGGATTTGAAAACAAGGATGAGAATTTTGAAATTGAGACGCTGCTTAACCGGGAGCCAATGTAGGTCAGCGAGCACAGGGGTGACAGGCGAATGGGACTTGGTGCGAGTTGGGACACGGGCAGCCAAGTTTTGGATGACCTTAAGTTTACGTAGGGTAGAATGTGGGAGGCCAGCCAGGAGTGCGTTGGAATAGTCAAGACTAGAGGTAACAAAGGCATGGATGAGGGTTTCAGCAGCGGAGGAGCTGAGGCAAGGGCGGAGGCGGGCGATGTTACAGAGGTGGAAATAGGCGGTCTTAGTTGTGCTGTGGATATGCTGAGCAAAGAGAAATATAATCACTGCTCCCTAAGAAACAACCCAATGATTTCTGCAAAGAAACAGTCAAGTCTTTCTTGTTGTTGAAACACATACATAGTGCAATAAAAAAAACTGTTGAGTTGCCCCACCCTAATTCTGTAACCTCCTCCAGCTCGACAGCCCCCCGAGATCTCCACGCTCCTCCAATTCTGGCCTCTTGAGCATCCCCGATTTTAGTCACTCCACCATTGGCGGCCATGCCTTCAGCTGCCTGGGACTAAGCTCTGGAATTCCCTCCCTAAACCTCTCCGCCTCTGTCTCCTCCTTTAAGACTCTCTTTAAAACCTACCTCTTTGACCAAGATTTTAGTCATCTGCCCTATTATCTCCTTATGTGGCTCGGTGTCGAATTTTGTTTGATAATTGCTCCTGTGAAGCGCCTTGGGACTTTTTAATATGTTAAAGACGCTGTATAAATACAAGTTGTTGTTGCTAAAGAAATTCTTAATTACACTCCCTTTCAAATCATCTCTTTACACCTTTTTCATTGTACACTGTCAATAATGGAAAATTTAATTGGCAAAAAGCTGAAAGCCTATCTAGAATGTCCTTCACAAGTGATGATCGCCATGTTCAAGGACGGTATAATTAAATTAGGTAATGTTCAGAATAAATTAGTTTGATCTTTTTTCCAACAATATAAATTCCAACAACTCAATTGAAAGGAATTACAAAGTGAATTAATGGAGCATTTCCAGCATTTTCTCTCGGGTTTCAGATTCAATTTTAAAATTGTTTTGTGATGATAGCTGCCATCACGTGACTGCCTTTGTTCTCTGCGAGGTTAGTGACTGCCCCAATTAGATAGGACAGTGTAAAAGCTGTAAAGTCAACTAATTCAGCATCAGTATTACAACAGAAGAAGAAGAATGCAGTCTCTGGGGATGCGGAGTTAATCTTTCACAGAAAATTAATTTCATTCTGAATCAAATTGAATCCAATCGTTTACTTGGCAATTAAAACCAGGAAATGCTAGCGGGGCATAACACCTCAGCCAGCCTCGAAGGCAGAAGGAAAGGGGACAGGTTTCAGATTGATTCCGATGAAGATTCATACCTGAAATGTTAACCCATCCTTTCTTTTTTATTCGTTTTCACAGGATGTGGGCGTCGCTGGCAAGGCCAGCATTTATTGCCCATCCTTAATTGCCCTCGAAGGTGGTGGTGAGCCGCCTTCTTGAACCGCTGCAGTCCATGTGGTGAAGGTGCTCCCACAGTGCTGTTAGGGGAGGGAGTTCCAGGATTTTGACCCAGCGACGATGAAGGATTGATATACTTCTAAGTTAGGATGGTGTGTGACTTGGAGGGGAACTTGGAGGCAGTGGTGTTCCCGTGCGCCTGCTGCCCTTGTCCTTCTAGGTGGAAGAGGTCGCGGGTTTGGGAGGTGCTGCCGAAGAAGCCTTGGCGAGTTGTTGCAGTGCATCTTGTAGATGGTACACACTGCAGCCACGGTACGCCGGTGGTGGAGGGAGTTAATGTTTAAGGTGGTGGATGGGGTGCCAATCAAGCGGGCTGCTTTGTCCTGGATGGTGTCGAGCTTCTTGAGTGTTGTTGGAGCTGCACTCATCCAGGCAAGTGGAGAGTATTCCATCACACTCCTTACTTCTGTCTTGTAGATGGTGGAAAGGCTTTGGGGAGTCAGGAGGTGAGACACTCGCCGCAGAAAACCTAGCCCCTGACCTGCTCTTGTTGCCACAGTATTTATGTGGCTGGTCCAGTTAAGTTTCTGGCCAATGGTGACCACCAGGATGTTGATGGTGGGGGATTCGGCGATGATAATGCCATTGAATGTCAAGGGGAGGTGGTTAGACTCTCGCTTGTTGGAGATAGTCATTGCCTGGCACTTCTGTGGCGGGAATGTTACCTGCCACTTATCAGCCCAAGCCTGAACGTCGTCCAGGTCTTGTTGCATGCGGGCATGGACTGCTTCATTATCTGAGGTGTTGTGAATAGCACTGGACACTGTGCAGTCATTAGCGAACATCTCATTATGTTGGAGGGAAGGTCATTGATGAAGCAGCTGAAGATGGTTGGGCCTAAGACACTGCCCTGAGGAACTCCTGCAGTGATGTCCTGGGGCTGTGATGATTGACCTTCAATCACCACAACCATCTTCCTTTGTGCTAGGTATGACTCCAGCTGGTGGAGAGTTTTCCCCCCGATTCCCATTGACTTCAGTTTAACTAGGGCTCCTTCATGCCACACTCGGTCAAATGCTGCCTTGATGTCAAGGGCAGTCACTCTCACCTCACCTCTGGAATTCAGCTCCTTTGTCCATGTTTGGACCAAGGCTGTAATGAGGTCGGCTGCCGAGTGGTCTTGGCGGAACCCAAACTGGGCATCAGTGAGCAGGTTATTGGTGAGTAAGTGCTGCTTGATAGCGCGGTCGATGACACCTTCCATCACTTTACTGATGATTGAGAGTAGACAGTTGGGGCGGTAATTGGCCGGCTTGGATTTGTCCTGCTTTTTGTGGACAGGACATACCTGGGCAGTTTTCCACATTGTCAGGTAAATGCCAGTGTTGTAGCTGTACTGGAACAGCTTGGCTAGAGGCACAGCTAATTCTGGAGCACAAGTCTTCAGCACGATAGCCAGGATGTTGTCAGGGCCCATCGCCTTTGCTGTATCCAGTGCACTCAGCCATTTCTTGATATCACGTGGAGTAAATTGAATTGGCTGAAGACTGGCTTCTGTAATGTTTGGGGACCTCAGGAGGAGGCCGATATGGATCATCCACTCGGCCCTTCTGGCTGAAGATGGTTGCAAACGCTTCAGTCTTGCCTTTTGCACTCACGTGCTGGGCTCCACCATCATTGAGGATGGGGATATTCATGGAGCCTCCTCCTCCCGTTGGTTGTTTAATGGTCCACCACCACTCACGACTGGATGTGGCAGGACTGCAGAGCTTTGATCTGATCCATTGATTGTGGGATCGCTTAGCCCTGTCTATAACATGCTGCTTCTGCTTTTTAGCATGCATGTAGTCCTGTGTTGCAGCTTCCCCAGGTTGGCACCTCATTTTTAGGTATGCCTGGTGCTGCTCCTAGCATGCTCTTCTACACTCGTGAGAAGTCACACACCAGGTTATAGCCCAACAGCTTTATTTGAAATCATCTTCTACACTCCTTATTGAACCAGGGTTGGTCCCCTGGCTTGATTGTAATGGTAGAGTTAGGGATATGCCAGGCCATGAAGTCACAGATTGTGGTGGAATACAATTCTGCTGCTGCTGGAGGCCCACAGCGCCTCATGGATGCCCAGTTTTGAGCTGCTAGATCTGTTCTGAATCTATCCCATTTAGCACAGTGGTAGTGCTACACAACGCGATGGAGGGTGTCTTCAGTGTGAAGACGGGACTTTGTCTCCACAAAGACTGTGTGGTGGTCACTGCTACCAATACTGTCATGGATAGGTGCATCGGCGACAGGTAGATTGGTGCGGACGAGGTCAAGTAGGTTTTTCCCTCGTGTTGGTTCTCTCACCACCTGTTGCAGGCCATGACTGGCAGTTATGTCCTTCAGGACTCGGCCAGCTCGGTCAGTAGTGGTGCTACCGAGCCACTCTTGGTGATGGACTTGAAGTCCCCCACCCAGAGTACATTCTGTGCCCTTGCTACTCTCAGTGCTTCTTCCAAGTGGTGTTCAACATGGAGGAGTACTGATTCATCAGCTGAGGGTGGGCGGTAATCAGCAGGAGGTTTCCTTGCTTGACCTGAAGCCAGGAGACTTCATGGGGTCCGGAGTCAATGTTGAGGACTCCCAGGGCCACTCCTTCCCGACTGTATACCACTGTGCCACCACCCCTGGTGGGTCTGTCCTGCCAGTGGGACAGGACATACCCAGGGATGGTGATGGAAGATTTTGGGACATTGGCTGAAAGGTATGATTCTGTGAGTATGACGATGTCAGGCTGTTGCTGGACTAGTCTGTGGGACAGCTCCCCCAATTTTGGCACAAGTCCCCAGATGTTGGTGAGGAGGACTTTGCAGGGTTGACTGGGCTGGGTGTGCCATTGCCGTGTCAAGGTCGATGCCGGGTGGTCTGCCCGGTTTCATTTTTATTATTTTGTTTCGTAGCGGTTTGTTACAACTGAGTGTCTCGCTGGGCCATTTCAGAGGAGAGTTGTGGATCTGGAGCCACATGTAGGCCAGACCAGGTAAGGGCGGCAGATTTCCTTCCCTAAAGGACATTAGTGAAACAGATGGGTTTTTATGAGAATCCGGTAGTTTCATGGTTACCATTACTGACACTAGCTTTTTATTCCAGATTTATTTAATTAACTGAATTTAAATTCCCCAGCTCCTGTGGTGGGATTTGAACTCACGTCTCTGGATCATTCGCCCAGACCACTACGCTGCCGTTCCCGTCAATCTGCTGTGAATTTCTGGTATTGCTTGTTTTATTTCAGATTTCCAGCATCCCTTGTAATTTCAGATTTACCCAGCCCTGCTTTTACATGTTGGCGTAGGGACAAAGGGCTAGAAATTCGTGGTCTTAGCACCACTCCATTGTGCCATTAAATGGTACTAAAACAACGGCCGTCGTTTTCGTCCCTACCTTTACGCTGCCGGTAATTGGCAGCACCATCCCCAATAAAATACTGCCGCTGTGACGTAACTCAGCTCACAACGCCGGCTTAACATCGCAAATGCGAACTTCGACTCTAGCGCTGATTCCTAAGCACGCCAGGTTAACCTGCCGTATAAGCAGGCTGACAGTGGCGATGTCTGCACCTCTTAAACGGACATGCACATCGTTCAGGTAACTTTGAATTTATGGTTTTGGACTGGGTTGTTTTGATTTTAGTGAAGTGGTGGCTTGCTGCAATAGACGTGAAAAGATTTTTAAGTGTGTAGGGAGTGCTGCTGGATGCTTGCAAGGGCACGGATGGTAAATGAAGGCCTTTCAAAAGACAGAACATGCTGCGAATACTCAGCAGGTCACGCAACATCCGTGGAGAGAAAAACAGAGTTCACATCTCAGGTCGGAATGCTGCCTGACCAGCTGAGTATTTCCAGCATTTTATGCTGTCATTCCACATTTACAGCATCTGCTCACAGGGGGAAGAGGAAGACACAAAAGTGGAAGAAGCAGACGGAAGGGTGCATCGCAGACAGCCCCTTTGTAGCCGGGATACCCGGGGTGGACTCATTCGCTTCTGGTCCCAGTGACCGCAACCCCTATTCCCCTTTCAACATTAATTCCACACCTTCCCTTCCCTCTGTTACTGATCATCACAGCGTCCTCTTAGTCACGATGCTGAAATAAAACATATATGTATATACGTCTATCCATCCAATGGGGCATCAGGAAATCAACTCATCGCCCATATGCATTCTCTTAGTGTCTGTCTTGTGTGTGCCTTTGTCTATCCTACTGATGTCATGCAGTGCTAATTCAGTGGCTGCAGCATGGATGGTTGACGGCTGCTGACTTTCAGTGGGGGCACCGCAAATGGCCTTGCTGATCAACCATGAGGAGCTGGTGGCTGGCAGAGTCAAATCAATCTTATTCTTCTTGTTCTTCTTCACACTCCTCTCCCTTTTCTTGGTCACCCACTGGCTGGGCAGGCTACATTTCTTGGGTGTGTGAAATGAGGAAGGCACAAGGGTGGAGTTGTGGTGATGAGAGGGTAGGAAAGCAAGAAGTGCATGCAAGAAGGAGGATAACGTATGAGGATACCAGCATCTTGTTATCCTTTCAGCCCCGCCACTGGCCAAGGGCTCAGCCATGCCCCTGCCAAGAATGGCCAGCACGATCTCCTCCAAGGGGGTGAGGTGAGGCTAGGACTGGGAGTTGTGCCTCGTGCTTGATGCAGATTGTTGGTAGGTGAGTGATTGGTGGTGGGGGTTGTGCATTGAGCAGTATGTGAGGCTAGTGGTGCAGTTGGTAGGAGGCGGCTTTTGAAGAGGTATTTGCTGGCCTTAACTAGTGGTCTGAGGTCATGGGCACCGCAGCCAGGTGGTGGGAGCGACACTGCCGGCAGTGACTGTTGTGTATGTACCTTTAAGAGAATAACTGGTCTCAGACTGCAGTACCGGCAGTGACCACCCCTGTATAAAAGGCGCTAGCGAGCCTCTGTAGTTTCAGTTTCCCGATTGACTCCTTTCAGTAAAGACTTGTTTTGTTCAACTCCTGCTGTCCGTGTCTCAATCATACACGGACATAATACTGGCAACGAGCAGATACGAACTTACCTACAGTCTGCACCACCTCCTGGGATCCATTCCTGAAGCGAAGTGAGCAGAGGTCGAGGCCAGAAGGAAGAAAGAAGCAGTAGAAATGGGCGTCGACCGTGGGCATCCGCCCCTGAGTTGCGGAGTTGAAGATTGCTGGAGAAGCTGTCGAGAGCGGGGCCTGGTTCCTGTCGACGGTGCTTCAGCTAATCGGGCTGGGGGCAGGTAGTATACTGATCCTTCCTGGGCTGCGGCGGTCGTGAACTCGAGCGGGTGGCTTGCAACGGGGCCGAGCAGCGTTGTCAGGAAGAGGAGAGAGAGAGGGTGGAGCACACAGGGCGCGGCCGGTGATACGAAGCCGGGCTGCGTACAGACCCGAGAAGAGGGAGGCAAGAGTCCCACAGGGTTGTTCCACGACGGGAAAATAATAAAAAAAGAAATATTAAACGTGCAGGAAACCGCGAGGAGCTGCAGGTTACAACAGAAACCGCGGAAAGCAGCGCTAGCAACAGCGGGGAAGAAGGCAAAGTGCGGGAGGCGCCATCTTAATCAGCGGGGAAGAAGGCAAAGCGCGGGAGGCGCCATTTTAGATTTTCAAGATGCAGAAGACTGGCTGTATCACTGCCTTTGATAATACAATAGAGGACTGGACCACGTATGTGGAAAGAGTTGAGGTATATTGCGAGGCAAACGAAATAGCCGATGAGAAAAAGGCATCGGTATTGCTAAACTTAATGGGCGCTAGAACGTACGGCCTATTGCGGGATCTGATTACTCCAGCCAAACCAAAGGCGAAGAGTTTTAACGAAATTGTTGCTGTCCTACAGGAACACCTAAACCCTGCACCGCTGCTGATAGCAGAAAGATTTAAATTCCACAGGAGAACTCAGCATAAAGATGAGAGCAATGCGGAGTACCTTACAGAACTACGCAAGCTATCAAAGCACTGCCAATTCGGAGCAGGACTGGCAGAAACCCTACGGGACAAATTTGTCTGTGGACTCCTGAGTGAAGGAACACAGAAGAAGTTACTCTCAGAGAAAGAGCTGACGCTGGATAAGGCTTTCAGCATGGCAGTATCGTACGAAGCAGCAGCCAGGGGAGCTGCAGAAATACAACAAAAGCCACAGGAATACGGCACCCACGAAATGACACGGGGATTTGCAAAATGTTATCGCTGCGGCAGAACAAAGCATGACCAGAAGGACTGCTGGTCCAAGGACAAAATATGCAGGCAATGCGGAAAGATGGGACATATTGCACGAGTTTGCAGGTCTGGGAAGAAGACCGGCGACAACAAAAAGGCTACTAAGGAACCGTACAAGAAAGTACAAAAGATGACGGACAGTAGTTCCGAAGACCAGATGAGCGATAGTGAATCCGGGAACAAGAGACTAAGCTGTCTCAACCTTCACAATGTAATCGCAAAAGAGGATCACCGGACCATTTGGGTCACCCTCACGATAGCAGGGTCCCAAATTAAAATGGAATTGGATACAGGATCAGCGCTAACCGTCATGAATCGACGAGACTACGAACGGCTATTCTCACACATACCCTTGAGAGAGACATCCATCGTCTTGATGACGTATACGGGGCAAAAAGTATACCCCAGAGGAAAAATAAGGGTGCCTGTCGAATACAACGGCAAGAAAATACAGAAATTGTATCTCTACATACTGCAAAATGGTGGACCACCGTTATTGGGACGTGAATGGATCAGGAAGATAAGCTTAGATTGGCACTCCATTCATGCAATGACGGTGGATGGTAAAAAAGATGAAGACGTCACTCCTGGACGATTGTCAACAATCTTAGCTAACACCAAAGAGGTATTTCAACAAGAACTGGGCACTCTTAAAGGCGTAACCGCCTCGTAAAAATTGAAGAGAATGCAATTCCCAAGTTTTTCAAAGCAAGACCGGTACCATATGCAATTCGCCCAGCCGTCGAGGCAGAGCTGGAGAATCTGGAGAAGGCAGGCATGTTGTCTAAGGTCGACTGGAGCGAGTGGGCGACACCTATCGTTCCTGTCATGAAGAAAACGTTAAGCAATAAGTCTGAGGAGCCAAGGAAGGTTCGCATCTGTGAGGACTTCAAGGTGATGGTGAACCCAGTCCTTCACACAGTACACTATCCTCTTCCAAGGATAGAAGACATCTTCGCTTCACTATCTGGAGGGAAGCGTTTTACAAAAATTGACCTAGCACAAGCATATTTGCAGATGGAGGTTGAAGAATCCTCTAGGAAGTATCTCACGATAAACACTCACAAAGGTCTTTACCAGTATCATCGATTGGTATTCGGAGTAGCATCGGCTCTGGCGATATGGCAAAGAGCGATGGAACAAGTCCTGCAAGGGATTCCGGGGACTCAGTGTTACTTGGACGACATCCTTGTGACAGGTGAAGATGACAGTGAACACCTTAACAACCTAGAACAGGTGCTCACTAGAGTACGGGAACATGGGCTACGAGCCAACCGCCCCAAGTGCGGGTTTTTTAAGAAACAGATATCGTATTGTGGCCATGTGATTGATGAAGAGAGGTTACATAAGTCCCCTGACAAAATTGAAGCGGTTGTTAAGGCCCCAGCGCCTGAAAATGTATCGCAACTGAGGTCATTCCTTGGATTGGTGAATTACTACCATAAGTTTTTGCCGAATTTGTCGACAATTCTGCACCCACTGAACGCCCTACTACGAACGGGAGTAGCATGGAAGTGGAGCAATGACTGTAAGCGGGCCTTTCAGAAGAGTAAGGACTTAATCACTTCAACCCAGCACTGCTGATCAGACTGGCGTGTGATGCGTCTCCCTACGGCATTGCGGCGGTACTGTCACATAAATTCCTTGATGGTTTAGAGAGGCCGATAGCTTTTGCGTCACGCTCGTTAACTTCTGCCGAGCGTAACTACGCCCAGATTGACAGAGAGGCCCTCAGCCTAGTGTGGGGGGTGAAGAAGTTCAATCACTACCTGCACGGTCAAAAATTTACTCTACTAACCAATCATCAACCTCTTGTCTCCATTTTCAACCCTCAGAAGGGCGTACCGATAATGACAGCACAACGGCTGCAGAGGTGGTCCCTTTTCCTAGGGGCACACCAATATGGCATTGAGTACAAAGGAACTAAACAGCATGGGAATGCTGATGGATTGTCGCGCCTACCGTTGCCGACGGTGGAAGAAGAAGACCTTGCAGTGGATCCAATGGAGATATTCCACTCGACCATAGTCGAATGTCTCCCTGTGACGAATGCAAACATAGAAAAGGAAACACGAAATGACCCGACACTATCCCGGGTCTATGATTTAACGGTGAAGGGATGGGCAGCACATGGCGAAACACTGCTGCCAGCATTCTCGCCGAGAAGAGAACAGCTGTCAGTGTGCAGAGGAACCTTGATGTGTGGATCCAGAGTAGTAATTCCACCTAAGTTGACGGATAGAGTGCTCAATGAGCTTCATGAGGGTCATCTGGGTGGGGTAAAAATGAAGAACTTAGCCAGAGCGTTTGTGTGGTGGCTGGGAATCGATAGAGAAATCGAAGAGATGACCAAGAGCTGTGCAGGATGCCAGAAGGTCCAAAACGCCCCACCACAAGCTCCTCTACATCCATGGGAGTGGCCCTCATCTCCATGGCAAAGGGTGCACATTGATTTTGCTGGTCCCTTCATGGACTCGATGTTTTTAATTGCGGTGGATGCACATTCAAAGTGGCCAGAGGTAATAAAAATGTCCTCAACCAACACGGAAAAAACTATCACAGTTTTACGAACCATATTCGCCAGGAATGGGCTGCCTGAACAGATTTGCTCTGACAATGGACCACAGTTTGTGCCTGAAGAGTTCCGGAGGTTCTTAAAGAACAATGGTGTTAAGCATTACACATCTGCCCCATATCATCCAGCCACGAATGGATTGGCCGAGAGGTTTGTTCAAACATTCAAGAAGGCTATCAAGGCAATGTGTAATGAAGATATACCCCTACAACACAAGGTGGACAACTTCTTGTTTGCTTACCGGAATGCGACACATGCGGTTACCAACCAAACTCCAGCCATGATGTTCTTCAATCGAAGACTACGATGCCGCTTGGATTTGGTTAAGCCAAACGTCAGAAGAGATGTGGAGAACAGGCAGTTTCAGAATATGAATGAAAGGCCGACCAGGAGTTTTAAGATAGGTCAACCAGTTTTGGCCCGGGACGACCGCACTGAGAAATGGCAGCCAGGAACAATTTGTACACGGCAAGGACCTCTCATGTATACCGTGGACGTTGGAGAGAGCATTGTAAGACGCCATGCTGACCAGATTCTAGAGTCACTGGAAAACGTCAACTCCACACCACGATCTGATACACCTGGCAATAAAATCGACGTACCAATTGCAGCTACCGCAGAATCGGTGATATTGGAAGATGAACCAAACAACGACATTGATCCCGACTCAACCTTGCCAGAAGAACCTGATACCCCAAAGAGACGTTATCCAGACAGAATCAGGAAGCCTCCTCAAAGACTGAACTTATAATTGCTTAAACTTAACCAATGTATCTAGCAACCGTAATTGTGATTGTAATTAGTTATCATTTAGTTGTTAAATGAATTTTATGTACTGTTTATCTAAAAGGGGAGGAATTGTTGTGTATGTACCTTTAAGAGAATAACTGGTCTCAGACTGCAGTACCGGCAGTGACCACCCCTGTATAAAAGGCGCTAGCGAGCCTCTGTAGTTTCAGTTTCCCGATTGACTCCTTTCAGTAAAGACTTGTTTTGTTCAACTCCTGCTGTCCATGTCTCAATCATACACGGACATAATAGTGACGACCTCGGTGATGTACTCCCACATAGTTCTTTCTGGAGGGCCTCCTGGTCCCTGTGGGTAGAGGGCCAGTCTTGCAGTGTTGACCCCCTGCACAAAGCTGGAGTGCTGCGTGC
Organism: Somniosus microcephalus; assembly: GCF_052327205.1. Taxonomy (NCBI): domain Eukaryota; kingdom Metazoa; phylum Chordata; class Chondrichthyes; order Squaliformes; family Somniosidae; genus Somniosus; species Somniosus microcephalus. Next base: position 80,021,750 of record NC_141006.1, on the reverse strand, counting down.
GAGACCCTTCCCTGGCTTTCTGAGCCATTTGTGTTAGTGCTGAGGCATTTTTCCCATTTTTTGAGATTAGGAAGGGAATTCAGCTTTAAGAGCTGAATATTCATATTTGGGACTTTTTAATGTTAATTATTTTTTGAAAGGCAGAAAGGCTGAAAACTGCATTGTTTCACGTTTCTTTATTTTGTATTGCTTCAGTGTGCGTGGGCCCTTTAATTCTCAGGCGTCTTCCTCGCCCACAATTCCTTGCTCCCAGAGGCAATATAACGTGGATAAATGTGAGGTTCTCCACTTTGGTGGCAAAAACAGGAAGACAGATTATTATCTGAATGGCAATAGATTGGGAGAAGGGGAAGTGCAAAGAGAGCTGGGTGCCCTTGTGCACCAGTCGCTGAAGGCAAGCATGCAGGTGCAGCAGGTGGTTAAGAAGGCAAATGGTATGTTGGCCTTCGTAGCAAGAGGGTTCGAGTACAGGAACAAGGATGTCTTGCTGCAGTTGTACAGGGCCTTGGTGAGACCACATCTTGAGTATTGTGTGCAGTTTTAGTCACCTTATCTGAGGAAGGATGTTCTTGCCATGGAAGGAGTTCAGCGAAGATTCACCAGGCTGATACCTGGGATGGCAGGAATGACGTATGAGGAGAGATTGGGTCGATTGGGCTTGTACTCGCTGGAGTTTAGAAGAATGAGAGGGGATCTCATTGAAACTTATAAAATTCTGACATGACTGGACAGACTAGATGCAGGAAGGATGTTCCCGATGGTCGGGGAGTCCAGAACCAGGGGTCACAGTCTAAGGATAAGGGGTAGGCCATTCAGGACAGAAATGAGGAGGAATTTCTTCACCCAGAGAGTGGTGAACCTGTGGAATTCTCTACCACAGAAGGCAGTAGAGGCCAATACATTAAATATATTCAAGAAGGAGTTGGATATATTTCTTAAGGCTAAAGGGATCAAGGGGTATGGGGAGAAAGCAGGGACCGGGTACTGAATTTGGATGATCAGCCATGATCACATTGAATGGCGGAGCAGGCTTGAGGGGCCGAATGGCCTACTCCTGCTCCTATCTTCTATGTTTCTATGTTTCTATGTAGGCCATGGGAAGCTCCACACACGAACTTTGCCTCCAGCAACGCCACCAGGACCGCACTGCACAGCAGATAAACACTGCGCCACCAATCTCCATGGCCCCCAGACCAACTTTACCCTGTTAGTGTTGTGGCCATTTTCAGCAGCCGTTAACTCCAGTATCTGTGTGGGTTGGGACCATTAAAAAAAAAATTAAGAGCTGCATCTCTAAAAAGAAAATAGGACAACAAGCACTTGTATTTATATTGTGCCTTCAATGCAGGAAAGGTGCTTCACAGAGGGGAGAAAAAGGTCGATAGAAATAAATAAGTGAATGGAAGCTGAGCCGTGGAGGGAGAGATTAGACTAAAAGCTTGGTAGAAACGATGGGTTTTGAGAAGGTTCTTTAAAAAAGGTAGAGAAAGGAGAGATGGAGGGATTTAGGGATGGAATTCCAGGGTTGTAACCCCTTAGCACCCCGTTACCGCCCCTCGCAGGTGCTAACGGGAGGTGCAAAGCAGCCGAATTTCTAGCCCTTTGGGTTTTATAAATAGGGGCATAGAGCACAGGAGTAAAGAAGTCAATTCAGTTGTAACTTTCAAAAGCGAATTGGAGATAAACTGAAAAGGAGAAATTTGCAGGGGTATGGAGAAGAGCGGGGGTGCGGGGTTCATTGGTTAACCCTTCAAGGAGCTGGCACAGGCACGATGATCTGAATGGCCTCCTTCTGTGTTGTATGATTCTACGTAACGAGAAATTTGTACAAGACATTGGTTAGGCCATCGTTAGAGTACTCGTGGAGATTTGGGTACCCGATTATAGAAAAAGCATAAAGAGCGTTTAGCATATGTCCACCACGGTGATAGGAAACTATAGTTACAGCAAAAGATTTGAGATACGGAAACTATTTCCACAGACGGCAAGAAGGCTAAGAGACTTTTTCAATTATGAATTAGGAGCAGGAGTCGACCGCACGGCCCCTCGAACCTGCTCCACCATACGGCCCCTCGAACCTGCTCCACCACTCGGCCCCTCGAGCCTGCTCCACCACACGGCCCCTCGAGCCTGCTCTGCCACACGGCCCCTCGAGCCTGCTCTGCCACACGGCCCCTCGAGCCTGCTCTGCCACACGGCCCCTCGAGCCTGCTCCGCCACACGGCCCCTCGAACCTGCTTCACCACACGGCCACTCGAGCCTGCTCCGCCACACGGCCCCTCGAGCCTGCTCCGCCACTTGGCCCCTCGAGCCTGCTCCGCCACACAGCCCCTCGAGCCTGCTCCACCATTCAATAAGATTATGGCTGATCTTCAACCTCAACTCCACTTTCCCGCCTGATCCCCATATCCCTCGATTCCAAAAATCTATCAATCTCAGCCTTGAATACACACAACCCTTTGGGGTAGAGAATTCCAAAGATTCATCACCCTCTGAGTGAAGAAATTCCTCCTCATCTCAGTCCTAACTGGCCGACCCCTTATCCTGAGACTATGGCCCCTGGTTCTAGACTCTCCAGCCAGGGGAAACAACCTCAGCATCTACCCTGTCAATCCCCCTCAGAATCTGTTTCAATGAGATCATCTCTCATTCTTCTTAACTCCAGAGAGTATCTGCCCAATCTCCTCAATCTCTCCTCTCTCCTCAGCCCTCTCATCCCAGGAATGGTTTTGATAAACTGAGTAGGGTTTTTTCTGGCTGGGGAATCATTGACAAGGGCCATCAATTTAAAATAGTCACTAAGAGTGAGGAGAGAGGTTAGGAGACATTACTTTACGCAGAGGATTGTTGGAACATGAAATAGTTTGCCACAGGAGTTTTTTTTTTATTCGCTTATGGAATGTGGGCATCGCTGGCAAGGCCAGCATTTATTGCCCATCCCTAATTGCCCTCGAGAAGGTGGTGGTGAGCCGCCTTCTTGAACTGCTGCAGTCTGTGTGGTGAAGGTACTCCCACAGTGCTGTTAGGGAGGGAGTTCCAGGATTTTGACCCAGCAACGATGAACGATCAGTGATATATTTCAAGTCACACACCATCCTGACTTGGGAGGGGAACTTGGAGGTGGTGGTGTTCCCATGCGCCTGCTGCCCTTGTCCTTCTAGGTGGAAGAGGTCACGGGTTTGGGAGGTCCTGCCGAAGAAGCCTTGGTGAGTTGCTGCAGTGCATCTTGTAGACGGTACACGCTGCAGCCACGGTGCGCCGGTGGTGGAGGGAGTGAATGTTTAAGGTGGTGGATGGGGTGCCAATCAAGCAGGCTGCTTTGTCCTGGATGGTGTCGAGCTTCTTGAGTGTTGTTGGAGCTGCACTCATCCAGGCAAGTGGAGAGTATTCCATCACACTCCTTACTTGTGCCTTGTAGATGGTAGAAAGGCTTTGGAGAGTCAGGGGACGAGACACTCACCGCAGAATATCCAGCCTCTGGCCTGCTCTTGTTGCTACAGTATTTATGTGGCTGGTCCAGTTAAGTTTCTGGTCAATGGTGACCCCCAGGATGTTGATGGTGGGGGATTCGGCGATGCTAATGCCATTGAATGTCAAGAGGCGGTGGTTAGACTCCCGCTTGTTGGAGATAGTCATTGCCTGGCACTTGTGTGGTGCAAATGTTACCTGTCACTTATCAGCCCAAGCCTGGACGTCGTCCAGGCCTTGTTGCATGCGGGCATGGGCTTCATTATGAGGAGTTGTGAATGGCGCTGAACACTGTGCAGTCATCAGCGAACATCCCCATTTCTGAACTTTGCATCTTTTAAAAGGAAAACCGGATAGGTATTTGAGTACAGGAAGATACAGGGCTATGGGGAGAGGGCGGGAGAGTGGGATCAGCTTTGGATTGCTCCAGCAGCGAGCCAGCACAGGCACGGTGGCCGAATGGCCTCCTTGTTTACTGTAAACTTATTTTGGTTCGAAGCAGCACTGGGAAAATCAGCAACTGATTTGCCAGCTTTACCGAAAGTCACACAATTGGCCCCAAGTGCTGACCCAAATTCTAGCCCTTCATTTATTGGAGGTCGAGAACTATGCGCATTACAACAACAACAACATGCATTTATATAGCGCCTTTAACATAGTAAAATTCAGTGGGTAGCACTCTCGCCTCTGAATCAGAAGGTTGTGGGTTCAAGTCCCACTCCAGAGACTTGAGCACAGAAAATCTAGGCTGACACTCCAGTGCAGGTCTGTTGGATTGGTTGTACTATCGGAAGGGCAGTGCTGAGGGAGTGCTGCACTGTCGGAGGTGCCGTTAAACCGAGGCCCCGTCTGCCCTCTCAAGTGAATGTAAAAGATCCCACGGCACTATTTCGAAGAAGAGGAGGGGAATTATCCCCGGTGTCCTGGCCAATATTTATCCCTCAATCAACATCACTAAAAACAGATTATCTGGTCATTATCACATGCTGCTTGTGGGAGCTTGCTGTGCGCAAACTGGCTGCCGCATTTCCTACATTACAACAGTGACCTTTGCATCTTCAAAAAGTACTTCATTGGCTGTAAAGCGCTTTGGGATGTCCAGTGGTCATAGAAGGCACTATATAAATGCAAGTCTTTCTTTCATAAGGAGATATTAGGACAGGGACCAAAAGCTTGGTCAAAGAGGTAGATTTTAAGGAGCATCTTAAGGGAGGAAAGAGAGGTAGCGAGGCGGAGAGATTATGGGAGGGAATTCCAGAGCTTAGGGCCTCAGCCGCTTAGTTACCTGCTACATTCAACCTCCTCATGCTGCAGAAGGAAGATAAAGCACATTGTTTACACCAGTGTTGTAGCATCTCATAAACCTCTCGGTATAATTAAGAGCTCAGAGTCTGGCGCGTCTCCAACATGCATGATAAAGTATTGCCGTTGCTAACTGGCTCAAAGCTTATGGTTTCTCACCTCCTGCACAAAGATAATGGCCACGCTTTACCAGCCATCGATTGCACGCATATCCCCAACCGTTCCACTTCTCAGGCCTTGCCTCAGGCTGCCTGCCAGCAATGGCACGAGAGAGCCACTGACAACTTAGAACGAAAGCCGCAAAAGTCCCACGCGTTGTGAAATTCTGTTAATCTTCTACCCCGGGGGCGAAGAGTCCCGTTATCTACTCTACTCATATTTGACAGTAAAAGCTCAAACCTTCCGGGTTATGGTACAATATTTAGACTTAGCCTGGAACAAGCTCCAAACACAAGTACACGGCCATTGTTCCCCAGTGGGATAAGCTTGGGTTGACAGCTCATGCTGGAACATGACCTTATTGACAGGGGGGTGGGTAGATGTAAATACTGGCAGGCTGCATTCAGCTCAAAGTGTTGTAAAATAAACAGAACTTCAGTGACTGGAAAGCTCTTTGCTTGAGGGAGGCCTGATTTACATATATGCTAATGAAGTCCGCGTGCAGCAACAATGATAAACGTCCGGGATACACCAGACAGCTGTAAATTCATTGATGCATTCACAAAACATTACATTTCTATCCTGCTTTATTACAGCTCTCAGAAAGTGCTTCACGTACAGTGAATCACTTTGGGCAGGTTATGTGGGAGAACGCAGCAGCCATTTTACACATAACAAATGAGACAACGAGCATTGGTTGAGGGAGGAAGAGTAGCCAGGGTACCAGGAGAACTGCTTGTTCATCTTCAAATAACACCAGGGAAACTTTAACATCCAATCGAAACGCAGGAGAAGGCAGACAGACCTCCGCTTAACGTCACAACACTGGCACCGCTGCACCACTCCCGCACTGCACGGGAGCGCAAAGCTCGATAACGGGCCGGAGTCCTGGAGTGGGTTAAACTCCTAACCTTGTGACTTAGAGTGATGATACCTACATCTATGGGGCTAGACTTTCTGGCCATTCATATTAACCAGTGCGAAGTCCAGAGCATAAAACCAAAGTAGAGATAACCACAGCAAGGGCCAGGTAGGTTTTGGGGTCATGGGGGCGGGGTGGGGGGGGGTGGGTAGATCTCCAGGTGGTGGAGCCGGGGAAAGTTACAGATAAACATAGAAACATAGAAGATAGGAGCAGGAGTAGGCCATTAAGCCCCTCGAGCCTGCTCCGCCATTCAATGAGATCATGGTTGATCATCCAAATTCAGTACCCTGTCCCTGCTTTCTCCCCATATCCCTTGATCCCTTTAGCCTTAAGAAATATATCCAACTCCTTCTTGAATATATTTAATGAATTGGCCTCAACTGCCTTCTGTGGTAGAGAATTTCACAGGTTCACCACTCTCTGGGTGAAGAAATTCCTCCTCATCTCAGTCTTAAATGGCTTACCCCTATCCTTAGACTGTGACCCCTGGTTCTGGACTCCCCCGCCATCGGGAACATCCTTCCTGCATCTAGTGGGGGGCGCGGGGGGGGGGGGCGGTGGAAGAGATGTGGGGGTTGGTGACCGCGGGGAGAGCGTGGAAGGTCGGACAGATCGCGGGGGCTGGGGGGGCGTTTACAGGTTAGCTTGTTGGGCCTTGAGGAAACACTCCTGCTCCTCCTGGCCCACAAGCAGTGCTGGAAAGACACTTGCCTGATGGATCCGGCCCTTCTCGCCCCCTTTTACCTGCCGAGTCTCCTGAAGCCAGAGAAACCCAGCCACAGTTGTTAAAAATAGAAACCTTGTTAAAATGGAGCTGCACAGCCTCCTTAAAAGGTTTCCATGACCAACCCGGCTCTCAAGAGCAGATTGGTCGCCTGCTCCTCGTTCCTCCTCTGTTAAAATCAGCAGAGGGCGAGTTCGAGGTGGGTTGGGGTCATGTTTGAAATTTATAACTTCCCACTCGACCCAAACCCACCCATTTTTGAGGATTAAAATAGCCCTCAATGAGTCCCAGCAACCGTAAGAGACAGGCTTTAAATCTAATGCCCAGGAAGCAATGTTAAGGTTCCACAATTCCAAGCAAAAAATTGAATAACTAGCATTACTTTCAAGAATAGCAAAGAACATAATTAGTCTTGCAGTGTTTTAAATTCACAGAGACACGCCCCAGGGCCAGGCATAATAAGGGAAGCTGTCTCATTCAAGATTATATTAAGTAAGTAAAATATATATAAATGACGTATGTAAAAGGCTGGGTTGTTTTACAAGGCAGTACCATATCAAGGGTGTTGATATAATGTCATAAATAATAATAGCAAATTCCAAGACTTGTTGTGTCCTTGAAACATTTCCAAGTTATTCTATATAACCAGGCAGTCAGCTCAGGTTCTGGGGTTTCCTCTGTCTTTGCTAAGTGTCTTTCAGCAGCCACAGCCAAAGTGTCTTTCACTGAGAATCTGTGATTAGGGACGTGGCAACAGGGCACCTAGAGAATCCTGGGCAGAGTAAACATGGATTTATGAAAGGGAAATCGTGTTTGACAAATCTGTTAGAGTTTTTTGAGGTTGTAGCTAACAGGGGAACCAGTGGATGTGGTGTATTTGGATTTTCAAAAAGTATTCGATAAGGTGCCACACAAGAGGTTATTATACCAAGGGGCTAATGAGAGCAAGGTATTTAAAGTAATTAATATCAGTGGAGAAAAAGTACTTGAGAAACTAATGGGACTAAAAGCCAACAAATCCCCTGGACCTGATGGGCTACATCCTATGGTTCTAAAAGAGGTGGCTGCAGAGATAGTGAATGCATTGGTTGTGATCTTCCAAAATTCCTTAGATTTTAGAATGTTCCCAGCAGATTGTAAGGCACCAAATGTAACCCCGCTATTCAAGAAAGGAGGGAGAGAAAACAGGGAACTACAGGCCAATTAGCCTGATATCAGTCATCGGGAAACTGCTGGAATCCATTGCTAAGGAAGTGGTAACGGAGCACTTAGAAAATCATAACCTGATTAGGTAGAGTCAACATGGTTTTATGAAAGGAAAATCGTGTTTGACAAATTTATTAGAGTTTTTTAAGGATGTAACTAGCAGGGTAGATAAAGGGGAACCAGTTGATGTAGTATATTTGGATTTCCAAAAGGCATTCGATAAGGTGCCACATAAAAGGTTATTACACAAGGTTAGGGCTCATGGGATTGGGGAAATATATTAGCATGGATAGAGGATTGATTAACAGAGAGTAGGGATAAACGGGTCATTTTCAAGTTGGCAGGCTGTAACTAGTGGGGTGATGCAAGGATCAGTGTTGGGGCCTCAGCTATTTTCAATCTATATTAATGACTTAGATGAAGGGACCGAGTGTAATGTATCCAAGTTTGCTGACGATACAAAGCTAGGTGGGAAAGTAAGCACTGAGAACACAAAGAGCCTGCAAAGGGATATAGACAGGTTAAGTGAGTGGGCAATAAGGTGGCAGATAGAATATAATGTGGGGAAATGTGAGGTTATTCACTTTGGTAGGAAGAATAGAAAAACATAATTTTTTTAAATGGTGAGAGATTGGGAAATGTTGGTGTTCAGAGGGACCTGGGTATCCTTGTAAACGAATCACTGAAAGTTAACATGCGGGTACAGCAAGCAATTAGGAAATCAAATGGTATGTTGGCCTTTATTACAAAAGGATTTGAGTATAAGAGTAAAGAAATCTTACTGAAATTATATAGGGCCCTGGTGAGACCACACCTGGAGTATTGTGTATAGTTTTGGTCTCCTTACCTAAGGAAGGATATACTTGCCATAGAGGGAGTGCAATGAAGGTTCACCAGACTGGTTCCTGGGATGGGGGGATTGTCCTATGAGTAGAGATTGAGTAGACTAGGCCTATATACCCTAGAGTTTAGAAGAATGAGAGGTGATCTCATTGAAACATACAAAATTCTTACAGGGCTTGACAGGGTAGATGCAGGGAGGATGTTTCCCCTGACTGGGGAGTCTAGAACCAGGGGTCACAGTCTCAGAATAAGGGGTCGGCCATTTAGGACTGAGGTGAGAAGAAATTTCTTCACTCAGAGGGCAGTGAATCTTTGGAATTCTCTACCCCAGAGGGCTGTGGAGGCTCAGTCGTTGAGCATATTCAAGACAGAGATCAATAGATTTTTGAATATTCAGAAAACCAAAGGACATGGGGATAGTGCAGGAAGGTGGAGTTTAGGTAGAAGATCAGGCATGATCTCATTGAATGGCGGAGCAGGTTCGAAGGGCCAAATCCTGCTCCTAATTTTTATGTTCTTAAGTTCTTTACAGGCGACTGCACCCAGCGGCAGCAGGTGACCTCAACAGATTATAAGATAATTATAGATGAAGGCGGCCATTCAGCCCATCTTGGTTCATCCATCCAGTTTGACTCTAAATTGCCCCAATTGCAGCATTCAATTGCTCCTTAAATGATGCTGGAGTTTTCCTCTCCACTACATTATTCCACTTGGAATCCAATCACTTTCTCCATGAAGAAGAACTTCTGGTGTCAGTCATAAATTGTCAGCATCTGAACCAGTAAAGTAGATTTTTATAACGGGTTTAAAAAGGGAAAATAGAATATGAGAGTAAGCTATCAGGGAACATAAAAACTGACTGTAAAAGCTTTTATAGATATGTGAAGAGAAAAAGATTGATGAAGTCAAGCATAGGTCCCTTGCAGTCAGAATCAGAGGAATTCATAATGGGGAACAAAGAAATGGCAGACCAACTAAATACATACTTTGGTTCTGTCTTCACAAAGGAGGACACAAATAACCTCCCAGAGATGCTGGGGAACATAGGGTCTGATGAAAGGGTGGAACTGAAAGAAATCAGTATTTGTAGGGAAATGGTGTTAGTGAAATTGATGGGACTGAAGGCCGATAAATCCCCAGGGCCTGATAATCTACATCCGAGGGTACTTAAGGAAGTGGCCCTAGAAATAGTAGATGCATTGCTGGTCATCTTCCAGAACTCGATAGACTCTGGAACAGTACCCATGGATTGGCGGGTAGCTAATGTTACCCCACTATTCAAAAAAGGTGGTAGAGAAAAAGCGGGGAATTATAGACCGGTAAGCCTGACATCGGTAGTGGGGAAAATGCTAGAATCTATTATAAAAGATGTAATAGCAGAGCACTTGGAAAGCAGTGACAGGATCGCACAAAGTCAACATGGATTTACAAAAGGTAAATCATGCTTGACTAATCTACTGGAATTTTTTGAGGATGTAACTGTTAAAATAGATAAGGGAGAACCAGTGGATGTGGTGTATTTGGACTTTCAGAAGGCTTTCGATAAGGTCCCACATAAGAGATTAGTGTGTAAAATTAAGGCACATGGGATTGGGGGCAAGGTATTGACTTGGATAGAGAACTGTTTGGCGGACAGAAAGCAAAGAGTTGGAATAAACGGGTCGTTTTCCGAGTGGCAGGCAGTGACTAGTGGGGTACCGCAAGGATCGGTCCTAGGACCCCAGCTGTTTACAATATATATTAATGATCTGGACGAGGGAATTGGATGTAATATCTCCAAATTTGCAGACGACACAAAGCTGGGTGGGAGGGTAAGCTGTGAGGAGGATGTCGTGAAACTCCAGTACGATTCGGACAGGTTGGGTGATTGGGCAGAAACATGGCAAATGCACTATAATGTGGATAAATGTGAGGTTATCCACTTTGGTGGCAAAAACAGGAAGGCAGATTATTATTTGAATGACAATAGATTGGGAGAAGGGGAAGTGCAAAGAGACCTGGGTGTTCTTGTGCACCAGTCGCTGAAGGTAAGCATGCAGGTGCAGCAGGCGGTTAAGAAGGCAAATGGTATGTTGGCCTTCGTAGCAAGAGGGTTCGAGTACAGGAGCAAGGATGTCTTGCTACAGTTGTACAGGGCCTTGGTGAGACCACACCTTGAGTATTGTGTGCAGTTTTGGTCGCCTTACCTGAGGAAGGATGTTCTTGCCATGGAAGGAGTGCAGCGAAGATTCACCAGGCTGATACCTGGGATGGCAGGAATGACGTATGAGGAGAGATTGTGTCGATTGGGCTTATACTCACTGGAGTTTAGAAGATTGAGAGGGGGTCTCATCGAAACCTATAAAATTCTGTCAGGTCTGGACAGACTAGATGCAGGAAGGATGTTTCTGATGGCCGGGGAGTCCAGAACCAGGGGTCACAGTCTAAGGATAAGGGGTAAGCCATTTAGGACTGAAATGAGGAGGAATTTCTTCACCCAGAGAGTGGTGAACCTGTGGAATTCTCTGCCACAGAGGGCAGTGGAGGCCAGTTCATTAAATATATTCAAAAAAGTGTTGGATATGTTTCTTAAGGCTAAAGGGATCAAGGGATATGGGGAGAAGGCAGGGACAGGGTACTGAGTTTGGATGATCAGCCATGATCTCATTGAATGGCGGAGCAGGCTCGAAGGGCCGAATGGCCTACTCCTGCTCCTATCTTCTATGTGTCTATGTGTCTATTACTCTTTCAGGTGCTGAGTGACGTGCATTGCCAACACTTCCTGCTTTTATTTCAGATTTCCTGTCTTTGCGCTTTGAGCTACAAAGTACCGAGAGTTTGAGAAGTAGTGGCTGGAGAGATGGTGCAGGAGGGAGGGCTTCAGATCCCGGGACTTTGGGGCCGGTTCTGGGGGAGGTGGGACCTGTACAGGTTGGACGGGTTGCACCTCAACAGAGCCGGGACCAATATCCTCATGGGGAGGTTTGCTAGTGCTGTTGGGGAGGGTTTAAACTAAGTTGGCGGGTGGATGGGCATCAGGGTGTAGCATTAGAAAGGAGAAACAAAGGATTAGGAGAGACGGTTAGCACTAAAGTAAGAAATAGTAAGGTATTAGGTGGGGTCAGACCAAGAGAGAACACACAATGGTCTAAGATGGGGTTACAGTGTATGTATGTGAACGCACAAAGCATAGTAAACAAGGTGGGTGAGCTGCAGGTGAAAGCCACAAGGGAATATGATGTGGCAATAATGGAGACCTGGCTCAAAAAAGAGTAGGATTGGGTATTAAATATTCCTGGATATAAGGTGTTCAGGAAAGATAGGGAAGGAAAGATAGGAGGTGGTGTGGCAGTATTGGTTAAGGAGAATGTTACAGTGCTGGAGAGGGAGGATGTCCTGGAGGGGTCAAGGACAGAATCTATATGGCTAGAGTTAAGAAATAATAGAGGTGCCATTACACTACTAGGTGTATTCTATAGGCCACCAACTAGTGGGAAAGATATGGAGGAGCAAATTATCAGAGAAATTACAGAGAGTTGCAAGAACTATAGAGTAGTGATAATGGGGGACTTCAACTATCCTAATATAGACTGGGATCATAATAGTGCAAAGGGCAGAGAGGGGGAAGAATTTCTGAAATGTGTTCATGAGAACTTTCTTGATCAGTACGTTTCCGTCCCGACAAAAGAGGAGGCTTTGCTGGATCTGGTTCTGGGAAATGAGGTGGAGCAAGTGTCAGTGAGTAAACATTTAGGGAACAGTGATCATAGAATCATAAGGTTTGGATTAACTATGGAAAGGACAGGGAGCAATCTAGAGTAAAAATACTTAATTGGAGGAAAGCAAATTTCAGTGGGATGAGAACGGATCAGGCCCGGGTAAATTGGAAGCAAAGATTGGCAGGCAGAACTGTGGTGGAACACTGGGCTGCCTTTAAAGAGGAGATGGTTCGTGTACAGTTGAGGTACATTCCCACGAGGGGGAAAGGTAGGGCAACTAAAGTCAGAGCTCCCTGGATGATGCAAGAGATAGAGAGTAAGATGAAGCAGTAAAAGAGTGTGTATGGCAGATGTCAGGTCGCGAATACATCTGAGAATCAGGCTAAATATAGAAAGTTCAGAGGAGAAGTGAAAAATAAAATAAAATAAGAGGGGCAATAAGAGGGTATGAGAATAGAATGGCAGCCAACATGAAAGGTAATCCAAAAGTCTTCTATAGGCATATAAATAGTAAATGGGTAGTAAGAGGAGGGGTGAGGACCGATTAGGGACCAAAAAGGAGACCTACGCATGGAGGTAGAGGGTATGACTGAGGTACTAAATGAGTACTTTGCATCTGTCTTCACCAAGGAAGAAGATGCTGCCACAGATATAATGACCAGATGCCACCAGGACCAGATGGGATGTATCCTAGGACACTGAGGGAAGTGAAGGAAGAAATTGTGCAGGTACTGGCCATAATCTTCCAATCCTCCTTAGAAAGGGGGGGGGGCAGTGGCAGTGTTGTGCCAGAGGGCTGGAGAATTGCAAATGGTACACTGTTGTTCAAAAAAGGGTGTAAAGATAAACCCAGCAACTACAGGCCAGTCAGTTTAACCTCGGTAGTGGGGAAGCTTTTAGAAACAATAATCAGGGACAATGTGGTTGTGGTTGATGTGGTGTACATGGATTTCCAAAAGGCGTTTGATAAAGTACTAAAGGTTAATAGGCTTGCCAGCAAAGTTGAAGCCCATGGGATAATAGGGACAGTGGCAGCATGGATACGGAATTGGCTAAGTGACAGGAAACAGAGAGTAGTGGTGAACGGTTGTTTTTCGGACTGGAGGAAGGTATACAGTGGTGTTCCCCAGGGGTCGGTTCTAGGACCACTGCTTTTCTTGATATATATTAATGACTTGGACGTGGGTGTACAGGGCACAATTTCAAAATGTGCAGATGACACAAAACTTGGAAGTATAGTGAACAGTGAGGAGGAGAGTGATAGACTTCAGGAAGACATAGACAGGCTGGTGGAATGGGCGGACACGTGGCAGATGTAATTTAATGCAGAAAATGCAAAGTGATACATTTTGGTAGGAAGAATGAGGAGAGGCAATATAAACTAAAGGGCACAATCCTAAAGGGGGTGCACGAACAGAGAGACCTGGGGTGTATGTGCACAAATCATTGAAGGTGGCAGGTTGAGAAAGCAGTTAAAAAAGCTTACAGGATCCTGGGCTTCATAGAGGCATAGGGCTTAATTTTAACTCAGCCATCAGGCGGGCTTTGAGGCGTGTGGGGGGTTAAAAATCGCAAAACCTGGGGGTCGGGAGCCCCCCGCCTGGTTCTCGACACCCACAACAGGCGGGACTGGTCTTTAGGACCCTTAAACAGCACTAATTGGCCTTTATAATCCCATTTTAACAGGCCCTTGCCTGTTTAACCCTTTTCCCACGTAAAACACGCCTGGTGGGGATCACTCCTGTGAAACTGGCATGAGCACTATTGGCTTGCTGACTATCAGCTGCAGGTCAACCATTAAAGAGGAGATTTGATCAGTCATCATTTGCAGGTGGCAGGACTTTGTTGTTTCAGGCCTGGGGCAACTTTTACCAGGCTTAACCACACCTGTGGAAGGTTAGAGCCTCACACACATCTCCAGTGTGACCTCCTGGGAAACCCCGGTCGCCACCTTCACTCAGCGCTTCCTCAACGGAGGCATATACCAGAAGCATGGGAGCCATTTATTTCCTTCCCTTCCGGGCATTAGATGAGCTCGAACACCAGCCGCGGCACCAGCAGAACCAGGAACAACAGCAGCAGCAACAGGAGCGCCAGGCTGCTGCTCACTCACCTGAAGCTGCACAGGCCAGAAGGGGCCAGCGCTTGGAAGTGGCTTGAGAGCACCTTGCTGCACATCAGGGAGCCATGGGGACTCGTATCTGTACTGGCAGTCCTACTCAGAAGGACTTCCATGAAGGTCTGGTTTCTCTGTTCAATAGATGCCCATCGCTCCTCAAGAGATGTCATTCTATTATGAACACTCACCATGTTTTCCATACCCTGGCGACTTATCTCCTCCATGGAGGTTGCCATCCTTTCCATGGTGATGCACTCATGCGCCAATGACTCCACAAAGGCTCTGCTCATGTTTGCTATGGACTCCTCCATTCGCTCCACACTCACATCGACCCTGGAGACAAAACCTGCCAGAGACTCCTGCATCTGTTCCTGGAGGTCCAGCCCCGCTGATCTTATGGATGGACCCAGAGGCAGAGGGTCAACATGCAGCTGAGCCGAGCTAGCAGAGTCCTGCACCCTCTGACTAGCACTCTCCACTGCTGTCCCTGTCTCCACAATCTGCTGATGCTCACTTGTGAGCTGTGATACACCAGGTGACAACACTACTCTATGTCCCGAAGGTCCCACCGAGGTGCGAGTGTCTGCGCTGGTGCTGGGTGCGCTGAATTCTGCTGACACTGCGCCCTCAGAGGCTGCAGATTCCTCCTCCTGGACAGTGGGGACGGGGGCTCTCGTTGGTCCTGTGGGGGAGTGAAGGAAAGAGTTAGAGATGTAAGGTCAAGGTTACATGCACATTGCATATGGCAGATGATCATAGGTCCATCTGTTATAGCTTCAGAATCATTATCAGCGACTCAGGCAATGTCAATGAGAGAGATGGAAAACTATTCTGTCACCAGCTTGCTGTGATGCACCCGTCTGTCCGTCCCCCACTTGCGCCTCATCCTCCAGTCCTATGATCTCCAGGACCGCCTCCTCCCAGGGGTTGAGGTGGGCTACTGAGGGTGGCCCTCCTCCTGTCCTCGCTCGTTCTCTTTTATTGTGAGCTCTCTTTTCCTGCAATGAGGGAGACAAGTGGAGTTTGAGTGAGTCTGAAGGAGTGAGTGTAGAGAATCCATAGCATAGATGCTTAGAAGGAGACAAAGATGGAGTGAGGTGGCAAGACCAAGGGCCCTCCCTGTGTGTTGTCAGTTGTTTTCATAGCATCAGAGTGATAGGGAGTGTGAGGGCTGCATAGTCGAATAGTTAGGTGAATGTGAGCATAGAGAGAGAGGGAATGGGTAAGGGTGCATGGATGCCAGTGTCAAGTGGGATGTGGAGGAAGAGATTGCTAAAGCTGAGTGCTGGAGAGGAGAGGCAATGGAGATCAGATTGAGAGTGATGGGAAATTCATACACACTTTTCCAGTGTGCTGAAGGTCATGAAATCTCTTCCTGCACTGTATCCAGGTTTTGCGGGTAGCCGATAAGGAGTTGACCTCCTCAGCCACTTGCAGCCACGCAGCCTTTGTCTGCTGGGGAGGCATCTTCCTCCCTGATGAAGGGAAGAGCACCACCTTGTGAGCTCTTGCTCCCTCCACTAAAGCCTGCAGGGCAACGTTGTCAAAACGGGGTGCAGACCTCGATCTTTCTCCTGCCATTCTGCTTCCAGCTCAGTGTATCAGCAAATGCCAAAAGGTTGGCAGCCTGCAGAAGAAGCAAGGCTTGTTGCAGACCCTAAATGCAGCAGCAATAATGATGTCATATTATGCGACTTTCTGACTGGAAATACTCATTTGCCATGGGTCCCACACGTTGGAAATCAATTGGCCAATTGAGTTAAAATTGCATCAATCTCCCACACCCATTTAGGTTCGTGTGGGAAACACCAAATTTGGGGAACCCGACAATTCCCCACACCTGAGTTAAAATCGACCCCATTGAGTACAAAAGCAAGGAAGTTATGATGAACCTTTATAAAACACTGGTTCAGTCTCAACTGGAGTATTGTGTCCAATTCTGGGCACCGCACTTTAGGAAGGATGTGAAGGCCATAGAAAGGGTGCAGAAAAGATTTACGAGAATGATTCCAGGGATGAGGGACTTCAGTTACGTGGATAGACTGGAGAAGCTGGGGTTGTTCTCCTTGGAGCAGAGAAGATTGAGAGGAGATTTGATAGAGGTGTTCAAAATCATGAGGGGTCTGGACAGAGTAGATAGAGAGAAACTGTTCCCATTGGCGGAAGGGTCGAGAACCAGAGGACACAGATTTAAGATGATTGGCAGAAGAACCAAAGGCGACATGAGGAAAAACTTCTGGAATACACTGCCGGAAAGGGTGATGGAGGCAGACTCAATCATTGGCTTTCAAAGGGAGTTGGATAAGTACTTGAAGGAAAGAAATTTGCAGGGCTACGGGGAAAGGGCGGGGGAGTGGGACTTGCTGAAGTGCTCTTCCAGAGAGCCGGCACGGGCTCAACGGGCCGAATGGCCTCCTTCTGTTCTGTAACCATTCTATGATTCTATCAGTGGGATTTGGATGCAATATACAGAATCAATAGCCTTCCCTTGCCTCAGGCAATAAACCAAATCCCATTCTTTGACCAAGAGGGGCTTGGCCCTTGATGCAGTCTGCATGTTACTTCACAGAAACACTGTTCCTTGCTTTTAGATGTGAAGTTGCTGTATCGAGAATGTGGATCAGTTGTTTGATGAAGAGTTTGTTTCTTTAAGTAGCCATGATACAAACTGCTTTTCCTTCTGCACAACTTTTACTCCACTTCTAATTCTGACCAGAATAACTAGCTGGCAACTTCTTCACCTCTTGCACATCCCCCTCTTGCACATCCCCGATTTACTTCACTCCACTGTGCCTTCAGCCGCCTGGGCCCTAAGCTCTGGAATTCCCTTCCTAAGCCTCTCTCTCCTCCTTTAAGACACTCCTTAAAACCTAACTCTTTGACCAATCTGCCCTAATATCTCTTTATGTGGCTCGGTGTCAGATTTTGTCTGATATCGCTCCTGTGCAGCACCTTGGGACGTTTTACTACGTTAAAGGCGCTATATAAATACAAGTTGTTGATGTGTGTTCTAACAGTGAGATGCCACAGCAAGCTGCAATGCATCCTTTATTTTTCGGAATGAAGTAAATGTAATCCATGATCTATTTATTGCAACAATCATTTAATCATTCCGAATTGTTTTACTGTATAAAATCAAGCATTAGTTTACTTTTACAGTGAGACCAAAAGGAGTACCTTGTTTCATCACTGCGATCATATTGGAGAATTCAGGCTATCATGTAACAGTCTTCAACTGGAGTTGCCCATTCTACTCGCAGTTTCCTGCCCTTCTCCCCGATCCTTTTACCTTCTCTCTTTTAAAATACTTGGCCAGTAAAATAATGGCACGAATAATCTGACTGATCATGGAGCTGCCAACATGGTTGGTTCTGCAGGCTGACTGATGAGCCACAAGTGGCAGTATAACACATCAATTGCTCCTATAGAAGATAGGAGCAGGAGTAGGCCATTCGGCCCCTCGAGCCTGCTCCGCCATTCAATGCGATCATGGCTGATCATCCAAATTCAGTACCCTGTCCCTGCTTTCTCCCCATATCACTTGATCACTTTAGCCGTAAGAAATATATCCAACTCCTTCTTGAATATATTTAATGAATTGGCCTCAACTGCCTTCAGTGGTAGAGAATTCCACAGGTTCACCACTCTCTGGGTGAAGAAATTCCTCCTCATTTCTGTCCTAAATGACTTACCCCTTATCCTTAGACTGTGACTCCCTGACCATCGGGAACATCCTTCCTGCATCTAGTCTGTCCAGTCCTGTCAGAATTTTATAAGTTTCAATGAGATCCCCTCGCATTCTTCTAAACTCCAGTGAGTATAAGCCCAATCGACCCAACCTCTCCTCATACATCATTCCTGCCATCCCAGGTATCAGCCTGGTGAATCTTCGCTGAACTCCCTCCATGGCAAGAACATCCTTCCTCAGATAAGACGACCAAAACTGCACACAATACTCAAGATGTGGTCTCACCAAGGCCCTGTACAACTGCAGCAAGACATCCTTGTTCCTGTACTCAAACCCTCTCGCTACGAAGGCCAACATACCATTTGCCTTCTTAACCACCTGCTGCACCTGCATGCTTACCTTCAGTGACTGGTGCACAAGGACACCCAGGTCTCGAGGCACTTCCCCTTCTCCCGATCTATTGCCATTCAGATAATAATCTGCCTTCCTGTTTTTGCCACTAAAATGGATAACCTCACATTTATCCACATTATATTGCATCTGCCATGCTTCTGCCCAATCACCCAACCTGTCCAAATCATCCTGGAGTTTCTCGGCATCCTCCTCACAGCACACACGGCCACCCAGCTTTGTGTCGTCTGCAAATTTGGAGATATTACATTTAGTTCCCTTGTCTAGATCATTAATATATATAGTGAATAGCTGGGGTCCAAGGACCAATCCCTGCGGTACCCCACTAGTCACTGCCTGCCACTCGGAAAAAGACCCGTTTATTTCAACTCTTTGCTTTCTGTCTGCCAACCAGTTCTCTATCCAAGTCAATACCTTGCCCCCAATCCCATGTGCCTTAACTTTACACGCTAATCTCTTATGCGGGACCTTATCGAAAGCCTTCTGAAAGTCCAAATACACCACATCCACTGGTTCTCCCTTATCTATTTTACCAGTTACATCCTCAAAAAATTCCAGTAGATTAGTCAAGCACGATTTACCTTTTGTAAATCCATGTTGACTTTGTCCGATCCTGTCACTGTTTTCCAAGTGCTTTGCTATTACATCTTTTATAATAGATTCTAGCATTTTCCCCACTACCGATGTCAGGCTTACTGGTCTATAATTCCCCGTTTTCTCTCTACCACCTTTTTTGAATAGTGGGGTAACATTAGCTACCCTCCAATCCATGGGTACTGTTCCAGATTCCATCGAATGTTGGAAGACGATCAGCAATGCATGTACTATTTCTAGGGCCACTTCCTTAAGTACCCTAGGATGTAGATTATCAGGCCCTGGGGATTTATCTGCCTTCAATCCCATCAATTTCCCTAACACCATTTCCCTACAAATACTGATTTCTTTCAGTTCCTCCCTTTCATCAGACCCTATGTTCCCAGACATCTCTGGGAGGTCCTCGCTCCCAAAATCCATTGTAGTCACAGCAACTCATTCAAAATGTTAGTCATTAATAGCTAACCTTTTGCAAAGTCAGGAATCCTTTGGCAAAGATGACACGATGAAAACAATTCAACTGGTATCCCATTCTTAGGAATTTCTATTACAGTTGTATAATGGGACATAAGATTGAGCCACTCTTTGGCGAATCAGCAACATGGGAACATGAACTCCTGATGATTATTGGAACAACTTCTTTTCTCACACAAAGGGTTATTAGAACATGGAATGCTTTATTAAAACTGGTTACAGAGGCAGACACCATAATACCTTTTAAAAGGGAAATAGATAACTATTTGAACAGGAAGAATATGAAAGGATGCAAGGAAAGGACAGGGAAACCTGATTGCAGTAGATGGCTCAAGTTGAAGAGCTAGCACCAGCAGAGGCACGATGGGCCGAATGGCATCCACTCATCCCATTGTGCTGTAAATTCTATGGGTCTATGAAATAACTCTCTGTGGCTTTACATATTAGGGAATGTGTATGAGCTGTAGTTAATATTGTTGTGAGGTTATATTGTCTTCATTAGATGGCAAAGAATATTAGATATGAAATAACAACAGAAAATGCTGGAAAAACTCAGCAGGCCAGGCAACATCCGTGGAGAGAAATTAGAGTGATGTTTCGGGTCTAACCCTTTTTCAAACTGGAAAGGAAATAAAATAGATCGAAGGCAGGGCTGCGATAGAACAAAAGAAGCAAAAGAAGTAAAAGTGACATTAAGAGGTATTCAAAACCAGACGAGATGGTAATAGGACAGTGGAGACAAAAGACGGCAAGATTAGGTGTGAAGTGTACTGGCAGGATGGGAGACAGCTGCCATGTGGGAGAGAGAAAAAAAAAGGAAAGGGGGGGAAGGGAAGATCCAAAACAAAGGGGTGGATAAAAAAAGTAAAAATGTAATAGGGGCCGAGGTTATGATCTGAAATTGTTGAACTCAATATTGAGTCCGGAAGGCTGCAAAGTGCCTAATCGGAAGATGAGGTGCTGTTCCTCAAGTTTACGTTGAGCTTCCGTGGAACAATGCAAGAGGCCAAGGATGGTGAGGTCCGAGTAGGAATGGAGCGGTGAATTAAAATGACAGGCGACCGGAAGCTCGGGGTCACCCTTACGGACTGAATGGAGGTGTTCCGCAAAGCGGTCACCCAATCTGCGTTTGGTCTCCCCAATGTAGAGGAGTCCGCATCGTCAGCAGCGAATACAGTATAATAGATTGCAAGAAGTACAAGTAAATCGCTGTTTCACCTGGAAGGGGTGTTTGGGGCCCTGGACAGTGGGAAGGAGGGAGGCATAGGGGCAGGTGTTACATCTCCTGCACTTGCAATTGAAGGTGCCAGGCGAAGGGGAAGGGCTGTTGGGGGTGATAGAGGAGTGGACTAGGGTGTCTCGGAGGGAGCGGTCCCTACAGAATGCTGAAACGGGAGGAGAGGGGGAGATGCATTTGGTGGTGGGATCACTTTGGAGGTAGCGGAAATGGCGGAGGATGATTCGTTGGATGTGGAGGCTGGTGGGGTGAAAGGTGAGGACAAGGGGGAACCCTATCGTGGTTCCGGGAGGGAGGGGCAGGGGTGAGGGCAGATGTGCAGGAAATAGAACGGACACGGTCGAGGGCCGTGTCAACCACGGTAGAGGGGATTCCTCGGTTGCGGAAAAAGGAAGACATGTCGGAAGCACTGGTGTGGAAGGTGGCATTGTCGGAGCAGGTACGGCGGAGACGGAGAAACTTGGAGAATGGAATAGAGTCCTTACAGGAGGCGGGGTGGGAGGGAGTGTAGTCCAGGTAGCTATGGGAGTCAGTGGGCTTGTAGTGAATATTGGTCAATAACCTATCCCCAGAGATGGAGACGGAGAAGTCGAGGAAAGGAAGGGAAGAGTCAGAGATGGACCATGTGAAGGTGAGGGAAGGGTGGAAATTGGAGGCAAAGTGAATGAAATTGTCTAGTTCGGGGTGAGAGCAGGAAACGGCACCGATACAGTCATAAATGTATCGGAAAAAGAGGTGAGGGAGGGGACCTGAGTAGGACTGGAACAAAGAGTGTTCCACATATCCCACAAAAAGGCAGGCATAGCTAGGACCCATGCGGGTACCCATAGCAACACCTTTGATTTGGAGGAAATCAGTGGAGTTAAAGGAGAAGTTGTTCAATGTGAGATGGTGGTGGATGGGGACTGGTCAGGCCTCTGTGCAAGGAAGAAGCAGAGCGCCCTCAGGCCATCCTGGTGGGGGATGGAGGTGCAGAGGGATTGTATGTCCATGGTGAAAAGGAAGCGGTTGGGGCCAGGAAACTGGAAACTGTTAAAGTGGCGGAGGGCATCCGAAGAGTCACGGATGTAGGTGGGAAGAGACTGGACAAAGGGAGAAAAGATAGAGTCGAGATAGGAAGAGATAAGTTCCGTGGGGCAAGAACAGGCTGAAACGATTAGATATGGGTCTGGTGAAGAAGATGTGTACCTACAATTGACCCCAGCACTGACACTGTACAACAACAGAAGATGGGGCAAAAAGGAATGGCCTCATGTGGGAACAGACTCTTCCTCCAAAGTCAGTACAGCCCGCAGAGAAATAGAAAGGCAGATAACTTCAGGAGTTTGCACTCAGCCTCTGCTCTGTATCTGAAAAGCAGCACCTGACATACAAACCAAATGTCGACGTGCCGTGCAGCAGGCGGTGCCTCGGAATGTGTGTCCACAGCCTGCTCAGCAATGTGTGAATTACGCAAAACACTGAATTGGTTGCAGAGTAACGTGACATATTGGGGGCAATTTTAACCTAATTTGTTAGACGGGAAACGTGCAGGAACGCTGGATTTACCACCCGGCCCGAATATCACTCTCCACTGATTTGAATGGGGCCGGGGTGGAAGGTAATCGGGGATCAGGGTCTCGGGGGAGGGAGCGAGGTCCAGTGCGGGGGGGAGGGGGGGGGGGAGAAATGGGGCCTCTGAGTGTAGATCAGGGGCCGGGGGGTGGCCTCGGGGTAAATCAAGGTTGCAGCAGGAACCTGGAGTAGGCGTCAGACCCTTACTTGCAAATGCAAAGTGTCTAACACCTGCTTCAGGCATGGGAAAAGGACGCCTCATTTGTCCTTACGCAATATGGCGGGCGGCGCACTTACAGTCAAAAGTGCTTGCGTGCTTCCTGCCCGCCATTTTAGGGCTTTACGAGGCCCGATAAGCGGGAGCTGTGCGGCCCAATTTAACCCCCCTGACCCCCCCCCCCCCGCCACACACAAATAACGACAGACTTGGTGAGGAATACTGGCCGAGCGCTTCGTGCAGCCCATCTCCTGCACCTCCTCAGTTGCACCATTGATGACAGAAGGCAGATGGCACCAAAGAAAGAGACATGTTGACAGGAGCAAAAATAAACAAATTGCTGATCTATTTATAAAGGAAAGAATCTATTTGAAATCTTAACGATAGAGCACATGCCTTTCAGAAGTTAGCCAAGCATTAACTGTCTAACTGGCGAATGACCTGCTCTGTTGATCAATCACCGCCGTTCAACCATCGCTGCAAAGTGTCACTGGACCAACGAGCCTTTCTCCGCCCATCTCACAGACTGAGTCACCGGTAATTCAGAAAGAAGCCTGCGCAGATTACCTGATTCACAGAGTGAAATGTATGATTCTTTTCAATTTAATTTGAATCCAGTAAACATTAACACATTTTGTTTTTTTTGGAGATGTTTTGTCCATCGTCTTTGCCCCTCCCTCTCTCTCTCTCTCTCTCGAGACGTGTGTCTTACAGCTCCAAACTCCTCCACTGTTTGCATTGATGAACCTTATGTTACATTTCGGGCTTTCTCCCTCGACTCTTTATCCGTGCGCCCCGCAATAGGCAGCGTCCATGGGCTGTCCCGAGCCACCTACCAATCAAAATGTAACCTGACGCAGGAACTGACCAGGACTGTGTGCCTAAGCATTCAACAGTCTAACCCTGGAGCACTGGGATATATAAAATCAGAAATAGTCCAGGTTGTCAAGCCATACCCTCTCAGAGAGATGGAGAAACACTACAATGACCGATGATGGTGCCGATCTCCGTCTGATAAAGTCCGACCTCTTATTAAGTCGATGTCTTTTCCGCTATCGGTGGAAGCTCAGGAGGCTTTCTTTAATATCAAACGGGACATTGAGAAGGCAGTGGTATGTGCCGTGGATGAGAAGATCCCTTTTCAAGTGGAAAGTGATGCATCTGATTTTGCGTTGGCAGCAACTCTTAACCAAGCTGGTAGACCAGTAGTTTTCTTCTCTCGTACATTGCAAGGACCAGAAGTTCGACATTCTTCAGTGGAAAAGGAGGCACAGGCGATTATTGAAGCAGTCAGGCATTGGAGACATTATCTCGCTGGCCAACGTTTTACGCTTATTACGGACCGGCGATCTGTGGCCTTTATGTTCAATACTAAGCAGAGAGGCAAGATCAAAAATGATAAGATTTTAAGATGGCAAATAGAACTGTCAACATATGACTATGATATTCAGTGCAGGCCTGGAGTATTCAATGAGCCATCAGATGTTTTGTCACGAGGACTATGTGTTAGTCTAGGTATAGATAAGCTTCAAAATCTCCATGACGCACTCTGCCACCCTGGGGTTACCAGAATGAACCACTTCATTAAGTCCCACAATCTACCCTACTCTATTGAGGAGGTCCGGACAATGACCAGAACCTGTTGTGTTTGTGCTGAATGCAAACCCCGCTTCTATAAGCCGTCCGAGCCAGCTAATCTTATTAAAGCAACTCGACCATTTGAGCGTTTGAGTCTCGATTTTAAAGGTCCCCTTCCATCGAGCGACCGTAATGTCTATTTTCTTATTATAGACGAGCACTCTCAGTTCCCTTTTGTTATCCCCTGTCCGGATGTGACCAGTGCTGTTGTAATTAAATGCCTCTGCCAACTGTTTTCCTTGTTTGGCATGCCTAACTATATACATAGTGATAGGGGTTCTTCCTTTATGAGCGAAGAATTGCGACAGTTTTTGCTATCGAGAGGGATTGCAACGAGTAGAACTACCAGCTATAACCCTCGTGGTAATGGGCAGGTTGAGAAAGAAAATGCGACAGTGTGGAAGGCTATCGTACTGTCTCTGAAGTCGCGAGGCCTGCCGGCCTCTCGCTGGCAGGATGTCCTGCCAGACGTGCTGCATTCCATAAGGTCTCTTTTGTGTACAGCGACGAATACCACCCCTCATGAAAGGATGTTTAGCTTTCCAAGAAAAGCTACTAATGGAGTATCGTTACCCACATGGTTGACGACCACGGGCCCTGTGCTGTTGCGCAGACATGTGAGAGGCCACAAGACTGATCCACTGGTGGAGGAAGTACAACTCCTCCATGCTAATCCCCAGTATGCGTACATTCAATATGGGCGAGAGGATACGGTCTCTATTAAAGATCTTGCACCTGCTGGAGCTCGAAAATGTAGTGTATGTGCCTTTAAGAGCCCCATATGTGCTGTAATGCGGGTAATGGCCACTCGGGCTATATAAGCCTGTATATTGTGTTATATCCGTTAGAACCCCCCCAGACTTTGCTTAGTAAACACCTATGAACCAACTCCTGTCTTCAGTGTCTTTATCAACACACGGACACTACAGTGGCGACGAAGTGGAAACGGACTTACCTGCAATTCAGCAGCACCTCAAGGACATCGATTCCTCGGGCGTCCAGAAGACTCAGGAAAGTGAAAGAAGCTGTGGTTTCACCAGCTGGCCAAGCTGGTGGCAGGTACTGCGCTAATCCTTCCTGGGCGTCAGGCTGGGGCTCCAGCGGCTGGCTCTAAAACTGGGCCAAGCAGCGAAAGCGGAGGCAAGCAGTAACAGATGGGGAGGGAGCACTCGGGAGACGGCCGCGGCTGCAAGCAGGTCGGCGTTCAGACCTACAGAGAGAGTCCGGCGGGAACGAGTCTCCAACTGTAAATAAATTAAAAAAAGAACGGAAACCGCGGGAAACAGCGTTGTCATCGGCAGCAGCGGCGGGAAAGCGCGGGAAGCGCCATATCTTTTCTGCAGAAAAGAAAGAAAAGCGCAGAAAGCGCCATATCTTTTCTAAGATGTCTAATTCTGGCAATATTGATGCTTTTGATAACGAGATAGAGGATTGGACCACATATGTGGAAAGAGTTGAGGTATATTGCACCGCAAATGGAATAGAAGATGAAAAAAAAGCTTCAGTACTTCTGGATCTAATGGGCGCAAAGACATACAAGCTGTTACAAAACTTAATCACTCCAGCCGAACCGATGGACAAGAATTTTAAGGAGATTGTTGATACCTTACACTGCCAATTCGAGGCAGATTCTCTGCGAGACAAATTCGTCTGCGGTCTCCTAAGTGTAGGAACACAAAAAAGGCTATTTTCTGAGAAAGATTTAACACTGAACAAGGCTTTCAGTGCAACAGGAGCTGCAGAGATACAGCAAAGGCCACAGGACTTCGGCACCCATGAAATGACACGGGGTTTCGAGAGATGTTATCGCTGCGGCAGATCCACCCATGACCAGAGGGACTGCTGGTTCAAGGACAAAGCATGCAGGCAATGCGGAAAGATGGGACACATTATACGTGTGTGCCGATCTGGGAACAAAAAACCCACTAACAGGAAAAGAATCAATAAGGATAGCGACTCCGGGAACAAGAGACTAAGCTCTCTCAAATTACATAATGTAATTGCCAAAGAAGATTACCAGGCCATTTGGGTTACCCTCACAATAGCAGGGTCCCCAGTTAAAATGGAGCTAGATACAGGATCAACTCTGACCGTCATAAATCGACGGGATTACGAGCGGCTATTTCCGCATATACCTTTAAAAGACACATCCATTATCTTGAAAACATATACGGGGCAGAAAGTATACCCCAAAGGAAAAATAAGGGTGCCTGTTGTATACAACGGCAAGGAAATACAGAAGTTGTATTTATACGTTCTACAAGATGGTGGTCCACCGCTGTTGGGACGTGAATGGATCAGGAAAATACGTTTAGACTGGCACTCCATTCAGGCACTGACGGTGACCAGTAAGAAAAAAAATGATGATGACGTCATACCTGAACGATTAAAAGACATCTTGGCCAACGCCAAGGAAGTGTTTCAAGAGAAACTAGGAACCTTGAAAGGCATCACCGCCTCAATAAAAGTGGAAGATGCAGCAATTCCCAAGTTTTTTAAGGCAAGACCGGTGCCATAAGCAATTCGTCCAGCAGTCAAGGCAGAGCTGGAGAATTTGGAAAAGGCAGGCGTATTATCTAAAATAGATTGGAGCGAGTGGGCAACACCCATCGTCCCAGTCATGAAGAAAGCATTGAAGAATGATAAATCTGAAGAACAGAGAAAAATTCGCATCTGTGGAGACTTCAAGGTGACTGTAAACCCGGTCCTTCACATGGTACAGTATCCTCTTCTGAGGATAGAAGATATTTTCGCCTCACTATCCGGAGGGAAACGTTTCACCAAAATTGACTTGGCACAGGCATATCTACAGATGGAGGTTGAAGAGGCCTCTAAAAAAATATCTCACGATAAATACACACAAAGGCCTGTACCAGTACAATCGACTGGTTTTCGGAGTAGCGTCAGCTCCAGCGATCTGGCAAAGAGCTATGGAGCAAGTCCTCCAAGGGATTCCGGGGACTCAATGCTACCTAGACGACATCCTTGTAACAGGAGAAAACGACAACGAGCACCTTGCCAATTGACAGCAGGTGCTCACTAGGCTGAGAGAACGGGGTCTACGAGCAAATCGCCCCAAGTGCGAATTTTTCCGAAATCAAATATCATATTGTGGCCACATAATAAATAAGGAAGGGTTGCATAAGTCACCTGAAAAAATTGAAGCAGTCATAAAAGCCCCAGCACCTGAAAATGTTTCACAATTAAGGTCGTTCCTGGGATTCATAAATTACTATCATGAATTTTTACCGAACTTATCAACTCTTCTACACCCTCTTAATGAACTGCTACAAACAGGAGTAATTTGGAAATGGAACGAAGACTGCAAACGTGCCTTCCATAAATGCAAAGACTTAATCACATCCAAAGAAGTTTTGGCTCATTACAACCCATCACTGCCAATCAGACTGGCGTGCGATGCATCCCCTTACAGCATAGGAGCAGTGTTATCTCATAAATTCCCTGATGGCTCGGAACGGCCGATAGCTTTTGCGTCACGCTCATTGAACTCAGCTGAGCGTAACTATGCCCAAATCGACAGGGAAGCACTCAGCCTGGTATGGGGAGTGAAGAAATTCAACCATTACCTACACGGACAAAAATTTACCTTGTTGACTGACCATCAACCCCTCATCTCCATATTCAACCCTAAAAAGGGTGTTCCCATTATGACAGCGCAAAGGCTACAGAGGTGGTCCCTTTTTCTAGGGGCACACCAATACAACATAGAATACAAAGGATCAAAACAGCATGGGAATGCTGACGGTTTATAGCGCCTACCGTTGCCAATGGCAGAAGAGGCACCTACAGTAGACCCAGTGGAGATGTTCCACTCTACCATAGTGGAATGTCTACCAGTAACAAATTCTGCCATTGAAAGGGAAACGAGAAATGACCCGACTCTCTCACGGGTCTATGATTTAACAGTGAAGGGATGGCCAGCACATGGCGAACCACTGTTGCCAGCATTCTCGCAAAGAAGAGAACAGCTGTCAGTGTGCCGAGGAACCTTGATGTGTGGATCCAGAGTGGTGATTCCACCCAAACCCCAGGATAAAGTGCTAAAGGAGCTTCACGAGGGGCATCTGGGTGGAGTGAAAATGAAGAACCTAGCCAGGGCGTTTGTATGATGGCCAGGTATCGATGGAGACATCGAAGAAATGACCAAGAGCTGCCTAGGATGCCAGAAGGTCCAAAACGTTCCACCACAAGCCCCTCTACATCCATGGGAGTGGCCCTCATCTCCCTGGCAAAGGGTACACATCGACTTTGCTGGTCCATTTATGGACTCAATGTTCTTAATCGCGGTTGATGCACACTCCAAGTGGCCGGAGGTAATAAAGATGTCCTCCACCACCACGGGAAAAACCATCACAGTATTAAGGACCATATTTGCCAGGAATGGGCTACCGGAACAGATCTGTTCTGATAATGGACCGCAATTTGTGTCCGAAGAATTCAGGAAGTTCTTAAAAAACAATGGGGTTAAGCACTACACGTCCGCCCCATACCATCCCGCCACCAATGGATTGGCTGAAAGGTTTGTCCAGACCTTCAAGAAGGCCATAAAGGCCATGGGTAATGAAGACATAAAACTTCAGCACAAGGTGGATAACTTCTTGTTCGCATACAGGAATGCAACACATATGGTTACCAACCAAACTCCCGCCATGATGTTCTTCAATAGAAACCTAAGATGCCGGCTGGATTTGGTCAAGCCCAACATCAGAAGGGACGTGGAGAACCGGCAGTTTCAAGGCATGAATGAAAGGCCAACTAGAACCTTCCAGATAGGTCAACAAGTTTTGGCCCGGGACTACCGTACCGAGAAATGGCAGCCTGGAACTACCTGCACACGACTAGGACCACTGATGTATACCGTGGACATCAGAGAAAGCATAATAAGGCGCCATGCTGACCAAATAATAGAGTCATCCGAAAAGGGACAACCTACACCACAACTCTATACGCCAAACGATGAAGTAGAGATACCCATATCTACCTCCGATCCGGTGATACTGGAACCCGATGAACCCGACACTGGCATTCAAGCCGAATCAGCCTTGCCAAAAGAACCTACTACACCACCAGAAACTACTACACCACCGAGGCATTATCCGGACCGAGTCAGGAAGCCTCCAGAGAGACTGACTTATAATTAATTAACTACAGCAATGTGTATATTATTTTTCTTATAACATGCAATTAATAATTACTTAAAATATGATGTACTAGTTAGCTAAAAGGGGAGGAATTGTAGTGTATGTGCCTTTAAGAGCCCCATATGTGCTGTAATGCCGGTAATGGCCACTCAGGCTATATAAGCCTGTATATTGTGTTATATCCGTTAGAACCCCCCCCCCAGACTTTGCTTAGTAAACACCTATGAACTAACTCCTGTCTTCAGTGTCTTTATCAACACACGGACACTACAGAAAAGAGCTCAACTCAGAGTAGAGTTTTCAATCGTGGTATTGGACCTTCAGTGACACAAATCCTCAGTGTGGAAAACACTGATGATTCTGGGAATTCAAATGAACTGGAGTTAGTACTCCGGGAAGAGCCTCAGCAAGAGTTACGTCGTTCCCAGAGGACTATCAGACCTCCTGACAGACTGAATCTATAGCAGGGGGTGAATGTGATGAAATAACTCTGTGTTCTGGCATTTGTATTGTCTGTTGTTGTTATACTTGCTAATGTCTGGAATGTTCTACAGATGTAACCACTAATGCTCCTCCCTAGCCCCGCCCCTCTGGATCCTCCGGATTGGTGTGACTCTTACTCATAAGGGCTGGGTCGGTGATGAATGATGGCTGCCTTGTGTTAACTCGATGCCATGTTCTTACTTAATAAAAGCCTTTAGTTTTAAGCTTTAACCTCTTGGATTCAGGCAGTTATTTGGCACATCAAGGCCCAGTGTTCTCGCCCCAAACAGGTGGAAGGTTTATTTAAATCAGGGTCACGCGCCTGTTGAAGGACCTCAATGCAGTTTCAGGGCCTGGAACAGCCGAATCAACGGTCCTTAAAGGGAACACTGCAGGCTGCTCCAAAAACCGCCAAGCTTTGTTTTTTCATTTACGTGGGGCCAGGAGGAGCAGGACTGTTCCTTCAGGCCGCACAAAAACATTTCAGGATGCTGCTGGTTCCCGGGCGGCCCCTCCAGGACTAGCTCCCCCGCTCAGGACCGTACTGTCGGCCGGCTTGGTGTAGGAGCTGGCCGATTTCCCGCCCTCTCCGACCGGTGAGCTGCCTCGCAGCGCATGCCCGACAACCAAGATGATTTGCGGATCTTGCCGGTCGGATCGGGCAGGCAGCCCAATTGCAGGACAGGAGAGGGGATGGAGTAAGGAACAAATAATAGTTCAGCGTCAAAGGAGTTAGGATGCAGGCAGGGACAAATGGCTGAATGTTACATCCCAATAAACACTGAAATTGGTGTGGTAATAACTAGCTGCTTTTGCTTCCAGACCCTCACGAATACTCCATCAAAGAATAACAAAAACAATACAAGAGAGACCTTGAAGAATAATTGATGGTGTGCTTATTCCCAACAGGCTACCATCCAGTGTTCAGTTAACACAATGCAAGAACCATACACATCGCGGACTAGGAACAGTCAGATCGGATGTAGTGAGACCATGGAGGGATTTGAAAATGAGGACAAGGATCTCGAAGTAGATTCACTGGGACATGGGGAGCCTGAGTAGCCTGGCAGTGCCTGATAAACCAATCAATATGAAGAAGACATGGATAAATGTTTCAGCAGAGCTAGGGGTGAGGGTGAGTAATGAGCCACAGGTGGGAGGATGTGGTTTTGGTGATGGACTGGATATGGGGCAAAAAGCACAGCTCGGGGTCAAACAGAAAGTTTAGATTGTGCACCCACCAGATTAATCCTGCAGCGTGGGGCAGTCAAGCAGACTGATGGGGCTGGATACCAGTCCTGAGGAGGCGGGTTTGGAGGCGGGACTGCTGGGAAAGTCAAAAAGAATGGGAGCGGGTCTCCAGCGAGTATAAGCCCAATCGCTCCTCATACGTCATTCCTGCCATCCCAGGTATCAGTCTGGTGAATCTTCGCTGCACTCCCTTCATGGCAAGAACATCCTTCCTCAGATAAGGTGACCAAAACTGCACACAATACTCAAGGTGTGGTCTCACCAAGGCCCTGTACCATTTAGTTTATATCGCCTCTCCTCGTTCTTCCTACCAAAATGTATCACTTCGCACTTTTTTGTGTTAATTTTCATCTGCCGCGTGTCCGCCCATTCCACCAGCCTGACTGGCCTGTCATTACTCGGTCTATCCCTTTCTCCCTTTTTCAACAATGGTCCAACGTTAGCAGCATGTCCGATAGCCAATGCTAATGCTGCATGCTCTTGATTCTTCGACTGTTTTGCGATGTGATACACAGGATAAGAGCTGCAAGTGAGGAAAACTTCAGGAGTTTCACCGACACTTCTCCCTTCTATCCACACGTGGAGAATTCTCCCTTTTGCCTCTTAATCTCTCCCGCCTTCCATCCGATCACAGACCTTCCCTTTTGTTCTTTCTTTCCCAGCCCCTAAACTTGCTTAAAAACCTGTTCCTTCTCCAGCTTTATCCAGTTCTGACGAAGGGTCATCGACCTGAAACGTTAACTCTGTTTCTCTCTCCACAAAGGCTGCCTGACCTGCTGAGTATTTCCAGCATTTTCTGTTTTTTTGGGGAATTCTCTGGTCTGTCATAGCATAGTGCCTTAATGTGATGTTATCCATTAGACTACGTCAAAGGAATTATGAGAAATGGATTTTAATATGAGCAATATGAACTAGCAGATAAGATTCCTTGGTATTTGTGACAGAAAAAAGCTATTAACCTGGATCTGGATCACTTCAACCCAAACTGGCTCCAGTCCTAGTTCTGCTACAACATTATAAGGTCGCTTTTAACTATTGGCAATTGTGGAAAATGGGCGGATTGGCCGCCCGTTATAAACCTCACCCAATTAAAACAGTCAGCCGGTCCACTACCACCCATATTCTGCCACCGCTGAAAGTTAAAAATTCATCCTACCCAGTCGCTTAGGTCTAATGAAAGAAAAGGCAACTGAAGGGGATGCAACGTGAGTGAAATGAGCAAGGGTCTGTGTCGACGATTGGGACTGGTTATAGGGAGCGCACAGCGAGCTGGCAGTTCGGTGGAAATGGTAGGGAACCATATCGGAATAAAATATTGTTGTTAGTATCCCATGGCTGAAGTTATTCGAAACTCACTCATTAATCCAATACAGTGGACATGGTGGTAATTCTTTGTTAACAGTCACCTGCAGATGGTGGGAATGTGAGAGAGAGAAAGGGTGCACACAGGGCAAAACAGACATAAAATCAATAAGGTGCAGACACACGATGGAAGTACAGAAATGGCTTCATTCTGCATTTGCTCATCAGTTAAACTGTACTTCAATAAGCCAAAAGAATTGGCCAAGGTGGATAAACAGATTTAAAAGATTTAGAATTGCTTTAGGTTTAGAGAATCAGGCTGAATATAAAATGTACAGAGGAGACGTGATAAAGGAAATACGAGGTGCAAAGCGACAATACAAGACTAGATTGGTAACTGACATAAAAAGGAATCCAAAAGGTCTTCTACAGACATATTAACAGTAAAAGGTTGTCCGAGGAGCGGTGGGGTCAATTAGGGACCAAAATGGAGATTTATTGGTGGAGGCAGATAGCATGGCTGAGGTACTGAATGAATACTTTGCATCGGTGTTTACCAAGGAAGAGGACTTTGCCAAAGCTACGGTAAACGAGGAGATTGCTGGGATACTGGATGAGATGAAAATAGATAAAGAGGAGGTACTAGACAGGCTGGTTGTAATTAAAGTGGATAAGTCACCCGATCCGGGTGGGATGCATCCCAGGTCGCTCAGGGAAGTTAAGGTGGAAATCGCGGAGGTACTGTCTATAATCTTCAAATCCTCCTTAGATACTGGGGTGGTGCCAGAGGACTGGAGGATTGCAAATGTTACACCATTGTTCAAAAAAAGGGGGAGAAGGATAAACCCGGAAATTACAGGCCAGTCAGTTTAACGTCGGTGGTGGGGAAACTTTTAGAAACAATAATCTGGGAGAAAGTTAACAGCCACTTGGAGAGGCAGCACGGACTTATTAAAGGCAAATCGTGTTGGACTAACTTGATTCCGTTTTTTGATGCGGTAACAGAGGGTGGATAAGGGCAGTGCAGTTGATGATGTGTATATGGACTTTCAAAGTTTGAATAAAGTACCACACATTAGGCTAGTTAGCAAAATTGAAGCCTATGGGATAATAGGGTCAGTCGCAGCGTGGATACAAAATTGGCCAAGGGATAGAAAACAGAGAGTTGTGGTGAATGGCTGTTTTTCAGACTGGAGGGGAGGTATAGAGTGGAGTTTCCCCAAGGTTCAGTACGAGAACCACTGCTGTTTTGATATATATTAATGTCTTGGACTTGTGAGTACAGGGCACAATTTCAAAATTTGTAGATGACACGAAACGTGGAAGTGTAGTAAACAGTGAGGAAGATAGTGATAGACTTCAAGAGGACACA
Organism: Somniosus microcephalus; assembly: GCF_052327205.1. Classification (NCBI taxonomy): domain Eukaryota; kingdom Metazoa; phylum Chordata; class Chondrichthyes; order Squaliformes; family Somniosidae; genus Somniosus; species Somniosus microcephalus. The sequence continues at coordinate 79,987,923 of NC_141006.1, read as the reverse complement.
GACAGGCTGGCGGAATGGGCGGACACGTGGCAGATGAAATTCAACGCAGAGAAGTGTGATGCGATACATTTTGGTAAGAAGAATAAGGAGAGACAATACAAATTAAATGGTACAATTTTAAAGGGGGTGCAAGAACAGAGACACCGGAAGCTGAACGCCAACTCTCCAACACCTCCTCCTACCTCCCCCTGGACCATGACCCCACTACCAAACATCAAGCCATTGTTTCCGAGACTGTCGCTGACCTCGTCTCCTCTGGAGATCTTCCTTCCACGGCCACCAACCTCTCAGTCCCCCAACGCCACACAGCCCGCTTCTACCTCCTTCCCAAGATCCACAAACAGGAATGCCCTGGTAGACCCATTGTTTCAGCCTGTTCTTGCCCCACGGAACTTATACTTTCCTATTGCATCTCTATTTTTTTCTCCCCTTGTCCAGTCTCTTCCCACCTACATTCACAACTCTTCCGACGCCCTCCGCCACTTTAACAGTTTCCAGTTTCCTGGCCCCAACCATCTCCTTTTCACCATGGACGTCCAATCCCTCTACACCTCCATCCCCCACCAGGATGGCCTGGGGGCGCTCCGCTTCTTCCTTGAACAGAGACCCAACCAGTCCCCATCTACCACTACCCTCCTCCGCCTGGCTGAACTTGTTCTTACATTGAACAGCGGTGCCGTTTCCTGCTCTCGCCCTGAACTAGAAAAGTTCATTCACTTTGCTCCCAATTTCCACCCTTCCCTCACCCTCACATGGTCCATGTCTGACTCTTCTATTTCCCTCCTTGACTTCTCTGTCTCCATTTCTGGCGATAGGCTATTAACAAACATTCACTACAAGCCCACCGACTCCCACAGCTACCTGGACTACACTTCCTCCCACCCTGCTTCCTTTAAGGACTCTATTCCATTCTCCCAGTTTCTACATCTCCGCCGCGTCTGTTCTGATGATGCCACCTTCCACACCAGTGTTTCCGACATGTCTTCCTTTTGCCTCAACCGAGGATTCCCCTCTACTGTGGTTGGCACGGCCCTCGACCGTGTCCGTTCCATTTCCCGCACTTCTGCTCTCACCCCTTCCCCTCCCTCCCAGAATGACGATAGGGTTCCCCTTTCACCCCACCAGCCTCCACATTCAACGGATCATCCTCCGCCATTTCCACCACCTCCAACGTGATCCCACCACCAAACACATCTTCCCCTCACCTCCCCTTTCAGCATTCCGTAGGGACCACTCCCTCCACGACAGCCTGGTCCACCCTTCAATCACCCCCAACAGCCCTTCCCCTTCACCCGGCACCTTCCCATGCAAGCGCAGGAGATGCAACGCATGCCCTTTTACCTCCCCCCTTCTCACAGTCCAGGGCCCCAAATACTCCTTCCAGGTGAAACAGCGATTTACTTGTACTTCTTGCAATCTAGTATACTGTATTCACTGCTCACGATGCGGTCTCCTCTAAACTGGGGAGACCAAACGCAGATTGGGTGACTGCTTTGCGGAACACCTCCATTCAGTCCATAAGGGTGACCCCGAGCTTCCGGTCACCTGTCACTTCAATTCAGGAGGGCAGAAAACGTTAGTGGGAGTGGTACATACACCTCCAAACAGTAATGTGGAGATTGGGGATGGCATTAAAACGGAAATTAGAGAAGCGTGCAATAAGGGCACAGCAGTCATCATGGGTGACTTTAATCTACATATAGATTGGGCTAACCAAATTAGTAACAATACTGTGGAGGAGGAATTCCTGGAGTGTTTACGGGATGGTTTCCTGGACCAATATGTTGAGGAACCAACCAGAGATCAGGCCATCTTAGACTGGGTATTATGTAACGAGAAAGGATTAATTAGCAATCTTGTTGTACGATGCCCCTTGGGTCGGAGCGATCGCAATATGATCGAATTCTTCATTAAGATGGAGAATGAAGTAGTTGACTCAGAGACTAGGGTCCTGAATTTAAATAAAGGAAATTACGATGGCCTGAGGCGCAAGCTGGGTAGGATTGTTTGAGGAATGTCACTCAAAGGGTTGACAGTGGATAGGCAATGGCAAACATTCAAAGACCGCATGGATGAACTACAGAATTTGTTCATCCCAGTTTGGCATAAAAATAAAACAAAAAAGGTGACTCAACCGTGGCTAACAGGGAAATTAGGGATATCATAAGATCCAAGGAGAGGACATATAAATTGGCCAGAAAAAACAGTAAACCTGAGGATTGGGAGCAGTTTAGGATTCAACAAAGGAGGACAAAGGGATTAATTAAGAAGGGGAAAATAGAATATGAGAGTAAGCTTTCAGGGAACATAAAAACTGACTGTAAAAGCTTTTATAGATATGTAAAGAGAAAAAGATTGGTTAAGTCAAGCATAGGTCCCTTGCAGTCAGAATCAGGGGAATTTATAATGGGGAACAAAGAAATGGCAGACCAATTAAATACATATTTTGGTTCTGTCGTCACAAAGGAGGACACAAATAACCTCCCAGAGATGTCGGGGAACATAGGGTCTCATGAAAGGGAGGAACTGAAAGAAATCAGTATTTGTAGGGAAATGGTGTTAGGGAAATTGATGGGATGGAAGGCAGATAAATCCCCAGGGCCTGATAATCTACATCCTAGGGTACTTAAGGAAGTGGCCCTAGAAATAGTAGATGCATTGCTGATCATCTTCCAACATTCAATGGAATCTGTAACAGTTCCCATGGATTGGAGGGTAGCTAATGTTACCCCATTATTCAAAAAAGGTGGTAGAGAGAAAACGGGGAATTACAGACCGGTAAGCCTGACATTGGTAGTGGGGAAAATGCTAGAGTCCATTATAAAAGATGTAATAGCAGAGCACTTGGAAAACAGCGACCGGATCGGACAAAGTCAACATGGATTTACAAAAAGTAAATCGTGCTCGACTAATCTACTGGAATTTTTTGAGGATGTAACTGGTAAAATAGCTAAGGGAGAACCAGTGAATGTGGTGTATTTGGGCTTTCAGAAGGCTTTCGATAAGGTCCCGCATAAGAGATTAGCATGTAAAGTTAGGGCACATGGGATTGGGGGCAAGGTATTGACTTGGACAGAGAACTGGTTGGCAGACAGAAAGCAAAGAGTTGGAATAAACGGGTCTTTTTCCGAGTGGCAGGCAGTGACTAGTGGGGTACCGCAGCAATCGGTCGTTGGACCCCAGCTATTCACAATATATATTAATGATCTAGACAAGGGAACTAGATGTAATATCTCCAAATTTGCAGATGACACAAAGCTGGGTGGGCGTGTGTGCTGTGAGGAGGGTGCCAAGAAACTCCAGGATGATTTGGACAGGTTGGGTGATTGGGCAGAAGCATGGCAGATGCAATATAACGTGGATAAATGTGAGGTTATCCACTTTGGTGGCAAAAACAGGAAGGCAGATTATTATCTGAATGGCAATAGATTGGGAGAAGGGGAAGTGCAACGAGACCTGGGTGTCCTTGTGCACCAGTCGCTGAAGGTAAGCATGCAGGTGCAGCAGGCGGTTAAGAAGGCAAATGGTATGTTGGCCTTCGTAGCGAGAGGGTTTGAGTACAGGAGCAAGGATGTCTTGCTGCAGTTGTACAGGGCCTTGGTGAGACCACACCTTGAGTATTGTGTGCAGTTTTGGTCACCTTATCTGAGGAAGGATGTTCTTGCCATGGAAGGAATTCAGCGAAGATTCACCAGGCTGATACCTGGGATGGCAGGAATGACGTATGAGGAGAGGTTGGGTCGATTGGGCTTGTACTCGCTGGAGTTTAGAAGAATGAGAAGGGATCCCATTGAAACTTATAAAATTCTGACAGGACTGGACAGACTAGATGCAGGAAGGATGTTCCCGATGGTCGGGGAGTCCAGAACCAGGGGTCACAGTCTAAGGATAAGGGGTAGGCCTTTTAGGACAGAAATGAGGAGGAATTTCTTCACCCAGAGAATGGTGAACCTGTGGAATTCTCTACCACAGAAGGCAGTAGAGGCCAATTCATTAAATATATTCAAGAAGGAGTTGGATATATTTCTTAAGGCTAAAGGGATCAAGGGGTATGGGGAGAAAGCAGGGACCGGGTACTGAGTTTGGATGATCAGCCATGATCGCATTGAATGGTGGAGCAGGCTCGAGGGGCCGAATGGCCTACTCCTGCTCCTATCTTCTATGTTTCTCCGCTTCACTCCCACTCTGACCTCTCCATCCTCGGCCTCTTACACTGTTCCAATGAAGCTCAACGTAAGCCCGAGGAACAGCACCTCATCTTTCGATTAGACACTGTACAGCCTTCTGGACTCAACATTGAGTTCAACAATTTCAGACCATAACCCTTGCCCCCATATTTCAGGCTGTTTATGATTCTGCCATCCCCATTTGCAACATTTAATCATTCCTACCTCCTACCCTAGAACAGAATATTCCTTCAGATCCTTTCCCTCCCCACACCCCCTCTCCCTGTCTCTGCACCTGCTGAATATCTGTTACATCTCTAACCATTTCCAGTTCTGACGAAGGGTCCCAGACCTGAAACATTGACTCTGTTTCTCTCTCCTCGATGCTGCCGGGCCTGCTGAGTATTTCCAGCATTTTCTGTTGTTATTTCAGATTTCCAGCATCTGCAGTATTTTGCTATTGAGACCTGGGGGTGCTTGTGCACAAATCTTTGAAAGTGGCAGGACAGCTTAACAAGGCAGTAAATAAAACATAGGGGATCCTGGACTTTATAAACAGAGGCAGAGAGTACAAAAGCCAGGAAGTTATGTTAAACCTACATAAAACTCTAGTTCGGGCCCAGCTGGAGTATTGTGGCCAATTCTGGGCACCGCACTTTAGGAAGGACATGAAGGCATTAGAGAGGGTGCAGAAAAGAGTTACAAGACTGGTTCCAGGGATGAGGGATTCCAGTCATGTGGATAGACTGGAGAAGCTGGGGTTGTTCTTGTTAAGTATGTGTATTGTATTGAACAATTAACACAAAGACTTAAACGTATAACTCAAACAGGTCTTTACTGGTTGGAGGTAGGGACTATACATAGGTCTTTACTTCATGCCCACAGGCGGGAACTGAGGGGAGATCAGTACCCACAGTACTATTTATACCCCTATGGCCAGGAGTGGTACTGCGTATCACTACGCCCAACAAGTAGTGCAGTCCTGTCCATAGGTTCAAAGTAGCACACATATTACATACACAACATTCCTCCCTTCCTAGCTTTACAGTCATCTCCCCATTTAACATAACGTAATAACATATATACATATATAACTTCAGGTTTACATAACAGAATAACATAGATACATAGATAACTTCATGTCAAAACAGATCACAGATTCAGTCTCTGCGGAAAACAGTTCACAGATTCAATCTCTGTGGTGGAGTCGGTTCACGTTGCTGGAGTGACTCATTCAATAGTCCTTCCATGGATTTAACAGTTTGAACTTCCGAACTGAATTGGCTCCGTTCGGAGGGACCACGTGTGTGATCTGGTAGAGGTAATAATGGTTCAGATGGGTCATCTTCTGTTTCGACTTTTCCTTTTCTGCTTCTTGGAGACTCTCTGGGCTCCACTGTCAGCTGCCAGCTGCATGCGCAGTTCCTCCTTCTCTCCCTCCTTTTTCCGTAGTAGAGCCACCTTCTCCCGATGTTCCGTAGACTTTCGGTGCTCCTCCATGATTTCTGTATGGTGGGAGTCGAAGTTACAAGTTGGGCAGGACAGGACATAGTAATATTCGGTGTCGTCCTGATCTAGGCCAGCGAGAGGGTCTTCTATTTCCTCCATACCCAGCTGGGCGTTAGCCAGCTTTTGTTCCAAGTCCAGACATCTTTCCTGAAGAGACTTCTTCATGCGTACCTCTTCATCCAGCTTTTTCTGGGCTTTCAGCAAGTCGTTTACTAATGACCTCATTTGAGATTTTACTACTTCAACTTCTTTTGGAGATTGATTGATCGGACTATTCAATCCCTCTACCGGAGCAGCTGTTTCAGCGGTCTGTTGTTCTACGTTGACGTGAGTCAGCGTACTTTTGGCATCCAAGGGCTGCTCTGTTGCAGTCATCTCAGTCTGTGTTGCCACCTCAGCTCTTCCAATAACCTTTGAGAGCTCCGAACCCCTTTCGTTTGAATATTGAAGTTCGTGTTCAAGTTTTTCCCATTTCAGAGTCCTGTCCTTCAGCATATGCAGGAGTTGGCTGACCGTTAACTCCTCTGACATCAGACGTTTTGTGTGCTCCTGCTCCATTTTCTCCATCAGCTGCTTCTGTTGTCTTTCCAGATTCTCCAACTCTATATCAAAGAACTCTTTCGTTGCATTCAACTCTTGCTCACAACGGCGAAGCATTTGTTCTAATTGCTGTTGTAGTTTGAAATGGAGTTGAGTTTGAGCCCGGTGTCCCTCAGAAATGGGCACATCAGTAGACTTGCCAGACTCAGAATCCACAGTTAAACTATGTTGTTGTTGCTCAGTGGAATTCTGTGCTGAAACTTTGTCTTTTGCACCTGAGTTGGGCTTACCATCATCCGTTCCAGAGTCTGGGCCGACTATCTTCACCGAGTTCTCACTCGTTATTGTTTGTAGGAAATGCCAGTCCATATTCATTTTCCTAATCCACTCCCGTCCTAGTAGTGGAGAACCTCCTTCAGATATCACATATAAGTCCATTATTTGACTGTCTTCGCCCTTGTGGACCACTGCAACCTCTATTTTCCCGATGGGGTACACTCTTTGCCCCGTGTATGTTTTCAATATAATCCCCGTATCCTGTAGGGGAATATGTTGGAATAACTTTCCGTAATCTTTCTTATTTATGACCGTCAATGCCGATCCAGTGTCCAATTCCAGTTTTACTTGGACTCCTTCTATCTGAAGAGTGACCCAAATTGTCTGGAGGTCTGCACCCTTACCAGCGTTGAGTACTCTTAAGCTAGCCAGTTCATTACAGCTTAAGCTAGCCAGTTCATTACTGCTAGCGTCTGAATCGGACTCCTGTTCGGTCACCTTGTGTACCTTTGCGTATTTTCCTTGCGGTGACTTCTTGTTGCTGGTCTTCTTCCCTGACCTGCATACTCTAGCTATATGTCCAAGCCTACCACAAGTTCTACATTCTTGGTTTTTAAACCAACACTGGTTCTGATCATGCGTTGTCTTTCCACAACGATAACATTTGCCAGAACTCACACCCAATTTGTGTGCACTGAGCTCCGGTGACCGTAGCTGCATTACTGCCGTGCCTCTCGCTGTGGCTTCGTGTGCTGCTGCCATAGTGACCGCCTTCTCAAGCGTCAGCTCATTCTCCTTGAGCAGTCGCTTTTGTGTATCCTGTTTAAATAAACCACACACAAATTTGTCTCGAAGTGCCTCTGTCAGTCCCGTTCCAAACTGGCAATATTTCGCTAATTTACGCAATTCCAGCAAATAATCAGCATTGCTTTCATGCTGTAGCTGCCTTCTGTCATAAAATTTAAATCGTTCCGCTAGCATCAGCGGCGTGGGGTTTAGATGATCTTTCAGGACAGTAACAATCTCATCGAACGTCTTATCCGCCGGTTCATCTGGTGATAACAGGTGTTTCAATTGCCCGTATGTCTTCGCACTCATTAAATTTAATAATGTTAGAGCTTTATCTTGGTCATGAATTTTATTGGCCTTACAATAATTTTTTACTCTTTCAACATATATGGCCCAATCTTCGAGGTCACTATCAAAGGTGCTAATATTCCCGTGTTTAGGCATTGTAGATTTGCAATTTCTCAGATTTTATTTTCTTTACTTGTTATCAAAGATGGCGGCTTCCCGCTCTTGCCGTCGTCCTCCGCCCACAAAATGGCGGTTTTCCCGCGCTTGGCGGTCTTCACCCGTCCCCCGACGCCGTCTCCCTTCAGCCCCCGAGTGCGGCCCTTATCTTTGGTTCCGATCGCTGGCCCGCGCTGCGCCTCGCACTTGAAGCGGCTCCCGGCCTCTGGCTCACCCGCTCGCGCGGCTCTTGCTCGCTCCCTCCCGGGCTCTTGCTTACCCGCTCGCGCGTTTCACCGCGGCTCTTATCAGGGATTGCGATCGCCCTTATCTTCTCCAACTTCCCCAGCCCTGTCTTTGCAGCCAACGCTGCACGGCTTACCCCACCACCTAGGTTGAACAAGGAAACTGCAGAAAGACTTCTGTCAGTCGCTGGAAGCTGTCAGGATGTTTGCTGCACTCCAGTGCTCAGTCGCTGATGGAGGCTTCAGAGTCCTAAAGCCTGTCGCTTCTAGTGGGGTGGTGATGTTTGAAACCTCTCTTCAACTGCCGCAGGGTAAGAACCTGACTCGTCGCCAGTGTTAAGTATGTGTATTGTATTGAACAATTAACACAAAGACTTAAACGTATAACTCAAACAGGTCTTTACTGGTTGGAGGTAGGGACTATACATAGGTCTTTACTTCATGCCCACAGGCGGGAACTGAGGGGGATCAGTACCCACAGTACTATTTATACCCCTATGGCCAGGAGTGGTACTGCGTATCACTACGCCCAACAAGTAGTGCAGTCCTGTCCATAGGTTCAAAGTAGCACACATATTACATACACAACAGTTCTCCTTAGAGCAGAGAATGTTGAGAGGAGATTTGATCGAGGTGTTCAAAATCATGAGGGGTCTGGACAGAGTAGATAGAGAGAAACTGTTCCCATTGGCGGAAGGGTCGAGAACCAGAGGACACAAATTTAAGGTGATTGGCAAAAGAACCAAAGGCAACACGAGGAAAAACTGTTTTACACAACGAGTGGTTAGGATTTGGAATGCGCTGCCTGATAGGGCAGTGGAGGCAGATTCAATAGTAGCCTTCAAAAGAGAATTGGATAAATACTTGGAGAAATAATTGCAGGATATGGGGAAAGAGTGGGGGAGTGGAACTAACTGGATTGCTCTTCGAAAGAGCTGGCACAGACTTGATGGGCCGAATGGCCTCCTCCTGTGCTGTACTATTCTATGATTCTAAGGGCAGACTCAATCAGGTTAACACATTGATATATTCGATGAGTGAGGAAGCCAAGGATATCTTACAACTTTTTCACCTGCCTGAAGACAACTAGTGAAATTATAAACATACACGATCAGTTGGAAAAGCAGTTTTTGATACACTGAAACCAAACAGTTAAATACTGAAACCAAACAGTTAAACTCAACCAACGAAACCAGGAGAAAAATGAGTGAGTAGAGAGTTTTGTTACAGCACGGTAATGTTTGGTGTGTAGTACTGGGCGTGGGGAAATGATTTGTGACCACATTTTTGTGGGACTGAGACAAGAGACTACCTTGAGAGATTTCATCTGTACCGGAAAATCTTTCTATATAGAGACCGGTCAAAAGCCTCAACCGGATCCTAAAAGTTTGACCAATTGCTTCCTAGATTACAAAATGTTGGCCTGCATTTATGAAATTCCCATCTATGATTTCTCATGTAGCAGCGAGAAGCCAGTAATCAGCAGACACCTCGTCATAAGCTCCAGTGTCAGGAGAGACTGTAACAAATTGAAACATCAAATGGAGATAAATTCACATGTGGATGTCAATTTGCAAAATATCCCAGCCGCAGCAGGCTACAGATATACGGAGCAAGCTTTAAGATGTGATCTCTAAGCTGATTATTTAACAATTTACAGTGATGACTAGCAAATCAAAGCTGGATAGCAGACTGTTACCAAGATAAATGACAAGTCAAAGGCATTCATTCATCTGGTGAATCACATTTCAATACATTCTAAAACATTGGGCAAAGTACATGCAGGAATTCAAGGGATTCAAAGAATGCAGAAAGTAAGCGATGGCCAGATGGGAGCAAGCTGTTTTAACAAACGAGTCAGCGCCAGCCTCGCGGGTCGTGAACCGGGCCGACCTCGTCTTGCGGGGCGGTATTTAAAGGGGAGGTGAGGCCGCGACCCGCGCCGCCGTTTTCTTTTTTTGGCAAACCTCCAGGTCTGCCCTCCGTGGTGGGCCGTGGCGTGGTCCTGGCCACCATCGCGCAGCCCTGCACCGCCTCTCGATGCCGGGCTGTGGCCGCAGCACCACGCCACCCTGGTGGCCTAGTGTGGGCCATCGGAGGCTCTCCAGAGTGCGCAGCAGCCCCTCCCCTTTAACTGAGTGGGGGGGGGGGGGGGCGTTGAAACACGGCAGCCCCCCGTGGAGCCTCCACCGAGCGCTGCCGATCGCACCCCGACATCACCTCGGTTACCGTCCCACCAGGAAGTGGAGCACCCGAGATTGCGCCTCACGTCCTGTGCAGGGCGGTAAGCCAAATTTAGCAGCCGGGTGGTACTTCCGCTAAATGTCCGGCCTTAACTTGGTCACCGCCCCCAAACGGGGCGTAACCGAATTTCACGCCCTACGATTCATCAAATAGTCCCATGGGATGTTATATGTCCATCTGAGAGAACAGCACAAGGCCTTGCTTTAATGGAATCATATTCCTCCACCCTTTCAGGTATGGCAATCCAGATCTTAACAACCCTCTGTGTGAAAAAAATTCTCTTCATTTCCCCTCTATTTAAGAGAGAGCAGCCCAAGGCCTTGCTTTCATCCAAAAGACGGCACCTCCGGCAGTGCTGCACTCCCTCAGTACTGCACTAAAGTGTCAGCCCAGATTGTGTGCTTAAATCTGTGGAGTGAGGCTTCAACTAACTCAGGCAAGTTGCTACCAGTGAGCCACAGCCGATATCCTTTCCTAATCTCGGCATGATCAGGTTCTTTGAGCCATGAGCAACTTCACTTGTTGAAAGTCTTTCCTATTTTGGTGCATCAGCGATGGACCTGGTCTCACTGATCACACGGCCCGGCCGATCTTCAATCTTCCGACATGTGACTGGCTGAAACTAAAACCGAACCTGGAGCCTGTTTTTTCAAATTGCTTCCACATTCCCAAAATGGTCAGTGGAAGCCAGAAAGGGTCGGGCAATAAACACTGGCCTTGGCAGCAACACCCACATCCCGGAAACTAATTTTTAAAAAGAAAGTAGGAGAAAAAAGGGGAGATTGAATATTTTGAAGTTACTTTTAAAAAGAAAATCCAATTGGAATGGGTAGATTAGGTAAGAAAAAAATGTAATTAAAGTTATAATAATAGAGAAAATAGGAGAAAAGGTGAGCAAGAGTTCAAACTGTGGATTCTCTTTTACTTAAAATTGCTTTTAAGTTTTTATTTTAATATATCCGACTAATATTATATTAATAAAGTCATTCCTGGCATTCATGTAATTTTATTGCTTTAATTTCAGTATTTGATTCAACATCAAGAACCACAGGCTGAAAAAATCCATCATCCGCGAGAGGCTGGAATTTCCCACATCCGTCACTGACTGCGGGATAGATTATCTTGTTTTGACTAAAAGATCCCAGGGATTTCATTGATTTTGTTAGCAACAGCTTCATAAATTATAACCATTGGCACATAATTTTCGTACAAGAGATTCATCTCTTATTTAACGAGAGTGGCCATCTTCAAAACAAAATCACATTGTGGATCCAGGAGATTAATAATACAAAACACCCCCATATTAAATTAATAGTTATCTACACGACCGTTCTTATTTATTAAACATGTATTCAGGCAAGAAGTTTCATTTAAGTTTAAAAATGCATTTACAATGGATTAATGCTCAAGGGCAATAGCTGAACAAAGCTCTTGCACAGGAGATGGAATAGATACAGTACAGACTCTGCAATATTCAAGTCATTGAGTTAATGAGCCATCGCCATCCTAAATTTTCAAAATCTAACTCCCCACTTATCCAACACTTGGCTGCCCACATCCTGTTACACATCAAGTGTCACTCACCAATTCCCCTGATGACCACCGCCTACTCTCCCACCTCAACGCGTTCATTTTAGAATTCTGGTCCTCATTTACAAATCCCTGCACAGACTCCTGCAGCCTCCGCCAGCTCATACACTCCACTTACCTGTCCCTGGCCTCCTCCTCTCCCTGCATTCTCCTCCTCCTACTGCTCAGCTTCCGTTTCTACTCTGCGAAGCACCTTTGGACATTTACTACGTTAAGGTGTTATATAAATGCAAGTTGTTCATGCTGGGGGTTTTGGTCTTTATAACACAATGCCACTCCACCCCACCCACCCCCCCCCGACCCCGGCCCCACTCCCAAGTGATATTCTTGGTTTCTAGATAAATGCATTTCTAAAATTTCTAAACAATGGCTCCATTTTTTTAATGCATTGTCATCCAAATCACAAAGGTTCCAGGTTCCACCCCGGCTTGTTCAGAGTCAGCAAGAGCTGGAGGTCTTCGAGATGTCAAGGGAGAAAAACCATCCAGAATTCCTGCTCCTCACCACTCTTCTTCTTAGGCAGTCCCTCGGAACCGAGGATGAGTTGTTTCCACACTAAAAATGAGTTCGCAGGTGACTGATGAGTCCAATGCAGGACCTACAGTCACAGGTGGGGCAGACGGTGGTTGAAGGGGCAGGTGGGTGGGGTGCTTGGGTTGGCATGCGCTCCTTCCGCTGTTTGCGCTTGGCTTCCGCTTGCTCCCGGCGAAGAGACTCGAGGTGTTCGGCGCCTTCCCGGATGCTTCTCCTCCATTTTGTGCGGTCTTATGTCAAAAGGGAGAAAAGCCATTCAGAATTCCTGCTCCTCACCACTACAGTGAAGAATGAGGGTGGAGATCGTTCCCAGGCGGGACTCGACGATCATGCTCACCAGGTAAGCTGGTCCTACCTCATCAAACAGCCGACAGCTTACCAGTGTGCCATGGTAGTGTCGGCCGAGGCTCAGTGGGCAGCACTCTGGCCTCTGAGTCAGAAGGTTGTGGGTTCAAGTCCCACTCCAGAGTCTTGAGCATAAAAATCTAGGCGGACACTCAGTGCAGTACTGAGGGAGTGCTGCACTGTCGGAGGTGCCGTCTTTGGGATGAGATGTTAAACCAAGGCCCCATCTGCCCCCTCAGGTGGACGTAACAGATCCCATGGTACTATTTTGAAGAAGAGCAGGGGCGTTCTCCCTGGTGTCCTGGGCCAATATTTATTCCTCAATCAACATCACAAGAATGAACAGATTATCTGATCATTATCACATTGCTGTTTGTAGGAGGTGGCTGTGCACAAATTTCCTACATTACAACAGTGACTACACTTCAAAAGTACTTCATTGGCTGTAAAGCGCTTTCAGACATCTAGAGGTAATGAAAGGTGCTGTAGAAAATGCAAGTCTTTCTTTTACAATTCAGTATTCTGGATTCGTTCTATATTATCACTACGAGGATACATCTCCACAAGGCGGCCTGCTCCCAACAACCCAAATGATCAAGAACTTGGCACGAGATGAATCCACACATTATGACCGCGGTGTGGCACTTGTTCCGAAGCAGTAAAACACTGGACCAAAGGTATTAAATCCGTGTGTTAATGGAGACATGGAATGCAGGAGTTGGTTTAACAAGTCTTTACTGAATGGAGACAATCTGGAAACTGAAACTACAGAAGCCTGCCAGGGCCTTTTATACAGGGATGGTCACTGCCGGTACTGCAGTCTGAGACCAGTTATTCCCTTAAAGGGACATACACAACAATTCCTCCCCTTTTAGATAAACAGTACATAACATTTATTTAACAACTAAATAATAACAAATTACAATTACAATTACGGTTGCTAGATACATTAGTTGAAGTTAAGCAATTATAAGTTCAGTCTTTGAGGAGGCTTCCTGATTCTGTCTGGATAACGCCTCTTTGGGATATCAGGTTCTTCTGGCAAGGTTGAGTCGGGATCAATGTCGTTGTTTGGTTCGTCTGCTTCCAATATCACCGATTCTGCGGTAGATGCAATTGGTACTTCGGTTTCATCGCCAGGTGTATCAGATCGTGGTGTGGAGTTGAGGTTTTCCAGTGACTCTAGAATCTGGTCAGCATGGCGTCTAACAATGCTTTCTCCAACGTCCACGGTATACATTAGAGGTCCTTGCCGTGTACAGATCGTTCCTGGCTGCCATTTCTCTGTGCAGTAGTCCCGGGCCAAAACTGGTTGACCTATCTTAAAACTCCTGGTCGGCCTTTCATTCATATTCTGAAACTGCCTGTTCTCCACATCTCTTCTGACGTTTGGCTTAACCAAATCCAAGCGGCATCGTAGTCTTCGATTGAAGAACATCATGGCTGGAGTTTGGTTGGTAACCGCATGTGTCGCATTCCGGTAGGCAAACAAGAAGTTATCCACCTTGTGTTGTAGGGGTATATCTTCATTACACATTGCCTTGATAGCCTTCTTGAATGTTTGAACAAACCTCTCGGCCAATCCATTAGTGGCTGGATGATATGGGGCGGATGGGTAATGCTTAACACCATTGTTCTTTAAGAACTTCCGGAACTCTTCAGGCACAAACTGTGGTCCATTGTCAGAGCAAATCTGTTCAGGCAGCCCATTCCTGGCGAATACGGTTCGTAAGACTGTGATAGTTTTTTCTGTGGTGGTCGAGAACATTTTTATTACCTCTGGCCACTTTGAATGTGCACCCACTGCAATTAAAAATATTGAGTCCATAAAGGGACCAGCAAAATCAATGTGCTGTTGAGATACCGCGGCAAACGTGGGAGTCGAGACCAGAGCTATTGAAAACACAACTGCTTTATTCCAACCACATGACAAACAGGAACTAGAAAAGCCCGCGCATCCACTTAAATACTTCCCAGACAGGAAGTGCTCCCGGCAGCCTGTCCCTGCGGGAAACAAGTTGCTGGAGGAAAGGGCCCGGCCCGGCTGGGGGCTTCTGCTTAGACTGTCTGTGCCGCCGTGAGTGGATTATGTCCAGTGGTGGCGTGTCGCCACAGAGCTCCCCCCAGAATCCGCTTAGGAGGAGTGGGCGAGTCGTGACGGTGGTCTAATGGTTCTGCCGCAGCGGCTCTGAGTGGCCGCCGGTCTGGTTGGTTGGGTCGGGCGGTTCGCCGCCGGCTGTGCTGGCTTGCCGGGGGGACGGCCTCTAGTTGGAGGCTGGGCCACGGGGACCTGTTCCCCTGGTTCTGTGTGTGCTGGTTTGAGCCGGTCGATGGAGACTGTCTCGACCCTGTCGCCGAGTCGCAGCTTGAAGACCTTGTCCCCGGTTTGTAGTACCTCGTACGGACTGTCGTACGGGGATCGCAGGGGCCCGCGGTGCGCATCGTGTCGCACGAAGACGAAGCGCGCCTGCTGTAAATTTGGCGGGACGTGAGGTGCGAGTTCGCCGTGTCGGTTGACCGGAAGTGGGGCGAACTGCTGAGCGGAAGAGAAAGAGTCGAGCCGCTGCTGTTTGGCCAACCAAGGCTTGGTAGGCTCCGGAAGGAATTCGCCTGGGACGCCCAGCGGTTGTCCGTAGACTAACTCCGCTGCCGAGGACTGGAGGTCTTCCTTGACCGCGGTGCGTAGGCCGAGTAGCACCCACGGTAGGCGGTCAGTCCAGGTACTGTCCTGCAGGCCGGCGCGGAGTGAGGCCTTGAGTGACCTGTGGAAGCGTTCACAAAGTCCGTTGGCCTGCGGGTGGTACGCCGTGGTGCGGTGGAGCGTCACCCCGAGGTTGCGTGCTGTGGCCGTCCAGAGTTCGGAGGTGAACTGGGCGCCTCTGTCGGAGGTTATGTCGGCCGGTACGCCGAACCTCGCAACCCAGGTGTTAACGAACGCCCTGGCGATGTCGGCTGTGGTGGTGGAGGTCAGCGGCACTGCCTCAGGCCAGCGTGTGTAGCGGTCGACCATCGGGAGGAGATAAGTTTGGCCTTGCGATGGCGGCAGGGGACCGACGATGTCGACGTGTACGTGGTCGAAGCGGCGGCTGGGTACCTCGAAGTCTCCCAGGGGTGCTTTGGTGTGCAGCTGTACCTTAGCCCGTTGGCAGGCGAGGCAGGAGGTGGCCCAAGTCCGAACATCTCTGCTGAGGCCGCGCCAGACGAAGCGCTTGGAGAGGAGTTTGACGGATGCGCGGGAACCCGGGTGAGAGAGCCCGTGGAGCGCGTCGAAAACGCGGCGGCGCCAGGTCTCAGGGACGACCGGCCTGGGTTGGCCGAGTGAGACGTCGCACGTGACTGCCGTGGCTTCGGGCCCGTGCGCGACCTTGGCTAGGCGTAGCCCTGGCAGGCTGGTAGCCGCCGAGAGGAGGTCTGGGTCCGTGAGCTGGGCCGCTGCTAGTTGTGCGTAGTTGACCGCGAGGTGATTCGCACAGACGGCGGGACGGGAAAGGCAGTCGGCGACCACGTTGTCTCTACCGGAGACGTACTGAATGTCCGTAGTAAACTCGGAGACGGCCGCGAGCTGGCGTTGCTGCCTAGCGGACCAGGGTTCGGTGTGCTTGGCCATCGCGTATGTGAGTGGCTTGTGGTCCACATACGCGGTGAAGGGGCGGCCTTCCAGGAGGAACCTGAAATGGCGGACCGACAGGTGGAGTGCGAGAAGCTCGCGGTCGAAAGTGGAGTATTTGACCTCCGGGGGGCGCAGTTGGCGGCTGTAGAAGGCAAGTGGCTGCCACGCGCCATTGACCCACTGCTCAAACACGGCCCCGACCGCGTGGTCGGAGGCGTCGGTGGTGCGCGCGACCCGGGCATCGGCCCTCGGGTGCGCGAGCAGAGTGGCGTCGGCGAGCGCGTTTTTGGTGGCGTCGAAGGCGGCTGCCGTGTCAGTGGTCCAGGCGACGTCCATCTTGCCGGATTTTCCTCGGAGGGAGTCGTATAGGGGCTTCATGAGGGCTGCGGCTCTGGGGATGAACCTGTTGTAGAAGTTCACCATCCCGAGGAACTCCTGGAGGCCTTTGATGGTTGTGGGGCGGGGGAATTGCTGGACGGCCTGCACCTTGTTGGGCAGGGGGACGGCCCCAGCAGGGGTGATGTGGTGACCGAGAAAATCGATCTTGGTTAGGCCGAATTGGCACTTCGCTGGGCTGAGGATGAGCCCGTGTTGGGCTAGGCGCCCGAACAGGACGCGAAGGTGTTCGAGGTGTTCCTGTTTGGAGGAGCTGGCCACGAGAATGTCGTCTAGATAGACGAATAGGAAGTTCAGGTCCCGGAGGACTGAGTCCATAAGGCGCTGGAAAGCCTGTGCTGCATTCTTGAGGCCGAAGGGCATCCTCAGGAACTCGAACAGGCCGAATGGGGTGATGACGGCCGTTTTGGGGATGTCCGCGGGGTGTACGGGGACTTGGTGGTAACCGCGCACCAGGTCGACTTTGGAAAAGACGGTTCGTCCGGCCAGTCGGGCCGAGAAGTCCTGGATGTGTGGCACCGGGTATCGATCGGGGGTGGTGGCGTCGTTGAGGCGGCGGTAGTCCCCGCAAGGGCGCCAGCCTCCGCCGGGCTTGGGGGCGATGTGGAGGGGCGAAGCCCAAGGGCTGCTGGAGCGGCGGATGATGCCGAGTTGTTCCATGGTGGTGAACTCGGCCCGCGCGGTTTCCAGCTTGACCGGGTTGAGTCTGCGGGCGTGGGCAGAAACTGGGGGGCCGGTGGTGGGGATATAGGCCTAGAAATTGAGTTTTGGCGCAGCCAGGGCTTTAGCGCCGGAAGTTAGTGCCGGAGCTAAGTCGCGCTGGTCGGGCCCAAAATTCAATAGTTCTGCGCCCAAACGGCTGCCGGCGCTGCTGAGAGCTATTTGCGCCTGAAAACTGGCGCTACGCGCTGAATTTCGGCGCTATTCCGGCGCTGCGGCGCCCGCTGCGGTGCGGCAGGTTCGGGAAGTGCAGGCCTCCTCCTTCCCTTAAGGAGGAGCTGGCTGCACCCGGCCGCGGCCCGCGAAAATCTTTTTAAAAATGAGCCCGGCACCTCGGACAAGTGCCGGGCTTGCTTCTGTTCCGGGGGGGGGGGGGAAGTCCGGGGAGGGAGCTGCGGCCAGGCGGCCGGCGGGAAAGCGGCCGGCCGCCGCGGGGCCTTTAATGCGCCGGCGCAAAGTCATGTAAGACTCTGTTGCCAGAGTCTTAGTTGCGGCTGCCACGGGCGAGGCGGCCGCAACTGAATTTCAGCGCTGGGGCCCGTCGGCATGGCAACCGGGACGCTGCGCACACCGATGACGTCATCGGTGCCGGTGCAGCGCTACCGGTGCAACGCCGCTTTAGGGCCTCAGGGTATTTTTGAACTGGCCATAACTCTGGCGCTAGTCCCTCTAGCGCCTCAAAAGCGGCGCTAAGGCAACTCAATTTCTAGGCCATAGTCTTCCACACCGTGCTTGGCGGCTTTGGCCGAAAAGGTCGGGTTAGTGAGGGCGGGAAACTCAGCTAGGAGTGCCGAGTAGTCGTCCGTGGCTCTGGCGAGGCAGTAGGTCGTCAGGCCGGCCGAACGGGCCGGGGTAAAGGCGCCGGGGATGGGGGCCATAGTGTTGATGTCGACGAGGCGGTGCCTCGGAATGTCGACAAGGAGGCCGTGGGCGCGTAGGAAGTCGGCGCCGATGAGTGGGCAGAGGACCTTGGCTGTGAGGAACTCCCAGCGGTAGCGGCGGCCCGCGAGGTCGAGCGTGACCATGCGGGTGCCATATGTGCGGATTTCAGAGCTGTTGGCTGCAGCCAGTGTGATACCCCGTGTGCCGCGTTGGATCTCGAGGGCGGAGGCGGGGGTGATGCTGTGCTGGGCCCCTGTGTCGCACAGAAATCGGCGGTTGGTTCTGTCGTCAGTGACGTACAGTAGGGGCTCCTTCTGCCCCGCGGCCATCGCGGGGGCCGGTGCGGGGGGGGGTTTGAAGGTACACGGTGGCGTGCAGCGTTGAGCCCTAGCGCCAAAACGGGTGTGGTAGTAGCAGTGCCCCGGAGTGGTAGGGCGGTCGGGCCTAGCGGCCCGGGAAGACCGCGTGGTCGTTGCCGTGAGGTCGGGCGCGACGTCGCGAGTGGCCTGTGCAGAGAGCAGCCGGTCGGCCTTTTCGGCTATATCATTCAGGTCCGTGGAGTCAGACTCCACAATGAGCGGGCGGATGCTGGCGGGGAGCTGCCGAATGAAAAGCGTGCGAAAAAGGGCGCCGGGGTTTTTGTCGTCTGAGAGGGACAGCATGTGGGAAAGCAGGTCTGATGGTGAAGCGTCACCAAGGCCGGGGAGGTCCAGGAGTTGGCAGTGGCGCTGGTAAGAGGATGTTTGAAATTTTTTAAGTAGCGCAGCCTTCAGATGTTCGTACTTGCCCTCCGTTGGTGGATTCTGCAGCGCTGCTCAAACCTTGGGGACTGTAGCGTAGGTGAGCGAGGCGACGAGGTAGTCGTACTTCGTGGCGTCGACTGTAATGCCTTTCAGCCGGAATCTGGACTCAGCTTGAACGAACCAGGCTTCGGCGAGGTTCTCCCAAAAGTCTGGTAATTTAACCGTGACTGCGTTTGTATCCGCCATGCTAGCTTAGGATTCGTCCTGAGCGTCGGGGTCACCAGTGTTGAGATACTGCGGCAAACGTGGGAGTCGAGACCAGAGCTATTGAAAACACAACTGCTTTATTCCAACCACATGACAAACAGGAACTAGAAAAGCCCGCGCATCCACTTAAATACTTCCCAGACAGGAAGTGCTCCCGGCAGCCTGTCCCTGCGGGAAACAAGTTGCTGGAGGAAAGGGCCCCCGGCTGGGGGCTTCTGCTTAGACTGTCTGTGCCGCCGTGAGCGGATTATGTCCAGTGGTGGCGTGTCGCCACAGTGCACCCTTTTCCATGGAGATGAGGGCCACTCCCATAGATGTAGAGGGGCTTGTGGTGGGGCGTTTTGGACCTTCTGGCATCCTGTACAGCTCTTGGTCATCTCTTCGATTTCTCTATCGATTCCCGGCCACCACACAAACACTCTGGCTAAGTTCTTCATTTTTACCCCTCCCAGATGACCCTCATGAAGCTCATTGAGCACTCTATCCTTCAATTTGGGTGGAATTACTACTCTGGATCCACACATCAAGGTTCCTCTGCACACTGACAGCTGTTCTCTTCTCGGCGAGAATGCTGGCAGCAGTGGTTCGCCATGTGCTGGCCATCCCTTCACCGTTAAATCATAGACCCAGGAGAGTGTCGGGTCATTTCGTGTTTCCTTTTCTATGTTTGCATTCGTCACAGGGAGACATTCGACTATAGTCGAGTGGAATAACTCCACTGGATCCACTGCCAGTTCTTCTTCCACCGTCGGCAACGGTAGGCGCGACAAACCATCAGCATTCCCATGCTGTTTAGTTCCTTTGTACTCGATGTCATATTGGTGTGCCCCTAGGAAAAGGGACCACCTCTGTAGCCGTTGTGCCGTCATTATCGGTACGCCCTTCTGAGGGTTGAAAATGGAGATGACAGGTTGATGATCAGTTAGTAGAGTAAATTTCTGACCGTGCAGGTAGCGATTGAACTTCTTCACCCCCCACACCAGGCTGAGGGCCTCTCTGTCAATCTGGGCGTAGTTACACTCGGCTGAAGTTAACGAGCGTGACGCAAAAGCTATCGGCCTCTCTGAACCATCAAGGAATTTATGTGACAGTACCGCCCCAATGCCGTAGGGAGACGCATCACACGCCAGTCTTACCGGTAGTGATGGGTTGTAGTGAGCCAATACTTCTCTTGAAGTGATTAGGTCCTTACTCTTCTGAAAGGGCCGCTTACATTCATCGCTCCATTTCCATGCTACTCCCGTTCGTAGTAGGGCGTTCAGTGGATGCAGAATTGTGGACAAATTCGGCAAAAACTTATTGTAGTATTTCACCAATCCGAGGAATGACCTCAGTTGCGACAAATTTTCAGGCGCTGGAGCCTTAACTACCGCTTCAATTTTGTCTGGGGACTTATGCAACCCCTCTTCATCAATCACGTGGCCACAATACGATATCTGTTTCTTAAAAAACTCGCACTTAGGGCGATTGGCTCGTAGCCCATGTTCACGTAGTCTAGTGAGCACCTGCTCTAGGTTGGCAAGGTGTTCACTGTCATCTTCACCTGTCACTAGGATGTCGTCCAAGTAACACTGAGTCCTCGGAATCCCTTGCAGGACTTGTTCCATCGCTCTTTGCCATATCGCCGGAGCTGATGCTACTCCGAATACCAGTCGATTATACTGGTAAAGACCTTTGTGAGTGTTTATCGTGAGATACTTCCTAGAGGATTCTTCAACGTCCATCTGCAAATATGCTTGCGCTAGGTCAAGTTTTGTAAAACGCTTCCCTCCGGATAGTGAGGCGAAGATATCTTCTATCCTTGGAAGAGGATATTGTACTGTGTGCAGGACTGGGTTCACTGTCACCTTGAAGTCCCCAAAAATGCGAACCTTCCTTGGCTCCTCAGACTTATTGTTTAACGTTTTCTTCATGACAGGAACGATGGGTGTCGCCCACTTGCTCCAGTCTACCTTAGATAACACGCCTGCATTCTCCAGATTCTCCAGCTCTGCCTCGACGGCTGGGCGAATTGCATATGGTACCGGTCTTGCTTTGAAAAACTTGGGAATTGCATTCTCCTCTATTTTTATCGAGGCGGTTACGCCTTTAAGAGTGCCCAGTTCTTGTTGAAATACCTCTTTGGCATCAGCTAAGATTGTTGACAATCGTCCAGGAGTGACGTCGTCATCCTTTTTACCAGCCACCGTCAGTGCCTGAATGGAGTGCCAGTCTAAACTTATCTTTCTGATCCATTCACGTCCCAATAACGGTGGTCCACCATCTTGCAGAATGTAGAGATACAATTTCCGTATTTTCTTGCCGTTGTATTCGACAGGCACCCTTATTTTTCCTCTGGGGTATACTTTTTGCCCCGTATACGTCCTCAAGACAATGGATGTCTCTCTCAAGGGTATGTGTGAGAATAGCCGCTCGTAGTCTCGTCGATTCATGACGGTTAGAGCTGATCCTGTATCCAATTCCATTTTGACTTGGGACCCTGCTATCGTGAGGGTGACCCAAATGGTTCGGTGATCCTCTTTTGCGATTACGTTGTGAAGTTTGAGACAGCTTAGTCTCTTGTTCCCGGATTCACTATCGCTCATCTGGTCTTCGGAACTACTGTCCGTCATCTTTTGTACTTTCCTGTACGGTTCCTTAGTAGCCTTTTTATTGTCGTTGGTCTTCTTCTCAGACCTGCAAACTCGTGCAATGTGTCCCATCTTTCCGCATTGCCTGCATATTTTGTCCTTGGACCAGCAGTCCTTCTGGTCATGCTTTGTTCTGCCGCAGCGATAACATTTTGCAAATCCCCGTGTCATTTCATGGGTGCCGTATTCCTGTGGCTTTTGTTGTATTTCCGCAGCTCCCCTTGCTGCTGCTTCGTACGATACTGCCACGCTGAAAGCCTTATCTAGCGTCAGCTCTTTCTCTGAGAGTAACCTCTTCTGGGTTCCTTCACTCAGGAGTCCACAGACAAATTTGTCCCGTAAGGTATCTGCCAGTCCTGCTCCGAACTGGCAGTGCTTTGATAGCTTGCGTAGTTCCGTAAGGTAATCAGCATTGCTCTCATTTTTATGCTGATTTCTCCTGTGGAATTTAAATCTTTCTGCTATCAGCAGCGGTGTAGGATTTAGGTGTTCCTGTAGGATAGCAACAATTTCGTTAAAACTCTTCGCCTTCGGTTTGGCTGGAGCAATCAGGTCCCGCAATAGGCCGTACGTTCTTGTGCCCATTAAATTTAGCAATACCAATGCCTTTTTCCCCTCGGCTATTTCGTTTGCCTCGCAATATACCTCGACTCTTTCCACATACGTGGTCCAGTCTTCTATTGCATTATCGAAGGCAGTGATGTCGCCAGTCTTTGGCATCTTGAAAATCTAAGATGGTGTCTCCCGCACTTTTCCTTCATCCCCGATGAATCAAAATGGCGCCTCCCGCGCTTTTCCTTCTTCCCCGCCGAGTTAAGATGGCGCCTCCCGCGCTTTCCTGCCGCTGCCGCTGCGGTCAACGCCGCTCTCCGCGATATTTTTATTTCTAACCGTTCCCGTCGTGGAGCGGACCCTCTGGGACACTTCCCTCCCTCTTCTTAGGTCCGAACGCTGCCCGGCTGCGAAGCACCAGCCGCGCCCTGTGTGCTCCACCCTCTCTCTCTGCTTCCCGACTCGCTGCCCGGCCCCGTTGCAGAGCCACCCGATCAAGCTCTAGCCCGCCGCAGCCCAGGAAGGATCAGTGCACTACCTGCCACCAGCCCGATTAGCTGGGAAACCACAGACTGGGGAACCAAGCCTGGCTCTTGACAGTCTCCCCTGCAAGTTTTCAATCCGATGATTTGGAGGGCGGTTGCCCACGGTCGACGCCCGTTTCTCGAGTTTCTTTGGATTTTTTTTTTTCTTTTCTGTCTTCGACCTTCAATAACGTCGTCTGAGCTGCTGCCAAGTTGCAGGTAACTTCGTTTCTTACTCGTCGCCAGTATTAAATCCGTGTGTTAATGGAGACACGGAATGCAGGAGTTGGTTTAACAAGTCTTTACTGAATGGAGACAATCTGGAAACTGAAACTACAGAAGCCTGCCAGGGCCTTTTATACAGGGATGGTCACTGCCGGGACTGCAGTCTGAGACCAGTTATTCCCTTAAAGGGACATACACAACAAAAGGGACACTCAAATCAAAGCCTGGCTGATACTGAATTTTTGATAGTCCTCCTCAGACTTATTGTTGTCAGTTTGTGAATTCCGTCAGCGGACCCATTGGAACCCGCCAGATGTTTATAAACCCATATCGTATTCCAGTCGTGCCTTGTCGACACCAAGCTCAGCTAACATTGGAAATTAAAGGGGCAGCAAGAAAAATTGCCAAAACGTGACCTTAGTCTTGGCCTCAGTGAACATTTGCGTAAGTGCATCCCACAACACCCCGACTTATTTGTAGCAATGAAATGGGATCTGGCTGGAGCACATCCACCAGCTGCCTGTTCTCATTAACACGGACAGTCCTGGGAACAGTGGCCTGGAGGAGAATCATTCAAAGGTGTTTTGCCATTCTGTGGGATAAAGAATTAATATTCTAATCAGTCGCTCAGAAACCACATCATGATCCTCATTCCGCCTCCACGACCTACTAAGGAGGAGAGTCATAAAATCATTTTACAGGTAGAGAAAAACTCTTCAGCCGTTAAATTGGAATGGGACACACTTCGCCAAAATAAAAGCCCAACCAACGGATACAAAAGCTGGATTTCCACCTACCCAAGCGTTTGAACTGTCATATACTCAGGAAAGAAATATCACTAACTTAAAAACTAATGATTGTACTCAAAATAAGGAGGAGTTCATAGAATTCTTCAGGAGTGCTGTCAGAACATTAATCACCTGGGGATTCTCCTCGGAATTGCCATTTGTTTTAGGGCAGGTTTGGGACAGTAAACATCACAAAAAGAAATCACACCGTCATTCTTCGCCCAAAAAGTTCCATTTAAGGCCCGTCCCCTTTAAGGCCCACTCGGTCGCATTTAAATGGAATGAAGGGGTTATGGACAACCTATTCCGCCCCATCCCCCTTCAATTCCACCCCAAACCATTCCTACTGCTACGATAGCAAAATACTGCAGATGCTGGAAATCCGAAATAACAACAGAAAATGCTGGAAAAACACAGCAGGCCAGGCAACATCCGTGGAGAGAAAATAGAGTCAATGTTTCGGGTCAAACCCTTTGTCAAGACTGAAGAAGCACAGGAAATGAAATAGATTGAGAGGCCAGGCTGGGAGAGAACAATAGAGAAGAGACATTAAGAGGTATTCAAAACCAGACGAGATGGTGATAGGACTAGTGGAGACAAAAGACGGCTCAGATTAGGTGTGAAATGTTCTGGCAGAATGAGAGACAGCTGCCGTGTGGGAGAGAGAAAAAAAAAGGGGGGGGGAAACCAAACAAAGGGGTGGATAAAAATATAAGTAAAAATGTAATAGGGGCCGAGGTTATGATCTGAAATTGTTGAACTCGATATTGAATCCAGAAGGCTGTAAAGTGCCTAATCAGAAAATGAGGTGCTGTTCCTCGAGTTTATGTTGAGCTTCCGTGGAACAATGCAAGAGCCCGAGGACGGTGAGGTCTGAGTGGGAATGGAGCGGTGAATTAAAATGACAGGCGACCGGAAGCTCGGGGTCACCCTTACGGACTGAACGGAGGTGTTCCGCAAAGCGGCCACCCAATCTGCGTTTGGTCTCCCCAATGTAGAGGAGACCGCATCGTGAGCAGCGAATACAGTATACTAGATTGCAAGAAGTACAAGTAAATCGCTGTTTCACCTGGAAGGGGTATTTGGGGCCCTGGACAGTGGGAAGGGGGGAGGTATAAGGGCAGGTGTTACATCTCCTGCGCTTGCACGGGAAGGTGCCAGGCGAAGGGGAAGGGGTGCTGGGGGTGATAGAGGAGTGGACTAGGGTGTCTCAGAGGGAGCGGTCCCTACAGAATGCTGAAAGGGGAGGAGAGGGGAAGATGCGTTTGGTGGTGGGATCACTTTGGAGGTGGCGGAAATGGCGGAGGATGATCCGTTGAATGTGGGGGCTGGTGGGGTGAAAGGTGTGGACAAGGGGAACCCTATCATGGTTCCGGGAGGGAGGGGCAGGGGTGAGGGCAGAAGTGCGGGAGATAGAATGGACACGGTCGAGGGCCGTGTCAACCACGGTAGAGGGGAATCCTCGGTTGAGGAAAAAGGAAGACATGTCGGAAGCACTGGTGTGGAAGGTGGCATCGTCGGAGCAGATGAGGCGGAGACGGAGAAACTGGGAGAATGGAATAGAGTCCTTACAGGAGGCAGGGTGGGAGGAAGTGTAGTCCAGGTAGCTGTGGGAGTCAGTGGGCTTGTAGTGAATGTTGGTCAATAACCTATCCCCAGCGATGGAGACGGAGACCTTGGCCCCTATTATTTTTACTTATATTTTTTATCCACACCTCTGTTTTGGCCCTTCCCCCCCCCCACCCCCCTCCCCCCTCCCCCCTTTCCTTTTTCTTCTCTCTCCCACATGGCAGCTGTCTCCCATTCTGCCAGAACATTTCACACCTAATCTAGAGCCGTCTTTTGTCTCCACTAGTCCTATCACCATCTCGTCTGGTTTTGAATACCTCTTAATGTCTCTTCTTCTCTTTTGTTCTCTCCCAGTCTGGCCTCTTAATCTATTTCATTTCTTGTGCTTCTTTAGTCTTGACAAAGGGTTCACCCGAAACGTTGACTCTATTTTCTCCCCACAGATGTTGCCTGGCCTGCTGAGTTTTTCCAGCATTTTCTGTTGTCATTCCTACTGCTGGATCAGTGACTGCAGGTACACCTGAAGCAGGTACCATACCAAGGAGGCCATTTGTTGCGCTGCTACTGAAGGTTGATGTTGCTTTTCCTGTATAGCGATCTTTATCGTACTTTGTAGGGGATTGTGTGTTAGAAACATAGAAACATAGAAACTAGGAGCAGGAGTAGGCCATTCGGCCCTTCGAGCCTGCTCCGCCATTCAACGAGATCATGGCTGATCATCCAAACCCTAGCACCCGGTCCCTACACCGACAGCCGTCCCACCCAAGCCCTATCCCCGTAACCCCACGTATTTAATCCCCCCTAACACTAAGGGCCAATTATTTTTTTTTTTTTTTATCATAGCCAATCAACCTAACCTGCACATCTTTGGACTGTGGGAGGAAACTGGAGCACTCGGAGGAAACCCACATTGGGACCTTTGCTGCCACTAAGCTCTGCTCAAAGTACCGAATTTACTGCTTTACACTGTAGACATAGGATTTCCCAATGGGAAGACCCTTATTTTGACGTTATGAAGAGGAGGAGGATGAAACATGGACGAGGCTAGTTTGGAGGCTCCTGGAGTCAGGCATCACCAAAGGTATCTCTTCCCTACACATAGACACTCACTCACTCACCAGGATCTACAGACAAAGGGCTTACTTAGGCATCCCCACGCCATGAGGACAGTCCACAGGAAGTGGAGGAAGTGGAACCAGAGAGACAGCTGCCGGAGGAAGGAGAGCAGAAATGAGAGCCCAGAGCTTTCAATACATAAATGTTTACTCACCAAATAAAGTTACTTCACACCTACTTGTTCTCTCCCACCACCCCTTTTCCACACTCACAAAGTCATAAAACAGAAGTCTATATTTTCCTCCCATCATCCAATTCCCAAAAGACAAAAGCAAACATAGAAATAAACTCAACTCTGTGATTAAGAGGTCTTTACCTTAAACAACAACATGCACCAGGAAGTGCCAACAAAAATCAATTCTCTACTTCAACACCTACTTCTGAACAATTTTATACCAGCTAACTCACTCTAGCTCCTGGTCCACCTCTCCCACAAAGTGCTCCCCGACTGAGATGAAGTTGAGCAGTCTGCAACTGGGAAGGTTCCCCTGGCGTCTTATGGCCCTAAAGTGACTCTCATCTCAGGGTAGTTGCCATCCCAGAGGGACCAGCGTACAACAGCCTGGCACTTGTAGTACCAACGTGTCTGAAGCTCCCTTGTGAGAAGGCATTAGAGGGGGCATGAAGGAAGCAGGTTTGATGCCAGTTTCTGGATATCTACTATCATCTGTGCCCATTTCTTGCAACCTACTGGTACTGGGCACAGCTGGTGCTACTGGTCAGTATCATCACAGTCCGAATAGTCCCCATCGGTCTCTGAAGGTTCATCAAAGTGTCCTGCTCAAAGCATCGATTGCAGCAAGGAGTTGATTAATCCAAGTTATATAGGTTGGGATTCCAGAGATGAATCAACTTGTTGGGTTTATTAATATTGATAGGAAGTACAAACAAGTCTATACATCTTTATAGTTGCAAGTAGGGTTCTGTAATTTATTAACCAATCCAGGAGAGTTCTCAGTGTAAAATATCAAAGAATTACTGGAAGTGATCCTATTCATACATTTTATCAAATAGTTTCTAATAAATGTCAGATGATTTGCTCTGAACCCATCAATTCTGAGATAATATGGAGGCTAAAATGGCCTCCTTCTTTGCTTACGTGTCTATGATGCGGAGTCATAGAATGGGGCTTGAAATCAGAGGCTTTAATTCCGCGTGCTACCAAATGGACCAAGGATGGCTTTTTACAATCGTGTAATCAGTTCCACCCCATAACTGCCGACCCAATTCTCAACCCAATATTTTTTTTTAATTCAATTCCATCATGAGATGTGGGCGTCGCTGGCAAGGCCAGCATTTATTGCCCATCCCTAATTGCCCTTGAGAAGGTGGTGGTGAGCCGCTTTCTTGAACCGCTGCAGTCCGTGTGGTGAAGGTACTTCCACAGTGCTGTTAGGGAGGGAGTTTCAGGATTTTGACCCAGCGACGATGAACGATCAGTGATATATTTCCAAGTTAGGATGGTGCGTGACTTGGAGGGGAACTTGGAGGTGGTGGTGTTCCCATGCGCCTGCTGCCCTTGTCCTTCTAGGTGGAAGAGGTCGCGCGTTTGGGAGGCGCTGCCGAAGAAGCCTTGGTGAGTTGCTGCAGTGCATCTTATAGATGGTACACACTGCGGCCACGGTGCGCCAGTGGTGGAGGGAGTGACTGTTTGAGGTGGTGGATGAGGCGCCAATCAAGCAGGCTGCTTCATTATCTGAGGAGTTGCGAATGGAACTGAACACTGTGCAATCAACAGCGAACATTTCCACTTCTGACCTTATGATGGAGGGAAGGTCATTGATGAAGCAGCTGAAGATGGTTGGGCCTAGGACACTGCCCCAAGGAACTCCTGCAGCGATGTCCTGGGGCTGTGATGATTGACCTTCAACCACCACAACCATCTTCCTTTGTGGTAGGTATGACTCCAGCCAGTGGAGCGTTTTCCCCGATTCCCATTGATTTCAGTTTTACGAGGGCTCACACTCGGTCAAATGCTGCCTTGATGTCAAGGGCAGTTACTCTCACCTCACCTCTAGAATTCAGCCATTTTGTCCATGTTTGGACCAAAGCTGTAAAGCTGTAATGAGGTCTGGCAGAACCCAAACTGGGTATCAGTGTCAGGGTTGGTGTCACGGGGCCGTGTAGATACGGGGCCATGCTGTCCGGGCGAGGTAGGTTCTGGACCCAAGTGCAGACAGACGAGGCGAGAAGCAGGTATGCAGTCTTAAATAAAGGTACTTTACTAGAATCACACAGGTAAACAGTACAAACATAGGAGCTCAAGACAAGCTACCACATAGGCAAATGGCTAGTCAAGATAGGAACTCAAGACAAGCTACCGTGAGGCAACCGGCTTGTCAAGACTGAGCTCAAGACAAGCTACCACAGGGCAACCAGCTTGTCCAAACTGAGCACCTTATCAAGACTGAGCAACTTGTCAGCACCTTGTCAAGACCGAGAACAAAGGGAAGAACCGCAGAACTTAAATACAAGCAAAACATAACACAGATAAACAGTTATAGACATAGGAGCTCAAGACAAGCAACCACTAAGGCAGCCGGCTTGTCAAGGCAAGCTACCACATAGGCAACAGGCTTGTCGAGACTGAGCACCTAGTCAAGACAGAGCACCTTGTCAAGACTAACTCCCTTGTCAGGACTGAGCCCAGAGGGAAGAAACCACAGAACTTAAATACAAGCAAAAACAGGTGAAACCAATAAACCAGATGAAAGGCAGTTAAGTAATAAACAGGAGAAACAAGTAACAATTAACAAAGGGAAACCAACCAGTGAAGGTGCCATCTAGAGGTTACTGAAGGAACTGACCGGCACCCTCACAGGACCCCCTCCTCTAGGAACGGCTCCTGAAGTTCCTCCTGGACGATCAGGGTGGCGACGGCGAAAATCCCTGATGAGTTCAGGATCCAAAATGTCCTGGGCCGAAACCCAGGAACGCTCTTCAGGACCATAACCCTCCCAGTCGACCAGGTATAGAATGCTCCTCCTAACCCAGTGACTATCAAGGAGGCGACAGACCATGTAGGCTTGCTGACCTTCAATCATGTGGGGCGGGGGGGAAGTCTGGAAGCAGGAACCAAAGGACTGATAAAACAGTACTCGTGGTCCTGGTGTACAAAACTGTGCCTGTACGACCAAAAAAAGCGTCATATAGCACAGTCACTGCCTCTACATTTAAACACTCAGCTTCAAACATTAAAAAACAACCACGAGTTCAATTACTCACGACAGAACTACCAAGAGCACTTTTAGCAAAACAAAAAAAAACCCAGAAAGCTTGCTGCCCAAGAGCAGTGGTGAAATGGCCAATACACCTCCTGCAATTTGGGTAACCAGCAACATGAGGGCAAACAAGCAACAAAACATTGCTCAAAACAAACCATAAAGCACATAACCAGAAACAGACAATTATAAAATGGCTCTCGTTTCATTATAAAGACATAAGGCACAGGATAATCATTTAAATGAAAATAGAGCATATGCTTAAATTATCCACACTTCTATATTATAGTGGTATGGATACCCAAGGGGGGAAAAGACTTAAAAGGCTCAAACTTGATAAATCCGAAGTCACAGTCACACGTGTACAACAGTAGCCAGCCACACACCCTCCTGGGCATTTAGAACTAGAAGTCAAAAATGAAAAAGTCTGTATTAGTACACATAGCAAATTTTCTTGGCTTTTCAAGCAATGATATTTCCCATTCCGACTGATCACGAACTGCAGATGTTCAGAAATCTCAAGACAAAATCATCCTCCTCATCCACTAGCGGCAGGTACATGTCGTGGCGATCATAATCTTTGTAAGCGACAGAGCCATTGTTTTCCAGAGTTAGCACGCTCAATGGATTATATTCCGAAGGGACGCAAGAAGGGCGAGGAAAGCACCTTAACGGACGAGAATAGAACAAAATTCCTCCATCGCTGCTGGGTCCATACTGGCTCAGTCCTACTGTCATGGTTGGTGTCACGGGGCCGTGTAGACACGGGGCCGTGCTGTCCGGGCGAGGTAGGTTCTGGACCCAAGTGCAGACAGACAAGGCGAGAAGCAGGTATGCAGTCTTAAATAAAGGTACTTTACTAGAATCACACAGGTAAACAGTACAAACATAGGAGCTCAAGACAAGCTACCACATAGGCAAACGGCTAGTCAAGATAGGAACTCAAGACAAGCTACCGTGAGGCAACCGGCTTGTCAAGACTGAGCTCAAGACAAGCTACCACAGGGCAACCAGCTTGTCCAAACTGAGCACCTTATCAAGACTGAGCAACTTGTCAGCACCTTGTCAAGACCGAGAACAAAGGGAAGAACTGCAGAACTTAAATACAAGCAAAACATAACACAGATAAACAGTTATAGACATAGGAGCTCAAGACAAGCAACCACTAAGGCAGCCGGCTTGTCAAGGCAAGCTACCACATAGGCAACAGGCTTGTCGAGACTGAGCACCTAGTCGAGACAGAGCACCTAGTCGAGACAGAGCACCTAGTCGAGACAGAGCACCTAGTCGAGACAGAGCACCTAGTCGAGACTAACTGCCTTGTCAGGACTGAGCCCAGAGGGAAGAAACCACAGAACTTAAATACAAGCAAAAACAGGTGAAACCAATAAACCAGATGAAAGGCAGTTAAGTAATAAACAGGAGAAACAAGTAACAATTAACAAAGGGAAACCCACCAGTGAAGGTGCCATCTAGGGGTTAGTGAAGCAACTGACCGGCACCCTCAGAGGAGCTCATTGTGTTGCCGCAGTGAGAGGAGAAGGCTTTGCTATTCCTGAGCTCCTGCTACTGTGGGGAGCACCACTACTACTAGCAGCCTACATCATTTACAGAGGTGCCTGGAGAGGACGGAGGAGAGGACAGAGGAGGAGGCCAGCATTTCAACAGGAGGGGCTTCTTTTACATCACTGCCTCCCAAGTCGGCCTCCAGCCCAGGAGAGGGAGAGAGGAGACCAAACAGCTCCACGTGGAAGGAGGGGAGGAGCTGCAACTCGAAACATCTGCAGGTGGGTGTCTATGTACATTCCCCCCTAAAGACTTTACATCCTAGGCGGGGGGAGGAAAGAAGACGGGTCGAAAGCCTGGCCTGGGTTGGCTGGAGCCTGCCCAGGTGAAGTTTTGTTTCCTCCATACCAAGAAGACCTGAGGTGTGGGCTGAGCCTGGGTTTTTTTCCAGCCTACCCAGGTGAAGACATCTTCTCCCCCTGCCCGAAGACCATCGGGAAAGACTTTTTTATTCCATCGGGGGAGTGCACCCAGCCGACGCCCACCCACCGACCAACACCTTAAGTGGGGACCCTGCCTTTGCGGCCCCCCCTCCTTCCCATCCCCCTCTTTCTCTCTCCTTGTCCTCTCTCTGCCTCTCCAAAAGGCACCTCTTATTTTTTTTTCTAATTACCCATTGAGCAGAGGGAAGGAAGGGCCCCCCTCCCAATTATTACCATCAAGGGGAGAGGCGGGCCAGTTAATTTACACTCCCTCTGCTCTGGGAAAGACACACTTACCGAGGCCATTAACATCTTAGGGCCTGTGACTTTTGGGGTGTGTGTAGCTCTTCCTTAAAAACCGCCCCATTATGGCGAGCACTTCTTCGGCGGTGACGGGGTCAGCAATGACCTATGCGGCGGCGGCGGCCAAGGCCGGGGCTGCTCCCGCTGCTGCTGCGGCCCCGTCGCCGTTCCGACTAATGACCATGAAGCTCAGGGTGAAGAGCTACACCCACCCCGACATGACTATTGAGGCGTGCGTAAAGGCTATGGCCGGGGTTGTCGGCCCTCCGGCCATAGTCGCCGCCTCAAAAATGTACGGGAAGGCTGTCTTCTTCCTGGAGTCCGAGCGGGCGGTGGCCCTGGCCATCGCCCAGGGGCTCACCGTGGGCGGGACTTTCCTGCCGGTGGACCCGCTGGAGGCCACCGCGCAGAGGGTTGTTTTATCGAACGTCCCGCCCTTTATCACCAGTGAGCTCCTCCTCCCCCACCTACACCAACTCGGGGAGGTGAGGTCGGGGATTTCCCCGATCCCGCTCGGACTCCGGGAGAGCAGCCTTCGCCATGTCTTCTCCTTCCGGCGCCAGGCCTTTCTCCAGCTGGCGCGGAAGAGGGAGACGGACGGGGCTTTCACGGTCCTCCACGGGGGGACCCCGTACCGCGTCTTCTGGACGACGGACGGCGTGCGGTGCCACGCCTGTAGGGAGGTGGGGCACGTTCGGAAAAACTGGCCCGCCTCCAAGGCCGCCAAGTCATCTGGAGTGGCCAAGGCTGGCGCCGCCGCCGCTCCTCCCTCCGGGTCTAGCCGCGCCCCCTCTCAATCAAACGCTACCGGGGCGCGGTCGTCGTCGGAGGCCAACGACATCCAGGCCTCCGGCGGGGGGGAGGAGGGAGGTCCGGTCAAAAAGAAGGCGCGGGACAAGACCAGAAACCGTAGGGTGGGTCCCCCCGTGGAGGGCGTACCCCTGAATTTGGAGGCCCTGATGCCCGAGCGCGTCATTCAAATAATCGCGGAGTGCGGAGGTGGGGGGGAACTCGTGCCCGAGCCTGTGGCCGCGACCGCCGAGGCGGTAACGCCAGAACCTACGGCCGGGCTTGGGCCCGGGGGACCCAAACAACTCGCTCCGCCAGAGGGAGCAGGGGAGGCCCCTGAAGAAATGGAGGCCTCCCTTTACCCCTCCGCGCTCAAGAGAAGGCGCGACTCCCTGGACGAGGAGGAGGACCGGGAGGTGGAAGGTCCCTCCGGTCGGGGGGAGTCGTCGCCCGCCGCGGGCACTGCGCCCCACCCCACCGCTAACACCATCGGCGAACGGCAGGGGTCGCCTGTCCCTGGGGAGGCTGAGGCAGAAGCGTCTGCCCAGCTCGTGCCTCCCGGGGATGGGGACGAGACCCTGCCCGTGGGGGGGGTCGCGGAACAACCCGCGGCGGATATAGATCCCTTAACGGTGGCTCTCCCCCTCGACGGGTCGGGCGGCCAGGCGACCGGGTCGGGCGAGTCGTCTGAGGACGAGCTCGCCCAGAACGACCCGGATTTTTCCCAGGTGCCGCTCGACCTCGTCGAGGTGTGTAAAAATTTCACCCCATCTGCTGGGTCGGAGGCCGGTGGCGTTGCAGAGGAGGGCCCTCGGTCTGTGTCTCCGGCGCCGGGCGACTTGGAGGGGGCCGGGTTTTCGTATTCTCCGGTCTCTCCGGGCGTTCCGGCGCCTGGGGCGGAGGGGGTCTCCGAACCGCCGCCGTCTTCTGGCTCGGCCCCCCTGGAGGAGCCCAGGGAGAAATCCTCCGCTACTGATCCTGGGGGTGGGATCCGGGCGGAGGCGGGGCCGGCCGTCACGGCCGAGCCGCCCGATGCGCACTGCGTGGCGGACAGTTTGGCCGACGGTGGCGACCCCCCGGAGGAGGACGGGGACTCGGTGGTAGGAGCGGAGGAAGATCTAGATGCCGTCGCCGAGGAGGCGATGGATGACCTCGCGCCCCTCGCCGGGACTCCCCTCGTTCTCATTCCCATCAGGGACCTCCGGGACTTTGTGGCCACGTGCCAGGGTCGCCGCACTACCCGGCAGGCCCTCGACAGATGGTCGGAGCTGGCGCTGCTCATCGGGTCGGCCGTGTCGCCTACAGGACCATGGGCGAGGACGCGGGCGCGGACCCGCTCGAGCTGCGTCGGTTCCGGCTGTTTCTCACTGGGCTGCTAAGGAAGTGGCGGTCGACTAGCGGCCGCCCTTCCTTCCCCCGTTAGGTATAAGTAGGGGTTGGTTGTGCTTCTGAAATGAAGATAACCATAGCCAGCCTCAACGTCAACGGCAGCAGGGAAGCTAGCCGCAGGTTTAATAACTTTTCGGTCCTTCGGGACGGGAAGTGTGCGGTGTGCTTCCTGCAAGAAACCCACACCGTTCCGGGAGACGAGGCCACGTGGCTCCTGGAGTGGCAAGGAGGGGTCAACATGAGTCACCTCTCCAGTGTTTCCAGTGGGGTGGCTATCTTGTTGGCCCCGCATTTTCAGCCGGAGATCTTGGGGGTCAAGGAGCTGGTGCCGGGCCGTTTGCTCCAGGTCACTGTTCGCCTGGGGGGCATGCCGCTCCATTTAGTGAGCGTGTACGCCCCTCAGGCTGGTGCGCAGCAAGCGTGCTTCTTTGAAGAAGTGTCCACTCTTTTGGGCTCCATCGACGCGGGCGAGTGCGTCATCCTCGGGGGGATTTTAATTGCACCCTCGAGGCGAGGGACCGCACGGGTGCCCAGCCGAGCCCAGCATCGATGGGGAAGTTGAGGGACCTGGTCGGGTCCCTCGACTTGGTGGACGTCTGGCGTAATCTCCATCCCGACTCCAGCGCCTTCACTTTTGTGAGGTCTGGGGGAGGAGCGTCCAGGGTCGACCGCCTCTACATTTCCCGGGCATACGTCTCCTGCGTTCCGACGGCTTCCATGCGGCCGGTGCCGTGCACGGACCACCACCTGGTGTGGGCGGAGCTCGTGCCGCTGCGCGCCAGGGGGGGGTCCGCGTACTGGCACTTTAACAACCTGCTGCTGGAGGACGCGCGGTTCCGGGATTCGTTCGGTCGGTTCTGGGCCGGCTGGAGAAGGAAGCAGGGGGGCTTCCCCTCCTTGAGGCTATGGTGGGATGTGGGCAAGGCTCACATCCGTCTCTTCTGTCAGGAGTACGCGAAGGGGTCGACCAAGAGGCGGGAGGCCCGGGTCGGGCAGTTGGAGAAGGAGGTGCTCGACCTGGAGTCCCGTCTCGGTCAAGTCGCCGAGGACCCGGCCCTGCGGCTGGCGTACGAAGAGAAGAAGGGCGCGCTGAAGGACCTGCAGCTCGTCGGGTCCCGAGGCGCGTACGTGAGGTCGCGGATCCAGTTCCTGCGGGACCTGGACCGCGGCTCCCCCTTCTTCTACTCGCTGGAAAAAAGACGGGGGGTCCGTAAGCAGCTTTTGGAGCTGCTGGCCGACGACGGATCTCCGGTCTCGGATCCGGAGGGAATCCGCGCGGAGACCCGCGCCTATTACGGGGCTCTGTTCTCTCCGGATCCGTCCAGCGAGGACGCGCGCAGAGTTTTGTGGGAGGACCTGCCGAAGGTCGGCCTGGAGGGCGCCGAAAAATTGGACGCTCCTCTGAGTTTGGAGGAGCTGTCGGGCGCCCTCCGCCAGCTCTCTAGGGGGAAGTCCCCGGGGCTGGACGGGCTGACCGTGGAGTTCCACAGGGCGTTCTGGGGCGTCCTGGGGGGCAACTATGTGCGGGTCCTGGGGGAATGTTTGGCGACCGGGGAGATGCCCCTCTCGTGGCGCAGGGCGGTGATCGTCCTGCTGCCTAAGAGGGGTGATCGCCGCCTCCTTAAGAACTGGCGCCCGGTCTCCCTCCTCAGCACGGATTACAAAATCTTTGCCAGGGCCATGTCTGTTCGCCTTGGCACCGTGCTGGCCCACATGATCCATCCCGACCAGTCCTACACGGTCCCGGGCCGGACCATTCATGATAACATCCATCTGGTCCGGGACCTGGTCCACCATTCCCAGAGGGCTGGTCTGTCGGTCGCCTTCCTTTCCTTGGATCAGGAGAAGGCGTTCGACAGGGTGGATCACGAGTATCTTTTCGGGACTCTGCGCGCATTCGGGTTCGGGACGCATTTTGTCGCCCGGATCCGACTTCTGTACGCTGCCGCGGAGTGTCTGATTAAAGTTAACGGGTCCTTGACGGCGCCCCTTCGCTTCGGGAGGGGGGTGCGTCAGGGATGCCCCATGTCCGGCCAGTTATATGCCATTTGCGTGGAGCCTTTCCTGCGCCTCTTGCGGAAGAGGTTGGCGGGATTGGCTCTGCAAGGGCCGGGCGTGGAGGTGGTCCTCTCGGCTTACGCCGATGACGTGCTCCTCATGGTCACGGATCCCGTTGACTTGCGGAGGATGCGGGAATGCCAGCAGATTTACTCGGACGCATCCTCCGCCAGGATCAACTGGGGGAAATGTTCTGGACTCCTGGTGGGTCAGTGGCAGGTGGACTCTCTGCCGGAGGAGTTCAGGCCCTTCGCCTGGAGTACAACGCACCTCCTCTACTTGGGAGTCTACCTCAGCCCGGCCGAGGACGCCTGGCCGGTGAACTGGCACGAGCTGGAGGCCAAAGTCACCGCTCGCTTAGGACGCTGGACAGGATTGCTCCGAGTGTTGTCCTACAGGGGTCGGGCATTGGTCATAAACCAACTGGTGGCCGCCATGTTGTGGTACCGGTTGGTTACTCTGATCCCCCCCCCTGCGTTTGTCGCCAAGATACAGAAGAAGCTCGTCGACTTCTTCTGGAACAACAGGATACACTGGGTCGCTGCCGCGGTTCTGAGTCTCCCGCTTAGGGAGGGCGGTCAGTCGCTGGTGTGCCTTCGCACCCAGGCTGCGACTTTCCGTCTTCAGACGCTGCAGAGATACCTGTACATCGAGAATCCTCCCAGATGGTGTGCGCTGGCGACGTATTTCTTCCGCCAGCTGCACGGCCTCAATTACGACATGCAGCTCCTGTTTCTGGAAGTGGGCAGCAGGCGTGCCAGCCTGCAGGAGCTGCCTGTCTTTTACCAGGAACTGCTATGGGTTTGGAACTCCGTCGCCTCCAGGCGGAGCTCTCCCCCGTCAGGAATGGCGGCTGTCCTTCGAGAGCCGCTGTTCAGGAATCCGCACCTCCGCATCCGTGAGTTCGGGTGGCTGGTGGAGCGGAGGGCTGTGCCTGGCAGGGTGACTAGAGTCGGGGACCTACTCGATGGCGGAGGAGCGGGCTGGATGGCGCCGGAGGAGTTGGCGCGGCGTATGTCGTGGGACAACGTCCGGCTCGCGGTCGATGCCATCGAGGCGGTGAAGGCGAGGTTGCGCCCCGGCGCCACGAGGTGTATCGAGGCGGCTCGAGCGCGTGGGGCGATCCCGCCCGAGCTTACTCCAGTTCGGACGGAATTCCTTATCGGCGCCCTGCCCCAAAGCTCCCCTAGGGGTTTGGTGCCTCACAACTTGAGCCGTCTCGAGGAGATGCCCTCCGTGCCTTTCCATTCTGCACGGAGGGGTTTCCTGTATGGGCTGCTCTTGCACACCTTCCACTTTGCCATCTTCGCCTGCCGTCCGGACATGCCGTGGCGTGCCGTTTTACCTTCCGGCGGAGGCGGAGGTCCCCAATGGGGGGCTCTCTATGCGGGAGTCTTCCCTTGTTCTATTGGGGACTTGGCCTGGAGGGTGTTGCACAGAGCAGTCCCGTGCAATAGGTTTTTAAGTAGGTTCACGGACTCCCAGGCCGCCTGTTTGTTCTGCGGTCTGGAGGAGTCCGTGTTCCATGTTTATGTCGGGTGTGGGAGGTTGCAGCCCCTCTTCCACTATTTGAAGGGGCTGCTCCTCAAATTTTGGTTGCACTTCAGTCCCACGCTCTTGATCTACGGTCACCCGGTGCGGAGGGGAGCGGGCAGGTCGGAGGACCTCCTCGTGGGCCTGCTCCTGGGCCTGGCCTAGAAAGCCATTAATTGGTCCAGGCAGCGGGCGGTCGAGGGGGTCGTCCGGCCGGATTGCCTCCCTCTCTTCCGCGGCCATGTTCGCGGCCGGGTGGCCCTGGAGATGGAGCACGCGGTGTCCGCCGGCGAGCTCGAGCTCTTTCGTGACCGGTGGGCGCCGCGGGGACTGGAGTGCGTAATCGATTTAAGTAACCAAATTTTAATTTGATTTGTCAAGTTTTGTTTAGGGGTTTATTGGACTTTTTGTTACAGTTTATTTGTTTAATGTATTTTTTATGGTTTAAACACAAAGAGGAGAAACAAGTAACAATTAACAAAGGGAAACCAACCAGTGAAGGTGCCATCTAGAGGTTACTGAAGGAACTGACCGGCACCCTCACAATCAGTGAGCAGGTTATTGGTGAGCAAGTGCCACTTGATAGCACTGTCGACGAAACCTTCCATCACTTTATCCAATAGCTTTCTGTTAATCAACACAGCATCAACTGTATTAGCTTGAGACTGTTCCACCTATCCATTACATTGTAAGAAAAAAATCTTCTAACCTTGCCCGAGGCCTCTCGTGTTCTCTAGTTCTATGCTCAAGAGTCTAAGTCAAATAAGTTTGCTTAAACCTGGATAGTCTAATCCTCTCAATTGTCTTTTCTCACACTGGTATGTTTGTTGACCCTACAGGGTATAATTGCCTCATTGTTCACAGTAAGAGCTGAGATTAGAGCCCGGATTTTAATTCCTGCGGTAGTGGTGTGGGCGGGTGTCGAGGCGGATGGCAAACCGCCTGGCTCTTCACAGAGTGAGGCCCAGGGAGATTTTAACTCCATGCTTGCCGTCAGTCGCTTGCCTGAACCCGGCTGGAAGCACGAGTTGGCAGGTGGGCAGGAGCGAGATTTCGGGAAGGCACCGCCAGGGACACAAGGATTAGTCTGCGGCGGTCAGGAGGTGGGCTGGGAGGGCATTGCATTCGGCGGACTGAGGGGGGTGGGGGAGGACAGGGCAGGGCAGGGGAGGGCAGGACAGGGCAGGGCAGGACAGGACAGGACAGGGCAGGACAGGGCAGGGCAGGACAGGGCAGGACAGGACAGGACAGGGCAGGGCAGGACAGGGCAGGGCAGGACAGGACAGGGCAGGACAGAACAGGGCAGGACAGGACAGGGCAGGGCAGGGCAGGGCAGGGCAGGCCCAAGGTTTCCTTGTGGGGCTCAGAGGAGCACGCCTGATCCTCCCGGTCCACAAGGAAACAAAAACAAAGTACAATAACTCATCTTTCTGGGCTTCTGCTGGCACCAGATGCGGATCCAGGTTGGCCAAGCGGGGAAGACACAGGGGCTTCCTTACACAGGCCTGGGGTTAAAGATGCCATTGCGCCCGAATGACATCATCGTAGCCCAATCTGCCTATTTAAGGCTGGACCCGACTGTCTTCTGTTAAAAATAGCAGGGTCTCCATCTCTTCTGTTAAAAATAGCGGGTTAAAATTACATCCCATGGGACGGCAGTGGGATCGGAGGGAGTAAGTCGCTGCCCCGGTTTTAACAGCCCGCAGGGTTAAAATCAAGCCTGGGGTCTCTCAATGTCACAATTTGAGGATATTTAGTCTCAGAATTATGCCGACCAGTCCAGCCGCCTAAGGGATGAGACCTCTGCAGTCAGAAACACTTGTGCATATCGATCGATCGATGTATTGGGTCAAGTAACGGGTCACGCACGCAAAATGCAAATCACTGATTGGTTGAAATATTGTGTGCATGAAATATTAACAACTTTCAACTGAATAGGTAGAGATCCTAACCAACAAACAAGTAACATTTAGGTATGTAAGCTAGCCAATTGAAAAGTACCAAGGGGTTTTGAAAACTGCACAAAGGAGAAGGTGAACCACTGGAATCATTAAGAATAGGATTTGATAATCCTTTTGGTGCTATGTTAGTTCCTCAGAGAGCTCGCTACACACAGGTTAAAAATACAATTTCCCTCAAATCAAACAGATAAAACACCTAAACAATTCGCAAAAAGTATTTTAAGTTACCCATAAAATTGCCCAGGGCCTCCAGCAAGTTTTATTTCTTGAAGTCGAACCTCTTACAGGGCCTTGGGTTTCAGTTTGTTTTTTGTTCACCAAAGATGTGGGTTGTCCTATGAGGAGAGATTGAGTAGAATGGGCCGATACTCTCTGGAGTTTAGAAGAATGAGAGGTGATCTCATTGAAACATACAAGATTCTGAAGGGGATTGACAGGGTAGATGCTGAGAGGTTGTTTCCCCTGGCTGGAGAGTCTAGAATTAGGGAGCACAGTCTCAGGATAAGGGCTCGGCCATTTAGGACTGAGATGAGGAAGAATTTCTTCACTCAGAGGGTTGTGAATCTTTGGAATTCTCTGCCCCAGAGGGCTGTGAATGCTGAGTCTTTGAGTATATTCAAGGCTGAGATCGATACATTTTTGGACTCTAGGGGAATCAAGGGATATGGGGATCGAGCAGGAAAGTGGAGATGAGGTTGAAGATCAGCCATGATCTTATTGAATGGCAGAGCAGGCTCAAGGGGCCGTGTGGTGGAGCAGGCTCGAGGGGCCGTGTGGCGGATCAGGCTCGAGGGGCCGTGTGGTGGAGCAGGCTCGAGGGGCCGTGTGGCGGAGCAGGCTCGAGGGGCCGTGTGGCGGATCAGGCTCGAGGGGCCGTGTGGCGGAGCGGGCTCGAGGGGCCGTGTGGCGGAGCAGGCTCGAGGGGCCGTGTGGCGGAGCAGGCTCGAGGGGCCGTGTGGCGGATCAGGCTCGAGGGGCCGTGTGGCCGACTCCTGCTCCTAATTCTTATGTTCTTATAAAGTTACTGGTGTAACTGCAGTCCCCTTCAGCACCTCCCCCACCCCAGTGCAACCACTGGTGCTCCTGTGGCAGTCGAGGCTGCTTTCCGCTATCCCTGGTGTGACTATGGCCACTTTCCACAGGGTACACACCGCGCCCCCCGCCCCCCAGCCCACCTGCTCCCCAACCCCAGTGCTATCACATCGCAGGACCAATTCCCCGCCCTCTAACTCACCGTGAGCAAAACTACACGCGATCCACTACTGTATATAGAATCAGTTTAA
Source organism: Somniosus microcephalus (assembly GCF_052327205.1). NCBI lineage: Eukaryota > Metazoa > Chordata > Chondrichthyes > Squaliformes > Somniosidae > Somniosus > Somniosus microcephalus. The sequence continues at coordinate 79,946,694 of NC_141006.1, read as the reverse complement.
TATCTGGAAGATATGAGGAGTGATATGGGTAAAGAGCGAGATGATAATGAGCACATTTGAACTAATTATGATCAAAAGAACAGTCAGCATGGATATGTAACGGCCAGGTGATGCTCGACTAATTGAACAGAATTCTTTGGAGGTAAGGAATAATAAGGGGAAAAAAGCACTAGTGGGCGTAGTCTATAGGCCTCTGAATAGTTGCAACTCTGTTGGACGGAGTATCAATCAGGAAATAGTTGAGGCTTGTATTAAGGGAACATCTATAATTATGGGGGATTTTAACTATCATATTAATTGGACAAATCAAATTGGGCAGGGCTGCCTTGAGGATGAGTTCATTGAGTGTATTAGGGATGGGTTTCTTGAGCAGTATGTAACTGAACCGACCAGGGGGCAAGCAACCTTAGATCTGGTCCTGTGTAACGAGACAGGATTAATTAAAAATGTCCTAGTAAAGGATCCCCTTGGAATGAGTGATCATAACATGGTTGAATTCCATATTCAATTACAGGATGAGAAGGTTGGATCTCAAACAAGCGTGCTAAGCTTGAATAAAGGAGACTATGAAGGTATGAGAGCGGAATTGAGTAGAGTGGATTGGGAAAATAGATTAAAGGGTAAGACGATACATGATCAGTGGTGTACATTTAAGGAGTTATTTTACAACTTCCAAAAAATATATATTCCACTGAGAAGAAAAGGGTGTAAAAGAAAAGACAGCCATCCATGGCTAAGTAAAGAAATTAAGGATAGTATACGACCAAATCTAGTGGGAGGATAGAGGATTGGGAAAACTTTAAAAGACAGCAAAAAATAACAAAAAGATTGATTAAGAAAGGGAAGATAGATTATGAAAGTAAATTAGCAAAAAATATAAAAACAGATAGTAAGAGTTTTTATAGTTATATAAAAAGAAAAAGGGTGGCTAAAGTAAATGTTGGTCCCTTACAGGATGAGACCGGGAAATTAATGGTGGGAAATATGGAGATGGCAAAAACACTGAATGAATATTTTGTATCAGTCTCTACAGTAGAAGACACTAAGAATATCCCAACACTGGACAAACAGGGGGCTATAGGGGGGGAGGAGCTAAACACAATCAAAATCACTAAGGAAGTGGTCTCGGTAAAATAATGGGACTCAAGGCGGATAAATCACCTGGACCTGATGGCTTACATCCTAGGGTCTTGAGGGAAGTGGCGGTAGGGATTGTGGATGCATTGGTAATAATTTTCCAAAACTCCCTGGAATCAGCAAAGGTCCCAGCAGACTGGAAAACTGCTAATGTAACGCCCTTATTTAAAAAGGCAGTAGACAGAAGGCTGGAAACTATAGACCGGTTAGCCTAACATCTGTGGTAGGTAAAATATTGGAGTCCATTATTAAGGAGACAGTAACAGGACATTTGGATAATCATAATTTAATAGGACAAAGTCAGCATGGTTTTATGAAAGGGAAGTCATGTTTGACAAATTTGCTGGTGTTCTTTGAGGAAGTAACATATAGGGTGGATAAAGGGGAACCAGTGGACGTAGTGTATTTAGACTTCCAAAAGGCATTTGACAAGGTGCCACACAAAAGATTATTGCTTAAGATAAAAAATCCCGGGATTGGGGGTAATATTCTGGCATGGATAGAGGATTGGCTATCTAACAGAAAGGAGAGAGTTGGGATAAATTGTTCATTCTCGGACTGGCAATCAGTAACTAGTGGTGTTCCACAGGGGTCAGTGCTGGGTCCCCAACTCTTTTCAATCTATATTAACGATTTGGAGGAGGGGACAGAGTGTATCATATCAAAGTTTGCAGATGATACTAAGATGGGAGGGAAAGTAGTGAGTGAGGAGGACATAAAAAACCTGCAAGGGGACATAGACAGGCTAAGTAAGTGGGCAGGGATTTGGCAGATGGAATACAATACTGGAAAGTGTGAGGTTATGCACTTTGGCAGGAAAAATCGTAGAGCAAGTTATTATCTTAATGGCAAGAAACTGGAAAGTACTGAAGTACAAAGGGATCTGGGGGTCCTGGTGCGCGAAACTCAAAAGGTTAGTATGCAGGTGCAGCAAGTGATTAAGAAGGCCAATGGAATGTTGGCTTTCATTGCTAGGGGGATAGAATATAAAAATAGGGAGGTATTGCTTCAGTTGTACAAGGTATTGGTGAGACCGCACCTGGAATACTGCATACAGTTTTGGTGTCCATACTTAAGAAAAGACATACTTGCTCTCGAGTCAGTACAAAGAAGGTTCACTCGGTTAATCCCGGGGATGAGGGAATGGACATATGAGGAGAGGTTGAGTAGATTGGGACTCTACTCATTGGAGTTCAGAAGAATGAGAGGCGATCTTATTGAAACATATAAGATTGTGAAGGGGTTGGATCGGGTGGATGCGGGGAGGATGTTCCCGATGATGGGTGAAACTAGAACTAGGGGGCATAGTCTTAGAATAAGGGGCTGCTCTTTCAAAACTGAGATGAGGAGGAACTACTTCACTCAGAGGGTGGTAGGTCCATGGAATATGTTGCCCCAAAAAGCTGTAGAAGCTACATCATTACATAAATTTAAAACAGAAATAGACATTTTCCTAGAAGTAAAGGGAATAAAGGGTTACGGGGAACGGGCAGGAATTTGGACATGAGTCTAGGTTCAGATCGGTCATGGCCCTGTGGGTAGCGGAGCGGGCCCAGGGGCCATGTAGCCTGATCCTGCTCCTATTTCGTGTGTCTAATTCTGTTAGATTCAGGAGATGGTTCAGTGATAGTAGATTGGCGGTTAGGATCAGATCAGCCATGATCTTATTGAATGGCGGAGCAGGCTCGAGGGGCCAATTGGCCTACTCCTGCTCCTATTTCTTATGTTCTTATGTTCTTATGAAGTCATAAGAGTATTTAAAGAGAATGCAATGGATATTGTATAGGTTGGTTTTCAGAAGGCATTTGATAAGGTGCCACCTGAGAGACTTCATAAGGTAAATAAGGTATGCAGTAATACAGTGAAGGTAGCTACACAGATAGATGGACAGCTCGGGGTCAGAAAGCAAAGAGTAGAAGTTAATGAATTTGACTTTTTGGATTGGTGCATGTGGGTTAGCGATCTGTGCTGGGACCCCTCTTGTTTTCTAAAGGAACAGTATCAAAGTTTGATGATGAAACCAAGTTATGGTGAAAAACACAGGAGATTGCTGGAGTACATAGACAGGTTAGCAGAGTGGACAGCTGCTGCAGATCAATGCAGAGAAACGTGAAGTCGTACATTTTGTAAAAACGGACTATATCCTAAATGGCAAGGCTCAACATACTGGAATAACAGAAAGCTCTAGGGATGCAGACACAGAGATTTAAAAGTGAGAGTGCAAATAAAATACACCATTACAAAAGGCAAATGGGATTCGGAAGTTTATACTTTAGGGCATCGAAAAGCTAGGATTTGATGTTGAATTGGTACAAGGTCAAGTTAAATTTTTGATAGGCCTCTGTTGGAATCATAGAATGGTTACAGCACAGAAGGAGGCCATTCAGCCCATCGAGCCCGTGCCAGCTCTCTGCAAGAGCACTTCAGCTCGTCCCACTCCCCCGCCCTTTCCCCGTAGCCCTGCAAAATGTTTCCCTTCAGGTACTTATCCAATTCTCTTTTGAAAGCCGCGATTGAATCTGCCTCCACCACCCTTTCAGGCAGTGCATTCCAGATCTTAACCACTCGCTGCGTAAAAAAGATTTTTCTCATGTCGCCTTTGGTTCTTCTGCCAATCACCTTAAATCTGTGTCCTCTGCTTCTCGACCCTTCTGCCAATGGGAACGGTTTCTCTCTATCTACTCTGTCCGGACCCCTCATGATTTTGAACGACTCAATCAAATCATCTGTTGCAGTATTGCAATGCAGTTCTGCCACCCCATTATACAGAAGGGTATTAGAGCAATAGGAAAGGTACAGAGATTTGTTAGAATAAGACCAGGAACAAAAGGTCATAGTTTTAAAGAAAGGGAAATCTAGTAAAAGTTTTCAAAAACATCACTTGAAGAATGAAGGAAGAGGCGAGAGCAATTTTGTTCAAAGGTACCGTTATTAGAATGTTTTATCACAAGGGCCCATGTAAACTAATTTTAAAAGGGAATTGGTAAAGTATTCGAGAAGGAAGAATACAAAGAACATGGGGAAAGCATAGTGTCTTGTTTTGCACACTTTGTACAAAAATAATAAATTGCAGGACAACGAAGTATTACAGTTTAACTCTTTTATTAAGCATTAGGTCTGTGATCTTACTCATAGCAGCACCAGTGGGAAAAGCCTGGCATTAGGACCCCTAGCCTCGGTCTTCAAAACAATAGTAGTCCTTACAGATGCCTGCAGGCCAATGACAACTCAGCATGTGATCACATGTGAATAATAGGTATTCCTTACAGATGCCTGCGGGCCAATGATAATTCAATATGCAAATATTACATCCCCTTTCTTTTAAAAGAAAAATGTTATGCATTACTTTTAAACCTTTCTTCTACATAATGTTCTTGGTAGCATAAACATATAAGTAAACTCAGCATTTAACTAGCACTGAAAACATCTCAACGTTTCAATAACGATGTACAGTTTTTTTTCAGGGCAGCGATCCGCCTACACCCTTTGACAGTTCACAAGTCAAGGATAACTCTAGGCTTGACCTCTCGTCCTGACCTTGTGTGGTATGGAACTGAGCATGCTCCTGAATCGGTCAACAATTCAGGTTCAGGTTTAGGTTCAGGTAAGTATGATGTGTTTTGTGTATTGCTCTGTTCATCACACTCTGTTGAACTGATCCTCTTGTCGGAATGATGGTGTTGTTCCTTGGTGTTCAGGAGGTGCCTGCGATTGCGGCGGTACACCTGTCCTTCTGGGGTGCGGACGTGATACGATCGCTCAGTGTCAGCTGGCTGGATGATGACTGCTGGCTTCCAGTAGTCATGCTCCTGGAATCTGACGGATTCTCCATTGTGCAGCGGCGGCAGTAGTCTAGCTGACCTGTCATAGTACCTCTTTTGGTGTTGCTGTCTCTGTACACGTTTTGCATGCACTTGCTTGCAGCGGACGACCTCTGGTTGCAGCTGCTGGTTGGTGCTTGGAAGGATTGAGCGAAGTCTGCGGCTCATCAACAGCTGTGCTGGTGACTTGAAGTTGTCAACCGGAGTGTTGCGGTACTCCAGGAGACTGATGTAGGGGTCTCTTTTGTCCGCTTTGGCTTTGTCCATGAGTGTTTTTGCAATCTGGACAGTTTTTTCAGCAAGGCCATTACTTTGAGGGTAATGTGGGCTTGATGTGATATGTGTGAAATCCCATGCCTTGGCAAATAACTCGAACTCTTTTGATTTGTATTGGGGGCCATTGTCTGAGACTAAAGTCTCTACCATGCCATGCCTGGCAAAGGCTGCCTTTAGCTTGTGGATCACAGCTGCAGATGTGGTGCTGTGAAGCTTGTCCAGTTCAAAAAATCTGCTCTAGTAATCAACAACCACTATGTAGTCCTCGTTGTTCCATGTGAACAGATCCGTTGCCGTGACCTGCCAGGGCCTGTCTGGGATACGGTGAGGTATCATGGGCTCTTTGACATTTGATGGGCGGCATTCTAGACAAATGGAACATTTTCCGACAATGTCCTCAATGTGTTTGCACATTCCGGGCCAAAACATAATGTCATGTGCTCTTTGTTTGCATTTTTCCATGCCCATATGTCCAGCATGAATTTTTGTCAACATCTCTTCTCTGAGACTAGTAGGAATGATGATTTTCTCCCCTTTGAAGACGATTCCATTGATTTGTGACAGTTTGTCTCTGTGGTTCCAGAATTCAGATATGCTCTGAGGGCATTTCCTCCTTTCCTCAGGCCATCCTTCATGTATGACTTTGCTCAGCAGTGTGAGTTGTGCATCTTTCTCTGTTCCTGCTCGGATCTCCTTCAGTTTTGAGTCACTCACAGGTAAGCTGTTGTACACCATGTGCACCTGCACATCCATGCCTTCACTGAGGCTGCTGTCCTGGTAGCTAAGAGACTTTCCGGAGAGCGTGTCTGTGACAGGAATGTCTTTGCCTGGACGGTGAATGATTGTGAAGTCGTACTTCTGTAGCTGAAGGATCATTCTCTGTAGCCTTGGTGGGGCTGCGGCTAGTGGTTTCCTCATGATTGACTCGAGAGGCTTGTGGTCGGATTCCACAATGACTTGTCGGCCATAGACGTACTGGTGGAAATGTTTACATCCAAACAGAATTGCATATAGCTCTCTCTCAATTTGAGCATAGTTGATTTCACTGTCTGCGAGAGATCTGGAAGCGTAGCCGATGGGCTTTCCTTCTTGCAGTAATACTGCGCCTAGTCCGTACTTTGACATGTCCACTTGTAGTCTGAGTTCTTTGTTGGGGTCGAAGTAGGCAAGAACTGGTCCTGGTTCTCTGGTGATTAGGTCTTTCATTTTCTGAAATGCTGTGTCGTGTTGTTTGTCCCACAGGAACTCATTGGATTGTTTGAGCAACTGATGCATGGGTGCGTTGATTTCAGAGAGGCTCGGGGCAAACTTAGCTAAGTAGTTAACCATGCCTAGTACTGTCTCTAGCTCTGCGCGGTTCTTCGGCGGCTCCATCTTCTTGATGGCAGTGATTTTCTCTGGATCCGGCTTAATGCCATCAGTTGAGAGGAGATGCCCAAAATAACTGATCTTGGTGGATCTGATTGTGCCTTTCTCGGGGTTGAGCCAGATACCTTTCTCCAGTGATCTTTGTAGCATCGCACGGAGGTTCCTGTCATGTTCTTCTCTATTCCTGCCATAGATGAGGATGTCATCTACGATTGTGACTACTCCGTCGCGGCCTTCATAGGTTTCGTTGATCTTCCGCTGGAATTCATCCTGAGCTGAGATAAGACCAAATGGTAAACGCAGAAATCGGTAGCGTCCAAATGGTGTGTTGAACATTGTTAGCTTAGATGACTCTTCCGTGAGCTTGATAGTCCAGTATCCTGATCATGCGTCCATTACACTGAAGTAACGTGCTCCCACTAGCTTGGGTTGATGTCATCTAGCATTGGTAGAGGGTAGTGAGGGCATTTGATAGCCTTGTTCAAATCTCTGGGGTTGAGACAGACTCTGAGCTTGCCTGTACGTGGTTTCTCAACCACTACTAACGCGTTGGCCCACTCTGTCGGTTCTGTTTCCTGGACGATGATTTCTGTATTCTCCATGCTCTGCAGCTCCTCCTTCAGGTGACTACATAGAGCAAGGGGTATCCTTCTCGGTGGGCAAACCACAGGGGTTGCTGCCAGGTCAAGGTGAATAGTGCATTCACCTGGGAATAGTCCAATTCCTTTGAAAACATCAGCAAATTCCTCCATGACTGTCTGCTTCTCAACTGGTGCTGTCAATGATAGCACTAGCTTGATGAGGTCCATGTCTAAACATGCCTTTAGACCCAGCACTGGAGGTGCTCGAGTGCCAACAATGTAAAGGTCCAATCAAGTTGCTTTCTTTGTACTTGCATTTCATCACGCATGTGCCTTTTACAATGAGCTGCTCACCCCCATAGCTGGTCAGTCTGCATAAGGTGGGCTGTAGCTCACACTCATCCTTCAAGCTGTGATACTCACTCAGTAGAATTATATTAACCTGAGCTCCAGTGTCTAGTTTAAACTTAAGCTCTGTGCCCTGTTTTCCTATCTCAATATCTGCAAAGGCTTGCTCAGTCTCTGAAATCTGTTTTTTCTGTGACACAGAATCAATAAACAGTTACTCTGCATTTGGCTCTCTATCTGGCATTTGGCTGTCACTCACTGTGTACTGCTATTCCAAAAACAGTTCTGCAAACTTTAACAAAGTGGTTCCATTTACCACATTGCCTTCCTTTGGCAGGGCAGTGCTCCTTTTCCCCATGCATCTTGTTTCCACAATATCCACAGTTTTTGAAGCATTTTATGTCTGTGTCGCTCATTTTTAGAACTCTCTCTATTCTTTCTGTTCTGAAACACGCTCTCTGGGCAGTGTTCTTTGGTGTGTGCCTATTAACTGCGTGCACTGTCTGTTCACGCGAGCTGCTCGTGGCACCGGTTATGGTTTTCAACTGTGCTTGGGCTATCTCGTGCGATCTAGCTACGTCCATAGCTTTGTCCAGCGTTAGCCCGGACCCAACATTCAAAAGTTCCTCTCTCACTTCAGCTGAATGTATTCCAAACACGATGCGGTCTCTGACCATCTCATCTTTATCTGCATATTCACAGTCTTTTACCAGCAGTTTTAACTCAGTCACGAACTGTTCAAACGACTCACTAGCTCCTTGTACTTTCTCCTGAAACTTGTACCTAGCGAATATTGTATTTGTCTTGGGCATCACATATGATTCAAAACGGTCAAAATAACTTTTGTACCTTTGCTTCACCCGCGGTGAGAGACCACGTGTTAAAAATGTCTCTCCCTTTTTCTCCGATCCACAGGAGTAGGTAGCTGCATCTTTCTTCCTCCCCTTTGCTTTTCAGCGGACCCGAGAACATCAACTCCACGTGTTGCTTGAACTTGCGTCATTCTCTAGGTAAGTTCAAAGATTCCCAATCCATTCGAGGCGAGGGAGCTCCAATGATGTCCATTTACAATCCTTATTCTGACACTATGTCTTGTTTTGCACACTTTGTACAAAAATAATAAATTGCAGGACAACGGAGTATTACAGTTTAACTCTTTTATTAAGCATTAGGTCTGTGATCTTACTCATAGCAGCACCAGTGGGAAAAGCCTGGCATTAGGACCCCTAGCCTGGGTCTTCAAAACAATAGTAGTCCTTACAGATGCCTGTAGGCCAATGACAGCTCAGCATATGATCACGTGACTATAATAGGTATTCCTTACAGATGCCTGCGGGCCAATGATAATTCAATATGCAAATGTTACACATAGGGAAATGGGAATGGAGTAGATCGATCCAGTTGAATAATTAGCATCGGCACAATTAATTAATTAAATAATTAACTCGCGACCTCTTCCACCTAGAAGGACAAGGACAGCAGGCGCATGGGAACACCACCACCTCCAAGTTCCCCTCCAAGTCACACACCATCCTGACTTAGAAGTATATCGCCGATCCTTCATCGTCGTTGGGTCAGAATCCTGGAACTCCCTCCCTAACAGCACTGTGGGAGCACCTTCACCACACGGACTGCAGTGGTTCAAGGCAGCGGCTCACCACCACCTTCTCAAGGGCAATTAGGGATGGGCAATAAATGCTGGCCTTGCCAGCAATGCCCACATCCCACAAACTAATTTAAAAAATATCCAAATCCATAGTTGTGCACACCAGACATACTCATTACCAACTGCTTAATGCAGCTTTGGCAAAGAGATGACACCTCCCCTGGGATACTCAGTGGCAGGTTGATGTAGACCACAGCAGTCCTTCCCTGTAACCATTATTCTGTTTTTACCACAAATCCGCCTCACATCTTGGTCCCAGCCTTTGCACATGGGAATGAAAATCCCCTTCATTGTATACCTAGAAGTCATGGACTGTGAAGAAGAGCTGTTTAGACTTGCATGCCATACACTTGACCTACATTGGGACTTTACCATAAATGAAGAAAAAAAAACAAAGCTCCCATTGCCCCTTCCCAACACCGTCCCAAGGTTCCTCAGGTAATGTTGGCATCCACCAGAACTCTCAGGTACGGTATAATTCAACCCCTGCATCTTCCAATCAATACCTTCCAGATCCCTCTTGAACTGTGCAACTCTTGGGGGCACCTGCCATTATCTCCCATCAGTTAGCTGAGGTTCAAGATGAGAAACAGAATGCTCTGGGCCTTCAGGCCAGTCAACCAACGACGTGATATTACCTGCAGGAAGTGCCAAGATTCTGACACCGGGAGCCCAGTTCCCAGCAGCAACATCCCTCACCTGGATAAACACAAACTCCCCCACCAAAATCATTACATGGCAAGAGTCAGCAAACACAGCTGGTTTACTTACCTTTATTTTTAGAACAATGCATCCCATAAATAAGTGATGGATGTGTTCATTTTGTTTATGTCTCAGCGGCAGAACGAACAGCAGGTTCATGAATCAAGTGGTGCATTATTGAAGAACGTTCAGCCCAATGTTTTAAATGTACCACCTTATGACAATCATTTCATTAACTGTTGAACAATTCAGCACAAATTAATGCTGACGTTTGGGTTTTCCTGCTGAAGAAAAGCAACTGAAAACTCGCTCCAGCAGAATTCAGAATATCAAAAATTGTGAAGCAGTTTCCTGAAGTTCAAGCCTCGGTGTATAAAGTGGAGTCACTTCCACAAATGATTAAACTTACCTTTGATAAACGGCTTTGTCGTTTTACAATTGAACATATAGACAAATAACTGTTGTTCATTCGCTGGATCCAGAAAGGTCAAAGCTATTCCTCCCAATGTGATCAATATTTGTAGGAGCTTAAAGTATGAGGGCCGGGAAAATTGGCTCGTGATTGAGTCTGCTCTTGGTTCAAACTGATCTTTCATATACAGGAAACTTTCTGGTATCCGGCACGGACGGGACCGACGTGGGGCCGGTTCATCAACAATTCCGGATAACCGAACGCCATAGTAAAAGATATGGAGCTCAGAGCTCCGTATAAAGCAACAAACCCTGTAACAGCTTCAAAACAATCGGCACAAGTTGCAAGCATCTCTGTAGCTTAGCAACAGCTTCAGCTACACCCCTGCACAGCAACAAATGGAGTAAAAAAAGTAACTAAAAGTAAAAAAAGTTACCTGAACCGACTCCTGAATTTTGCCGGTGGATAGAGCGTTCCGGTTATTTAGGGGCCGGTTAATCGAAAGTTTCCTGTAATCCACAATTTGGAACCATCAAATCATATCGTCAGCTTTCTCACTGCATTCGGTGGTTGATTAGTGCCTTCAGGATTGTTACTCATGTCAAATTATTAGGGATTCGATGTCATGCAGAGGATGTTGCTCATGCTATTGTGTTGCTGAGAGTTACATGAATAAAATAGCACAAAGTGTTAAATTAAACAATTGAGAGAATTCTGAAAAACACTACAAGAAACGTTACACAAACCTAACTTCCAATTTGTAAGGAGGCAAGAGATTTCACCGAGGCGTGAGGAAAACCGATGAAGAATCAAAGAGGGAGCGGGTAGGAGGGTGAGCAAAAGCTTAGCGAAGGAAAGGGGTTTTTAAGCAGGAGGAGAGGGAGGTGAAGAGGCGGAGTGGGTGGGGGAGAATTCCAGAGAGTCGAACCAGATTTATTTTCCAATATAGATTTTTTTTTTTTATTTGGGATACGAGGGACAATTTTGTTGGCAGGCTATTTGACTGCAGTGGCATCACAGCTGAACTGAGTTTGGTCCTCACACAAACATGTGCTTCTGGCAAATAAACCTGGTCAATTTCCCCCTCCCTGATGTGGGGGCACGAGGATCAATCGTGGTGCCCCAACCGCAGCACTGGCAGCGTCCCAACCGCGGCACTGGCAGCGTCCCAACCGCGGCACTGGCAGCGTCCCAACCGCGGCACTGGCAGTGTCCCAACCACGGCACTGGCTGACTCCAGGATGGATCTATTCACTACCTTAACCAGCTGCGCCATTGGGGCGGTTATTTACCTGTCTGAAAGTAACAGGTGCCTGTGCAGCCAACCCAGGGGAGGCGTGCCGCGAATCTCCAACAGCATTAATCACTTTACGATTTGCTGTCTGCTTTTTACTTTCTCTCCACCTCCTTCTTTTATAGGATTTACTGAGTGATAGAGAGAAAGGGGAAAAACATTGGCTTGGCTCAGTTGGCAATGCTCTTGCCCCCGAGTCAGGAGGTGGTGGATTGAAGCCCCTCAGTGCGATTCGAGCATTTCACCAGGGCTTACATTCCAGTGCAGTACTGAGGGAGTGCAGCATTGTCACAGGGGCCATGTTGCGGATGAGGCACAAAGCAAGGCTCGGGCTGTCTGTTCCAGTGATTGCTCTCTACGGCACGATCCAAAGAGCAGGGAGTTCTCCTGGTTTTCTCGCTAATGTTCGGTCTAACAACCCCACAAAACCAAACTGATTGGTTTATCATCTCACTGCTGGTTGTGGGATCCTGTGGTGAGCCGTGTTTGCTCTCCAACAATCACCGCATATGGAAGTAATTTGTTCCATGTGAAACACAGATGTTTCTGAGCGAGGTGATGAGGTGCTATAGAAATACAAAGGGAGCTAAATTGTCTAATACCCAAAAACAGGTGCAGGGATCGGGATGTGCGGTTAACCCGCGCCCGCTGGCTGCAATGCAAACTTCGTGCTACCTCCTCTTGATCTCTGCGTCTAGCCAGCGCTAACCACGCCGTTCATTGGCTGGGCGCATCAGCAGGGGGCCAGTATCGCGAGAGGCTAGCACCACTTAAAGGGGAATGTGCACTGTGGCTGGAGCAGGTGCTGGGAGTCGTGGTTGAAGAGATTCTGACCAGGGAAAGAGAGTGAGGAATGGCACAACAGGAGAGAGCGGGCTCCAAGGTTTTTGGGCGCTGCACTGGAGGCCTTGGTGGAGGAGGTGGAAAGGAGGAGAGATGTCCTGTATCTGCAGGGTGGAGGGAAGTCTTCCAGACACACAGTCAAAAGGCAGAGGGAGCAGATAGCCATGGAGGTCAATGCCAAGATTCAAACCCCGAGTATGAATGCTGTGCACGTGTGTGTGGGTTTCACACCGGAGTCATCAGCCATGTCGTCAGCGGATAGCCCTCGGCACCCAGTAGCCACCCTTTGGTTTGCCGTGGTGGTTCAAATGCAGCTGGCGCAGCGGACTACCGCAGAATGAAGGCATCGTGACTGCTGACAGGATACTGTGACCTGCATGATTCGCTGCCTATGGTCGCACACCAGCTGGATGTTAATGGAGTGGAATCCCTTTCTTAAAAGAAGTGGCTGCAGAGATAGTGGATGCATTAGTTGTACTCTACCAAAATTCCCTGGATTCTGGAGAGGTTCCAACGGACTGGAAAACCGCAAATGTAACGCCCCTATTCACGAAAGGAGGGAGACAGAAAGCAGGAAACTATAGACCAGTTAGCCTAACATCTGTCATTGGGAAAATGCTGGAGTCCATTATTAAGGAAGTAGTAGCAGGACATTTAGAAAATCATAATACAATCAAGCAGAGTCAACATAGTTTTATGAAAGGGAAATCGTGTTTGACAAATCTGCTGGAGATCTTTGAGGATGTAACGAGCCGGGTGGATAAAGGGGAACCAGTAGATGTAGTGTATTTGGATTTCCAGAAGGCATTCGATAAGGTGCCACATAAAAGGTTACTGCACAAGATAAGAGCGCATGGTGTTGGGGGTAATATATTAGCATGGATAGAGGATTGGCTAACTAACAGAAAACAGAGAGTTGGGATAAGTGGGTCATTTTCCGGTTGGCAAACTAACTAATGGGGTGCTGCAGGGATCAGTGCTGGGGCCTCAACTATTTACAATCTATATTAATGACCTGGATGAAGGGACCGAGTGTAATGTAACCAAATTTACTGATGATACAAAGATAGGTGGGAAAGCAAGTTGTGAGGAGCACACTAAGGACCGAGACGAGTTGGGGGGCGAGACTGCTGCCTTCCGAGTTCTAGTCCCACCCCCAGCGATGTCCGATGCACAGACACTATTTTCCCCTGATTGGCCTTGTTAAGCCCCACCCTGCGGGCTTGCCAGCCAATTAAGGGAAAGCTGGTGTCAGGTGACGTCAGTTGATGACGCTTCATCTGCCGGTTTTCTTAAAGGGACATGTAGCATTTATTTTTCACAGATGATTTGACAGGGTTTGACAGCATTGAGGTGCTGTCAAAAACTGACAATCACTATACACAGGTGAGCCCTTGCACCTAGGCTCTCCAATGGCTCTTTCCTCAGGATAAAACAGATGGCAGCTGCAGGTGAGGCTACAGAAGCGATCTATCACTTCTCCCAATGAGGTGAGGCCACACAAATACTTAAAAGCTTGTCACCTACAGAAAAATCTAAACACATTAAAAATGACTTTCCCAACATCTCCTTACCTCTGATACTCACCAGTGTCCCATTGGATCCTTCACACCACTTCTGCAGCTGTCATCTATACACCAACATTACAACAGACCCACAGCTCGCCTCACTTACCCTGGCGGGGTTCCCAGATGTCGGGAAACCCGCAGCAGAATTCTCAAAATGGGGAAAAGCCTCTTAACTGCCTGTTAACTATCTGTTAACAAGCAGTTAAGTGGCTATAATCCTCTTCCTGTCGCTAGGAGTCGGATCCCTGCACAAATCGGGGACCCGACTCCCAGGAAGATTGTTTGGAGGCGGGTTGGGGGCGGGTTCGGGACCCGATCCCATTCTTTTTGATTTTGCCAGCAGTCCCGCCTCCTCAGGGCTGGTAAAATCCAGCCCAAAGAATCTCCAAAGGGATATAGATAGGTAAAGGGATATAGATAGGTTAAGTGAGTGGGCAAAAATTTGGCAGATGAAGTGTAATGTGGGAAAATGTGAGGTTATCCACTTTGGTAGGAAGAATAAAAAAGCAAAATTATTATTTAAATGGAGACTACAGAATGCTGCGGTACAGAGGGACCTGGGGGTCCTCGTACATGTAACACAAAAAGTTAGCATGCAGGTACAGCAAGTAATTAGGAAGGCAAATGAAATGTTGGCCTTTATTGCAAAGGGGGATGGAGTATAAAAGTAGGGAAGTCCTGCTACAACTGTACAGGGCGCTGGTGAGACCACACCTGGAGTACTGCGTACAGTTGTGGTCTCCTTATTTAAGGAGGGATATACTTGGATTGGAGGCAGTTCAGAGAAAGTTTACAAGGTTGATTCCTGAGATGAAGGGGTTGTCTTATGAAGAAAGGTTGAGCAGGTTGGGCCTATACTCATTGGAGTTTAGAAGAATGAGAAGTGATCTTATCGAAACATAAGATGCTGAGGGGGCTCGACAGGGTAGATGCAGAGACAATGTTTCCCCTCGTGGGGGAATCTGGAACTAGGGGGCATAGTTTCAGGATAAGGGGTCGCCCATTTAAAACGGAGATGAGGAGGAATTTCTTCTCTCAGAGGGTCGTGAATCTGTGGAATCCTCTGCCCCGGAGAGCTGTGGAGGCGGAGTCATGGAATATATTTAAGGTGGAGATTGACAGATTTTTGAGTCCAGGGTTATGGGGAGCGGGCAGGGAAGTGGAGTTGAGGCCAAGATCAGATCAGCCACGATCTTATTGAATGGCGGAGCAGGCTCGAGGGGCCAAATGACCGACTCCTGCTCCTGCGTCTTATGTTCTTTCGGTTCCAGTAGAGGGCAGAGTTGACATGCAGTGCCCGCAAAGTGATATGCGTGCAGCCAATGGCACCCTGCAATCCTAGCAAAGTCCTGTGCTCGCTCCACCTGCTTCTGCCTGACAAGAGAGTATGAAATGCAGTCAGTTGTCTTTGAATAGAGAGCCTCAGTGGCCACCGCTCTGTAAAAGCGGACAGCAGACTGCGAGATGTTGCAAATATCTCCAGCTCCAGCCTGGAAGGAGTCAGTCACATAAAAGTTAATCGCCACCGTCACCTTCACAGCCACTGGCAATGCGGTCCTCGCCCTGCTCCGGGGTTGCAGTTGTGACTGCCGCAGGTGGCAGCTTTCAGTGAGACCGTCCTTACTGAAGGACAGACGTCTCACACATTGTTCCTCGCTGAGGTTCAGGTAGGAGAATTGCTCCCTGAACACCTGGGGCAGATATGGCCTCCTGCTGAGAGCCCTTCTCCTCCTCCTCCTCCTCCTCCTGTCTTCCAGCAGCTTGTCCTGCTCTGCGTGGCCTCTGTTCATTCTCCAAGTCTTGTAGGCATTGCCCTTGGAATACAGATATTGCACCCATATCTGGCAGAAAGTGGTTTGTACAGAAGCCTTGAAGTCAATGCAAAGTCCTTCAGCACCTGCCACCCCACCCTGTAGAATTTTGCAACTTGAAACAACTATCAAAAGCACCAAAGACTTGTAGAATCGTAGCAACAGCCAGAAAAAAATCAACCAGCAACGAACCTGTAGTTGATGATCTCTTTAAATAGCGCTGGTGGGCGGGTCCTCCCTGCTGCTGAATGCATGTTCAGCTGTGCGAGGTTAAGAGAGGGCGTTGGCTGGAGCGTTGAGCTCCCAAAATGGCAGCGCTGGCGTCAAATCAGCGTCAGTCACGATTGACGTTGTGATCTGCCTGCTCTGCATACATCCGGCGGATGTTCACTGCGCGCGCCCCAACGCCTGCACCGATATTGCGTCCGGCGCGATTTACCCCACAAGCGTGCACACGTGACACGGACGCCATTTTGGAGCTCCAAGGGCACTCGTAGTGCCCAAAAAAGGTGCCAACAAGCCCAATTTTTCACCAAAATTCTTTAAATCAAATCACATGAATCTTCACTTTTAAAAAACACTAGACAGAAGATAAGCTTATTTTTGTGGTGTCAGAGAAGTGCTGAATTCAATTCCCAAAGCACTGCATTACGGGGAAATTGTGAATGCAATGGAAATCTGATGGAGGGAATTCAACTAAAAACAATGAATCTATTTGTAAACATGTGTTAGAATAGAAGAGTTTATTGCCTTGTTAAAATGAATCCAATTCCTCTCTACTAACATTTCGATTTCAATAACTTTATGTTTGATTTTAATGTATTTTTTTTCTTCTTAAGCGACAGCTTTGACTCATGAGGTAATAACAGTACAATGTTCTAGATTGGCAAGTAATTCTACACCCTTGCTGTTCAGTACATCACCACGGTACATCACCACGGTACACCACCACGGTACACCACCACGGTACACCACCACGGTACATCACCACGGTACATCACCACGGTACACCACCACGGTACACCACCACGGTACATCACCACGGTACACCACCACGGTACACCACCACGGTACACCACCACGGTACACCACCACGGTACACCACATCACCACAGTATACCACCACAGTACATCACCACAGTACACCACCACAGTACACCACCACAGTACACCAAGGTTATTTTTCTCCTATAGTTTGCGCGCACTATTACACTTCTGGCTTGTAAGGGCAGGCAGGAAATCAACTGAATCTGTAACAGTCATTGCTCTTGAAGAGGAAGGAGCGTGCTTCGTGACTGCAAGTACTGAACGTTATCACAGTGTACGAAGAACTATCACTGACTCTAAGCCTCATTGGGAATGTACATAGGGAACAGGAGGAGGCCATTCAGCCCCTCGAGCCTGTTCCGTCATTCAATGGGATCATGGCTGACCGGTATCCTAACTCCATTTACCAGCCTTGGCTCCATATCCCTTAATACCCTTGGCCAGCAAAAATGTATTGTTCTCAGATTTAAAATGATTAATTGAGCTACAGCTACTGCTCTTTGTGGGCGAGAGTTCCACACTCCTTGCACCCTTTGTGTGAAGAGGTGTTTCCTAACTTCTCTCCTGAACAGCCTGGCTCTGATTTTAAGGTTATGTCCCCTTGTCCCAGATTCCCCCACCAATGTTCCATTTAACACTCTGTGGATCCTGCATTTCAATGCAGAAACCGCGCATGCCCGGTATTTTGAACAGGCCGCGCGGTGCCAAAAAAATTTACAGGGAATATTGACCCCCACCAGCGGAAAAAGTTTCTCTACCCCATCAGTTCCTTTCAAAATCCTAAAAATCTCAATCAAATCACCCCTTAACCTTCTACATTCCAGGGACTACAAGCCCAGTTTATGTGATCTCTCCCGAGGCTGACATTATCACAACCAGCTGTTTTAACAAAATACAGTGGTTGCTGGAAATCTGAAACACAAACAGAAAATGCTGGAAACACTCAGCAGGTCAGGCTGTGCAGAAGCCACAAGTTAATGCTTTATCAGATGAAAGGTGTGGTAAACCACTGTTATTGTTACACTGTTGTTATCACCTACACAAGGTTACCTCTTGCCTCGCACACTGTTATACCTAGGCATACCTCAGCTGACTCCGCCCATGGCTCCGCCTGCTTGCCCAGGTATAAAGGTGATTGCTTGGCTAGTATTCTTCCTTGCTGGAACCGATCACCCACGAGGGTGGGCTCTGTTATTTAGCCAATAAAAGCCTATAGTTACTATCTTAACTCGTCGCTTTTCATGGAATGAATTGATAGGTATATCAATTTTATTGGCTAAATTTTGAAAT
Source organism: Somniosus microcephalus (assembly GCF_052327205.1). Taxonomy (NCBI): domain Eukaryota; kingdom Metazoa; phylum Chordata; class Chondrichthyes; order Squaliformes; family Somniosidae; genus Somniosus; species Somniosus microcephalus. Next base: position 79,928,530 of record NC_141006.1, on the reverse strand, counting down.
GACTGACCAGCCCCAGCAGCCGATTTGGCTGCGAGCCCTCCGACCGCCGTACCTGGATCTAAATCCACAGGCAGCGAATTCAGCCCTCGACTTCGACCACTGGCTGAGCTGCTTTGAATCCTACCTGGTAGCCTCCGGCGTGCCATCGGAAGCCGACAAACTAAGAGTTCTGACCGCCCAGGTGAGCCCTAAAGTATTTGCACTCATCCGGGACCTTACTACATACAAGGAGGCCCTCGACCTGCTAAAAGAGCAGTACCGGAGCCCAGTAAATTCAATGTATGCCAGACATCTCCTAAGATCCCGCTCGCAACAGCCAGGAGAGTCTGTAGATGAATTTTTACGGGCGCTACAAACACTCGGCAGGGACTGTGACTTTAAAGCTGTATCGGCTGCACAACATGCTGAAGGAAATATCCGTGATGCCTTCGTGAAAGGCCTTCGGTCCGACTACTCACGGCAAAGACTGCTTGAATCAAAAGGACCTCGACTTGAAAGCAGCTACAGCCCTCGCTCGCTCCCTGGAAGTGGCCCATCGGGACCTCGAGGCGTACTCCGGGTACAGTGCTGCACGACCGTGGGACTCGGGCCAGACTCCGGCCGCAATACCCCTCGCACCGCCGCGCCTGGGACCTACTACGGCGTCGGCGTCCCGGAATCGATCGGGACCGCCACCCCCGGGACCTGCTGCGGTAGCGGAGCCCCGCGATCGGGCCGCCAGCTGCTATTTCTGTGGCCAGGCGAGACATCAAAGGGCGCGCTGCCCTGCAAGGAACACGACCTGCTCCAGCTGCAGAAAAAAAGGCCACTTCGCGAACGCCTGCAGAGGGAAAGCCACAGACGCCAGCAGTGCCTCATGTGAGTTGTGGGGTGGCCATCTTTGATCAAGGCCACAGACGCCAGCAGTGCCTCATGTGAGTTGTGAGGTGGCCATCTTTGATCAAGGCCACAGACGCCAGCAGTGCCTCATGTGAGTCGTGGGGGCGGCCATCTTCTCCGCCATTTTGTTTGCCGCACTCGGCCGCCATGTTGTCTCCAGACCCGACCACCGCCTCACCTGCCAACGACAGCAGCGCACTCAGCCATACACTGGCCTCCGTCACGCTGGACCAAGCTCTCCCGCATCATCTGTCCAGGTCCATGATGGACATCGAGGTAAACGGCCACGCCACGACCTGCTTGTTCGACAGCGGGAGCACGGAGAGTTTTATTCACCCAGACACAGTGCGCTGCTACTCCCTCACTGTCCGGCCAACGCGCCATCGGATCTCGATGGCGTCGAAGTCCCATTCAACAGACGTCAGCGGATACTGTGTGGTGACCCTGTCGGCTAGGGGCACGGAATATAAAAACTTTAAACTTCTCGTCCTGCCCCAGCTCTGCGCTGCCATCCTACTAGGGCTGGATTTCCAATGCCACCTCCAAAGTGTCACTTTGGCATACGGTGGACCCCTCCCTCCACTCACAGTCTACAACCAGCAGTTTTTAAACTGCCCGCCGCATACCACCTGCGGCCTCTCCACTCTCAAAGTCCCGCCCCCCTCCTTGTTCGCTAACCTCACCCGCGACTGTAAACCCGTCGCCACCAAGAGCAGGCGGTACAGCGCCGGGGACAGAGCTTTTATTAGCTCTGAGGTGCAGTGTCTCCTGAAGGAGGGCATCATCGAGGGGAGCACCAGCCCCTGGCGTGCCCAGGTCGTAGTCATTAAGACCGGCAATAAAAACCGCCTGGTCATCGACTACAGCCAAACCATAAACCGGTACACCCAGCTGGACGCATATCCCCTTCCCCGCATATCTGACATGGTCAACCAGATTGCACACTACCGGGTATTCTCCACCATCGACCTTAAGTCGGCCTATCACCAACTCCCTATCCGCCCTGAGGACCGCCAGTATACCGCCTTCGAGGCGAATGGCCGCCTCTACCACTTCCTTAGGGTTCCCTTCGGCGTCACCAACGGGGTTTCGGTCTTCCAAAGGGAGATGGACCGGATGGTTGACCAGAACGCGCTGCAGGCCACGTTTCCTTATCTAGATAACGTCACCATCTGCGGCCGCGACCAGCAGGACCACGATGTTAATCTGGAGAAATTCCTCCGTACGGCCCAATGGCTGAATCTCACTTACAATAAGGAGAAATGTATATTTAATACCTCGCGCCTTGCCATCCTCGGTTGCGTAGTAGAGAACGGAGTCATCAGCCCCGACCCCGAAAGAATGCGCCCCCTCATGGAGCTTCCCCTTCCCCACTGTCAAAAGGCACTGAAGAGAACCCTGGGGCTCTTCGCTTACTATGCCCAATGGGTGCCCAATTATGCGGACAAAGCCAGACCCCTCATGAAGTCCACCTCCTTCCCCCTGACAGAAGAAGCATGCGCAGCCTTCTCCCTCATAAAAGGAGACATTGCGAAGGCCACAATGCTCGCAGTGGATGAGTCCATCCCTTTCCAAGTGGAGAGCGACGCATCCGACTTCGCCCTAGCTGCAACCCTTAACCAGGCGGGGAGACCTGTGGCCTTCTTCTCAAGGACCCTCCAGGGCCCTGAGATCCGACACTCTTCTGTCGAGAAGGAGGCCCAGGCGATTGTGGAAGCGGTACGACGCTAGAGGCATTACCTGGCAGGCAAACGATTTACCCTCCTCACCGACCAGCGTTCGGTTGCTTTTATGTTTAATAACAAGCTGAGGGGCAAAATCAAGAACGACAAGATCTTGAGGTGGAGAATCGAGCTCTCCACCTACAAGTACGATATCTTGTACCGGCCGGGTAAACTCAACGAGCCCCCAGATGCTCTATCACGAGGTACATGCGCCAACGCGCAAGTTGATAGACTGCAGACCCTCCACAATGACCTCTGCCACCCCGGGGTCACTAGACTTTACCACTTCATTAAGGCCCGCAACCTGCCCTACTCCATCGAGGAGGTCAGGACCATGACCAGGAACTGCCAAGTCTGTGCCGAATGCAAACCGCATTTCTATAGGCCGGACAGAGCAAGCCTGATCAAGGCCACCCGCCCCTTCGAATGCTTGAGCATCGATTTTAAGGGGCCCCTCCTGTCCTCTGACCGTAATGTGTACTTCCTCAACATTATTGACGAATACTCCCGTTTCCCCTTTGCCATCCCCTGCCCAGACATGACCAGTACCACGGTCATCAAATGCCTGAACGACCTCTTCGCCTTGTTTGGGTTCCCGAACTATATACATAGCGACCGGGGCTCATCCTTCATGAGCGAGGAACTTCGCCAGTTCCTGCTCGCGAGAGGTATCGCTGCGAGCAGGACCACCAGCTACAACCCCCGGGGGAACGGTCAGGTGGAAAGAGAGAACGCGACAGTTTGGAAGGCCGTCCTCTTAGCCCTAAAGTCTAAGGGCCTCCCAACCTCTCGCTGGCAGGAAGTCCTCCCGGCAGCACTCCATTCCATCCGGTCACTGCTTTGTACTGCCATTAACGCCACCCCTCATGAGTAAATGTTCGTTTTCCCCAGGAAGTCGACTACGGGAACCTCGCTACCAACATGGCTGACTTCTCCGGGGCCCGTCCTGCTGCGGAAGCACGTGAGGACCCATAAAATGGACCCCCTGGTCGAGAGGGTGAACCTCCTGCACGCCAACCCCCAGTATGCCTATGTGGAATACCCAGACGGGCGGGAGGACACAGTCTCCTTGCGAGACCTCGCACCCTCGGGCACCCCTGAGACACCACCGTTATCCCCCACCACTCCCCCAAATCCAGCTCCTGTAGGCGGCATGCCGGAACCTCAGGGGCCTTCGTCGACCACGCAGACACCAGCATTAACATCGGATACGGCACCACCGCCGCCACTGCTGCGCCGGTCAGAAAGGCTTACGAGGCCTCCTGATAGACTGACATACACGAACTAGTAATACACTTCACCCCGTCGGACTCAATTTTAAACAAGGGGTGAATGTGGTAAACCACTGTTATTGTTACACTGCTGTTATCACCTACACAAGGTTACCTCTTGCCTCGCACACTGTTATACCTAGGCATACCTCAGCTGACTCCGCCCATGGCTCCGCCTGCTTGCCCAGGTATAAATGTGATTGCTTGGCTAGTATTCTTCCTTGCTGGAACCGATCACCCACGAGGGTGGGCTCTGTTATTTAGCCAATAAAAGCCTATAGTTACTATCTTAACTCGTCGCTTTTCATGGAATGAATTGATAGGTATATCAAAAGGTATTACCTGAAACGTTAACTTCACTTCTCCCCACAGGTGCGGAGCCGACTTGCTGAGAGTTTCCAGCATTTTCGGTTTTTGCTTCAGGTGTTTTGATAATGACTCTACAGTCAATTCATTTACCCCGTCTGTAATCAAGAAATCTTTGTTATTAATTCCCAGAACACGACTCGAGAGGAAAGGAGATGGGGCGACAACTTGCAAGGACAGAGGGGTCAAGGGTGGGTGTTTTGAGCAGAGGGGTGATGATGGCAGATTTGAATGGGAGGGGGACAGTGGCGGAGGAGAGGGAACCATTGACAATATCAGCTAGCGTGGGGGTTAGGAAGGGGAAGTGGGTGGTCAGCAGCTGTGGGAATAAGGCCGAGAAAACAGGAGGTGGGTGTATCTCCAATACCACAAATAATGAAGCAACCTATTCTGCACCTTCATCTCTGTCCCCTTACCTTGACCAGCAACAAATCCCTTCACTTAAATATCGCTATGTGCTGTTCTTGTGATACTCCTTCAAAACTAGATTTAAAAAACAGCCATCCAATGGGAATGGCAAGATCACAAGGCACTACAGATTAAAAAGGCCATTCAGCCCATCTCAATTCATGCATCCAGAAAACCCCCACTTTCTCCCATCGATGCATCCAATTGTTCCTTAAAATGATTCCAGGGTTTTCTTTCCACCAATCCCTGGAAGTCCAAACCAAGTGTTGGTCATTCTCAGCATGAAGAAGAACTCATCAGTCCCAATGTTACCTTTTACTAGTTTGAACCTTTTTCCTCTCGTTATACTCGCACTTTAATTTAAAACTGTATTCTGAATTAAGCTTTTCCATACCATTTACATTTTTTTATACCTTTAGCAAACCTTCTGTCAAAGGCCTCCTTTCCTAGCTGAAAAGCCCATAAAACCCCATGTCAGCTGTGGCTCAGTGGGCAGCACCCTCGCCTCGGAGTCAGAGGGCTGTGGGTTCAAGTCCCACTCCAGAGACTCGAGCACAAAAAATCTAGGCTGACACTCCAGTGCAGTGCTGAGGGACTGCTGCACTGTCAGAGGTGCCGTCTTTCGGATGAAACATTAAACCCTATCTCTCCTCTCAAGTGGATGTAAAAGATGGCACTATTTCAAAGAGCAGGGGAGTTATCCCCAGTGTGCTGGGGCCAATATTTATCCCTCAATCAGCATCTAAAGAAGCCAGTTTATCTGGTCATTATCACATTGCTGTGTGTGGGAGCTTGCTGTGCACAAATTGGCTGCCGCGTTTCCTACATTACAACAGTTAATAAACTTCAAACAGTACTTCATTGGCTGTGAAGCGCTTTGGGATGTCCGGTGGTCGTGAAAGACGCTAAATAAATGCAAGTCTTTCTTTTCTTTCAAAACAGGCAAGAATGAGTATTAAAATTATATTAAAAGGAAAAACCTCTGCACAATAAATAGACTCCAGTCTGTCTTAAATAGTCCCAAATGGACTTTCTAATAGCATTCCCTAGATAACAATTTTCACCACACTTCAAAAGTTTCTCATTCTGAGAGGCTTTTTCAGGTGATAAAGCAATATACAAATGCAATTTTTGTCAGTCGGGGCTCAGTGGGCAGCACTCTTGCCTTTGAGTCAGAAGGTTGTGTGTTCAAGTCCCACTCCAGGGACTTGAGCACAAAATCTAGGCTGACACTCCAGGGCAGGACTGAGGGAGTGCTGCACAGTCGGAGGTGCCACCCTTCGGATGAGACGTTAAACCAAGGCCATAAGAGCAGGGGGAGTTCTCTCCGGTGTCCTGGCCAATATTTATCCCTCAACCAACATCACTTAGAATATATTATCTGGTCATTATCACATTGCTATTTATGGGATCTTGCTGTGTGCAAATTGGCTGCCGCATTTCCTGCAGTTCAACGGTGGCTACAGTTCAAAAGTACTTCAATAACTTTAAAGTGCTTTGGAACATCCTGAGGTGGTGAAAGTCTTTCTTTTCTTATTATCTAGCAGACTGACAGCCACCAGTCCAATGGAGCTCCTGTCACAAAATATTCTTGGTCAGGAAATTTCAACTTTTTGACTGAAGATTTTGTTTTGTATTTTTGGAATAATCTTGAAGCTTATTTTCTTTGTCTGTTAGTGAGATGCACAAGGGTGATGGATTTCCGACTTACCAAACAAATACTAAACCAGAGGGCCAGGAACTACAAATGGCCTGTCCGTCACCTGAACAAATATTATTGAAAAGTTCTGACCCGGCAAAGAGACGCTACGCAATACCTGGTGTGTGTTCAGCCAAACATTTTGTCAAGAAGATTAATCCCGTCACCAAAGGGCACCCAGCATGCTGAAACATGATGATGACTAATAGGCCAATCTGCTTCACTGTCATGCCCGTAAACAATAGTATTTAATCCTTCGCTCTGGATGTCCCCATCAGAAAAAGATTTCACCAGTTCAATGTCATGAATAACTTGGATCTTGGCAAATTCCATGACATTTGTTAATGTTCAATTGCACAGTCAGCATGCACCCAGCCAGCTCAACGATGTTCAAACTAGCTAGCTGAAAAACTGCATTTTAGGGAAATATTGCAAGAGTTTTCAGAATTAAAAAATTTCAGCTTTAAAAACTATTTTATAGACAGACTAAATATTTTCATAATGATTAGTTCCATCTACATCATCCAGAAAAGGATTTGCATCTATTTGGCTCTTTTATCACCTCTCAAAACACAATGAAGTTCTTTCAGTCAATGTCCCAAACTCCTCCATCACCATCCCTGGGTATGTCCTGTCCCACCAGCAGGACAGACCCACCAGAGGTGGCAGCACAGTGGTATACAGTCGGGAAGGAGTGGTCCTGGGAGTTCTCAACATTGACTGTGGACCCCATGAAGTCTCCTGGCTTCAGGTCAAGCATGGGCAAGGAAACCTCCTGCTGATTACCACCTACCGCCCTCCCTCAGCTGATGAATCAGTACTCCTCCATGTTGAACACCACTTGGAAGAAGCACTGAGAGTAACAAGGGCACAGAATGTACTCTGGGTGGGGGGCTTCAATGTCCATCACCAAGAGTGGCTCGGTAGCACCACTACTGACCGAGCTGGCCGAGTCCTGAAGGACATAGCAGCCAGTCATGGCCTGCAACAGGTGGTGAGAGAACCAACATGAGGGAAAACCTACTTGAGCTCGTCCTCACCAATCTACTGTCGCAGATATATCTATCCATGACAATACTGGTAGCAGTGACCACCGCACAGTCATTGTGGAGATGAAGTCCCGCCTTCACACTGAGGACACCCTCCATCGTGTTGTGTAGCACGACCACTGTGCTAAATGGCTTAGATTCAGGACAGATCTAGCAGCTCAAAACTGGGCATCCATGAGGCGCTGTGGGCCATCAGCAGCAGCAGAATTGTATTTCACCACAATCTGTAACCTCATGGCCCGGCATATCCCTCAATCTACCATTACCATCAAGCCAGGAGACGAACCTGGTTCAATAAGGAGTGTAGAAGAGCATGCCAGGAGCAGCACCAGGCGTACCTAAAAATGAGGTGCCAACCTGGGGAAGCTGCAACACAGGACTACATGCATGCTAAACAGCGGAAGCAGCATGCTATTGACAGCGCTAAGCGATCCCACAATCAACGGATCAGATCAAAGCTCTGCAGTCCTGCCACATCCAGTTGTGAATGGTGGTGGACCATTAAACAACTAACGGGAGGAGGAGGCTCCATGAATATCCCCATCCTCAATGATGGTGGAGCCCAGACAAGGCTGAAGCGTTTGCAACCATCTTCAGCCAGAAGTGCGAGTAAATGATCCATATCGGCCTACTCCTGAGGTCCCCAACATTACAGAAGCCAGTCTTCAGCCAATTCGATTCACTCCATGTCATGTCACGAAACGGCTGAGCGCACTGGATACAGCAAAGGCTGTGGGCCCCGACAATATCCCGGCTGTCGTGCTGAAGACTTGTGCTCCAGAATTAGCTGCGCCTCTAGCCAAACTGTTCCGGTACAGCTACAACACTAGCATCTATCCAACAATGTGGAAAACTGCCCAGGTATGTCCTGTCCACAAAAATCAGGACAAATCCAATCCAGCCAATTACTGCCCCATCGGTTTACTCTCAATCATCAGCAAAGTGATGGAAGGTGTCAGCAACAGTGCTATCAAGCGGCACTTACTCACCAATAACCTGCTCACTGATGCCACTTTGGGTTCCGCCAGGACCACTCGGCTCCAGACCTCAATACAGCCTTGGTCCAAACATGGACAAAGGAGCTGAATTCCAGAGGTGAGGCGAGAGTAACTGCCCTTGACATCAAGACAGCATTTGACCGAGTCTGGCATCAAGGAGCCCTAGTAAAAGATGCACTGCAGCAACTCGCCATGGCTTCTTTGGCAGCATCTCCCAAACCCGCGACCTCTCCCACCTAGAAGGACGAGGGCAGCAGGCGCATGGGAACACCACCACCTCCAAGTTCCCCTCCAAGTCACACGCCATCCTGACTTGGAAATATATCGCCGATCCTTCATCGTCGCTGGGTCAAAATCCTGGAACTCCCTCCCTAACAGCACTGTGGGAGCACCTTCACCACACGGACTGCAGCGGTTCAAGAAGGCGGCTCACCACCACCTTCTCAAGGGCAATTAGGGATGGGCAATAAATGCTGGCCTTGCCAGCGATGCCCACATCCCAGGAACAAATTTTTTAAACTTCTGAAGTGCAGCTGCTTCTGTCATGTAGCCAATGGCGACAGCACAGGAAGATCCCACAAACAGCAGTGGGATGGATGTGGACTCCAGCAACCATGAGAGGTGTCTGCTGTTCTTCACATGGTGCAATGGGATCATTAACGTTCACATGAACCATCAGATGGTGCTTTAAGTTCTCATCCCCCAAAAAAAGAGACAGTAACTTTGGCAAGACAGCGCTCCCGCACTAACCCACTCGAGTGTCAGCCCAGACTGTGTGTTCAGGTCCTGGAATGGGTTTGAACCCACAGGGGGAGACTTCCAACTGCCGGTTGCTGCCTTCTTGTCTGAAAAACAAGCGTCAGTGATTGAAAGTCTAGTGGGCACCCATTGGCCCACCTGAATACACTTTAAATTAGCAGCCGCACTTCCACCCAAAACAGGCGAGAGGCTGTTTAGATATGCAAATCAGGACCCTCTGCCAATTGTCCGACCCTGATTGCTACTTTCAAAGTAATACGTGCGAAGCCAGTGCCACTTCACCCGCCATTGACCGGCCTCACCGATGATCCTTCGAGGGACCACTGGAGACCTCTTCCAAAAAGGTAAGATTTTGTGGGGCCAGGATGAGCAGGAGTGTAATATTTATGATAATAAGGAAAGGACTTTGCAGGACCCAGTCAGACCATCAAAGACTCAATGGGTAGAGAGTTGTTTTGGGCGGCAGCGGAACATGTGCGGTGTGGCATCAGCTGCCTGTGATGCGCTGTGAACAGAATATTGGGTGGGACGTACAACGGGCAGCTAATGCCGAACCTTGTCCTAAAAGCGTGCAACAGTGCCGTCCATTCACTTTCACTACAGCCTCATGATACTGGTCCTGGACCAGCAATATCTCATGAACTACACCCCCAGGCCCTTCGCTCATTCCGCAGCATTGAGTGGGCAATCCTGCCGTGTAGAAAATGCCCAGAATTACCCCGGCCCAAAACCCATCCACTGAACCTGTCCACATTGAAAGAGATCTGCCACACACTCACCCATTCATAGAAACATAGAAGATAGGAGCAGGAGTAGGCCATTCGGCCCCTCGAGCCCGCTCCGCCATTCAGTGAGATCATGGCTGATCATCCAAATTCAGTACCCTGTTCCTGCCTTCTCTCCATATCCCTTGATCCCTTTAGCCTTAAGAAATATATCCAACTCCTTCTTGAATATATTTAATGAATTGGCCTCTACTGCCTTCTTTGGCAGAGAATTCCACAGGTTCACCACTCTCTGGGTGAAGAAATTCCTCCTCATCTCTGTCCTAAATGGCTTACCCCTTATCCTTAGACTGTGACCCCTGGTTCTGGAATCTCCGACCATCGGGAACATCCTTCCAGCATCTAGTCTGTCTAGTCCTGTTAGAATTTTATAAGTTTCGATGAGATCCCCTCTCATTCTTCTAAACTCCAGCGAGTATAAGCCCAATCGACACAATCTCTCCTCATACGTCATTCCTGCCATCCCAGGTATCAGTCTGGTGAATCTTCGCTGCACTCCTTCCATGACAAGAACATACTTCCTCAGATAAGGCAACCAAAACTGCACACAATACTCAAGATGTGGCCTCACCAAGGCCCTGTACAACTGCAGCAAGACATCCTTGTTCCTGTACTCAAACCCTCTCGCTACGAAGGCCAACATACCATTTGCCTTCTTAACTGCCTGCTGCAGCTGCATGCTTACTTTCAGCGACTGGTGCACAAGGACGCCCAGGTCTCGTTGCGCTTCCCCTTCTCCCAATCTATTGCCATTTAGGTAATAACCTGCCTTCCTGTTTTTGACACCAAAGTGGATAACCTTGCATTTATCCACGTTATATTGCATCTGCCATGCTTCTGCCCAATCACCCAACCTGTCCAAATTATACTGGAGGTTCTCGGCATCCTCCTCACAGCACACACGCCCACCCAGCTTTGTGGCATCTGCAAACTTGGAGATATTACATCTAGTTCCCTCGTCCAGATCATTAACATATATTGTGAATAGCTGGGGTCCAAGGACCGATCCCTGCGGTACCCGACTAGTCACTGCCTGCCACTCGGAAAAAGAGGCGTTTATTCCAACACTTTGCTTTCTGTCTGCCAACCAGTTCTCTATCCAAGTCAATACCTTGCCCCCAATCCCATGTGCCTTAATTTTACATGCTAATCTCTTATGCAGGACCTCATCGAAAGCCTTTTGAAAATCCAAATACACCACATCCACTGGTTCTCCCTTATCTATTTTACCAGTTACATCCTCAAAAAATTCCAGTAGATTAGTCAAGCACGATTTACCTTTTGTAAAGCCATGTTGACTTTGTTCAATCCGGTCACTTTTTTCCCAAGTGGTCTGCTATTACATCCTTTATAATGGACTCTAGCATTTTCCCCACTACCGATGTCAGGCTTACCGGTCTGTAATTCCCCGTTTTCTCTCTACCACCCTTTTTGAACAGTGGGGTAACATTAGCTACCTGTCAATCCATGGGTACTGTTCCAGAGTCTATCGAATTTTGGAAGATGACCAGCAATGCATCTACTATTTCCAGGGCCACTTCCTTAAGTACCCTAGGATGTAGATTATCAGGCCCTGGAGATTTATCGGCCTTCAATCCCATCAATTTCCCTAACACCATTTCCCTACAAATACTGATTATCATTTCCTCCCTTTCATTAGACCCTATGTTCCCCAACATCTTTGGGAGGTTATTTGTGTCCTCCTTTGTGAAGACAGAACCAAAGTATGTATTTAATTGGTCTGCCATTTCTTTGTTCCCAGTTATAAATTCCCCTGATTCTGACTGCAAGGGACCTACGCTTGACTTCATCATTCTTTTTCTCATCACGTATCTATCTCTTCACATATCTATAAAAGCTTTTAGTCAGTTTTTATGTTCCCTGCAAGCTTACTCTCATACTCTATTTTCCCCCTCTTAATTAATCCCTTTGTCCTCCTTTGTTGGATCCTAAACTGCTCCCAATCCTCAGGTTTACTGCTTTTTCTGGCCAATTTATATGTCCTCTCCTTGGATCTTATGCCATCCCTAATTTCCGTTGTTAGCCACGGTTGAGTCACCTTTTTTGTTTTATTTTTATGCCAAACAGGGATGAACAAATTCTGTAGTTCATCCATGTGATCTTTGAATGTTTGCCATTGCCCATCCACTATCAACCCTTTGAGTGACATTCCCCAATCAATCCTACCCAACTTGCACCTCATACCATCGTAGTCTCCCTTATTTAAATTCAGGACCCTAGTCTCTGAGTCAACTATTTCACTCTCCATCTTAATGAAGAATTCTATCATATTATGATCGCTCCGACCCAAGGGGCCTCGCACAACAAGATTGCTAATTAATCCTTTCTCATTACATAATACTCAGTCTAAGATGGCCTGATCTCTAGTTGGTTCCTCGACATATTGGTCCAGGAAACCATCCCGTATACACTCCAGGAATTCCTCCTCCACAGTATGGTTACTAATTTGGTTGGCCCAATCTATATGTAGATTAAAGTCACCCATGATAACTGCTGTGCCCTTATTGCACGCTTCTCTAATTTCCCATTTAATGCCATCCCCGACCTCTGCATTACTGTTGGGAGGTCTATATACCACTCCCACTAACGTTTTCTTCCCCTTGGTATTTCTCAGTTCTACCCATACAGATTCCACATCATCAGAGCTAATATCCTTCCTTACAATTTTATTAATCCCCTCTTTAACCAGCAATGCTACCCCACCTCCTTTTCCTTTCTGCCTATCTTTCCTGAATATTGAATACCCCTGGATGTTGAGTTCCCAGCCTTGGCCATCCTTCAGCCACGTTTCCGTAATCCCAATCATATCATATTCGTTTACCTCTATTTGTGCAGCTAATTCATCCACCTTATTACGAATGTTCCTCGCATTAAGACACAAAGCCTTCAGGCTTGTTTTTTTAACGCTCTTAGATCTTTTAGAATTATTATTTACTGTGGCCATGTTTGATTTAAACCCTTGATTTCTCTGACTGCCACTTTTGTTTTTCTCCTTCCTGTCTTTTGCTTTTATCCTTGTTTCCCTTTCCTCTGTCTCCCTGCTCAGGTTCCCAACCCCCTTCCATTTTAGTTTAAACCCTCCCCCACAGCACTAGCAAACACTCCCCCAGGACTTCGGTCCCGGCCCTGCCCAGGTGCAAACCATCCGGTTTGAACTGGTCCCACCTCCCCCAGAACCGGTTCCAATATCCCAGGAACTTGAATCCCTCCCCCTGGCACCATTCCTCTAGCCACGTATTCATCTGAAATATCCTTCTATTTCTACTCTGACTAGCACTTGGCACTGGTAGCAATCCTGAGATTACTACCTTTGAGGTCCTGTTTTTTAATTTACCTCCTAACTCCCTATATTCAGCTTTTAGGACCTCATCCCATTTTTCACCTATATCGTTGGTACCTATATGCACCACGACAACTGGCTGTTCACCCTCCCCTTCCAAAATGTTCTGCAGCCGCTCCGAGACATCCTTGACCCTTGCACCAGGGAGGCAACACACCATCCTGGAGTCTCGTTTGCAGCTGCAGAAACGCCTATCTATTCCCCTTACAATAGAATCCCCTATCACTATAGCTCTCCCCCGCTTTTTCCTCCCGTCCTGTGCAGCAGAGCCACCCCTGGTGCCAGGAATTTGGCTGCTGCTGCCTTCCCCTGGTAAGCCATCCCCCCCATCAGTATCCAAAGCGGTATATCTGTTTGAGAGGGGGATGGCCACAGGGGACCCCTGCACTACCTGCCTGTGCCTACTACTCTGCCTGTTGGTCACCCGTTCCCTTTCTGCCTGTGCCACCTTTACCTGCGGTGTGACCAACTGATTAAATGTGCTATTCACGACGTCCTCAGCATCGCAAATGGTCCAGTATGTATCCAATCGCTGCTCCAGCACCCCAATGTGGTCTGCCAGTAGCTGCAACTGGACACACTTCCTGCACACGTAGTTGTCAGGGACACAGGAAGTGTCCCTGAGTTCCCACAAAGCGCAGGAGGAGCATACCATGGCACCGGGCTGTCCTGCCATGACTTACCCTTTAATTAATTGAAATTAAATTAAATCAAATCAATCCCATCAATTACACTACAGATAAATGATATATTTTAGGGCCCTGGTTTACCAACAGTCCCCGCTACACCACAGAGACCCTAGAAACTATAAACCACAGAGTTAGAGTTAAAAAAAGAGAGAAATACTCACCAACCAATCACTTACCTGCTTTCTGGTGATGTCACACTTCGATTACTTTTTACTTCTCTCCCTCTCGGAGATTGGAGATTAGTAAACCTACCTGAGTCTCTGGGGGCCTTTTAAAGCCTCGCCGCTTGCGTTTCCCACCGCTGCCGCTGCTGCTGATGCTCTGAGGCCTACCTGGTCTCTGGGGGCCTTTTACAGCCTCGCCACTCGCGTTTCCCGCCACTGCCGCTGACGCTCTAAGGCCTACCGGAGTCTCTGGGGGCCTTTTAAAACCTCGCCGCTCGCGATTCCTGCCGCCGCCGCTGACGCTCTCTCAAACCATCTAGATTGTCATACCATACAATGAACAGTAATATCAAACTCCTGTCTCTGACCATAACTCATGACTAGCTGAGCTCATCCTGCTCCTGAATATAAATCCTATTCATGGCTTTTCATTATCTGCCCGTGTGACAGCTAACCCTTTTCATCCGGACGGTCACTTTGAAGATTTTTCTTCCATTATGTATGTGACATCATCAAGAACCACATCAGGAGGAGAGATTTTGCACATGCATGATAACATGTGCATTACTCATAGAAGAAATTGAATTTATACAACAACTTACCACTTTTCTCACAGATGTCGGAAAGCTCTCGGCATACAACGATTTGTACGGGTGACTTTGGACCTCTGATTCTCAAAGCTCGCCACCACTGGGGATTTGCCTCGCCTCGTGTCTGGGTCTGTTGTAGACTCATTGATAGAGAGTGATCGCTGTGATTGGTCAACAACTCCATTATCGTTGGATCATGTGACTACCAGGATGGAAGAAGGAGAACGAGGTGGACCTTGGGTTTTTTGTGTTCAGCAATTCCTATGTTTCCATTGGCTTTTGGTTCGAAGTGCAGTCACTGTTATGCAAGGAGTCATGACTGCCATTTTGCACCCAGCAATGCCCCACAGACATTAAGATGTCTGCATCCCGTTAATCTATTTTTGGTGGTGCTGATTGAGGGAAGAACTTCAAGTCAATGGGAGAACTCCCTGCTCTTCTTCAAATAATGCTTCACCATCCCATCTGACCAGGCAGCCTGGACCTAAATTTAACATTTCACCTTATGGGCAGCACTTCTGACAAAAGGAAACACCTCCTCAACGCTGCACTGAAGTTTCAGCCTAGCCCTTGTCCTGGAGCGAGGCTCCAGCCCACAACCTCCTGATACAGAGGTGGGCGTGCTGTCAATCAAACAAACCCATACAGGCGTGAATCAAACTGCAGTGATTGTGTAGTTGCCGGGTGTGTCCAGGTGCGAAGGGATCTGAGATGGATTTTTTTGTTGCTTAACAATTCACCTGCAAGGTTGATCTCCACGCTGAGACACTGCATGCCC
Source organism: Somniosus microcephalus (assembly GCF_052327205.1). Classification (NCBI taxonomy): domain Eukaryota; kingdom Metazoa; phylum Chordata; class Chondrichthyes; order Squaliformes; family Somniosidae; genus Somniosus; species Somniosus microcephalus. The sequence continues at coordinate 79,913,010 of NC_141006.1, read as the reverse complement.
ATAGATCAGGAAAAAATTTGAGCAAATTAATATCTGGTCGGCAAACACTAGAACATTGTGGCATTTCAACTCCGAGCCTGGGGTCGTCTTTGAAATTTAACAGTCAGTGTTTATTCGCTGCTAGACAGTAGACTGCAAGGGCTGAAGGATAATATTGGTACAAAACTTCAGCGTCTAGAGAGAGTAAACAACATTATTGTACATTTTTGTCATTTAATGCTGTGCCGTTTAATGTTGTTCAATGTACTATAGAGTGAGCTAAATAGCTGGTGCATGAACAGAGAGACCTGGGGGTATGTGTGCACAAATCATTGAAGGTGGCAGGGCAGGTTGAGAAAGCGGTTAAAAAAGCTTACGGGATCCTGGGCTTCATAAATCGAGGCATAGAGTACAAAAGCAAGGAAGTTATGATAAACCTTATAAAACACTGGTTCGGCCTCAACTGGAGTATTGTGTCCAATTCTGGGCACCGCACTTTAGGAAGGATGTGAAGGCCTTAGAGAAGGTGCAGAGATTTACAAGAATGATTCCAGGGATGATGGACTTCAGTTACTTGGATAGACTGGAGAAGCTGGGGTTGTTCTCTCCTTAGAGCAGAGAAGGTTGAAAGGAAATTTGATAGAGGTGTTCAAAATCATGAGGGGTCTGGACAGAGTAGATAGAGAGAAACCGTTCCCATTGGCAGAAGGGTCGAGAACCAGAGGACACAGATTTAAGGTGATTGGCAGAAGAACCAAAGACGACATGAGGAAAAACTTTTTTACGCAGCGAGTGGTTAGGATCTGGAATGCACTGCCTGAGAGGGTGGTGGAGGCAGATTCAATTGTGGCTTTCAAAAGGGAGTTGGAGAAGTACCTGAAGGAAAAAAATTTGCAGGGCTACGGGGAAAGGGCGGGGGAGTGGGACTAGCTGAAGTGCTCCTGCAGAGAGCCGGCACGGGCTCGACGGGCCGAATGGCCTCCTTCTGTGCTGTAACTATTCTATGATTCTAAGTGTTTCCTAACTTCTCTCCTGAATATACACACAAACACAAAACAGATCTGCTTTGGTGCCAATCAGCACGCCGACTAGTTGTTGGAAAGGAGAAGGTATTTAAAGTACAGATCAGTCTCCACGGTACGATAGCCCGAACCCTAACCCGAACCCTAACCCTAACCCTAACGAGTGAGTATTTCATGTTTCATTACAGCGAGATGTTTTGATGAATATACACCAGATAAATGTATCTCTTATGATAACAGAATCAGAGAATGATACAGCCTGTGCCGGCTCTTTGAACGAGCTCTCCAATTAGTCCCACTCCCCCTGCTCTTTCCCCACAGCCCTGCAAATTTCTCCTTTTCAACTATTTATCCAATCTGCTTTAGAAAGTAGCTATTGAATCTGCTTCCACCGCCCTTTCAAGCAGTGTATAAACCAGTATTTCAATGATTAAGGTTGAGAAATCCCCTCTCTTCCTTCACCCCCCCGCCATCCTCGTCAGTTCCCAGCTGAAGTGGTGGAAGTTACAGGACAGAAGTGAATGAAGGGCAGGAACATTCAGCATGGTTAGAATCACATATTTAAAAGAAAAACGTTGCGGTTTGTAATTATAGGGTGCTGTGATCTCGCCAATCTCGGGCCTTATGCCCAGGGGCAGAGCAATTCTCTGTCCTGTTGTTCTCTTTCTATATGAAAAATAAAAAAGTTTATACTTGAGCTTTACTTATATACTCTGTTGCTACTAAAGTGGAAACTTGCACCAATGAGGGCACGGTGAAAACATGTCACCCAATCAACTGTCTTTGCTTTTTAAACAGGTTGATTAAACAAAATTATCAGTAGCACAAATTAACTCTGCAGTTTTCATCAGCTCCCCCAGTGTCCAATCACTAATTGCAGGGATATAAAATATACATGAATGAGCCCTCCCAGCACAAACAGAATGGAGCAACAAACATCATTATTCCTTGGGCACAAATCAATTGCAGAACTAGAAATTCCAGCAATCGTAGAAAGGCTTTACTGCTTCCAGCCTGCTTGGCATTCGAGTGTGAATTTATTGCTTTGGTCAGAGTGACCTTGAAAAATTCAATCCGCAAGTGAGATTCATATGTTTAATGTGATAAAATTTTAACATTATTAACTTTATCTCTTAGCCTGCTCCAGAATAAATAAATTGCTATTCAGTTGCTGCTCTGTGCCGTATATGAAATATCGTACCGTGATGAACGAAGACATGCTAATGAATTCTATAAATAATGTCAGTGATATTGCTTATTGATTTCTAGTTCTCAAGTGTATATGCAAAGTAAAATGTTTTGTATTCACGTATTGGTCACCCTCAGAAAGGAATTCCATTCAGATACCCCTATTATCAGGATTTCACTCAGATGCCGTGGGTGGTTCTGCTGCACAGGGCGGGAGGAAAAAGAGCAGGTAGAGCTATAGTGATAGGGGATTCTATTGTAAAGGGAATAGAGAGGCATTTCTGCGGCCGCAAACGAGACTCCAGGATGGTGTGTTGCCTCCCTGGTGCAAGGGTCAAGGATGTCTCGGCGCAGCTGCAGGGCACTCTGGAGGGGGAGGGTGAACAGCCAGTTGTCGTGGTGCATATAGGTACCAACGATATAGGTAAAAACCAGGATGAGGTCCTAAAAGCTGAATATAAGGAGTTAGGAGGTAAATTAAAAAATAGGACCTCAAAAGGTAGTAATCTCAGGATTGCTACCAGTGCCACCTGCTAGTCAGAGTAGAAATAGAAGGATATTTCAGATGAATACATGGCGAGAGGAATGGTGCAAGGGGGAGGGATTCAAATTCCTGGGACATTGGAGCTGGTTCTGGGGGAGGTGGGACCAGTACAAACTGGACGGTTTGCACCTGGGCAGGACCGGGAACGATGTCCTAGGAGAAGTGTTTGCTAGTGCTGTTGGGGAGGGTTTAAACTAAAATGACAGGGGATTGGGAACCTGTGCAGGGAGACAGAGGAAAGGGAAGCAAGGATAGAAGCAAAAGACAGGAAGGAGAAAAGCAAAAGTGGCAGTCAGAGAAATCAAGGGTTTAAATCAAACATGGCTACAGTAAATAATAATTCTAAAAGGTCTAAGAGTGTTAAAAAAACAAGCCTGAAGGCTTTGTGTCTTAATGCGAGGAGCGTTCATAATAAGGTGGATGAATTAGCTGCTCAAATAGATGTAAACGGATAGGATTTAATTGGGATTACGGAAACATGGCTCCAGGGTGACCAAGGCTGGGAATTCAACATCCAGGGGTATTCAATATTCAGGAAAGACAGGCAAAAAGGAAAAGGAGGTGGGGTAGCATTGCTGGTTAAAGAGGAGATTAACACAATTGTAAGGAAGGATATTAGCTTTGATGATGTGGAATCTGTATGGGTAGAGCTGAGAAATGTCAAGGGGCAGAAAACATTAGTGGGAGTTGTATTCCGACCCCCAAACAGTAAGGCGGAGGTTGGGGATGGCAGTAAACGGGAAATTAGAGACACGTGCAATAAGGGCACAGCAGTTATCATGGGTGACTTTAATCTACATATAGATTGGGCTAACCAAATTAGTAGCAATACTGTGAAGGAGGAATTCCTGGAGTGTATACGGGATGGTTTCCTGGACCAATATGTCGAGGAACCAACGAGGGATCAGGCCATCTTAGACTGGGTAATATGTAATGAGAAAGGATTAATTAGCAATCTTGTTGTGCGAGGCCCCTTGGGGCGGAGCGATCATAATATGATCGAATTCTTCATTAAGATGGAGCATGAAGTAGTTGACACAAAGACTAGGGTCCTGAATTTAAATAAAGGAAACTATGATGGTATGAAGCACGAGTTGGCTAGGATGGATTGGGGAATGTTACTTAAAGGGTTGACGGTGGATAGACAATGGCAAACATTTAAAGATCGCATGGATGAACTACAGAATTTGTTCATCCCTGTTTGGCATAAAAATAAAACAAAGAAGGTGACTCAACCGTGGCTAACAAGGGAAATTAGGGATAGCATAAGATCCAAGGAGACGACATATAAATTGGCCAGAAAAAGCAGCAAACCTGAGGATTGGGAGCAGTTTAGGATTCAGCAAAGGAGGACAAAGGGATTAATTAAGAGGGGGGAAATAGAGTATGAGAGTAAGCTTGCAGAGAACATAAAAACTGACTGTAAAAGCTTCTATAGATACGTGAAGAGTAAAAGATTGGTGAAGTCAAGCGTAGGTCCCTTGCAGTCAGAATCAGGGGAATTTATAATGGAGAACAAAGAAATGGCAGACCAATTAAATACATACTTTGGTTCTGTCTTCACAAAGGAGGACACAAATAACCTCCCAGAGATGTCGGGGAACATAGGGGGAGAAATTGGGTAAGTAGCGCCACTTGTTAGCGCCTAAAGAGGCAGGCAGTGGCTGTAGCGCCACTGGCTGCGCCTCCCGCGATATTGAGTTGGGGCAATAATGGTGGCGTTAGTCTTTTGTGCTGCGCCGCCACCGATGATGTCGTCGGTGTGCGCAGTGCCCCATTCGCGATATTTGGTAGCGAACGCCGCAGTTGCGCCATTCGCTACCCGCGCCCGGTTCACGGGGCCTTACTGTGCCAGCAGCGGCGCAAGTTAAGGTGGAGATGCCTCCATCCCCAGCCTCTTAACCCCCCACGCAACCCCCGCGGCATTGCCGGCTGTTTCCCGAGAGCCCGGCACTTCTCCTTGGTGCCGGGCTCGTTTGCCGGCACTCGCGATCGGGGAAGGCCTACCGTACCGCAGCGTGCCGTGCCGCAGCGTGTGGCGCTGTGGCACGTTGCGCTGCAATATTCAGTTTCAGCGCCCTAAGAGGGACACGGAGCGCCTTGAGCCTCACCCAGTGTCCCTCGAGGGGCAATGAAACTGAATATCGGATGATCGCTGAAGCCGCGAACGCTGCGCTAAATCCTGTGCTCAGATGACTTTTGCGCCACTTTGGCGCCCCAACCCAATTTCTAGGCCTTAGAGTCTAATGAGAGAGAGGAACTGAATGAAATCAGTATTTGTAGGGAAATGGTGTTAGGGAAATTGATGGGATTGAAGGCCGATAAATCCCCAGGGCCTGATAATCTACATCTTAGGGTACTTAAGGAAGTGGCCCTAGAAATAGTAGATGCATTGCTGGTCATCTTCCAAAATTCTATAGACTCTGGAACAGTTCCCATGGATTGCAGGGTAGCTAATGTAACCCCACTATTCAAAAAAGGTGGTAGAGAGAAAACGGGGAATTATAGGCCGGTAAGCCTGACATCGGTAGTGGGGAAAATGCTAGAGTCCATTATAAAAGATGTAATAGCAGAGCGCTTGGAAAACAGTGACAGGATCGGGCAAAGTCAACATGGATTTACAAAAGGTAAATCATGCTTGACTAATCTACTGGAATTTTTTGAGGCTGTAACTGGTGACCATAATATGGTAACATTTAAGGTGGTCATGGAAAAGGACAGGAATGGGCCGGAAATAAAGGTTCTAAATTGGGGGGAAGGCCGATTTTAATAGGATAAGGCAGGATCTGGCCAAAATGGACTGGGATCAGCTACTTGTAGGAAAATCCGCATCAGAGCAATGGGAGGCTTTCAGAAGGGAGATTGAGATCATACAATGGCAACATGTTCCCGTAAAGGTCAAGAGTGGTTCCAAAAACCACAGGGAACCTTGGATGTCAGGGGATATACGAGAATGGATTAGGAAAAAAAGGAGGGCTTTTGGTAGATACAAAAGGCTAAAGACAGAGGAAGCCCTAGGGGAGTACAAAAAGTGCAGGGGGATACTTAAAAAAGAAATTAGGAGATCAAGGAGGGGCCATGAAATAACACTGGCGAGCAAAATAAAGGAAAATCCTAAGATGTTTTATAAGTATATTAAGGGTAAGAGGATAACCAGGGAAAAAATAGGGCCCATTAGGGACAAAAGTGGCAATCTGTGTGTGGAGCCGGAAGATGTAGGAGGGGTTCTAAATGAATTTTTTGCATCTGTCTTCACTATGGAGAAGGACGATGTAGACATAGAAATAGGGCGGGGGTACTGCGATATGCTCGAACATATTAACATCGAGAGGGAGGAGGTATTGGCGGTTTTAGCTGGCCAAAAAATGGATAAATCCCCAGGCCCGGATGAAATGTATCCCAGGCTGCTGTGTGAGGCAAAGGAAGAGATTGCGGGGGCTCTAACACATATATTCAGGACCTCTCTGGCCACAGGGGATGTGCCAGAGGACTGGAGAACCGCTAATGTAGTACCATTATTCAAGAAGGGTAGTAGGGAAAAACCGGGGAACTACAGGCCAGTGAGCCTAACATCAGTGGTAGGAAAATTATTGGAAAAAATTCTGAGGGACAAAATTTGTCTCCACTTGGAGAGGCAAGGATTAATCAGGGATAGTCAACATGGCTTTGTCAAGGGAAGATCATGTCTGACTAATTTGATTGAATTTTTTGAGAGGGTGACTAGGTGTGTGGATGAGGGTAACGCAGTGGATGTGGTATACATGGATTTCAGTAAGGCCTTCGATAAAGTCCCGCACAGGAGACTGGTCAAGAAGGTAAGAGCCCATGGAATCCAGGGTGCCTTGGCACATTGGATACAAAACTGGCTTAGTGGCAGAAGGCAGAGGGTGATGGTCGAAGGTTGTTTTTGTGACTGGAAGCCTGTGGCCAGTGGGGTACCACAGGGATCGGTGCTGGGTCCCTTGCTGTTTGTGGTCTACATTAATGACTTGGATATGAATGTAAAAGGTATGATCAGTAAGTTCGCGGATGATACAAAAATTGGTAGGGTGGTGAATAGCGAGGAGGGTAGCCTCAGTCTGCAGGACGATATAGATGGGTTGGTCAGATGGGCGGAACAGTGGCAAATGGAATTTAACCCGGAAAAGTGCGAGGTGATGCACTTTGGGGGGACTAACAAGGCACGGGAATACACAATGAATGGAAAGACCCTAGGCAAGACGGAGGGGCAGAGGGATCTGGGTGTGCAAGTACACAGATCCCTGAAGGCGGCGGAACAGGTGGATAAGGTGGTAAAAAAGGCATATGGGATACTTGCCTTCATTAGCCGAGGCATTGAATATAAGAGCAAGGAGGTTATGATGGAGCTGTATAAAACACTGGTTAGGCCACAGCTGGAATACTGTGTGCAGTTCTGGTCGCCACACTACAGGAAGGATGTGATCGCGTTAGAGAGGGTGCAGAGGAGGTTCACCAGGATGTTACCAGGGCTGGAGCGCTTCAGCTATGAAGAGAGACTGGGCAGATTGGGTTTGTTTTCCTTGGAGCAGAGGAGGCTGAGGGGGGACATGATTGAGGTGTACAAAATTATGAGGGGCATAGATAGGATGGATGCTGAGGAGCTTTTTCACTTAGTAGAGGGGTCAATAACTAGGGGGCATAGATTCAAGGTAAAGGGCGGGAGGTTTAGAGGGGATTTGAGAAAGAACTTTTTCACCCAGAGGGTGGTTGGAGTCTGGAACTCACTGCCTGAAAGGGTTGTGGAGGCAGAAACCCTCACAACATTTAAGAAGCATTTGGATGAGCACTTGAAATGCCATAGCATACAAGGCTACGGACCAAATGCTGGAATATGGGATTAGATTAGACAGGGCTTGATGGCCGGTGCGGACACGATGGGCCGAAGGGCCTCTATCCGTGCTGTATTAATCTATGACTCTCTATGACTCTAATAGATAAGGGAGAACCAGTGGATGTGGTGCATTTGGACTTTCAGAAGGCTTTCGATAAGTTCCTGCATAAGAGATTAGCGTGTAAAGTTAAAGCACATGGGATTGGGGGTAAGGTACTGACTTGGTTAGAGAACTGGTTGGCAGACAGGAAGCAAAGAGTTGGAATAAACGGGTCTTTTTCCGAGTGGCAGGCAATGACTAGTGGGGTACCACAGGGATCGGTGCTAGGACCCCAGCTATTCACAATATATATTAATGATCTAGAAAAGGGAACGAGATGTAATATCTCCAAGTTTGCAGATGACACAAAGCTGGGTGGTCGTGTGTGCTGTGAGGAGGATGCCGAGAAACTCCAGTATGATTTGTAAAGGTTGGGTGATTATACTGCATCTGCCATGCATCTGCCCAATGTGGATAAATGCGAGGTTATCCACTTTGGTGGCAAAAACAGGAAGGCGGATTACTATCTGAACGGCAATAGATTGGGAGAAGGGGAAGTGCAACAAGACCTGGGTGTCCTTGTGCACCAGTCGCTGAAGGTAAACATGCAGGTGCAGCAGGCGGTTAAGAAGGCAAATGGTATGTTGGCCTTCATAGCGAGAGGATTCGAGTACAGTAGCAAGGATGTCTTGCTGCAGTTGTACAGGGCCTTGGTGAGACCACATCTTGAGTATTGTGTGCAGTTTTGGTTGCCTTATCTGAGGAAGGATGTTCTTCCCACGGAAGGAGCACAGCGAAGATTCACCAGACTGATACCTGGGATGGCAGGAATGACGTATGAGGGGAGATTGGGTCGATTAGGCTTATATTCGCTAGAGTTTAGAAGAATGAGAGGCGATCTCATTGAAACTTATAAAATTCTAACAGGACTGGACAGACTAGATGCAGGAAGGATGTTCCCGATGGCGGAAGTGTCCAGAACCAGGGGGCACAGTCTAAAGATAAGGGATAAGCCATTTAGGACAGAGATGAGGAGGAATTTCTTCACCCAGAGTGGTGAACCTGTGGAATTCTCTACCACAAAAGTCAGTTGAGGCCAATTCATTAAATATATTCAAGAAGGAGTTAGATATATTTCTTAAGGCTAAAGGGATCAAGGGATATGGGGAGAAGGCAGGGACAGGGTACTGAATTTGGATGATCAGCCATGATCTCATTAAATGGCAGAGCAGGCTCGAAGGGCCGAATGGCCTACTCCTGCTCCTATCTTCTATGTCTCTATGTCCCTATTCTCAGTGTCAACCAGCAGCTGTACGGGAATGGAGCGGCTCCGCCCCCTCAGGGATTGCAAATAAGCATTTTTTGGCATCAATACTTTCACCACATACGAGAGCAATGTTCAAGATCACCAAACTGAGCTGCCTAGCAACACTTTTAAAAACTAACAGCAAAATGACAAGCAGCTCACAGAATCCCTCTCGATAAAGTGAAGCTCAGAGAGTTGACAGCAGCAGCAAGCTTGTGAAATAATCACTGCATTACTGACAGGAGTAGTTTTACCTGCTGTGAGCAAGTCGTGGTGAGAATTTCAAAAATACAGTAAGAAGCAACTGCGCTCTTTTGAGTCCTGTCACCTACATTATACATCCCGAGATATCTGGGAAAGGAATCCTTGCTGAAGTTTCATTGCCGTGTTGGTTTCTCTATAATAATTTCAGATTTTTCACTCTTTAGCAGGGAGGTCAATAACCAGGGGGCAGAGATTTAAAGTAATTGGTGGAAGTATTTGAGGAGAACTTTTTTCACCCAGAGGGTGGTGGGGGTCTGGAACTCACTGCCTGAAAGGGTGGTCGAGGCAGAAACCCTCATCACATTTAAAAAGTACTTGGATATGCACTTGAAGTGTCGTAACCTGCAGGGCTACGGACCGAGAGCTGGAAAGTGGGATTAGACTGTTTTGACTTGGCGCTTCACAGTGTGGCTGCGAAGGGTGCAGATTTATTTTTAGGGTTTGTAAAGAGTAGACTGTACTAGTCGCTGACATTAAAATGTAGCCTGTATTTAAGGGGAAGCTGGATAAACACATGAGGGAGAAAGGAATAGAAGGTTATACTGATAGGGTGAGATGAAGAGGGTGGGAGGAGGCTCGTGTGGAGCATAAACACCGGCACGAACCAGTTGGGCCGAAAGGCCTGTTCCTGTGCCGTACATTCTATCCAATTCTAAGTATCCACAGAGTTATATCTTCCCCAACCAAAAGGTCAGGCAGGACTGACATTGTAAGTATTGTCCATCCACAGTACTGAAGCAGGTAATGGCGTCAAGTAACTTCCTTCAGTATAACAGCGTCATATTTCAGGACAACTTTAACATTTTCTTTTTATCATTCCTATTTAACAGGTTCACAGGATGATCCAGCACAGGAGGCCATTCGGCCCATCGTGCCTGTGCCAGCTCTTTGAAAGAGCTCTCCAATTAGTCCCACTACCCCCTGTTCTTTCCCCACAGCCCTACAAATCTTTCCTTTTCAAGCATTTATCCAATTCCCTTTTGAAAGTTATTATTGAATCTGCTTCCACCGCCCTTTCAGGCAGCGCATTCCTGATCACAACAACACACTGCGTAAAAAAAATCCTCCCCCAACTCCCCCTCTGGTTCTTTTCCTAATTATCTGAACTCTGTGTCCTCTGGTTACCGACCCTCCTGACAGTGGAAACAATTTCTCCTTATTTACTCGATCATGACCCTTAATAATTTTGAACACCTCTATTCAATCTCCCCTTAATCTTCTCTAAGGAGAGCAAGCTACAGGGCATTCTTAAGGGGGAGGGTGAGCAGGCAGAGGTCGTGGTCCACATTGGGACCAACGACATAGGTAGGAAGGGGGATGAGGTCCTGCATCAAGAATTTAGGGAGCTAGGTAACAGATTAAAGGGCAGGACCTCAAAGGTTGTAATCTCTGGATTACTCCCAGTGCCACGTGCTAGTGAGTATAGGAATAGGAGGATAGTGCAGATGAATGCGTGGCTAAAGAGTTGGTGTAGGAGGGAGGGTTTTAGTTTCCTGGATCACTGGGCCTGCTTCTGGGAAAGGTGGGACTTGTACAAGTCGGACGGGTTGCACCTGAACCAGAGCGGGACAAATATCCTTGCGGGGAGGTTTGCTAGCACTGTTGGGGGGGGTTTAAACTAACTTGGCAGGGGGATGGGATACAGAGGGGAGCTGAAATAGGGGGGGATGTGCTGCCAATTATAGAGAAAAAAACAAGTCAGCTTGGTAGACAGGGCAAATATACAAGGGCAAGGCTGGATGGCATCTATTTTAATGCAAGGAGTCTTGCAAATAAGGTGGATGAACTGAAGGTGTTGATAAACACATGGGAGTATGATATTGTTGCTATCACGGAGACATGGTTGAGGGAGGGGCAAGACTGGCAGCTCAATATTCCGGGGTACAGAATCTTCAGGCGAGACAGAGGGGGAGGTAAAAGAGGAGGGGGTGTCGCAATATTAATTAAGGAGTCAATTACTGCAGTAAGGAGGGATGATATATTAGCAGGTTCCTCTAATGAGGCCATATGGGTGGAGCTTAAAAACAAAAAGGGGGCAAGCACTTTGCTGGGAGTGTACTATAGGCCTCCAAACAGTCAGGGGGAGATAGAGGAACAGATATGTAGGCAAATCTCAGAGAAATGTGCAAATAATAGGGTAATAATAATGGGGGATTTCAACTTCCCCAATATTAACTGGGATAGTCAAAGTGTGAAAGGCTCAGAGGGTGTAGAATTCTTAAAGTGCATCCAGGAGAGCTTTTTGAGCCAGCATGTAGAAAGTCCTACAAGAGAGGGGGCGGTACTGGACCTAATTCTAGGGAATGTGGCCGGCCAAGTGGAAAAAGTGCTAGTAGGTGAGCGCTTTCGTGACAGTGACCATAATATGGTGAGATTTAAGGTGGTCATGGAAAAGGACAGGGATGGGCCGGAAATAAAGGTTCTAAATTGGGGGAAGGCCGATTTTAATAGGATAAGGCAGGATCTGGCCAAAATGGACTGGGATCAGCTACTTGTAGGAAAATCCGCATCGGAGCAATGGGAGGCTTTCCGAAGGGAGATTGAGACCATACAATGGCAACATGTTCCCGTAAAGGTCAAGGGTGGTTCCAAAAACCACAGGGAACCTTGGATGTCAGGGGATATACGAGAATGGATTAGGAAAAAAAGGAGGGCTTTTGGCAGATACAAAAGGCTAAAGATGGAGGAAGCCCTAGAGGAGTACAAAAAGTGCAGGGGGATATTTAAAAAAGAAATTAGGAGATCAAGGAGGGGCCATGAAATAACACTGGCGAGCAAAATAAAGGAAAATCCTAAGATGTTTTATAAGTATATTAAGGGTAAGAGGATAACTAGGGAAAAAATAGGGCCCATTAGGGACAAAAGTGGCAATCTGTGTGTGGAGCCGGAAGATGTAGGAGGGGTTCTAAATGAATTTTTTGCATCTATTTTCACTATGGAGGAGGACGATGTAGACATAGAAATAGGGCGGGGGGACTGTGATATGCTCGAACATATTAACATCGAGAGGGAGGAGGTATTGGCGGTTTTAGCAGGCCTAAAAATGGATAAATCCCCAGGCCCGGATGAAATGTATCCCAGGCTGCTGTGTGAGGCAAAGGAAGAGATTGCGGGGGCTCTAACACATATATTCAGGACCTCTCTGGCCACAGGGGATGTGCCAGAGGACTGGAGAACCGCTAATGTAGTACCATTATTCAAGAAGGGAAGTAGGGAAAAACCGGGGAACTACAGGCCAGTGAGCCTAACATCAGTGGTAGGAAGATTATTGGAAAAAATTCTGAGAGACAAAATTAGTCTCCACTTGGAGAGACAAGGATTAATCAGGGATAGTCAACATGGCTTTGTCAAGGGAAGATCATGTCTGACTAATTTGATTGAATTTTTTGAGGGGGTGACTAGGTGTGTGGATGAGGGTAACGCAGTGGATGTGGTATACATGGATTTCAGTAAGGCCTTCGATAAAGTCCCGCACAGGAGACTGGTCAAGAAGGTAAGAGCCCATGGAATCCAGGGTGCCTTGGCACATTGGATACAAAACTGGCTTAGTGGCAGAAGGCAGAGGGTGATGGTCGAAGGTTGTTTTTGTGACTGGAAGCTTGTGGCCAGTGGGGTGCCACAGGGATCGGTGCTGGGTCCCTTGCTGTTTGTGGTCTACATTAATGACTTGGATATGAATGTAAAAGGTATGATCAGTAAGTTCACGGATGATACAAAAATTGGTAGGGTGGTAAATAGCGAGGAGGGTAGCCTCAGTCTGCAGGACGGTATAGATGGGTTGGTCAGATGGGCGGAACAGTGGCAAATGGAATTTAACCCGGAAAAGTGCGAGGTGATGCACTTTGGGGGGACTAACAAGGCAAGGGAATACACAATGAATGGTAAGACCCTAGGCAAGACGGAGGGGCAGAGGGATCTGGGTGTGCAAGTACACAGATCCCTGAAGGCGGCGGAACAGGTGGATAAGGTGGTAAAAAAGGCATATGGGATACTTGCCTTCATTAGCCGAGGCATAGAATATAAGAGCAAGGAGGTTATGATGGAGCTGTATAAAACACTGGTTAGGCCACAGCTGGAATACTGTGTGCAGTTCTGGTCACCACACTACAGGAAGGATGTGATCGCTTTGGAGAGGGTGCAGAGGAGATTCACCAGGATGTTACCAGGGCTGGAGCGCTTCAGCTATGAAGAAAGACTGGGCAGATTGGGTTTGTTTTCCTTGGAGCAGAGGAGGCTGAGGGGGGACATGATTGAGGTGTACAAAGTTATGAGGGGCATAGATAGGATGGATAGAAGGGTCAATAACTAGGAGGCATAGATTCAAGGTAAAGGGCGGGAGGTTTAGAGGGGATTTGAGAAAGAACTTTTTCACCCAGAGGGTGGTTGGAGTCTGGAACTCACTGCCTGAAAGGGTTGTGGAGGCAGGAACCCTCACAACATTTAAGAAGCATTTGGCTGAGCACTTGAAATGCCATAACATACAAGGCTACGGACCAAATGCTGGAATATGGGATTAGATTAGACAGGGCTTGATGGCCGGCACGGACACGATGGGCCGAAGGGCCTCTATCCGTGCTGTATAACTCTATGACTCTATGACTCAATCCCAGCTTCTCTAGTCTCTCCACATCACTGAAGTCCCTCATCCATTGTGTCCATCTAGATTGGATTTGAATGAGATCGCAGAGGTGAAAGGGCAATGTTCTAACCCAATGTAATCCAGTGATTGAGCCACAGCGCTAGACTGGGGGGGCAGGGATTCCCAACGGAACCCATCCCATTTGGCTGAAGAGTCTAGTTTCTTATTTTGCTCCCAGGGACATTATGAGTCTTTAAATTCCGGATGCCATATCAATCTATGAATCATATCAATCTATGAATCATATCAATCTATTTCCTCCTTAGCTTATGGCCTGTGTCCATACTGTAATTTCTATTGAAATTGAACAATGGTTAAAATGAATTATGAGTTAATGAATGATTATTTCTACATTTCAATGCGTTAAGCCCAAACTGTGTTTAACATTAGTGTAAAGACTAATGCAAACCACAAATAAAACTACATTTACCTCTTCAGTTCGCCTGAAAGCTACATTCGAGCTCCCTCTTGTGGGTCTGCTGGTTAAAGCAGGGAGCAGGTTGGAAGGTCGCAGGTTTGGTCTCCGGCCTGTGCTGCACTGGGGGATCTCAAAGGCACAGCAATTGTCTTCAGCATCTTGGGTGAGAGAGGCTAAAACTGACTGGGTGCGAGGCTCCCGAATGTTGTGCAGTGGTTGCTGTTGGCAGCGTGTTTGGATAATGAGAGCGGCAGGATCAGGCTCAGCCGCCCTGGTCCGAGACCTTGTCCAGGCCCACTGGGGTGAGGTTCTGGAGAGCGAAAGGTGCTCGTGGAACTGTAACCAAGGCGGCAGAGATTCAACACCGCCATGGCTGGAATTTCACTCTGTTCATTTTAGTGATTGTTGTAGGAGTGAGAAATTTTTTCACTGGTGTGGCTTCATTTAAGGCTCCTAAGTATGTAGAGACAGAATGCTCTCAATCTGCCCCTGCGGTTAGCGACACCATCCTTGCAGCAGTCTTTCCATGCTGCTGTAGGCAGAGTACGGCCAGCATTTCCATGTCTGCTGTGCTGCTTTCCTTGAATAAACTCCATTTCTCCCCGCACAACCCCAGTGGAGAATGCCATGCAGCTTCCATATATTGCAGAACCGCTGGCCCAGATTCTATGGAACCTGCTCTGTTCATATTGTCACCGTATTCCTCAGTGTTGGAGCAGCAGATAAACGGGCACAAGTCTGCACACAGGTGGCAGCTTTAAAAACTGTGATTTTGTTTTCTGGCCACAGAACCCCCTCCCAAAGGCAGGTGGGAGGCCAACAAATGGAATAACCACAAGCAGCTAGGAAAAAATGGCTGCCCCGGTGCCAGTGCGGGGCCAGTGCCAGTGCAGGGCCCAGTGCCAGTGCCAGTGTGGTGCCAGTGTGGGGCCCAGTGCCAGTGCGGGGCCCAGTGCCAGTGTGGTGCCAGTGCAGGGCCCAGTGCCAGTGCAGGGCCGTGCCAGTGCCAGTGTGGTGCCAGTGTGGGGCCCAGTGCCAGTGCGGGGCCGTGCCAGTGCCAGTGTGGTGCCAGTGCGGGGCCCAGTGCCAGTGCGGTGCCAGTGCCAGTGCGGGGTCGGGGCCAGTGCGGTGCCAGTGCGGTGCCAGTGCTGGATGGATCTCACGCGGCTCCAGAGACTGCGGCTGTTGTGTATGTACCTTTAAGGGAATAACTGGTCTTAGACTGCAGTACCGGCAGTGACCACCCCTGTATAAAAGGCCCTAGCAGGCTTCTGTATTTTCAGTCTGACGCTGCCTCCTGTTCAGTAAAGTACCTGTTAAACTGTTCTCCCGAAGTCCGTGTATTATTGAGGCGCGGACTTTACAGTGGCGACGAGTAAGTTCGAACTCACCTCATCTCACAGGGATCTCGCCTGAGAGGAGGGTCCTGGAAGGTCGTAGTCTGAGCAACAGGCGTCGACCGAGGGCAACCGCCCAAAGAATTCATCGGTGTTTGGAGAATTGCGGGAGAGACTGTGGTTCCAGCAAATCGTGCTGGTAGCAGGTAGCGCGCTGACCCTTCCGGACTGCGGCGGGCTCAAGCTCGATCGAGCGGCTCTACAAAACGGGCCGCGCAGCGTCGCCGGGAAAAGAAAATAAGAGAGAGAGAGGGTGGAGCGCACAGGGCGCGGTCGGTGCTCAAGAACAGGGCAGCGGAGAGAAACTAAACGGGGGGAAGGAAAGCGAGACGCGCCGAAGCTGCGGGTCGCCGCCATTACCCCGTAGAACGCTAGGAGCAGCGTGGCAGCAAGGGGAAGAAGCAAAAGCGCGGGAGGTGCCATTTTATTCCGTTGGGGTAGAAGCAAAAGCGCGGGAGGCGCCATTTTATTCCGTTGGGAAAGAAGCAAAAGCGCGGGAGGTGCCATTTTAAATCGCCCAAGATGCCGAAAAGTGGCAGTATCACTGCTTTCGACAACGAGGTAGAAGACTGGACCACGTATGTGGAAAGAATTCAAGTGTACTGCAAGGCAAATGAGGTGGCCGATGGAAAGAGGGTGTCGGTATTATTAAATCTGATGGGTGCGAGTACGTACGGCCTATTGCGGAATTTAATTACCCCAGCTAAACCAATGGAGAAAAGTTTTGAGGAGATTGTTCATATCTTACAGGAACACCTAAGCCCTACACCACTGCTGATAGCAGAAAGATTCAGGTTCCATAAAAGAAACCAGCACAAAGATGAGAGCAATGCTGACTATCTTACGGAACTACGCAAGTTATCGAAGCACTGCCAGTTCGGAGCAGGACTGGCAGACACCTTACGGGATAAGTTTGTCTGTGGGCTCCAGAGAGAAGGAACCCAGAAACGACTACTTTCAAAAAAGGACCTGACGCTAGAACAGGCTTTCAGCGTGGCAGTATCCTACGAAGCAGCAGCACAGGGAGCTGCGGAAATACAATAGAAACCACAAGAATACAGCGCTAACGAAATGGCGTATGGAGCCAAAAAGTGCTATCGCTGCGGCAGAACAACCCATGAGCAGAAGGACTGCTGGTTTAAAGGCAAAATATGCAGGCAATGCGGAAAAATGGGACATATAGCAAGAGTCTGCAGGTCGGGAAAGAAAACCAACATGACAAGAACTACTAAGGAACAGTGCAGGAAAGTAAAGAAACTGACAGACAGCAGTTCAGAAGATCAGGAGAGTGATAAGGACTCCGGGAGCAGGAGACTAAGATGTTTAAAGTTACACAACGTGATCGCAAAGGAAGATCACCGAACCATTTGGGTCACCCTCATGATAGCAGGGTCCCCAGTAAAGATGGAATTGGACACAGGATCAGCCCTAACTGTCATGAATCGACGAGACTATGAGCGGCTATTCTCACACATACCCTTAAAGGACACGTCCATTGTATTGAAGACATACACGGGGCAAAAGGTCTACCCCAGAGGAAAAATAAGGGTGCCAATTGAATATAACGGAAAGGAAACACAGAAACTATACATGTATATACTATGAGATGGAGGACCACCATTATTGGGATGTGAATGGATCCGAAAACTACAATTGGATTGGCATTCCATTCTGGCACTAACTGTGACTGACAAAAAAAATGATGACGTCGCACCTGGACGTCTGTCACAAATTCTATCTGACGCGGAAGAGGTGTTCCAACAAGGACTTGGGACTCTAAAAGGAGTAAAGGCAACCATAAAGATTGAGGATAACGCAACCCCAACATTTTTCAAGGCCAGACCGGTGCCATACGTGATCCGCCCAGCCATGGAAGCTGAACTGGAGAGTCTGGAGCGTTCGGGGGTGCTGTCTAAGGTGGACTGGAGCGAGTGGGCCACACCCATCGTTCCTGTAATGAAGAAAGCATTGCGCAGCACGCCTGGGGAGCCAAGGAATGTTCGCATCTGTGGGGACTTCAAGGTGACTGTGAACCCAGTCCTGCACACAGTACAGTATCCGCTTCCGCGGATAGAAGATATTTTCGCCTCACTATCTGGAGGGAAATGTTTTACAAAGATTGATCTGGCTCAAGCGTATCTACAAATGGAGGTGGAAGAAGCATCTAGGAAATACCTCACGATAAACACTCACAAAGGCCTTTACCAGTACAATCGACTGGTATTCGGGGTAGCATCGGCCCCGGGTATTTGGCAGAGGGCAATGGAACAAGTCCTGCAAGGGATCCCGGGGACCCAGTGTTATTTGGACGACATCCTGGTTACGGGCAAAAATGACAATGAACACCTTGCCAACCTGGAACAGGTGCTCACGAGATTGCAGGAATATGGGCTACGAGCCAACCGCCCCAAATGCGAGTTCTTCAGGAGACAAATCTCGTATTGTGGCCACATGATTGATGAGGAAGGGTTGCATAAGTCGCCGGACAAGATTGAGGCTGTAGTCAAGACTCCAGCACCAGAAAATGTGTCGCAACTGAGGTCGTTCGTCGGGTTGGTGAACTACTACCATAAGTTCTTGCCGAATTTATCTACAATTCTGCACCCACTGAACGCCCTGCTTCAAACTGGTGTAACATGGAAATGAAGTGATGAGTGTAAGTGTGCCTTTCAGGAATGTAAATGCCTAATCACTTCAAAAGAAGTATTGGCCCACTACAACCCAACACTACCGATTCGGTTGGCATGTGATGCGTCACCTTACGGCATTGGAGCGGTGCTGTCACACAAATTCCGTGACGGTTCAGAGAGGCCAATAGCCTTTGCATCGCGCTCGCTAACCTCAGCCGAGCGTAACTACGCCCAGATTGACAGGGAGGCCCTCAACCTGGTGTGGGGGGTGAAGAAGTTCAATCGCTATCTGCACGGGCAGAAATTCACCCTACTGACTGATCATCAACCCCTGGTCCCAATTTTTAACCCAAAGAAGGGCGTTCTGGTGATGACGGCGCAACGGCTGCAAAGATGGTCACATCAGTATGACATAGAGTACAAAGGTACGAAACAACATGGAAACGCTGATGGGCTGTCGCGCCTACCGTTGCCTACAGCGGAAGAAGCACCTGCAGTGGACCCTGTGGAGATATTCCATGCGACCATAGTCGAATGTTTGCCTGTTACAAACGCAAGTATTGAGAAGGAAACCCGAAATGACCCGACACTCTCTCGGGTCTATGATTTGACGGTGAAGGGATGGCCAGCATATGGTGGCTCACTGTTGCCAGCATTCTCGCCAAGGAGAGAACAGCTGTCAGTGTGCCGGGGAACCTTGATGTGTGGATCCCGAGTGGTAATTCCACCCAAGTTGAGAGATAGAGTGCTCAATGAGCTTCACAAGGGTCATCTGGGAGGGGTAAAAATGAAGAGCCTAGCCAGGGCGTTTATGTGGTGGCCGGGAATCGATAAAGAAATCGAGGATATGACCAAGAGATGCACAGGATGCCAGAAGGTCCAAAACGCTCCACCACAGGCCCCGCTACATCCATGGGAGTGGCCCTCATCTCCATGGCAATGGGTACACATTGAGTCCATAAATGGACCAGCGAAATCAATGTGTTTAATCGCTGTGGACGCCCATTCGAAATGGCCAGAGGTCATTAAAATGTCCTCCACCACCACGGAGAAAACTATTGCAGTCCTAAGGACCATCTTCGTCAGGAATGGGTTGCCAGAACAGATTTGTTCCGACAATGGCCCACAGTTTGTGTCTGAGGATTTCCGGAGGCTCCTGAAGAATAATGGGGTGAAACATTACACATCTGCCCCATATCATCCAGCCACAAATGGATTGGCTGAGAGGTTTGTTCAGACCTTTAAAAAGGCCATAAAGGCAATGTATAATGACGACATACCACTGCAACACAAGGTGGATAACTTCTTGTTTGCTTACCGGAATGCGACACATGCAGTAACCAACCAAACTCCAGCCGTACTGTTTTTCAACCGGAGACTAAGATGTCGCTTGGATTTGCTCAAACCAAACATAAGACGAGATGTTGAGGATAAGCAGTTCCAGCACATAAATGAGAAGCCAACCAGGAGCTTCAAGATAGGGCAACCAGTCTTGGCCCGCGACTAGCGAACAGAAAAATGGCAGCCAGGAACGATATGCACACAGCAGGGACCACTAATGTACACAGTGGACGTTGGAGAGAGCATCGTGAGACGCCATGCTGACCAGATTCTAGAGTCACAGGAACAAGCCAAACCTATACCACAAGCATGTGCACCTGGTCATGAGCCCGAAGTACAGATTGCGTCTACCTCAGAAGCAGGGGTATTGGAAGCTGACGAACCAACCAATGACAATGAGCCAGAATTGACTCCACCGCCAGAACAGGATACTCGAGAAAGGCGCTATCCAGTCAGGATCAGGAAGCCTCCTCAAAGACTGAACTTATAAATGACTATTTCAGTTGATGTATATAGTACCGAGAAAATTGTAATTGTAATTAGTTATTATTTAGTTGTTAAATGAATGTTATGTACTGTTTATCTAAAAGGGGAGGAATTATTGTGTATGTACCTTTAAGGGAATAACTGGTCTTAGACTGCAGTACCGGCAGTGACCACCCCTGTATAAAAGGCCCTAGCAGGCTTCTGTATTTTCAGTCTGACGCTGCCTCCTGTTCAGTAAAGTACCTGTTAAACTGTTCTCCCGAAGTCCGTGTATTATTGAGGCGCGGACCTTACAGCGGCACCGCGTTAGTTATTTCGAATTTGCCTTTGTTGGACTCCAGCACCGTGCTGGTGGAGCAGCCAGCTGTGACCCAGAAGTGAGCCGGCCAGGATTCAAAGAGGCCGGCAGACCCCCCCATAACAAGGCCTTCACCACCAGCACAGCTTAATACACTCTAAAAGCAGCTTTAAAAAGGTGCACTGCATTAACAAAGGTGACATAAATAAACATTTTTGACGGAAAGAAAATTGATGGAAGAGAAACTCAAATTAAAATACATGACCTTGGGATGTGGGCGACATTGGCAAAGCTGAACATAAGAAATAGGAGCAGCAATCGGCCATTCGGCCCCTCGAGCCTGCTGTGATGAAATATTCCATTCATCACTGCCTGTGACTGTGGTCGGTTTCAGTGTCATTTCCCTTCCCCCAGTCCTCATTGTATTGTTTATTGGAATGTGCTGGAATGTGCTGTGTGTGTAGGGCTCCGCCCATACCTGGCCCCTTTTGTAAGCTAGCTCAGTCTGGCCTCAGTCTCCGGAAGGAATATACCTCTCTCTCTTACGTGTTACTTTCTAAGTTAATAAAAGCCTTGTTTTTGTTTCGCTAACATCGAGTCTCGGAATTATTGAGGCACATCACCTGCTCCGCCATTCAATAAGATCATGGCTGATCTTCTACCTCATCTCCACTTTCCTGCACTATCCCCATAACTCGTGATTCCCTTAATATTCAAAAATCTATCGATCTCTGTCTTGAATATACTCAATGACTGAGCCTCCACAGCCCTCTGGTAGAGAATTCCAAAGATTCACCAACCTCTGAGTGAAGAAATTTCTCCTCATCTCAGTCCTAAATGGACGATTCCTTATTCCGAGACTGGGACCCCTGGTTTTAGACTCCCCAGCCAGGGGAAACATCCTCCTTGCATCTACCCTGTCAAGCCCTGTAAGAATTTTGTATGTTTCACTGAGCTGCATTTATTACACATCCCTACTTGCTCTGCGGGCATTAAGCGTCAACAACATGGTGTGGGACTGAGCCTGTGTGTAGGCCAGACCGGGTAGGGGACTGGGCCTGTGTGTAGGCCAGACCGGGTAGGGGGCTGGGCCTGTGTGTAGGCCAGACCGGGTAGGGGACTGGGCCTGTGTGTAGGCCAGACCGGGTAGGGGACTGGGCCTGTGTGTAGGCCAGACCGGGTAGGGGGCTGGGCCTGTGTGTAGGCCAGACCGGGTAGGGGGCTGGGCCTGTGTGTAGGCCAGACCGGGTAGGGGGCTGGGCCTGTGTGTAGGCCAGACCGGGTAGGGGGCTGGGCCTGTGTGTAGGCCAGACCGGGTAGGGGGCTGGGCCTGTGTGTAGGCCAGACCGGGTAGGGGGCTGGGCCTGTGTGCAGGCCAGACCGGGTAGGGGACTGGGCCTGTGTGTAGGCCAGACCGGGTAGGGGGCTGGGCCTGTGTGCAGGCCAGACCGGGTAGGGGACTGGGCCTGTGTGTAGGCCAGACCGGGTAGGGGACTGGGCCTGTGTGTAGGCCAGACCGGGTAGGGGGCTGGGCCTGTGTGCAGGCCAGACCGGGTAGGGGGCTGGGCCTGTGTGTAGGCCAGACCGGGTAGGGGGCTGGGCCTGTGTGTAGGCCAGACCGGGTAGGGGACTGGGCCTGTGTGTAGGCCAGACCGGGTAGGGGGCTGGGCCTGTGTGTAGGCCAGACCGGGTAGGGGGCTGGGCCTGTGTGTAGGCCAGACCGGGTAGGGGGCTGGGCCTGTGTGTAGGCCAGACCGGGTAGGGGGCTGGGCCTGTGTGTAGGCCAGACCGGGTAGGGGGCTGGGCCTGTGTGTAGGCCAGACCGGGTAGGGGGCTGGGCCTGTGTGTAGGCCAGACCGGGTAGGGGGCTGGGCCTGTGTGCAGGCCAGACCGGGTAGGGGACTGGGCCTGTGTGTAGGCCAGACCGGGTAGGGGGCTGGGCCTGTGTGCAGGCCAGACCGGGTAGGGGACTGGGCCTGTGTGCAGGCCAGACCGGGTAGGGGACTGGGCCTGTGTGTAGGCCAGACCGGGTAGGGGACTGGGCCTGTGTGTAGGCCAGACCGGGTAGGGGACTGGGCCTGTGTGTAGGCCAGACCGGGTAGGGGGCTGGGCCTGTGTGTAGGCCAGACCAGGTAGGGGTGGCAGGTTCCCTCCCCGAAGGACATTAGTGAATCGATAACAAGCCCACAAACAGATTTTTTTTCCCCATTCAATTTTAACATACCTCAGTGAACTTTGAACTCGCAACTTTTTCCTACATTGTAACCAATGTTCCCATTAATTTTTTGGGATGTGCAGCCAATTCAAAATATCGCGCACGCGCGTTTTTTCTCATGGAAAAGCCGGCGATCCGGCTGCGTGGCCGTGCAGCTCAAAGGGAACATTGATTAGAACAGTGACTACACTTCAAAAATACTTCATTGGCTGCAAACTCTTTGGGATGTCCCACGGTCGCATAAGGCGCTATATAAATGCAAGTCTTTCTTTCTTTAACTCCTGCGATGTAAGTGTCTACAAGTACCATAACCACTAGGCTACTGAACCCTAAACATAGACCTTCCTTACTCGGATTAAAATTATAACTGTGCTGTCATTTTTAGCTTTATCATTCTGACTAACAAAAACCATATAAGATCAGCACAATCTAATACAAAGTTTGACATTTGAAATGAGAAACTGAGCAATTTTCCAACCTTTTGCTGATTCTGCATTAACACTCTGCCTCTTTCTTACTGATGTGTGAGCAGCTCAAAGTGCAATGGATTGAAATCAGGGTCCAGCACACGTGACATTTAGTATTTCACTTTGCTGGCATTTAAGATTACAACCTTAAAAACATTTCGTTCTTAACTGGCAAGTGCTTACACGATAAATCATAACAAACAAACAATTTTTGGAAAGGAGCCAGAGGAAAGCAGCAAGTTAAACTGAAGCAAACCCGAGGAACTCGGTCAAGCAGCTGGGGGAAAGTTGTTGGATGGCATTTCATATTCTTTGGAAGCTCTTTGTTTTCAAGGCACTGGGTACTTGCTACACTATGGGGGCAGATTGTCAATGAGGAATAAAACCAACTTTAATGAGATCTCAGAGAGGGCACTTGTTGGAAGATTGAGCCCAGCTTCAGCCAGTGTGTTTATTGTTGTTGGGAGCAGCACCTACACCAGCTAGCATTTGTTTTTAAAGAGACAGGGTTTTATTGACTTTCTTTTCCTCTGATTTTTGAGAGACTTTTTGTTTAGTTTTTCCATTCGGTGATTTTTTTTTTAAAAGAACGGTCTAGTTGAGTCTACCTAAAAAAAAGTATTTTTAATTTTTGCTTATTTAGAAGCTGCGAAAGTCGGAAACAGTTTGATGACTGGTTGAAATTAATGATGAGGGTTTGTTTTAATTAAGATGGCATCTTGATTGGCAGCCAGAGCTCTTTCTGCTTCACCTCCACCATTAGCCACTGTGCCCACAACAGTGCCAATTAAAGAAAATACTTCTGGAAATGATCTTTAAAGGGGTAGTTATCTATATAGATTCACTGTGCAATGTCTTTATCCCAAGACAAAATGCAACAATGCAACTTTCTTTTCACACCATAGTTATTATTTTCTGTACATTTTTAGAATATAAAAGAAGAAAAGACTTGTATTTCTATAGCGCCTTTCACAACCCCAGGACGTCCCAAAGTGCTTCACAGGCAATGAAGTACTTTTTGAAGTCTAGTCGCTGTTGTAATGTAGGAAACGCAGCAGCCAATTTGCGCACAGCAAGCTCCCACAAACAAATGAAATAAGTGGCCAAATCAAGTGTTTTAGTGATGTTGGTTGAGGGATAAATATTGGCCCCAGGACACCAGGGAGAACTCCCCTGCTCTTCAAGATAGTGCCATGGGATCTTCTACATTCACCAAGGGGCAGACGGGGCCTCGGTTTAACGTCTGCAATCCTCCAGTCCTCTGGCACCACTACTAGTGCCAAAGGACTGCAAGATTGCAAATGTTACACCATTGTTCAAAAAAGGGGAGACGGATAAATCTGGCAATTACAGGCCAGTCAGTTTAATGTCGGTGGTGGGGAAGCTTTTAGAAACAATAATCCGGGAGAAAAATCAACAGCCACTTGGACAAGCATGTGTTCTCCTTGGAGCAGTGAATGCCAAGAGGAGATTTGATCGAGGTGTTTAAAATCATGAAGGGTTTAGATGGAGTAAATGAAGAGAAACTGTTTCCAATGGCTGAAGGGTTGATAACCAGAGGGCACAGATTTAAGGTGATTGGCAAACGAACCAGAGGCGACAGGAGGAAAAACTTTATGCAACGAATGGTTAGGATTTGGACTGCACTGCCCGATAGGGCGGTGGATACAGATTCAATAGTAGCCTTCAAAAGGGAATTGGAGAAATGCTTGAAGGGGAAAAAAATTTGCAGGGATCTGGGGAAAGAGCGGGGGAGTGGGACTAACGAGGCTGCTCTTTGAAAGAGCCGGCGCAGACTCGATGGGCTGAATGGCCTCTTTCTGTGCTGTACTATTCTATGCCATCTGAAAGACGGCGCCTCCGACAGTGTGGCGCTCCCTCAGTACTGCACTGGGAGTGTCAGCCTAGCTTTTGCCACTCAAGACTCTGGAGTGGGACTTGAACCCACAACCTTCTGACTCAGAGGTGAGGGTGCTGCCCACTGAGCCACAACAGACACCTTTAGTGTCAGATTAGTCTTTCTTTGCACACTTATTTGTTTTCTTCTTGCTCTAGTGTGTTTTCTATCACAATAATATAAAGTTCGGTTCTCCTTGCTCTCCATTGTCTCACTCGGCAGCTGATGGAGTCCGGCAGGTAGTGGCATCCGATTTCTTTCTCTCTTTTTCTTCCTACTTTGAGCAGTGTTCCTTGAAGGGCACAACCGCAAACAATAGCTGGCTTGTTGGAGGTCAACCTGAGGAAAGCTACAAGTTGTAACATGGGCTGATGGAACACGGGTCTGAGCCCACAGCTGCTCGAACTGTGGGCTCCCGATTTCAATCGTGCCATTGTGGTGAAGACATGTGGAGGCCAAGCAGATCCTCACAGGAAGGGAAGAAGCAGCTATAGGACCAATACCATTTAGTACAGCCTTTCCACTTGTGTGTTGGCTCGGAGAACCCTGCCTCCCCACAGCATTCCGCAGCTTTATTTTGTTGGAGGGCAAGAAAAGGAAGAGGAACCATGTCACGAACCTATGTGATGACACCCTGGACAGCCCTGCTCTACCCTACATCTATCCTCATCATTGGGAGGAATCAACCCAACAGAAACTCCAACTACAAACATTCCATACATTGCTGTCCTCAGAGGACTCCATTCACCCATCAGCAGCTTAGCGCCACCTTTAAGGGCCAGGTTTGATGTCTTCTGCCACTGTCCAAGAATGTCATTGTCTCAACAGCAAGGTTCCAGGTCCCAAGTCTGGTAAAAGAGCAAAAGCTGCAAATTATAGCTTTGTGTCAAATACAATTGCCCACTATTTAAAATAAAATGTTTACGCCTCTTAAAATAGCAAGCAGAAGAACTTCATCTGAATGTAATACACATTTATATGGTAATGTGGCCCAGCGTGAATTCCAACTGCAAATTACTTCAAACCTAGGCATTTAGAATTAAGATTTCCTTTTTACTTTCCAGCCATCCTCCATCCCCAGCCCACTGCGGCTCAGCCCCCACCCTGTCCATCCCCAGCCCACTGCTGATCAGCCCCCACCGCCCCCCCACCCCGTCCATCCCCAGCCCACTGCTGCTCAGCCCCCACCCCCCGCCCAACCCCGTCCATCCCCAGCTCACTGCGGCTCAGCCCCCACCCCCCCCCACCCCGTCCATCCCCAGCCCACTGCGGCTCAGCCCCCACCCACCCCCACCCCGCCCATCCCCAGCCCACTGCGGCTCAGCCCCCACCCCCCCCACCCCATCCATCCCCAGCCCACTGCGGCTCAGCCCCCACCCCCCCCACCCCATCCATCCCCAGCCCACTGCGGCTCAGCCCCCACCCCCCCCACCCCATCCATCCCCAGCTCACTGCGGCTCAGCCCCCACCCCCCCCACCCCGTCCATCCCCAGCCCACTGCGGCTCAGCCCCCACCCCCCCCACCCCATCCATCCCCAGCTCACTGCGGCTCAGCCCCCACCCACCCCCACCCCGCCCATCCCCAGCCCACTGCGGCTCAGCCCCCACCCTGTCCATCCCCAGCCCACTGCTGATCAGCCCCCACCGCCCCCCCACCCCGTCCATCCCCAGCCCACTGCTGCTCAGCCCCCACCCCCCGCCCAACCCCGTCCATCCCCAGCTCACTGCGGCTCAGCCCCCACCCCCCCCCACCCCGTCCATCCCCAGCCCACTGCGGCTCAGCCCCCACCCCCCCCACCCCGTCCATCCCCAGCCCACTGCGGCTCAGCCCCCGCCCCCCCCACCCCGCCCAACCCCAGCCCACTGCTGCTCAGCCCCCACCCCGTCCATCCCCAGCTCACTGCGGCTCAGCCCCTGCCCCCCCCACCCTGTCCATCCCCAGCCCACTGCTGCTCAGCCCCCACCCCCCCCCACCCCGTCCATCCCCAGCCCACTGCGGCTCAGCCCCCACCCCCCCCACCCCGCCCAACCCCAGCCCACTGCTGCTCAGCCCCCACCCCCCCCACCCCATCCATCCCCAGCTCACTGCGGCTCAGCCCCCACCCACCCCCACCCCGTCCATCCCCAGCCCACTGCGGCTCAGCCCCCGCCCCCCCCCACCCCATCTATCCAGTCCACTGTTGTTCTCCTCCCCCTGCCATTCGCAACTCCGCAGATAATGAAGCAGTCCATGCCCACATGCAGCAAGACCTGGACGACATTCAGGCTTTGGTTGATAAGTGGCAGGTTACATGGCTTTGTCAGGGGGAGATCATGTCTAGCCAATTTGATGAATTTTTCAAGGGGGTGACTAGGTGTATAAATGAGGGTAGTGCAGTTGATGTAGTCTACATGGACTTCAGTAAGGCTTTTGACAAAGTCCTGCATGGGAGACTGGTCAAGAAGGTTGAGTAGGTTGGGACTCTACTCATTGGAGTTCAGAAGAATGAGAGGCGATCTTATCAAAAGGGCAGCACGGTGGCATAGTGGTTAGCACTGTTGCCTCACAGCGCCAGGGACCCGGGTTCAAATCCGGCCTCGGGTGGCTGTCTGTGTGGAGTTTGCACATTCTCCCCGTGTTTGCATGGGTTTCCTCCGGGTGCTCCGGTTTCCTCCCACAGTCCAAAGATGTGCGGGTTAGGTTGATTGGCCATGATAAAAAAATTGACCCTTAGTGTTAGGGGGGATTAAATACGTGGGGTTACGGGGATGGGGCTTGGGTGGATGGCTGTCGGTGTAGGGACCGGGTGCTAGGGTTTGGATGATCAGCCATGATCTCGTTGAATGGTGGAGCAGGTTCGAAGGGCCGAATGGCCTACTCCTGCTCCTATCTTCTATGTTTCTATGAAACATATAAGATTGTGAGGGGGCTTGATCGGGTGGATGCAGTGAGGATGTTTCCACTGATGGGTGAGACTAGAACTAGGGGGCATAATCTTAGAATAAGGGGCTGCCCTTTCAAAACTGAGATGAGGAGAAACTTCTTCACTCAGAGGATAGTAAATCTATGGAATTTGCTAACCCAGAGAGCTGTGGAAGCTGCAACATTAAATAAATTTAAAATGGAGATAGACATTTTCCTAGCAGATAAGGGAATTAGGGGTTACGGGGAGAGGGCAGGGAAGTGGACGTGAGTCTAGATTCAGATCAGCCATGATCCTATTGAATGGCGGAGCAGGCCCAAGGGGCCGTATGGCCTACTCCTGCTCCTATTTCTTATGTTCTTATGTAAGGTAAAAGCCCATGGGATCCAGGGCAATTTGGCACATTGGATCCAAAATTGGCTTAGTGGCATGTATATAGATCCCTGCAGGCAGCAGGGCAGGTAGATAAGGTGGTTGAGAAGGCATATGGGATACTTGCCTTTATTAGCCAAAGCATAGAATATAAGAGCAGGGAGGTTATGATGGAGCTGTACAAAATGCTAGTTAGGCCACAGCTGGAGTATTGTGTGCAGTTCTGGTCGCCACACTATAGGAAGGATGTGATTGCATTGGAGAGGGTGCAGAGGAGATTCACCAGGATGTTACCTGGGCTGGAGCATTTCAGCTATGAAGAGAGACTGGACAGGCTGGGGTTGTTTTCCTTAGAGCAGAGAAGGCTGAGGGGAGACCTGAGTGAAGTGTACAAAATTATGAGGGGCACAGATAGGGTAGATAGAAAGGAACTTTTCCCCTTAGTAGAGGGGTCAATAACCAGGGGGCATAGTTTCAAGGTAAGGGGCAGGAGGTTTAGAGGGGATTTGAGGAAGAACTTTTTCACCCAGAGGGTGGTTGGAATCTGGAACTCACTGCCTGAAAGGGTGGTTGAGGCAGGAACCCTCACAACATTCAAGAAGCATTGAGATGAGCACTTGAAACGCCATAGCATACAAGGCTACGGACCAAGTGCTGGAAAATGGGATTAGAATAGACAGGGCTTGATGGTCGGCGCAGACACGATGGGCCGAAGAGCCTCTTTCTGTGCTGTATAACTCTATGACTCTATGAACATTCATGCCACACAAGTACCAGGCAATGACTATCTCCAACAAACGAGAGTCTAACCACCGCCCCTTGACATTCAACAGCAATACCATCGCCGAATTCCCCACCATCAACATCCTGGGGGTCACCATTAACCAGAAACCTAACTGGACCAGCCACATAAATACTGTGGCAACAAGAGCAGGTCAGAGGCTGGGAATTCTGTGGTGAGTGTCTCACCTCCTGACTCCCCAAAGCCTTTCCCCCATCTACAAGGCAGAGGTAAGGAGTGTGATGGAATACTCTCCACTTGCCTGGATGAGTGCAGCTCCACCAACACTCATAGAAGCTCAACAGCATTTAAGACAAAGCAGCCTGCTTGATTGGCACCCCATCCACCACCGTAAACATTCACTCCCTCCACCACCGGCGTACTGTGGCTGCAGTGTGTACCATCTACAAGATGCACTGCAGCAACTCGCCAAGGCTTCTTCGGCAGCACCTCCCAAACCCGTGACCTCTTCCACCTAGAAGGACAAGGGCAGCAGGCGCATGGCAACACCACCACCTCCAAGTTCCCCTCCAAGTCACACACCATCCTGACTTGGAAATATATCGCCGATCCTTCATCGTCACTGGGTCAAAATCCTGGAACTCCCTCCCTAACAGCACTGTGGGAGCACCTTCACCACACGGACTGCAGCGGTTCAAGAAGGCGGCTCATCACCACCTTCTCAAGGGCAACTAGGGATGGGCAATAAATGCTGGCTTTGCCAGCGACGCCCACATCCCATAAACGAATAAATAAAAAATCCCCAGCCCACTGCGCCTGACCTCTCTGTCCATCCCCAGCCCAGGAGTGTTATTGGCAATTTAGCACAACAACTGCTCTCCCACCGGAAGTTAGCCTCACCAACACAGACCGGGAAGCGAGGTAGGTCAGTATAGCTTAATGCTCCACTGGCAGTGCCTTCACCTACCCGGTCATGAGGGAAGCACGTGTAGTTTCACGTCTGTCATGCTGTTAGTTGAAAACAATAATTGAGAGAAGCCTCAGGACAAGATGCAGAGCCAGGTGGTTGTTCTCAGTACAGGGTGGCTTCACTTCTTTATTTCAATGATGATTCCCTCCTGAAGCGAATCTTCTCTCCATTCAGAATCAAAACTGTTCTAGTCAATCATTCACTATATTTAGCTAAGCTTAGCATTACAGCAACAATATAACCTTTACCAGACTGCAATTCAGAGTTTTTATTAGTACTTTAATGGTACATTGTAATTATTCACAGTATCCCACCTACACTGTAACAAGTCCCTTCAAACTCTGACACACAGACACAAACAAATATACAGAAATAGATTTCAGGCCATGTCCCTGTAGAAAGAAACTCAGTTGGGGAGGAGTGTTGATGGGACATAACCAGGGGAGAAAAAAACCAAAATGATATTTATATCAATTCATAGATTTCTATGTTTAAATTAGTTTTATACTTTCAGTAAATGAGTTTTTTCTTTGCATTGCATATTAGCACCACGCAGAAGTGACAGCTCGTCTGACGCTACCCAATGTAAATCTGGGCCACCGGGAAGTTTCTGAAGTCCCATCGCTTCTTCTCTACGATCAGAGATTTCTGTAGCAGAGCTCTGCTGGTGTCTTTAGAAATCCACCTTCCCTGACCCGAGAGTGGCACGGCGGGCAGTATAACTCAGTGCTGCCTGCGTGCACAGCTCGAAAAATTCTAGCACTGTCAACCTGATACTGAGGAGCACGGGAGCATGGCTAGTGATCAGAGATGTAGAGATGGAAGGAACGGGTATGTGGAGCCCCTTCTACTGGGGGATCATTCCTCCCATTCATTTTGAACATAAGACCATAAGAATTAGGAGCAGGAGTCTGCCATACGGCCCCTCGAGCCTGCTCCGCCATTCAATAACATCATGGCTGATCTTCTACCTCAACTCCACCTTCCCGTCCAACCCCCATATCCCTCGATTCCCCCTAGAGTCCAAAAGATTCACAACCCTCTGAGTGAAGAAATTCCTCCTCATCTCAATTTTGCTTGGTGAAGTTTTTGCTCAGCAGGACCCTGAAGTTAACGGTTTGACTGGCGCCGTCGATCCATTCGCCCCAGATTACAGCTGGATAAATGCACGTTTCACCTGAGCAAACGGTTTACTCTCAGCAAACACACGGGATCATCCTGTGCACTTTATACCCTGCGCACATTGCCATGGGGGCTTAAGCATGACGTGCGGCTGCTAATGGACCTAAAATGAAAGAAAGAGTGCACTCGCCTATCACAATAATAAAGACTGACCCCTCGTTACCTGATCAATTTGTTAATGCATCACAGTACATCTTAAAATAACCCACAGCACATACATCCAAGTACCCTTCCAATCATTCAACGCGTACAAAATCGCACAGCTCATGGGGATAGGTCACCTTCAATGTCTGTCAGCCCTCCTCAGGGGAATTGGACCGTCAACACATACCACCAGAATACATGAAGGGGAACCGAGGGGAGGGACAGCGCTTGTTGTCTCTTTAGTGTAAAGAAAGCCCCAGGCCTATCATTTAGGTAAAGAACTGCTCTTACTTTCCTTCTCCAGTGGGACCGTTCAGTCAGGGAACTGTATCGCTGGTAATCATCAGTAAACAACCCATCTGGCTACACGAGAACAGAAAGTTCAAGAACGCTTTTCAGAATAATGCGTGAAAAAATAATACAACCACGTAACAAATGGAAAAACTAATAACAATGGAAAAGCAGATGTTTTGCCAACTCTAACCCTGATTATAATTCCATGCAAACACAAGGGCAAAGTCCTGAGGGTCAGTAACAGCAGCCACACAGAGGGCCATGACCTGGCCCACCCTGCTAACTGTGTGCAAGAAGCTACCTTGGAGGTTGATGAGAAAATTAGGGAAATGCATTGTGATGAAATATTCCATTCATCACTGCCTGTGACTGTGGTCGGCTTCAGTGTCATTTCCCTTCCCCCAGTCCTCATTGTATTGTTTATTGGAATGTGCTGGAATGTGCTGTGTGTGTAGGGCTCCGCCCATACCTGGCCCCTTTTGTAAGCTAGCTCAGTCTGGCCTCAGTCTCCAGAAGGAAGATACCTCTCTCTCTTACGTGTTACTTTCTAAGTTAATAAAAGCCTTGTTTTGTTTCGCTAACATCGAGTCTCGGAATTATTGAGGCACATCAATTTTATTAACTTATTTTTCAACACTATGTATCAACTCCTGAAACCCGAACGTTTGGATTTGGATCAACATGCTCCGGACGCATCAGCACGCTTCGGACACTGGTTTGAGTGTATGGAATTCTTCCTGGACAATTCCGCAGCCGTCAAAGACACTACGGACGCTGCGGGGATGAGACTCGGAATTCTGCGGAATTGGGTAAGCCACCGGGTTTACCCCCTCATCCAAGACGCCGATACGTACCTGGCCGCCTGCGACATCTTAAAGGCGCATTACCAGCAGCCTACGAATGAGGTGTATGCTAGGCATCTGCTCGCTACTCGCGCACAACGACCTGGGGAATCGGTGGAGGAGTTCCTAAGCACCCTGAAAATGCTTGGCAAAGACTGCAAGTGCCGAGATGTAAAAGCCGCAGTGTACACTGACGAGCTTGTTCGCGATGCCTTTATCACAGGCCTCAGCTCCACTTACATCCGGCAAAGACTGCTGGAAAAAACGGGGTTGGACCTGAAACAGGCTGCGGACACCGCGCGATCCCTGGATGTGGCCCAGAGAAACTCGGACGCCTACTCTTCAGCCCGCGCCGTCCACGCCGCCACGTGTGCACCGAGGGTGCCACCATCTTGGAAGGCATCTTCCCCGCCCGGCAGCCCGACACCGGCGGGGCCCCGCTCTCCCCCCAGAAGCCCTACGACAGCCGCGACGCGTCAGGGACCCAACTGCTACTTCTGCGGGCAGCCAAAACACACCAGAAACCTGTGCCCGGCGAAAGGCACCACCTGCTTTAAGTGCGGTAAGAAGGGGCACTTCGGGAAGGTGTGCAGAGGGAACCCCGCTGGAAAACCAACCGCCGGAAAACCCGCCACCGCCGCGTGTGCGCCGTGGGAGCGGCCATCTTGGACGCCATCTTGCCCGACCTCGTGGGGTCCGCCATCTTATGAGCAGACAGCGTGGACGCCATCTTGTATCGATCAGGGCCCTACAGTGGCATCGGTCACAGTGGACCAGACCAGGCCGCACCCGCTATCCAAATCAATGGTGGACATCGAGGTAAACGGGTGCCGGGTTAAATGTTTAATTGACAGTGGAAGCACGGAGAGTTTTATCCACCCTGAACTGGCACAACAACTCTCCCTGAAGGTGGTCCCTGCTCAGGGTACCATCTCTATGGCTGATAAAACCCAGACATCGACCATTCTGGGTTACTGCACGGTACAATTGGGCGTTAACGGAACTGTATACGATAATTTTAAAGTATTAATCATGAAGAACCTATGTGCGAGCGTGATCTTGGGCCTGGATTTCCAGTGCAACCACCAAAGCATCACGCTCAAGTACGGTGGGTCCCAGCCGCCCCTCACAGTGTGCGGTCTGGCTACCCTGAAGGTAAAGCCGCCTTCGCTATTCACGAACCTTACCCCTAACTGCCGGCCAATAGCGACCAAAAGCAGGAGGTACAGCTGGGAGGACAGGCGGTTTATCGCGACCGAGGTAGACAGGCTCCTGAAAGAGCGCATTATTGAACGCAGCAACAGCCCGTGGCGCGCCCAAGTGGTAGTGGTAAGGGGTAGCGAGAAGAAACGGATGGTGATCGACTATAGTCAAACGATCAACAGGTACACCCAACTAGACGCCTACCCGCTACCCCGCATATCAGAAATGGTGAACCAAATCGCCCAATACCGGGTGTTCTCCACCATCGACCTCAAGTCAGCGTACCACCAGCTCCCTATCAGACCAGAGGACCACCCGTACACCGCCTTCGAGGCGAACGGACGCCTCTACCAATTCCTCAGAGTCCCCTTTGGGGTGACGAATGGGGTCTCGGTTTTTCAGAGGGAGATGGACCGCATGGTCGATGACCACCACTTGCAGGCAACCTTCCCCTACCTCGACAACGTCACCATCTGCGGCCACAATCAGCAGGATCACGACTCGAACCTCGAGAGGTTCCTGGAAACCGCACAAAAACTCAACCTCACCTACAACGAGGACAAGTGCGTTTTCAACACCACGCGCCTCTGCATACTAGGCAGCGTGGTGGAGAATGGGGAAATCGGACCAGACCCCGACCGATTGCGCCCCCTACGGGAGCTGCCCCTGCCCAACACTCCCAAAGCCCTGAAAAGGTGCCTGGGGTTATTTTCTTATTATTCCCAATGGGTCCCCAACTACTCCGACAAAGCCCGCCCCCTCTTGAAAGCATCCTCTTTTCCGCTCTCTGCTGAGGCCCACGCCGCCTTCAAAAGCATTAAGCAGGATATTGAGCGGGCCATGCTACAGGCAGTGGACGAGAACACTCCATTTCAAGTGGAAAGTGATGCGTCTGACTTCGCCTTGGCGGCCACCCTCAACCAGGCGGGGCGGCCCGTAGCTTTCTTCTCGAGGACCCTCCAAGGGCCCGAGATCAGACACTCCTCCGTGGAAAAGGAGGCCCAAGCCATCGTGGAGGCAGTGCGCCACTGGCGCCACTACCTAGCCGGCAAACGCTTCACCCTACTTACCGACCAGCGGTCGGTAGCATTTATGTTCAATAATAAACAGAGGGGGAAGATTAAAAATGATAAGATTCTTAGGTGGCGGATCAAGCTCTCCACCTTCGAGTACGACATCATTTACCGGCCAGGGGCCCTTAACGAATCCCCTGACGCCCTCTCACGAGGGATGTGTGCCAGCGCCACCGGGGATCGGCTACAGACCCTCCACAACGACCTCTGCCACCCAGGGGTCACGCGGCTGTTCCACTTCATAAAGTCCCGTAACTTACCCTACTCGATTGAGGAAGTTCGGTCTCTGACCAGGAACTGCCGCACTTGCGCTGAGTGCAAGCCTTGGTTCTACCGCCCAGATAGAGCCCACTTAATCAAAGCTACACGGCCCTTTGAGCGGCTCAGCTTAGATTTCAAGGGCCCCCTCCCGTCCATCGACCGCAATGTTTACTTCCTGAACATTGTGGACGAATACTCCCGGTTCCCATTCGCCTTCCCCTGCCCAGACATGACCAGCGCCACGGTCATTAAATGCCTCAACAGCCTGTTCTGCCTGTTCGGTATGCCGAGCTACATCCATACGGATAGGGGGGCGTCCTTCATGAGTGAAGAGCTACGCCAGTACATGCTGTCCAAGGGGATCGCCACGAGCCGTACCACCAGCTACAACCCCCGGGGTAACGGCCAAGTGGAGCGAGAGAACGGGACAGTATGGAAAGCAGTCACTCTAGCTCTAAGGACCAAGGGCCTCCCTATCTCCCGCTGGCAGGAAGTCCTCTCGGATGTGCTCCATTCGATACGGTCGCTATTGTGTACAGCCACTAATGCCACGCCTCATGAACGAATGTTTGTCTTTCCCCGGAAATCCACCTCAGGCGTATCCATGCCGTCATGGCTCTCCACCCCAGGTCCGGTACTCGTGCGAAGGCATGTGAGGGGCCACAAGATGGACCCTCTCGTGGAGCCAGTACACCTACTCCACGCCAACCCCCAATACGCATATGTCCGGCATGCCGACGGAAGGGAGGACACCGTGTCCATAAAAGACGTCACCCCAGCCGGCATCGACAACAACCACGGCAATAGCAGCAACAACGGTCACAGCAACTCTTACCCACCCACTACTCTTTCATCACCCCCGGAAGAACATCGACCAACGGCACCCCCACCAACTACCCCTTCAACAACCCTGGCGGCACCCCCGGCAGAGACCCAGGAGACTACCGGGGACACCCAGCCGACACCCGCGGCACCACAACAGCCACGTCGGTCGCAGAGGACTATCAAACCCCCGAACAGACTAAATCTATAGAAGGGGTGAATGTGATGAAATATTCCATTCATCACTGCCTGTGACTGTGGTCGGCTTCAGTGTCATTTCCCTTCCCCCAGTCCTCATTGTATTGTTTATTGGAATGTGCTGGAATGTGCTGTGTGTGTAGGGCTCCGCCCATACCTTTTGTAAGCTAGCTCAGTCTGGCCTCAGTCTCCAGAAGGAAGATACCTCTCTCTCTTACGTGTTACTTTCTAAGTTAATAAAAGCCTTGTTTTGTTTCGCTAACATCGAGTCTCGGAATTATTGAGGCACATCAGGCACATCATGCATTAAATAAAAATACCTTTGTTCTAATTTCATGATTGCAACTGCAGCATATAATTGGAGAGTCATTATCTATATTTACATTCTGCAATGAACACTGTCTGCATGCCCAGTGAAGGCTCAATGATAGGAGAAATAATAGAAACCCTACTAAAGGAGAAAATAGAACATCTAGAAACAAAAAGTATAATAATGAATAGCATGGGTTTCAAAAGGGAAAATCTTGCTTGACCAACCTTACTGAATTGTTTAAAGAGGTAACAGAGAGGGTAGACAAGGGTAATGCAGTAGATGTAATTTATCTAGATTTTCAAAAGGCCTTCAATAAGGTGTCCCATAATAGACTGATAAACAAGGTCAGAGAATGCGGAGTCAGGGGACAAGTAGTAGAATGGATTGCTGGCTGGCTTCAAGACAGAAAGCAGAGAGTGGGAGTAAAGGGTAGCTATTCCCAGTGGCAGAAGGTGGGTAGTGGTGTTCCACAAGGATCAGTGCTGGGACCACTGCTGGTCACAATTTACATTAACGATTTAGACTTAGGAATCAAAAACACAATTTCTAAATTTGTGGATGACACCAAATCGGGGGGATAGTCAATACTGAGGAGGACTGCAACAAATTACAGGAGGACATTAATAAACTTGCAGAATGGGCAAATAATTGGCAAATGAAGTTCAACACAGATAAATGTGAGGTATTACATTTTGGTAGGAAGAATAGGGAGGTCACTTATCACTTGGAGGGTGCGAGTCTAGGTAGATGAACAAAGGGATCTCGGAGTACAAATACACAAATCACTAAAAGTTGTGCCACAGGTTAACAAGGCCATAAAAAAGCAAACCAAGCACTGGGGTTTATTTCTTGAGGGATAGAATTGAAAAGTAGTGAAGTTATGCTAAACCTGTATCGAACCTTGGTTAGACCACACTTGGAGTACTGCGTACAATTCTGTTCGCCATATTATAAAAAAAGGATATACAGGCTTTGGAGAGGGTGCAGAGAAGATTTACAAGGATGATACCAGAAATGTGAGGGTATACATATCAGGAAAGGATGAACAGGCTGGGTCTCTTTTCACTTGAAAAGAAGGCTGAGGGGTGACCTAATAGAGGTCTTTAAAATTATGAAAGGTTTTGATAGAGTGGATACAGAGAGAATGTTTCCACTTGTGGGGAAGAGCATAACTAGAGGCCATCAATATAAGATAGTCACCAAGAAATCCAATAGGGAATTCAGAAGAAACTTCTTTACCCAGAGAGTGGTGAGAATGTGGAACTCGCTACCACAGGGAGTGGTTGAAGCGAATAGTATCGATGTATTTAAGGGGAGGCTAGATAAGCATATGAGGGAGAAGGGAATCGAGGGTTACGCTGATAGAGTTAGATGAGGAAAGACGGGAGGAGACTCGAGTGGAGCATAAACACCGGCATGGACTGGTTGGGCCGAATGGCCTGTTTCTGTGCCGTATACCCGATGTAATATGTCATGAACTACAACAGCTTGTATTTATATAGCGCCTTTAACGTAGTAAAACGTCCCAAGGCGCTTCACAGGAGTATTTTAAGACAAAAAATGACACCGAGCCACATAAGGAGATATTAGGGCAGGTGACCAAAAGCTTGGTTAAAGAGGTCGGTTTTAAGGAGCGTCTTAAAGGAGGAAAGAGAGGCGGAGAGGTTTAGGGAGGGAATTCCAGAGCTGAGGGCCCCGGCAACAGAAGGCACGGCCACCAATGGTGGAGCGATTATAATCAGGGATGCTCAAGAGGGCAGAATTGGAAGAGCGCAGATATCTTGGGGAAGGTTGTGGGGCTGGAGGAGGTTACAGAGATAGGGAGGTGCGAGGCCATGGAGTAATTTAAAAACAAGGATGAGAATTTTTAAAATCGAGGTGTTGCTTAACCGGGAGCCAATGTAGGTCAGCGAGCACAGAGGTGATGGGTGAAGGCCTCTGCCACATTATAAATTATTTTATCCCTGCCTCCCTTAAAAAATACAAATCCTGTAAAACTACAAGCAGATGTGGAACCTGATGACCTCTGCTAGGTTTGGGCAGTGCTGCTCTTCGACTAGTAAGAGGCAGATTTCATCAGTTTAAAGCACATTTGATGCTCAATTCAATTTAAATAGGGGAAACTTATTATTGTGCGCAACAGAATACAACCAGAGCTCAGAACAAGGGGAACAAGTCAATTCTTCACATTTCCTCCCCGATTTTAAAAAAAATTCATTTTATGGGATGTGGGCGTCGCTGGCAAGGCCAGCATTTATTTCCCATGCCTAACTGCCCTGGAGAAGGTGGTGAGCCGCCTTCTTGAACCGCTGCAGTCCATGTGGTGAAGGTACTCCCACAGTGCCGTTAGGGGAGGGAGTTCCAGGATTCTGATCCAGTGACGATGAAGGAACAGCTGATATACTTCCAAGTCAGAATGGTGTGTGACTTGGAGGGGAACTTGGAGGTGGCGGTGTTCCCATGCGCCTACTGCCCTTGTCCTTCTAGGTGGTAGAGGTCGCGGGTTTGGGAGGTGCTGCCGAAAAAGCCTTGGTGAGTTGCTGCAGTGCATCTTGTAGATGGTGCACACTGCAGCCACGGTACGCCGGTGGTGGAGGGAATGAATGTTTAAGGTGGTGGATGGGGTGTCAATCAAGCGGGCTGCTTTGTCCTGGATGGTGTCGAGCTGCTTGAATGTTGTTGGAGCTGCACTCATCCAGGCAAGTGGAGGGTATTCCATCACACTCCTTACTTGTGCCTTGTAGATGGTAGAAAGGCTTTGGGGAGTCAGGAGGTGAGACACTCGCCGCAGAATACCCAGCCTCTGACCTGCTCTTGTTGCCACAGTATTTATGTGGCTGGTCCAGTTAAGTTTCTGGTCAATGGTGACCCCCAGGATATTGATGGTGGGGGATTCAGCGATGGTAATGCCGTTGAATGTCAAGGGGAGGTAGTTAGACTCTCGCTTGTTGGAGATAGTCATTGCGTGGCACTTGTGGTGTGAATGTTACCTGCCACTTATCAGCCCAGGCCTGGATGTCGTCCAGGTCTTGTTGCATGCGGGCATGGACTGCTTCATTATCTGAGTTCTGAATGGCGCTGAACACTGTGCAGTCATCAGCGAACATCCCCATTTCTGACTTTATGTTGGAGGAAAGGTCATTGATGAAGCAGCTGAAGATGGTTGGGCCTAGGACACTGCCCTGAGGAACTCCTGCAGCGATGTCCTGGGGCTGTGATGATTGACCTTCAACCACCACAACCATCTTCCTTTGTGCTAGGTATGACTCCAGCCAGTGGAGCGTTTTCCCTCCGATTCCTACTGACTTCACTTTTACTAGGGCTCCTTGATGCCACACTCGGTCAAATGCTGCCTTGATGTCAAGGGCAGTCGCTCTCACCTCACCTCTGGAATTCAGCTCCTTTGTCCATGTTTGGACCAAGGCTGTAATGAGGTCTGGAGCCGAGTGGTCCAGGCAGAACCCAAACTGAGCATCAGTGAGCAGGTTATTGGTGAGTAAGTGCTGCTTGATATCACTGTCGATGACACCTTCCATCACTTTGCTGATGATTGAGAGTAGACTGATGGGGTGGTAATTAGCTGGATTGGATTTGTCCTGCTTTTTGTGGACAGGACATACCTGGGCAGTTTTCCACATTGTCGGATAAATTCCAGTGTTGTAGCTGTACTGGAGCAACTTGGCGAGAGGCGCGGCTAGTTCTGGAGCACAAGTCTTCAGCACGATAGCCGGGATGTTGTCAGGGCCAATAGCCTTTGCTGTATCCAGTGCACTCAGCCATTTCTTGATATCACGTGGAGTGAATCGAATTGACTGAAGACTGGCTTCTGTGATGGTGGGAACCTCAAGAGGAGACCAATATGGATCATCCACTCGGCACTTCTGGCTGAAGATGGTTGCAAACGCTTCAGTCTTGTCTTTTGCACTCACGTGCTGGGCTCTGCCATCATTGAGGATGGGGATATTCATAGAGCCTCCTCCTCCTGTTAGTTGTTTAATGGTCCACCACCATTCACAACTGGATGTGGCAGGACTGCAGAGCTTTGATCTGATCCATTGATTGTGGTATTGCTTAGCTCTGTCTATAGCATGCTGCTTCCGCTGTTTAGCATACATGTAGTCCTGTGTTGCAGCTTCAACAGGTTGGTACCTCCATTTTAGGTATGCCTGGTGCTGCTCCTGGTTTGCTCTTCTACACTCCTATTTGAACCAGGGTTGGTCCCCTGGCTTGATGGTAATGGTAGAGTGAGGGATATGCCGGGCCATGAGGTCACAGATTGTGGTGGAATACAATTCTCCTGCTGCTGATGTCCACAGTGCCTCATGGATGCCCAGTTTTGAGCTGCTAGATCTGTTCTGAATCTATCCCGTTTAGCATGGTGGTAGTGCCACACAACACGGTGGAGGGTGTCCTCAGTGTGAAGATGGGACTTCGTCTCCACAATGACTGGGCGGTGGTCACTGCTACCAATCCTGTCATGGGCAGATGCATCTGCGACAGGTAGATTGGTGAGGATGAGGTCAAGTAGGTTTTTCCCTCGTGTTGGTTCTCTCACCACCTGTCGCAGGCCCAGACTGACAGTTATGTCTTTCAGGACTCGGCCAGCTCAGGTCAGTAGTGGTGCTACCGAGCCACTCTTGGTGATGGACATTGAAGTCCCCACCCAGAGTACATTCTGTGCCCTCGTTACTCTCAGTGCTTCTTCCAAGTGGTGGAGTACTGATTCATCAGCTGAGGGAGGGAGGTAGGTAGTAATCAGCAGATTTCCTTGCCCATCAGACTTCATGGGGTCCACAGTCAATGTTGAGGACTCCCTCCCGACTGTATACCACTGTGCCACCACCCCTGGTGGGTCTGTCCTGCCGGTGGGACAGAACATACCCAGGGATGGTGATGGAGAAGTTTGGCTCGAGTTAAGCTATAACTCTGAACCTGTTGCAATGTTTTACCAATTGTTGGCCAAAGAAATGATTGGAACGTCTGGAACGTCTGCAATAATCTTCACAAATATGAGTTGTGATAGATATTGCAATTGACCTCAGCATCCCTTGGCACAGCCAGAGTTCACCCTCACCCTCTCGATTCCTGAGCAGTGGCCCCACTCCATCGAGCGTTGGATATCACAAGGAACGTGCGTCCCATCTGTCTGCCTCACAAGAGATCATGGAGATGTGAAGGATGGCTTGCAGTAGGTCAAGTAGGAAAATAATGCATGAATGTTTGCTTTATTGAATCAATTTACATACAAGGTTAGCGCCAAGATAAACATAGTCCTGAACACATTTACATCGAATATCTGAAGAAAACACCTGCTGAATTAAAATCCGAATTAGCCTTTATTAAAAGGATTGATAAAATATAATAGATTCAGTGAAAGGTGAGAGTACACCAGACCAGATGGAACTGAAACGTAATTATAATTTATAATAAGTGAGACGATGGAATCAAATTAAATGTCACAATTTAAATAGATTTTATTTTTTTAAATCAATGAGGAAACGTGAGCCAGGTTTGAATTAAACGGTCTTTGAATTCAAATTATGTTCCTGCACCCAAACCGTTAAATGTGCATGCTGGTCAGAAACATGGGAAATCTTGCTTAAAAAAAGAGACAATATTAAAATATTATTTTGAAGCTCTCCGAATGGCCATGCTGATAAATTTGCTGAGAAACTGAGCCAGGTGTCAGATCAGTTCTAGATTCCAGAACAAGGGGGCAGAATCTTAAAATTGGAGTTTGGCCATTTAGGAGTTAAATCAGGAAGCACTTTAAGGGAGCATCTTCCGATTAGGCACTTTACAGCCTTCCGGACTCAATATCGAGTTCAACAATTTCAGATCATAACTTCGGCCCACATTACATTTTTACTTATATTTTTTATCCACACCTTTGTTTTGGCCCTTTCCCCCCCCCTTTCTTTTTTCTCTCTCCCACATGGCAGCTGTCTCCCATTCTGCCAGCGCATTTCACACCTAATCTAGAGCCGTCTTTTGTCTCCACTAGTCCTATCACCATCTCGTCTCGTTTTGAATACCTCTTAATTAATTAATGTCTCTTCTCTTTTGTTCTCTCCCAGCCTGGCCTTTTAATCTATTTCATTTCCTGTGCTTCTTTAGTCTTGACAAAGGGTTCACCTGAAACGTTGACTCTATTTCTCTCTCCACAGATGTTGCCTGGCCTGCTGAGTTTTTCTAGCATTTTCTGTTGTTATTTCGGATTTCCAGCATCTGCAGTATTTTGCTATCGCACTTTAAGGGTTGTGGAAATCTGGAACTCACTCCCCCAAAAGACTGTGGAGTCAATTCAAATTTAAGACACAACAGTAACCTTAATTTAATTCATTTGTTGCATCGTGCTTTGAGATGTCCAAAGCGGTGAAGAACTATTGTAAACGCAAGTGTGTTTCTTACCTGTCTGAACCCATTTACGTGCTAGCACATTGTACAGGAAGGGGTGGGTGTGATAGTCTCATCACTATGCCATTGTAGTACAAGAACAGACTAGTTAAGGCAATAGGTTTCAATCACTTTATTCTGAAGTTTCATCTCATTAGGTGTCAGCCGTGGCTCAGTGGGCAGCACCCTCGCCTTGGAGTCAGAAGGTTGTGGGTTCAAGTCCCACTCCAGAGACTTGAGCACAAAAAGCTTAGCTGACACTCCAGGGGAGTGCCGCACTGTCGGAGGTGATGTTAAACCGAGGCCCCATCTGCTCTTAGGTAGATGTAAAAGATCCCATGGCACTATTTCGAAGAAGAGCAGGGGAGTTCTCCCCGGTGTCCTGAGGCCAATATTTAATCCTCAACCAACAGAACAAACAGATTTTCTGGTCATTATCACATTGCTGTTTGTGGGAGCTTGCTGTGCGCAAATTGGCTGCCACATGACAACACTCCAAAAGTACTTCATTGGCTGTAAAGTGCTTTGAGACATCCGGTGGTCGTGAAAGGTGCTATATAAATGCAAGTCTTTCTTTCTTTTGTAAGAGTTAGTTAACTATAACCAGACTATCTTACCCCAAGCTGCTTGTACACCTGACAGCTGTAGTGATTGGATAGCCAAGCCAAGGCAGGTAGAGATTATAATGAACATAACTCACATGCTACTTCAATAATCGTTTTAGCACATTAACTAAACAGTGCCATTTCTAATACTGAAGTTAAGCTACAGATAAGTGATAAAGGACCAGATAGCAAACAACTTGTTTTTAAAAAGCACAGTAAAACCCAAACCACAGGTCTATTATAGTGCCAGTCATAGCGTCTGTTGTGCCCACCACCACTATCTCAAGGGCAACTCGAGGTTGCAATAAATTGCAGCTTTGCCAACGACGCCCACAGCCCAAGATTGATTTTTATTTTTTTATTTTTGTGCTCACTTATGGATACAGGGGTAACAATTGAACTCAACTCAAATATATAACAAAAACACAAAAGGAAGCTTATAAAGTAACTGACTCCCCTGGTGACTCAGCCAGTAAAGGCACTGCTCAGTGTATAAATCAACCAACCAGATTACAAAGGTCCCAGGTTTAACGGGCAGTCTTTGTTGAGTTTAGCTCTTAGCCATGGTAGGAGCTAGAATTAGTCTCATTAGCCAACGGGGGAAAGTAAAGAAGGGTTCCCATTCCTGATCATTATCCAAGGAATGTTACTGGCTGCTACATTTGTGGATGTTCGGGGAGGTCCCTAATGGTGGAATGGCCATTCACCATCTCACCCACTGCATGAAGAATGGCCACTTGACGTGGTATCAGTGGGCTTATAGGTGTCCACGGAACTGCTCCCCAGCAGGATTCGA
The DNA here is from genome assembly GCF_052327205.1 of Somniosus microcephalus. Taxonomy (NCBI): domain Eukaryota; kingdom Metazoa; phylum Chordata; class Chondrichthyes; order Squaliformes; family Somniosidae; genus Somniosus; species Somniosus microcephalus. The sequence continues at coordinate 79,868,911 of NC_141006.1, read as the reverse complement.
CTCTTTCAGGAGTAAAGAAAATTACAAAATGTAACATTAGTGATATTTATAACCATTGTGTAGCAGCTCCATTTCCAATTACTAAATGTAAGCCAGCCAGCTGTTAACTTGCATTAGCCCTTGCTAGAATCAATGTGGTGATTTTAAGTCAAGGGTCGCACCCCAACCACTGCCCCAAGACCCAATAACTCAACCCAGACCAAACTGGGGCCTTCTTATCTATATAGCTCAATACAAGAGGCAATGCCTTTGGGGGGGGAAAAGGATGATTTGTTTTTAAACATGCATTTGCACAATTGCAGGCTCTTCCAAAACTCTCAGGAATTTCCTAGCATGTGGTGATGAACTTTGGAATAATTGCTGCTTGCTTTGCTTCATTGCTATTTAATGAGTCCGTTAATTGAATGGCACACACAAAAAACTTCAAGTGATGCCTGACCGATTGATTGGGGTTGTTAAATTGCATTAGCCCAGCTGGTGATTTTACCAAGGGTCACTAGTTCATCTCGACATCAATCCCAATCTCTGCAACTAAACGGGAGCCTCCAAGAAACTAGATCAGCTTCTCAAAAACCTACCATTGTTAGCGCTGGTTTGATAGAATCACATCATCTACCTATTCTAATTATAGCAGTTGCCGAGCTTTCCTTTAATCTAATGTGGAGGGAGAAGAATGACAAATTAAATGAGCTAATAGGTTTCCAAATTCATCAACAATTATCCTAAACAAGGGAGGTCCAACTGTGTGGGCTTGGGGAGAGGCAGATGGACGTATGCAAAGCAGAGAGTCGATCACATTATGTGAAAGTTTAACTCCATACACAGAAAATCCACCGGAGTGCATTATCAACCCAGACAATCAAATTTTAATTTAATTTGTTAAGTTTTATTTAAAGTTTTATTAATTTACAGTCAATTTGTTTAAACACCCCATCAAAAGGGTACACAGAAAATCCAGCACCCTCCCCCCGCCATACAAAATTCAAATCCCCATACACAAACAGTGAGACTGCCTGTATACACAAGAGAGTCCACCCCACACCCCCAACCCCCACACAAAAAGCCAGATTAACAGATGCAAAGTGAGGCAACCAAACATTAAAATTCCAAAATAACAACAGAAAATGCTGGAAAAACTCAGCAGATCAGGCAACATCCGTGGAGAGAAATTTGAGTTGACGTTTCGGGTTGGACCCTTCTTCAAAACTGGAAAGAAAAGAAACTAGATCGGAGGCAGGGCTGCGATCGGACAAAAGAATAAAAGAAACAAAAGAAGTAAAAGAGATTAGAAGCTAGACGAGATGGTAATAGGCTGGGATTAGGTGTAAAGTGTACTGGCAGGGCAAAAGATAGCTGCCAGGTGTGAGAGAGAAACAAAAGGAAAGGGGGGGGGGGGGGGAAGGAGTGGAACAATTATAAGAGAAAATGAAATGGGGGCCGAGCTTATGATCTGAAATTGTTGAACTCGATATTGAGTCCGGAAGGTTGCAGACTGCCTAATCGGAAGATGAGGTGCTGTTCCTCGAGTTTACGTTGAGCTTCCGTGGAACAATACAAGAGGCCAAGGACGGTGAGGTCCGAGTGGGAATGGAGCGGTGAATTAAAATGACAGGCGACCGGAAGCTCGGGGTCACCCTTACGGACTGAACGGAGGTGTTCCGCAAAGCGGTCACCCAATCTGCGTTTGGTCTCCCCAATGTAGAGGAGACCGCATCGTGAGCAGCGAATACAGTATACTAGATTGCAAGAAGTACAAGTAAATCGCTGTTTCACCTGGAAGGGGTGTTTGGGGCCCTGGACAGTGGGAAGGTATAGGGGCAGGTGTTACATCTCCTCCGCTTGCACGGGAAGGTGCCAGGCGAAGAGGAAGGGCTGTTTGGGGTGATAGAGGAGTGGACTAGGGTGTCTCGGAGGGAGCGGTCCCTGCGGAATGCTGAAAGGGGAGGGGAGGGGAAGATACGTTTGGTGGTGGGATCACTTTGGAGGTAGCGGAAATGCCGGAGGATGATCCATTGAATGTGGAGGCTGGTGGGGTGAAAGGTGAGGACAAGGGGAACCCTATCGTGGTTCCGGGAGGGAGGGGCAGGGGTGAGGGCAGAAGTGCGGGAGATAGAACTGACACGGTCGAGGGCAGTGTCAACCACAGTAGAGGGGAATCCTCGGTTGCGGAAAAAGGAAGACATGTCTGAAGCACTGGTGTGGAAGGTGGCGTCATCGGAGCAGATACGGCGGAGGCGGAGAAACTGGGAGAATGGAATAGAGTCCTTACAGGAAGCGGGGTGGGAGGAAGTGTAGTCCAGATAGCTGTGGGAGTCAGTGGGCTTGTAGTAAATATTGGTCGATAACCTATCCCCAGAAATTCCAAGACCACTGGATACACAGAAAAACAGCCAGGAACCCAGTCACAAAAAAAACAAACACTTCCTATCTGCTCAGTCTTCATCCCTTTCAGCAAAGCTTGAAAACTAAGGATGGGTCCTGGATTTAAAAAACCCTTTATTGACACATTGAGAATAGACGTCAGCCCATTTCACATTTTCCAGGTTGGAGGACTAATTGGTGCAAGAAAGGCTGCTCCCTGATTGGTCTAAATCCACCAATTGGATAGCACCAAGTTGCCACACCTCCAGGCCTTGGTGTTTAAAATGGCTGACGTTGAGTTCCCTGCTTGAAGGGTTTTCTCGCTTGTGGAATGAAGTTCAGTTCTCTGATTTTAGTGGACAATGGTGAAGGCAAAAACACCAGCTACAACAAGTAAGAAAATAAAGGCGAATCTGCTGGGTGCTAAAGCAGTTACAATATAAGTGAGTTGTGGGAATGTTTGATACGAGTGAGAAGCGAAGCCAAGGTAAAAATGAGGGATAATGGCAGGAAACCAGCAACTATTTACCTAGTCTCCAGGAGTGCCATTATTGGAGGACTGTAATCCCTGTCATTATTCAAAGGTTAGACTTGTTGATAACACTATTCAGATAACAATAACCATGGAGGTGCAGAGCTGGAAGCTCAATGTTTGCATAGTGAAGATGTACTGCCTGCCCTGAAGGGACATTCTCATTGTGTGCTGTCATCAGGGTTAAGAATAACCTTTTAAAACCCTGACCGGGAGAAGGATAGTTAAGTTGGGGCTTGCCAAAATGCAACCAAGCAGCAGAATGAACGGCCAACAATGGTGTGACAAATCAAGGGCATTAATGCCAATAGTGGAGGTAGAGGTGTGCTGTGTTCACTGGCCCAACAGACTCTGAGCTGCAACACAAACCAAACTGGAGCCTCTCCAGTGATTGAGGAAACCTGAGCGGCCCAGAAATTGGCTGCAAGTAGCTTCAACTTACTCTGTCCCTGTGAAGTGGAGGTGGTGTATGTTCCAGCTGTGGTTCTTCAATGTTTCAAATGCTGAGGATTTGGCCATGATTCAGTGGAGTGTGAGAAACCACACAATGGGCAGGTTTTTAACTCTGGTGTGGGATGGTGTTGTGTTATCCACCTGAATCTAAATGGATGTGGGAGATTGATGCAATTTTAACTTAATTGTCCAATTGATTGGCAATGTGTGGGACCCTTGGCAAATGGGTTTTTCCTGACTGACAGTCGCCTCTGATGTCGTCCTTGCTGCTGCATTTACAGTCTCCAGCAAGCCTTTCTTCTGCAGGCGGCCAAGCTTTCTTCGTTTGGTGTGAGGGACCTGCAGGAAACATGACTAGCGGGAGGCCCAGATCAGCTCCTCTCTTTGACGAGGTGGCACTGCAGGCATTGGTGGATGGGGCTAGGGCCAACAGGGAGGTGCTCTTCCCTTCCTCAAGGAGGAAGAGGTGTCCCAAGCGGACTAAGGCTGTGTGGATGCAGGTGGCTGAGGTCAACTCCTTGGGAGTCACATGGCGAACCTGGATTCAGTGCCGGAAAAGATTTCATGACCTTCAGCGCACTGGAAAAGTGAGTATGAATTTCCCATCATAATCATCAACTTTATTGTCATTGTTAGTGCACAAGTGCAGTACAACGAAATGTAGGCTTGCGGCTCCCGAGAGTGTACATTTAGATTAAGACATTTAAACATTCAACATTCATTTGGCTTGTAATACATGACCATAATAAAGTGCATTGGCAGATGTGCAGGCTTTAGAGTTTATTTGTGGAGTTCAGTAGGATGACAGCCCTGGGAAAGAAGCTGTTCCTAAATCTGGTTGTTCGGGTGCGAATGCATCTATAGCGTCTCCCAGATGGCAGGAGGGCGAACAGACTGTGGCTGGGGTGGGTAGGGTCTTTGATGATGGTCAGTGACCTCCGTAAACAGCGTTTCTGGTAGATGTTCTCTATGGTCGGTAGCTGGGTGCCGGTAATGCGTTGGGCAGTTTTGACTACCCACTGCAGGGCTTTCCGGTCATAGTAGCTACAGCTGCCATACCATACTGTGATACAGTTCATCAGGATGCTCTCTATTGTGCAGCGGTAAAAGTTAGAGAGGATCAGGGGTGACAGGTTACATCCCTTCAGCCTCCTTAGGAAATGTAGGCGCTGCTGGGCCTTCACCAAAGAGGTATTGAGGGACCAGGAGAGGTCTTCTGTGATGTGGACTCCGAGGAACTTAAAGCTGTCCACCCTTTCCACCACAGCCCCATGGATGTGGACGGGGGTGTGACTTCCGCCTTTAGACTTCCTGAAGTCCACAATGATTTCCTTGGTTTTCTTGATGTTAAGGGCCTCAATCTGATCTCCATTGCCTCTCACCAGCACTCTGCTTTAGCAATCTCTTCCTCCACATCCCACTTGACACTGACATTCATGCACCCTTACCCATTCCCCCTCTCTCTATGCTCACATTCACATAACTATTCGACTGTGCAGCCCTCACACTCCCTATCACTCTGATGCTATGAAAACAACTGACAACACACAGGGAGGGCCCTTGGTCTTGCCACCTCACTTCATCTTTGTCTCCTTCTAAGCATCTATGTTATGGATTCTCTGCACTCACTCCTTCATTCTCACTCAACCTCCATTTATCTCCCTCATTGCAGGAAAAGAGAGCTCACAACAAAAGTGAGCAAGGACAGGAGGAGGGACAGCCTCAATAGTCCACCTGACCCCTGGGAGGAGGCCGTCCTGGAAATTATGGGAATAGAGAATGATTTGCGTGTGGGGGACGGACAGACGGGTGCAACACAGCAAGCTGGTGACAGAAAAGTTTCCCATCTCTCTGGCATTGCATGAGTCACTGATAATGATGGTGAAGCACTAACAGATAGCTTTTTGCAGATGCTCATAAGTCCATGTGCATGTAGCCTTGGCATCACATCTGACTCTTTCCTTTACTCCCCCACAGGGCCATCACAAGCATCCATCCCCCCTAGCCAGGAAGAGGCGGCTGAGCAGCCAGACTCCTCAGAGGAAGCTGCAACCTCAGAGCGCAGCATCACCAGAAATCTGCGCACCCAGCACCAGCGCAGACACACACACCTCGATGGGACCTTCGGGACATAGAGGAGTGTTGTCACCTGGTGTATCTCGGCTCACAAGTGAGCATCAGCAGATTGTGGAGACAGGGACAGCAGTGGAGAGTCCTCGTCAGAGGGCGCAGGACTCTGCCAGCTCGGCTCGGTAGCATGTCGACCCTCTGCCTCTGGGTCCATCCATGAGATCAGCGGTGATGGAACTCCAGGCACAGATAGACGTCTCAACCCCTGCACAGCCACAGGAGCAGCAGACTGTGGACGCCTGCCAAAGGTGTCGAGACAGGAGCAGCAGCAAAGTGAGCAAGGGGCCTCCACATCTGCTGAAGCCACAAGGGAGGCACCATGTAGGAGCACGTGTAAGAGGAAAATTATGCATAAATAGTCACTTGGGTGCAATTCTGTTTACTGTTTAAAAAAAAAAAAAAAAAAGTACATAAAAATTCTGATGGCAAATGTTGCAGTTGTGACGTTTGTCATTTTGCTATTGGGACTTCCACATTGAGGCCTTAGGAATACTTGCAACTGTCAGTATGGTGGTCAGAGTGATAGGAATCCTCTGGTTCTTTGCCATTGTCAATGCTCTGGTAAGAAGCTGCGAGGCAAAAGTGTTTGACTAGGCTAAGCAAATGTGTTGATTTTGAGGCGTGGACAAGAGCTGGGGGAGGAGCGGCGGCGGTGCCAGCCTCGGCCGCACTAGATAACTGAGGCTGTTGAGTCTGTATGTCCCAGTTAGGTTTAGGATCAATCACTGGACACAGACAACAAGAGTAACTTTTAACAGGTCTTTACTATTCGAAGGTCAGGGCTGAACTGCCCAGCAAATCCTTGCACAACACTTATATACCGGTGTGGTCACCACCGGTATTACAGTATTACAGCAGCCAAGAGAAAGTAGTACATCTCTTAAGGTAGTTCTCTTAAGGTGGAACAGGTTACATACACCACAATCCTCCCTTTTTAGCTTAACAGTTATATCCCCATTTAACATAACATAATAACATATATATATATATATATATATATACAACTTCATGCAAAACAGTTCAAAGATTCAGTCTCTGAGGAGGCCTCCTGATTCGAGTTGAATAACGCCTTTCAGGGGTCTCTGATTCTCGTTGCTGGGTTGACTCATCTAGTTGGTCTCTTATGGATTGGACATCATCATCAGGTACATTCACTTCTGAGGTAGATGCTTCAGGTTCACTAACTTCTTTCACGGTTGTCTCTGCCGTAACCATGGGTTCGACCCTTGTTCTCAATTCTACCAGTTGGTCAGCATGACGCCGTATTACATTTTCACCAATATCTACCGTGTACATCAGGGGTCCTTGTCTGGCCTGAATTGTTCCAGATTGCCATTTCTCATTTTTATAGTCCCGGGCTAACACTGGTTGTCCTATTTCGAAACTCCGAGTGGTCTTGTTATTTATATGCTGGAACTGTTTGTTTTCAACTTCCCTCCGCACATTTGGTTTTAACAAGTCCAACCTGGACCGCAACCTCCTGTTGTAGGACATCATGGCAGGACTTTGGTTTGTCACTGCATGAGTGGCGTTTTGATATGCCAGTAGGAATTTGTCCACCTTGTGTTGTAGTGGAATCTGATCTTCACTCATGGCCTTTATTGCTTTTTTAAACGTTTGTACAAATCTCTCAGCCAACCCGTTTGTAGCCGGATGATATGGGGCAGAGGTATAATGTTTCACCCCATTCTTCTTCATGAATCCCTGGAATTCTTCTGACACGAACTGCGGTCCGTTGTCTGAACATATTTGTTCTGGCAATCCATTTCTCGCAAATATCGTTCTTAACACCGCGATCATCTTTTCCGAGGTAGTGGTGGTCATCTTAATCACTTCTGGCCATTTAGAATGTGCGTCCACTGCAATTAAAAACATGGAGTCCATGAAAGGACCAGCAAAGTCAATATGTACACGTTGCCATGGGGTTGAAGGCCATTCCCATGGATGCAGCGGTGCAATCGGAGGTGCATTTTGCACTTTTTGGCACCCTGAGCAGCTTTTCGTCAGCTCCTCTATCTGTTGGTCGATACCCGGCCACCACACAAGCCCTAGCAAGGCTTTTCATCTTGACTTCCCCCCCCCCAGATGACCTTCATGCAGTTCCTTTAGAACTCTCTCTCTTAACTTAGGAGGAATAATCACCCTTGCTCCATACATCAATGTTCCTTGACAGACGGACAGCTGTTCTCGTCTTGCTGAGAATGCCGGTAACAGTGGATCACCATGTGCTGGCCATCCCTTCACTGTCACTTCGTAGACCCGGGACAGTGTCGGGTCGTTCCTGGTTTCTCTTTCAATACTTGCATTGGTGACTGGTAAACATTCGATGATGGTCGAGTGAAATAACTCAACAGGGTCAACCGTCGGTGCCTCCTCCTCTGTAGGTAGTGGCAGGCACGACAGCCCATCAGCATTACCATGCTGCTTTGTACCTTTGAATTCTATCTGATATTGATGTGCCCCGAGGAAAAGGGACCATCTCTGGCGCCTCTGTGCTGTCATCACCGAAACACCCTTAGGGTTAAAAATGGATACCAACGGCTGGTGGTCTGTCAGAAGCGTAAACTTTTGGCCCTGCAGGTAATGATTAAACTTCTTTACTCCCCACACAAGGCTGAGAGCCTCCCTATCTATCTGAGCATAATTGCGCTCAGCGGAGGTCAATGATCTGGATGCGAACGCAACTGGCCTCTCCTGGCCATTTGGCAACTTGTGTGAGAGTACTGCCCCAATACCATATGGAGAAGCATCACAAGCCAAACGAATAGGCAGCGTTGGGTTGAAGTGAGCCAACACTTCCTCTGAGGTGATCAATGCCTTGCTTTCGCGAAAGGCCCTCTTACAGTCCTCGCTCCACTTCCATGGTACTCCCTTCTGCAAGAGAGCGTTCAGCGGGTGCAGCACCGTGGACAAATTTGGCAGAAACTTATGGTAATAGTTAATCAACCCTAGAAACGACCTCAATTGGGATACATTATCCAGAGCGGGAGCCTTCACAACAGCTTCGATCTTGTCAGGAGACTTATGAAGCCCCTCCTGGTCAATGACATGACCACAGTACGAGATCCGCTTCTGAAAGAATTCACATTTCTGGCGATTAACTCGAAGACCATATTCTTTCAATCTGGTGAGCACCAGTTCCAAGTTTGCAAGGTGTTCCTCGTCATCATCTCCTGTAATCAGAATATCGTCCAGGTAACATTGTGTACCTGGAATTCCCTGTAATACCTGCTCCATGGCCCTCTGCCAAATTGCTGGAGCCGATGCCACTCCAAAAACCAGTCTATTATACCGGTACAAGCCTCTATGCGTGTTGATCGTGAGATACTGGCGTGACTCTTCCTCAACTTCCATCTGTAAGTGCGCCTGCGCCAGGTCTATCTTAGTGAAGTGTTTCCCGCCAGACAATGAAGCGAAGATATCCTCAATCCGTGGAAGCAGATACTGCACCATGTGAAGCACCGGGTTAACAGTGATCTTGAAATCACCACAGATGCGAACCTTCCCCGGTTCCCCCGGCTTGTTGCTCGATGAACGCTTCATGACTGGGACAATGGGCGTGGCCCACTCACTCCAGTCTACCTTAGACAGTACTCCTGAATGTTCTAGCCCTTCCAGCTCAGCTTCCACAGCAGGTCGTATTGCATAAGGTACCGGTCTGGCTTTGAAAAATTTCGGGTTTGCATGTTCTTCAATCTTGATGTTTGCCGTAATTCCTCTGTGTTCCCAGTCCTTGTTGGAACACCTCTTTAGCATCGTCCAATATTCTGGACAATCGTTTAGGTTTGACATCTTTTGTACCGGAATCTACCGTTAGTGCTTTTAAGGAATGCCAGTCCATATTTATTTTCCTAATCCACTCCCGTCCCAGTAGTGGTGGACCTCCCTCAGGTAGCACATATAAATCCATTCCTCGGCTTTCTTTGCCCTTGTGGACCACCTTTACCTCTATCTTCCCGATGGGGTATACTCTTTGCCCCATGTATGTTTTCAATACAATCTCCGTATCCCGTAGGGGAATATGTGGGAATAACCTTTTGTAATCTTTCTTATTCATGACCGTCAATGCCGATCCAGTGTCCAATTCCATCTTCACTTGGACTCCTGCTATCTGAAGTGTGACCCAAATTGTTTGGAGGTCTGCTTCCTTACCAACATTGTGTACTCTTAGACTACCCAGTTCATTACTGCTGGCGTCTGAATCTGACTTCTGTTCGTTCGAACTGTTCTCTGTCACCTTGTGTACCTTTTTGTACTTTTCCTGCGGTGACTTTTTGTTGCTGGTCTTCTTTCCTGACCGGCATACTTTAGCTATGTGACCAAGCCTGCCACATTTTCTGCATTCCTGATTTTTGAACCAGCACTGGTTCTGATCGTGCGTTATCTTTCCACAACGATAACATTTTACTGTACTCAAGACCATTTGATTGGTGCAGAGTTACGGTGACCGTAGCTGCATTTCCGCAGTGCCTCTTGCTGCGGCTTCTTGCGATGCTGCAATAGTGACAGCTTTATCAAGCGTAAGATCATTCTCCTCAAGCAGTCGCTTTTGTGTTCCTTCTTTTAACAATCCACACACAAATTTATCTCTCAGCGCATCTGCTAGCCCTGTCCCAAACTGACAGTACTTCAATAGCTTACGTAGTTCAATTAAAAATTCAGCGTTGCTTTCGTCTTTCAACTGCGTTCTTCTGTAAAATTTAAATTGTTCCGCTATCATCAGCGGCGTGGGGTTTAAATGATTTTTCAGGACAGTAACAATATTCGCGAAGGTCTGATCCGCCGGTTTATTTGGTGATAGAAGGTGCTTCAATAGCCCGTATGTCTTCGCCCCCATTGAGCTTAATAAGGTTAATGCTTTCTCATCATCTGGTACCTTATTTGCTTTACAATAAACTTCCAGGCGTTCTACATACGTGGTCCAATCTTCGACATCACTATCAAAGGTATTAATGCTCCCATGTTTAGGCATCCTTGCAAGTTTTTAAAATTTTTGTTTTTAAAATGGCGGCTCCCCGCGCTTGTCGTCTTCCCCCGCCTACTAAAATGGCGGCTTCCCGCGCTTGGCGGTCTTTCCCGCGCTCGTCTTCTTCCCCGCCGACTACAATGGCGGATTCCCGCGTTTGCCTTCTTCCCCCGCTGGCTGCAATGGCGATTGCCTTGCTGCTGCCGTTCTCGCCTCCCCAGCGGTTCTCACTCCCCGACGCTGCTGTGCCTCGCAGCCCGGTCCTGTACACTGGCTGCGTTTGAGTTCTCCGCGGCTCTCGAGCCTTAAGCTGCCCCAGTCGCTGCGCCTCTCGGCCTTGATTGCAGCCCGGCCCTTTCTACCGGCTGTGGTCGAGCTCTCCGCCTTTATTCCTCCGTTTTCCCTCCCCTACTCCACAGTCAACGCGGCCGACTTTCTGCTCGTGTCGCTGATCGGCTTACCCACCACCGTGGTAGAAGGGATGATCACTGCCTGTCGCTGATGGAGGGCTTCGTGGTCAGAATTCTTTTTCTTTTTAACCCGGGTTCTCGATGCCTCCCATGCGATGGTGCTCAGCAGGATGATGAGAGCGGATGCCTCTTCTCGACGCCCGTTTTGAGGACGAAGCTGCCTTGGATGTAAATTTGCCACAGGGCAAGATCGGACTCGTCGCCACTGTTGAGTCTGTATGTCCCAGTTAGGTTTAGGATCAATCACTGGACACAGACAAGAATAACTTTTAACAGGTCTTTACTATTCGAAGGTCAGGGCTGAACTGCCCAGCAAATCCTTGCACAACACTTATATACCGGTGTGGTCACCACCGGTATTACAGTATACAGCAGCCAAGAGAAAGTAGTACATCTCTTAAGGTAGTTCTCTTAAGGTGGAACAGGTTACATACACCACAGAGGCAGGGCAGTTTTTCCTTATGCCCCACCTCCTTACAGGTGTGGCACCATCTGCCGTCCAGAAGACGCGGTAGGCTGTCATCTCGTGGTGCACCCTGAAAGCACCGTCTGCGTCCTCCTCCCACGCCAGCTGGACAAAGAGCTGGCGCCGGAAGGAGAAGACATGGCAAAGGCTGGCTTCTCGGAAGCCGAGCGGGATGGGCGGAATCCCTGACCTCGCCTCCCCCAGTTGACACAGGTGGGGGGGGAGGAGGAACTCACCAGGAACAAAGGGCAGGACGTGGCAGATTACAATCCTTTTCCTGGTGGCCTTGAGGATCCACCGGCAGTAAGGTCCCGCCCACAGTGAGCACGTTGGTAATGGCCAGGGACACCACCCGCTCCAACCCCAGGGAGAACACCGCCTTCCCATACATCTTTGAGGCGGTTACAATGGCTGAGGGGCCGACCACCCCAGCCATGGCTTTAACACACGCCTCAATAGTCATGTTGGGGTGAGTGCAGCTCTTTACCCCATACTTCTTTGTTATAAGTTTGAATGGTGACGGGGCAGCGGGAGTAGCTGTGGCTGCCACACCCACGTACATCCTCACTGACCCCGCCACCGGCGAAGATGGGGTCGCCCTAATTGTTTTTTTTTAAGGGCTACACTCGCCCCAAGTCACAGGCCTGAAGATGTTAAGATCTTGGTGGTATTTGTTCTCTTCCTTGGGCAGAGGGAGCTGTTAAAATTGAAGGCACACTTCTCCCCTTAGCTCAATAGACAATAAATTAATAGATAGAGGTGCCTCAGACGAGAGAGGGGGTGGGAAGGAGGGAGGCCACAAGGGCAGGGTCGCCACTCGGAATGGTGGGTGGGTGTTGGCAGGGCTGCAACTCTCCGATGTAAATTAAAGTCTTTGATGTAGGTGGTTTTCTGGTGGGGAGATGATGTCTCACTGGGGAAAAGCTGGAGATGCCCAGGCTCAGTCCTGCACCAGGTCTTAACGATGTTCCAATAGTTGAAATTAAATTGGTGACTTTACCTAGGCATAGCCAGCTGCTTTTTCAGTCTTGACGAAGGGTTGCGACCCGAAACATTGACTATTTCTCTCCACGGATGTTGCCTGGCCGCCTGAGTTTTTCCCCAGCATTTTTCAGATTTTAATGTCCCACAGCTCCAGGTTTTTTTTTTAATTAGGACTTTGTCCTCTATTTATAAACTGGTAGGTTTAAAAATGAGATTGCCACCTCCTCAGAATGCAGCAGCAGCACCTCCAGAATCTGATCTTAACTTTTTAAGCCCAATAGAAATCGTCCCATCGCCTCTCGGCCACTGACCTGACGTTTAATTTCGGTCAGCAGCCAAAGCAGCTTCCGTCCTGCAGTCTCCGTGCACAGTCTGGATTAGATCCCCTTAACACCGTGCACCACCACCGTGTCTCCGTCCCAAACCTCGAGTCCCGGCTCCAATCCTTGGGCCTTTTCTTCTCTTTTCCCTCACTTGTCTTCCCTGATTAATCTCAACCTGCAAATATTGTCCTTTTGAGGGGCCCGGCCCTTCCTCTCTTTTCCCCCCCCCCCCCATGAACCCAAAAACCAATCTCGCCACCAAAGTTTTTCCAAATTAAAGTCAAACTGTCGCCAGTAATCACGCACCAAGCGGCTGCTGCTCCGGTCCTGGGCACTCCGGGCCTGGGCACTCTGGGCCGCGGGCACTCCGGGCCTGGGGTACGTGGCCGTGGGCATCAGCTGGCTGACTTTACTTAAAGGTTCGCAGTTTTAAATGAAAGGCCGCCTCACCGTGTAGATTAGAACAGCTAGCAGGTTCTGCTGACCAGCTTACTGCACCTGGTGTTCCCAGGTGATACTAACCTGGCCTGTCTCTGGTTAGTGACTGAGAGCAGCCCAGACCGGGTATTTAGTGTGGCAGTAGAAGATAGCCGACTGTGGTCTGCTTCTCTTTATTTAAAGCTTTGTGCTTTGGCTAGCTTATTTACTACTACTGTTCCTTAACTCTGTCTCAATCCTTTCCTTTGAGAGAAATTCATCATTAAACACATTTGCATTGTACCATCCAATCATTCCTTTATCGGGCATTAGCTAGAAATTGCAGTTCAATTTGTCTCCTCCATATTAATCTATTGAACTTCAAAAACTCGTCAAAAAATGCCATCTTTAAATATCTTTCAAAATAATAAATCCACAGTTTTGTAATGCTCTTTTTAATCTCTCTCTCTCATGTAAAATACTCTCTGGTTCATTCTTCTCCCCTTAACAAACCAAGCATTCCTTCACTAATCTGGCCACATGGGGTTACGGGGATCGGGTGGGATATGTGTCGGTGCAGGCTCGATGGGCCGAAATGGCCTCTATCTGCACTGTGGGGTTTCTGTGATTATACATTGTTAATCGCTGCCCTGACACACTCCTGCAATCCCCATTGGCTGCAAGCATTAGCTGATTAATTGATTGGCTTATCGTTCTGTCACCCTCTCTTGCTAGTTTAGATTTACCTTTTTCACTCCTTCCCTCACACCACTCTCTCCCTCGAGTACTTAGCCTCCCTCACCCATACAAAGCTACAAGCCCTTCTCCCCCCCCCCCCACCTCAACTCTCCGAACTCCATGAGCTTCACTCACTCACTGGGGAGCATAGCTTGTGTAGCAGTCAATGGGGAAGCAGCCAGTGCAGACAATGATGAATGTTCATTGCTCAGGAGCGGAGATGATAATCATAGCAAACAACAGATCTGTGATTAATGTAATCCAGCACAGCCTGTTGGTGCTGTATATCCTATGTAATAGTATAACTACAACTGATAAGTGTCTAATACTAAAAGGAGAATCCATATATGGCAAGATACACATCACCCCACTGGCCAGTATAAAAAGGATCCTGCGAGCTCAGACCAAAAGGACACTGCAGTGGAGTAGCTAAAGAGTGCTGAGAATTATCGATTGGCAACTCAAGTCAGATAGCAAAGACGCACCAAGATGATCACTCCGATTCTCCAAGGACACTGGTTTGATCACCCTGTATTCTGGACTATGCTCTGCTGTTGTAAGTGCTGCTTTTAATTATTGAATGACTGCCAATAAACTGGTTTAATTGATATCAGTCTTAATTGCTCTGTTATTGTCTCAGCCCGGGGTCCAACAAAGCAAGATTTGAATCTTGCACTGCCCACATGGGGAGCTGCCTTCTCTCCTCTCCTCTCCCACACCAAGCTGCTTATTAAAAGCTCAGGCTCACACCCCAATTCAAGTCACAAGATTTCAGCCTTTCCGCACACCCATAACAGCAGCCCACACTCATCATTTGAGCAACAGGCCAGCCCTGGCTGGCAGGAGAATGTTCTACAAGCCAGCGAGCGAGTGTGTGCTGAGCTAAGAGCAGCCTCTGCTGGCAAGAAAAGCCTACTGCAGCTGGTATTCCCAGGCAGTCTCCTAGCCAAATCAGGCCCGTCTCAGCTTAGTTTGAAGTCAGACGTGCTTTTTAAAAAAATATTTATTCAATATTAAACACAGTTACAACAGAGTGATCATTCCTTGACCAGTTATTAGCTACAGGGATTAGTCATTGGTAAAAGACATTAACATTATTATTGTTATACTGAGCATTATTTCCTTTACCATCTATTAGTGTCAGATATTAAAGTTCTATATACCTGTATTAATCTATTGAACTTCAAAAACTGGGTGAATGCCATCCCTATTCTGGGGCGCTCACAGTATTGCGGCCGTAGGCAGTGGCTGACTGCCTTTCTGTTTAGTTAAAAGGCTCAGTTCTATCACCCTCTCTAATGCTTTACATTTTTTCCCCCTCTTCCCCTCCCTTCTCCACAGCACTCACTTCCTCTCCCACTCCAGAGATTTGAGCACAAACATCTAGGCTGACACTCCAGTGCAGTGCTGAGGGAGTGCTGCACGGTCAGAGGTGCCGTCTTTCGGATGAGACATTAAACCGAAGCCCCGTCTGCTCTCGCAGGTGGACGTAAAAGATCCCATGGCACTATTTTGAAGAAGAGCAGGGGAGTTCTCCCCAGTGTCCTGGCCAATATTTATCCCTCAATCAACATCACGAAAACAGATTATCGGGTCATTATCACATTGCTGTTTGTGGGAGCTTGCTGTGCGCAAATTGGCTGCCGCGTTTCCCACATTACAACAGTGACTACACTTCAAAAAGTACTTCATTGGCTGTAAAGTGCTTTGGGACATCCTGAGGTTGTGAAAGGCACTATAGAAATGCGAGTCTTTTTTCAAATGCTCAACATTCCCACCAGTGACACCGCCCCCCCCACACACAAACTACAAGCCCTGCCTTTCATTGTCTTCTCCTTGCCTCAACCTTCAAAACTCCATTCGCTTCACCATTCCTCACCTCACTCATTGCTACAAAAACCCTGCCTTAAAATACACCCAATCACCCAGCAGCCTCTCCGCCTCTCCCACGCTCGGCTACTTATTAAAAGCTCAAGCCCACACCCCAACTCAAGTCACCGTTGCCCTATTCACAACACAAGATGTTCCCATAAAGCAGCCCACGGACACCATTCGGGCAGCGGGCCAGCCCTGCCTGGCAGGTCAACGTGCCCCAAGGAAATGAGCGGAGGAAGGCGAGAGAGACAGACTGTGTGCGCGTGTGCAGGAGCAAGCAGCAAAAGTTGTTAATTAACAGCAGTGTGCATGTACAGAGCTAAGAGCAGCATCTGCTGGCAAGAAATGCCTACTGCACCCGGTATCACAGATCACAGAAATCACAGAAACCCCACAGTGCAGATAGAGGCCATTTCGGCCCATCGAGCCTGCACCGACACATATCCCACCCGATCCTCGTAACCCCTACACCAACACATATCTCCCCGTAACCCCACGTATTTAATCCCCCTAACACTAAGGGTCAATTCATCACAGCTAATCAACCTAACCCGCACATCTTTGGACTGTGGGAGGAAACCAGAGCACCCGGAGGAAACCCACGCAAACACGGGGAGAATGTGCAAACTCCACAGTCACCCGAGGCCGGATGGGAGACCAAACGCTCTCCCATTTCACTGTTTAGCTTCTGAGATCGGGCGCTTTCACAGTAGTGTGGCCACAGGCATCAGCCAATTGGCATTCCCTTTAAAGGCTTACAGTTCTCACTCCCTTTCTGCTAGTATTTAAAATGTATTTTTGACTCCGGAGAAGCAGGTTACAAAACTGAAAGGTGGGATGTGGTGGTGAAGGAAAGTGGGAAAAATTGAGGTTGCAAGAGATTTTTTTTATCAGAACTTAAAGACTTTAAGTTTAGCAATGGAGGCGGCATGTTCTTGTATTTAGGAGGAATTAAGTGACGAGGACTTAAGTATTTTGAGAATTTGGAGCAGGAAATAATGCCGGCAGTAAGAAAAATTCAGTTCCCTTGAAAATAGGCTTTCTATGCCATCCTTTAGATCCTCCCCACTCCAGGAAAGCCTGTACAAACGAACACCCCAAAAATGAGACTTATTGACAGACCCAAATAACTTGCATTGTAATACAGTTGCACCCTGAAACCAGTCACAAATTACAAACTATGGACAGACTGGAGATAGGAATGGTGGCTCAGGACGGGGGGAATGAGAGGGGGAGAGATGGTGAATGGGGGTTCAGGGGATAATCGGGAGATGGTGAATGGGGGCTCGGGGTCAGGTGGCACGTGGGTAGACCATCAAGTGATTAAACTTCCAGTAAAGCCTCCAACCAGAGATAGCAACACCAGACATCTCACTCCACTAGTACGTCAGGTACTGATGAGTGAACAGCCCCCGACCCAAACCCCCAGCACTTCAAACATTAGCAGCTGCAATACACGAAGGGAGGGGTACCCCGGATAGAGGTTTACAGGACATTTCATTCCTCTCCCCCCCCCCCCCCCAAACAATTTGGCTGGGATCCCCCAGGCACTCCAGCCCTGTGCATGCTGCCAACATAGCAGAACCCAGAAACATGACCCCAAGATGGCACTGAACTGGGAAACCCAACAGAAAATGAGCTGAAATCACATCCCACTGGCAGGGCTCCTGAATTGGGCACGATCCCAGGTGGGGGAAAAAGCATGTGATGCAGGCAGTCCCGGGATATTTGGTTCATCTGGTTTACTGTACGTACAATGGCCATTTTGAAATTAAGCACACCTCATGATTTAAGGCTTTCGTTGTATTACGACTGGCAGACCGGCCACTTTTTACTGCAATCTTTTCCTTTCACTTCTGGTCCCCCCCGACTACCTCGCGCATCTTGTCCTTTGCCGTCAAATTCACATCTCCTCCAAATGGTGGCCCCGAGCTTCTGAACATCGCTCGGACCAGTTTCCCCCCTCACTTCCTTTTATGGGGCAGAGTCCGCTGTCCTCCACTGCAGTCTTGATCCGAGGCTCCATCTGCCACTGGGACTTGGTGGCAGTTCCATTGTTTGGGCTGACCAAAGCCTTCTCTCCTCCTGTCACAATCTTCGGGCTCAGCTTCAGCCTCTGCCCCATTCCCCTTACTTCCCTTCTCCTCCGCCACCTTGCTCCCAAATTACAACTCCCAGCTCGCGCTCCCAACTCTTCACTCACTCGCATCCGCAAGGCTGCCTGGGAATACCGGGTGCGGTCGGCTTTTCTTGCCGCCTTTGTGACGAGCGGTGGTGTGAGCTGGGTGGGGGTCGGGTGCGGTTTCCACAGCAGCTCGCAATTATGCGCCAAAACGGGTCATGTGACATACTGCAGCTTAAGTCTGGGTTTGACAAAGGAACTAGTTTAGTGCTGACAGCATCGTCGTTTGAGACGGAAAGTTGTCAACTATAAACTGTATTGATACAATTACAACTTATTAAATACTTAGAAAATGCAATGTGTCAACTTTCTGCTCGTCTTGTTAGCAGTAAATCCACAACCTTTCAGGAAACATATTTTCACTTTGCTGGGAAAACTGCATGTTTCACTGCAATGACTGATTGTCTCTGGCCAGCAGCAGGGAAAACATTGCCAATTATCAAATTTTGAAAAACTGAATCGTGCAAATTTGAAAGAGAAACGACAGGTGATGCAGGCAATCCAGTGTGCATTCCTTTATTTCATTAGTAATGCAGCCTCCATCTTTCTAAAGTTGCCTTTTTTGAGTGGAGCTGGAAGACCAACTTCTCCTTGGCTTCCTCCACTGCCAGGAGCTCCATCGGATGGAAACAAGCCGCTGCTACCATCAAGATTGCCCATTTCCCCAACAGCAATGTTCTAGCGCGAATGCTCAAACAAATCACCACCATAAACAGATCAACTGCTCCTGTACAGGAATCGACAGGAATAGATGACCAGTAGCAGCAAATAGAGGGCCAGAAGAAAAGAAAACAATCACCCAAAATGTTAGACTACATTGTATAAAATGAAAAACATGACCACTGTGGCAGTATATTAACATTTTATTAAAGACAGTACAAAGAGTAAGTGTTTAAATGTACGGCATCAGGCACCGACAAATGCTCGCGTTCATTCTTTACCACATGCTGTGAATTTTCTACAAGTCATTTTCTGTATCAAGCAGGATCGGTCTTACCTGTCTAACCCCGAAAATAATTGTGCACAGCTCAACGCAAAGGAGGAATTGGTCATTTAATCAGATGATTTGTCAGCTTAGACTGAACTGTAGTAAACATCTCAACAATAAAAATCTACAGAACACAGGGAACTTTTGCTGGAAAGAGATTGCACTTCCAAAGCTACCCAAGTTCTTGAAGTTTAAAAGCCACTCATAATAAGCCCCTACTTTTCTAAAAAAATTATAATGGTCCACTTCTTCTAAGATGACAGAGCTGATGAATGCAGAGTGCCATCCTGTGGTGAAAACGCTTTACTTCTTGGGTCACGTTTCCATTCAGCAAGTTGAGAGCAGAGCCTAGTTTAGATGCAACAGATCAGGCATGAGAATAATATTAGAGATAAGGTTTCAGTGCTGTAAAAACAACAGGATATGGGGAAAACCTGCATTAAATTTGGCTGTACAGAGAACATATCTGCAAAATTCATTAAATCACATTGAAATGTGAGCCTATTTTTAAATAAATGGTCACTGGCAGTCAAACTTACTCGACTTAACAGTAAGTCTATCCAACATCCTTCACCTTTTCCAACCATATGGAACTCTATTCTCGGGTCTCAGGAAAGGCTATTGCCTGATTCCAGTCATGTGACACCACTGACCTTTGGGACTACCAGTAAGTAAAGCTGGATTTAAGTTTTCAACCAAAAAATATGCAGCGCATATTAGAAATAACTGGCTTGAATCATGAGTTGCAAGGCCGTTAATATAATGGTTCAGTTGATAGGCAAGCCTGCACTGATAATTTAAGAAGTTAATCATCTTGATCGTGTCACAGCTCTGCAATGCTTCAATGTTTTTCGTTAGAAAAATGGTACCGGAGAATCGTAACCAAGAGGGTCTGGGCATTAGATTATTCAGACATATCAAAATGGCATCAGGAGCCATATGGTTGTCAAATGAGGCTACACCGTTGGACTTACTACCCGGTCATATTCACAAACCCAGTGGCAAAAGTACCAGAGGGGAGAGGAGGAGAAATATTTTTACGCAGCGAGTTATGATCTGGAAAGCACTGCCTGAAAGGGTTGAGGAAGCAGATTCAATGGTAACTTTTAAAAGAGAATTGGATAAATACCTGAAAAGTAAAAATTTGCAAGGCTATGGGGAAAGAGCAGGGGAGTACTATTAATTGGAGAGCTCTTTCAAAGAGCCGGCACAGGCACGTTGGGCCGGATGGCCTCCTCCTGTAATTCTAATGGGTGTCGCACTACACACTGCAGGCCAGAATGGTCCCAGTTTGTGCCGAGTTCACTGATCACAGCCGAGGAAGCAGCTGGGAGAATGAAATTGGTCTCCACCTCCTTGGGGTGGGTTGTGCTCCCTCCATGGGGCTGCTGACAGTCATTTAAAAGAAAAGTAATCAAAACTCGGTGTCCTTTCTCTCTTCTGTGAACATTGGGATGTTGCGCTATGCTACAGTTGCTATCTATATGAATGGAGGTTGTCATTACTTCACCTGCCCCGCGTCTGAGGAAAAAATAAGGCAACTGACTAATCAACCATCAACCTTTAGTGATTTTGGAATTAAACATACTTAAAACATTAAAAAAGGAACCAACGGGTGAGATGGTATTAACTTCCACAAGAGAAAACCATCAAAACTGTGGCAAGATACTATTAACACTTATATCTGAAAAACAAGCATAGAACAATATATATTACACAAAATTAGGGCTTATGGGATTGGGGGTAATATAATAGTAGGAATAAATGGGTCATTGTCAGGTTGGCAGGGTACTGCAAGGATCAGTGCTGGGGCCTCAGCTATTTACAATCTATTAATGACTTAGATGAGGGGATCAAGTGCAATGTATCCAAGTTTGCTGATGATACAAAGTTAGGTGGGAAAGGAAGCTGTGAGGACGACAAAGAGGCTGCAATGGGATATAGACAGGTTAAGTGAGTGGGCAAGAACATGGCAGATGGAATATAATGTGGAGAAGTGTAAAGTTATCCACTTTGGTAAGAAAAATAGACAAGTAGAATATTTTTTACATGCTGAGCAACTGGGAAATGTTAACATGCAGGTACAGCAAGCAATTAGGAAAGCAAATGATATGTTAGCCTTTATTACAAAAGGATTGGAGTAAAAGAGAGTTAAAGTCTTACTACAATTATATAGGGCCTTGATGAGGCCACACCTGGAGTACTATGTACAGTTTTGGTCTCCTTACCTAAGGAAGGATATGCTTGCCTTAGATTGAGTGCAATGAAGGTTCACCAGACTGATTCCTGGGATGAGGGGATTGTCCGATAAGGAGAGATTGAGTCGACTAGGCCTATATTCTCTAGTTTATAAGAATGAGAGGTGATCTCATCGAAACATAAAATTCTTACAGGGCTTGACAGGGTAGATACAGGGAGGATGTTTCCCCTGGCTGGGGAGTCTAGAACCAGGGGTCAGTCTCAGAATAAGGGGTCGGCCAATTAGGACTGAGATGAGGAGAAATTTCTTCACTCAGAGGTTGTGAATCTTTGGAATTCTCTACCCCAGAGGACTTTGGATGCTTAGTTGTTGAGTATATTCAAGACAGAGGTCGACAGATTTTTGGATACTAAGACTCGAGGGATATGGGGATTGGACGGGCAGGTGTTGTGGTCACAGATCAGCTGTGATTGTATTGAATGGCGGAGCAGGCTCGAAGGGCCGAATGCTCCTATTTCTTATGTTCAGAAAGCACAGATTTAAGGTGATTGGTTAGGATTTGGAATGCACTGCTTGATGGGGTGGTGGAAACAGATTCAATAGTAGCCTTCAAAAGGCAACTGAATAAATACTTGGAAGATGAAAAAATTGCAGGGATTTGGGGAAAGAGCAGGGGAGTGGGACTAACTGGATTGCTCTTCAAAAGAGCCAGCTCAGACTCGATGGGCCGAATGGCCTTATTCTGTGATTATGCCTGACTTTTCAGGCCTAGTGAGTGTAATCTAAGCTTAAAATGTCAAATCTAACCAGAGAAGGGAAGTGAGGAAAGAAAATCACTTTTAGAAATCTACAGGTGAATGAGAATTTCTAGCCAGGCAATAATTAGTCTGTACTTACACAGGTATCTACTGCAGGGGGAAACAATGCTCATGTATGTCACCTTGTTCACACTGTATGGTGCTGGAAAAGAGAAACAGTACGTTTTTGTCAATACAAACGCTCAAGATCCAGTTTGTCTGCAATTCAAAGAACCAACCATTTAAACTTAGTTTTAAATTTGTAACGTTATCCAAAAGTGATGTGCAGGCTCCCTGATGTAGGTGAATGTAGCTGAACCATAGAGAAAGGAAATCCCAGGTCTGATCCCCAATCTGTGCAGAGTTTGCAGATGTCAGTCAGAGTAATGATGGGGATGCCATCACTAACTGCAGCATTCTGGGCTAGAGAAAGGAAATAAATTAGCTGGAGTTCCCACTCTGGATAACTATCTGGTAACCCTTGTTGGAAACCGCAAGTGTGCGAACAGGACCAAGCTTGGCTTTGATATCTCGCCAGTCACCCAGCCTGCCAACATTACCTCTGCTCAGGAAGAATCGCAGTTGAGGTAGCAGCAGGGTCGTCAGCGCTGCTTAAATTTTACCCAGAATAAATCACCACCTTCTGCAGAGGGAACAAAAATGGGATAAAATTGGGAGGGGTGGGGGAGACATGAAGTTTGTTTATTGATCCCAAATGTAACATTGTCTTCTAAACATCCACAATTTATGTAATTACCAGTGATTGATACATTCACAAAAGATAACCAGAGACTGTAAAACTTACCCATTAAGCTCCAAAGAACTGTGTCCACTCTATGGCAACAGTAGGTAATGCAGAATCTGCTTAAACATGCCAGATACAACTCGTTTATTAAAAAAAAATCAACTGATCAATTGCTGCAGTGAGAGCTTTCTAAGTAGAACAGTGTTGTTTTATGTACTCAGTTACAACACCGGCTAGGGGGTTTAGCTACAACGTGAAAGTAAATGAAGTTTAATTTCCAACTATATGCAGCTCGTTCTGTGGAATTTTTCAACCTTGTTCTGCACACATTTTTCAGAGCAGCACAAAAAATACAACACAAAGATCCCTCAGATCTTCAGTTTTTGCTCTAAACTGTAGTGCACACTTACACAAGGAAAGGTTTCTTTTTAAACCGAGGATTCAACATTATATATGCCTTTGAATGCAAGCGTTTTGAGCTGTCCACTGTGAGTTGAGTGATTTTTCCTGTGGACAGGTAGCTGGTCTCTATTCAGTATGTGGATCTAGAGAGGGGATTCAAATACTAGATCAACTTTTAAAATTTCAAGTAGAATATTTGGTGAAAATGTTTTGATCAATCGAGACATTTTCATGCACACTGCATCTATTACGATCAAAACAAACATGCCTGCATGGTAAAAGTCAAGTTCCAAGTGTAGCAGGTCAATGACTTAGTCCATTTCAGTCCACTTTGGCAGATTTTATTTGTTAAAAGTTCTTCCGCTGAAGGCTACAAAACTGTACAAAGTATATATTCCCAACTCGAACAATTTTTGTTGAAGCTGTTTTGTTCCACATCAACTTCAAATTTGGTCCACAATCAAATTTTCACACCGTCTCTCAGTAATTTTAGGAGATCATTCTGCATTGAACAGAACTAATTCATTTGTTAATCTTGGCCATACGGTCAAACACAGCGACACCAAAACAGTGATGCTCCAAAGGTGGCCTGATTTTACTGGAAATGTGAGCATCAGAAAGCAAACAAAAATTTGACTCAGCATGCTGTTAATTCTCACTGGTTTTTGACCAGAAAATTGACCTGTTGTAAGCACCTGAGGGCACACAATACTTCTCGTTTCATACCAATGTAATCAGTTGCTGGATACTGACCCCCTGCCCCCCCCGCCTCGTGAAGTTACAGGATCTGAATGTATGTTGTATGGTAGGAAGTAGAAGAAATGGAATTTCCTTACTTTAACAAGTAGCTCCACAGGTTTACAAAAGGAATGTCAGCAAAATACAGACTAACTCTGTATATGGCATGCATGGTCTGCTGTGGATCCCAAGTGATGTAATTTTTCACTTGTGAAGTGCCAATGGTAAAAACAATGGGGCATTCATTGCAGTCTGACTGTAGCTTCCAAGTGCAGCAATTGCTATAACATTACACAAATAATCCTCACCTGAGTGGCCTTCTATATTCCACATTTGTGCATGTTAAACAAAACAAAAATACTAATTATAACCCACAAATACACCCCTGCAGTCAATGCCATTTACCCAGAAACACTACACCACTGATCATTTAGAATTAATTGTCCAGCTTGGTTTTTGGCAAACCAGGAAATTCAGCTCACAGGGATTTTCACCTTCATTGCTTTACTGCTGTGGCTACAGTATTTTATCTGTGGAAGTTTGGCTCAGTAAGGGTTACAGAATACTTAGAATTTAGCAAGTTAAAGGCAAGCAAATCATTGGCCACTTGGTCTATTACCTTCAACTGTTTCATGGAAGGTTTGTGATTCTTACACCTCTCATTTTCAACGTGGAATCATTAAAATTGCAAAACTTCAATGTGAAAGGCAGAAAGTTCTCTCTCACAATCACTTGCTTATAGCAATGTTCATTCTGGGAAGGACATGCCTGTTCAAGTCTGTGTATTCGATTTCAGAGAAATGGCGTGGAACTGATTATGCAACACAGCAATTGTACTTCATAAAAAAAACAAATCAAACCATAGCTACAAATTAGGGTTTGGTATGTTGTTGATCATTTATTTCGCACAATCTCTATATACACAAGTGCAAGGTTATGGATTAAGCTTAACAAATTACACAATAACATGCCTTATTTTACATTAAACTGGGATGGGAATGTTCACTCTTAATTGGGACTTGGCATTAAGAATTCAAACTAAGTCAAATTAAATTAAAGACAGAATCACACTGTGCACAATAGGTATAGTAGATATCCATTCAATGCAAGTTTTCTTTAAAAAAATTCAATTTTAAAACTAGTAGGGGATGATGATAAATATTCTGTAGTGTCTGGTCACGTGATCTAGTTTGAGAGCTGGCACCAACTTTGAAGTTCGCTACATGGTGATTTAGCCGTGTATGTGTTTTTTTTTTATAGTTTAAAAAGTCAAAACTAGTGGAAAAAAGATTGCAAGTACGAAAAATGAGCTCTCTCTTACACGTGGTTTAGAAAATTACCTGTCTTGCAGATAGTTTCTTTTTCCAGAAAAAACCTTAATCTTTTAAATAATTTTAATGTTGCAGATCATGCACAGGGTAAAACCACTCTTTAATGGTTATTGAGCAATAATGCATGATAGTTGTAATAAATACAATGCTATTGTCCATGCTCCCAACTTTTAGGGAAAGGGAAACTCAATATTGAGAGACATATAATCCTTCCCACTTCAAAGTGGACATTTGCTTTATATCGTTTGTTGGATATATATATTATGGAAAATTCAAAACAGCTCAAACCTGGCAAATCCCATGTACTTTTAAAATGTTAATTAGCGACAGATCTTGGTTTAAATTTAGTCTCTTTTTCCAGGTTATTAATATACTGTATTTTATTTTATGTAGGTTATACAAACCAGCTGAAAGCAGCCTACAGAACCAAGTTTCAAGTTGCTGAGGCAACTGTTAGATGGTAGAGATTAGCAAGTCCGTCCATTTTTTGTGGAAAATCAGTTGAGAATTGCTCAAGAATCATTTCAAAACATTGGAATTTATCCGCAAAGATTAGTAAAAACTGAACAAGAAACTTCAGTCAAAACATGCTAAATCTGGGCATAAAGATATACATAAAAATACTTTAACTTCAGAATATTTATCTGTAAATCTCCAGCAATTAGATCAAAATCTTCTCATACACTGAGAACAAACTGTACCATCTGCTGCTGCTTTCCACCGAGACCTGCACAGTGCATCAACCAAATATATGGTTAATATACTGAATGATAAACAAGAATGCCCAGGATATATTATGATAGAAAAGAATGATTTCAAGGCTCTAATCCCATGTCAGAACTCCAGGTTCATTCCTCAACACTTAGTAATACTTGCACAGACATTAATTGGACAGGATGATATCCAGCCCCCTGAATTATCTTAGTCTTTTATCACTCCCGTGATCCAGAACTATTTGTTTCAGTTTTTTTGACTTAAGGTTCTGGATTTCAGCATTCCTCGTCTTGGAGCACAAATACTTATCTAAAGGAACAGATGCACAAAATTCATCCATATTTCACATACAGAAATATAGGTCAAAAACATGCAGTTCCAATCTTGTTTAGAAACACCATTTAAAAAGGGTCCAAATCAAACAATTTTTCCCCTGTTATTCAGTGAAGTAAACTTCCTTAATTAAATAGTGTAGTGTTCCAAGAAATTACAGAAAATGATGGCCACATTATCTTTAAAATAGAAAATGCTGTTAATACTCAGCAGGTCAGGCAGCATCTGTGGAGAGAGAAACAGAGTTAACGTTTCAGCTCGATGACCTTTCATTAGTTCTGACCAAAAAGGTCATTGACCTGAAACGTTCACTCTGTTTCTCTCTCCACAGACGCTGCCTGACCTGCTGAGTGTTTCCAGCATTTTCGGTTTTTATTTCAGGTTCCCAGCATCCGCAGGATTTTGCTTTAATCTTTAAAAATTGGTGTAACTTTTTTCCCCCCCAATTTGAAATGTTCACTACGTTAACCAGACACTAATTCCCAGGTCTATTTCCAGATGAGATGCCAAAACATACTATGTAGGTTGGGAAAAACTTGGCACAGAAATTGTCTTACCATAAAACTCCAACAGCAGCTTCCTGTCCAGCCCCCACCTAGGATGTTGGTGTCATGACAACAGGTCAGGGCCAGTCTCAACCACGCTTCCCTGATAGTCAGGTGACAAAAGGATATTTGTTAAAACATGAGAGGCGAGAACAGATACACAATTTGTGGCTATTTACCAGAGTATTTAGTAACAGCAATACAAAGAAATTTCTCATCATCTACAGCCCATTGTTTACCTTGCAAACACAACTCTCCAACTTAAATATTTTTCTGGGGTTTTTTTTTAAGCTAAAAGGAAAAATAAGTGGTTAGAACTAATCAGTAGCCAATGACAAAGTGCTAGTGTCACATTGGACAGGTCACAGCACAACTGTGCCACCTGCTGCATTTGTTCATAAATATTAGTTGAGGTAGATAGTTCGGCACCAGGTATATTTTGTCTCATCTTTTTTGGATAATTTTCAATAATTTTTTTTTAAAGTTCAGGAAGAAAACTGCCAGTCGTGCCATTTTGTTCCAATCGATGAATGTTGTACAGAAATTATACTGTAGTAGCCAACCTTGTAATAGGGATGTCACAAACATAGCTGTATCACAGAATCTTGGTTTATAGCACAATTTACCACAAAATGAATATTAATTCTGCATACCAGGTTATACAATGAGGAATTGTTTTCAATAATCAGCATTCAGTGCTTACCCCAGATATGTAAATTTTTAAACGGATGACAGTGAAATAACCAATCTATTGTGACCATCACAAAAGGCTTTTGTTTGCGCTACCATATCTGTATGAATGCAACCTGGGCGTTACAGCAAAAATGTACCTGGCAAGAGATTTTTATTTGCATTAGCAAGTTATCAAAAAAAATGCCATCCCTATTTGGCCATTTTAATATTGCCAGTATATTTTCAGTAATACAGTATTTGAGACTGGCAGATTCAGAAACGTCATTAACTAGGACAAAAAGACTTTCAAACGTATGCAGTTCAGAGATTTAAATTCTCTTTGCATGCTGTTATTCTCAAAAGTACATACTTCAGTTGATCAAAATCAAATCGCATTTGGTAAACTTAGCACAGGTGCATGAAATCTGAAAAGAGTCAGAGGATTGAAGGTATCAGATTTTAGCCGTTGACAGGTTTGATTCAACCAATGTTATTTTTGCACCAACAGTTGACAGCTCTAACGAAACCAATGGGAGGTTTCTTCCAATTACATGTAGTCAATTCAAGGATAGCCTTCATTCCCATTACCAACAAGCTGGGTAAAGATGTAAAACTGCTGCAAGTGAGTGATCAAACAAGGTATCTAAATGTTCTAAATCTGCAGTTGCAGCAACGGTTCTCACACCATAAATACCCATCCTTCCTTGCACACTAACATTGAGGAATTAGCCGTTGTTTTTACACTAAACTGAAAATAACTATAATTCATTTGATTCACTTTTGTTGGCAGCAAAGCAATTCCTACACCTTAACCAGGCTTCTCAATTAAAAACTGGGTTAAAGTGGCCCTGGCAGCTGCAATACTCGAGCCTTTTCCTAATACTGGACATTTGGAGTGAGTGCCACACCAACATTTCAGCACCCGAGAGCTGCTGGGACTGTCTGGGCCCAAGTGAGATGACCTCCAAGAAGTGCAGCCCTTCATTTTGCTTTGCGCCAGCTACAGTTTAACAGAAACCCGGTCAGCATTCCTCGATCACTGAACAGCTAACCAGCAGTAGGATGCTGAGGAGCAATACTTAACGTTAGAAGATACTTGCACAAAACACTGCCTTCCCATTCTTTGCAACAATGCGAGCAAACAGTTCCCGCTAACTTCACTTTGAAAATGTTACTCCTTATCCGACTGGAGCAATACAACAACCGCATTGGCCTCTCGACAGGAGACCACGGGTAGAATCCTAGTCTTCATTTGCATTTTGGCTTCACTAGGCTGCAAGTGCAACCAGCGAGAGGAAAACTTGCCACATGACTCAAACACACACTAGATCACCTGGAGCAACAAACAAATAGAACCAAGACACTCCCACAATCTCAGAACAAAGAGATCGAGTGGAAGTAACGCTCGATTTACAAATCACCAACGCACACAGTAGCCAGTCACAGAAGGACAGTGTATAGACAACCTCTTCAAAATAGTCACCAGTGCATTTTCTAGACCATCAATGCATGAAACTTTGCCATCTAAATAAAGATTTAAAATTATTTTCTAAGTTCACTTGAATCATATGTAGCATTCTGATTGCTCTGCCAAATGTAAGAATTCTAACAAAACTATCCTGTTCTGGATATTGATATCTCAGGCCAGCCAGTTTTCTAAGTATTCGGCTTATACCGGACGACACGGAAACATTATCAGAGTAAAAAATTATCCCAAAATACTCCTGTATGGCAAAGACATTAACTGAAAATAAATTACCAATTCCGTTTGTGGTTCACTTTTCATCTCATTCTTTTCCTTTGCATCCAACTTTTAAAAAAATCTTTCAAATTGCTTCTTTCGGGTTGGCTGGCTGTAACTAGTGGGTTACCGCAAGGACCAGTGCTTGGTTACCGCAAGGACCAGTGCTTGGTTACCGCAAGGACCAGTGCTTGGTTACCGCAAGGACCAGTGCTTGGTTACCGCAAGGACCAGTGCTTGGTTACCGCAAGGACCAGTGCTTGGTTACCGCAAGGACCAGTGCTTGGGTCTCAGCTATTCACAATCTACAATGATTTGGATGAGGGGACCAAATGTAATATATCCAAGTTTGCTGATGATACAAAGCTGGGTGGGAATGTAAGTTGTGAGGAGGATGCAAAGAGTCTTCATCAAGGGGATATAAACAGGCTAAGTGAGTGGGCAAGAACATAGCAAATGGAATATAATTTGGAGACAGGTGAAGTTATCTACTTTAGTAGGAAAAACAGAAAAGCAGTGTGATTTTTTAAATGGAGATTGGGAAATGTTGGTGTTCAGAGGGACCTGGGTGTCCTTGTACACGAATCACTGAAAGTTAACATGCAGGTACAGCAAGCAATTAGGAAAGCAAATGGTATGTTGGCCTTTATTACAAGAGGATTTGAGTATAAGAGTAAAGACGTTTTATTGCAATTATATAGGGCCCTGGTGAGACCACACCTGGAGTATTGTGGAGAGTTTTGATCTCCTTACCTCAGGAAGGATACACTTGCCATAGACTGGTTCCTGGGATGGGGGGATTGTCCATTGAGGAGAGATTGAGTAGACAGACTTGGCCTATATTCTCTAGAGTTTAGAAGAATGAGAGGTGATCTCATTGAAACATACAAAATTCTTACAGGGTAGATGCAGGGAGGATGTTTCCCCTGGCTGGGGAGTCTAGAACCAGGGGTCAGTCTCAGAATAAGGGGTCGGCCATTTAGGACTGAGATGAGGAGACATTTCTTCACTCAGAGGGTGATGAATCTTTGGAATTCTCTACCCCAGAAGGCTGTGGAGTATATTCAAGAGAGACCGATAGATCTTTGGATATTCATGGAATCAAGGGATTTGGGGATAGTGCAGGAATGTGGAGGTGAGGTAGAAGATCAGCCATGATCTTATTGAATGGCGGAGCAGGCTCAAGGGGCCGAATGGCCGACTCCTGCTCCTATTTAGGTTATGTTCTACTTAATCTTTATGCTTTATTTGACTTTTTCCAAAAAAAACTCCCACTTTTCCCCACTTCCTTATGCCTCCGATTGCTTTTTAAAAAAGTGTGGTAGCAACTTTTAGAAAACTAGGTGTTTCATTAGTGGAGAACTGGCTTTAAAGGTAAGTTTCTGACCAATATAAATCCCAAAACACAGACAGGTACGATTGTTTTGCAGATACAGCACCAACTATTGAGGCACATTACATGTCAAACATGGAAGAGGTTTCAGTAAACATGGCAAGGGTTAACCTTCCCCCCACCACCCCCCCCCCCCCCCCGAATCAAGAGCATAAAAGTTAAATTACATGAAGTATTAACTAGTTGCCACAGAAGATAAACTAGTTCTAAAATATTTGTCAACTTAGCTTGTTCCAGCATGAAATATTAGACAGTGCAAGACTGTTTAGCTTCATGAAAGTAGTTAAGCAGAAAGAACAAACTTGTTCTATGCTCAGACTAACAATTAAACAGTCCAAGCTTGGCTTATTTTAGTAACTGACCAGTTAAAATATTGGAAGCTATATAATTTTTTAAAAAATCTCAAATCATTAATTTGATTGCAAGCCAGCTTTCAAATATTTGTAATTGAAAAATTATGCATATCAATATGAAAGCCCAAATATTTTATTGGGGGATGGATGAATCATCAAAATGATTCATTCATTCTAATATATTTTCAGTTTCACTGATTTATGAATTCAGTAAAGCTCATCTTAATGATTCAGCAAGTTTGAAACAAATCAATTCCACTCTAGTATTTCTTGTACAGCTACACCGACAATCACTTGTTAACCTTATTTATAGCTACCTATATTTAGCATTCCAAACATCCATAGTCTGAAATGAATGCATGAAGCACAATGCAAAATTACAACTTAAATTATTCAGACCATAGGATTAAGTAAAGGACAGAGAGTATGCGAAGAGTTTCCCCCACTCCTGAAGATGGTGACTCGTGCTAGGATATTGCTCCACAGGTGCTCTGAGCCCTGCAATACTTTACTGAAGTAGTCATTCTTTATGAGTTAGCCTGGCATTGAGTGTAGCAGGCTATTCGGAGTATAGAGCACAGCACAGATCTTCACCTTACCCGACTGCTCGAGTTTTCCAGCAGCGGTTACTGGGTAGCAATTAGAAATGCGGATCAAACCTCCCCACCCCCGAGGAGACCATTTTCAATTTTAGATTCCCCATCATCACCCTGTAGAGCGGAGTTAATTTAGCACAGACCGCTGTGGCTCGGTACCATAACAAGCCTGCTGCAACCAGGAGACTACATTATAAAAAAGGTGAAAAACACAAGACTTGCAATCCAATTCTGAAGTGAAACAGCCTGGAAACACACAAAGCCTCTGTTTAGACATTTTTAGCGAAGATTACTTGCACCATTTGAGTTATGCGCAGCTCACTAAACATTGCACATTCAATAGAGGAAAAAAGTACAAATACAAAATTCTTCTGTTGCAGTGTAGGACTGTTTAATTTTACTAATGCCAAGATTTAAAAAAAATTATAATTACTCAAATGACAGAGCTTGGGTACTTCTTGCGATATTTGCTATCTTTAATGGAGAATTTACACATTTACTGGTCCAACAATGATAGGATTCAAACATCTCAATCAACTTTTATAGGGAGCTAATTGAGGGCCTGGTTAATATAGCAATTAGTCTCATGGTTTTAGCTCAGGAATGAATGTCAGTAATTTAAGCTTTTTGGTTTTTACTATATTCTTCCACTCATTTCTTTTAGTCATTTCCCCACTAACTCAAATTTTCAACGCTTTCCCTGCCCCCCGCACCATTCCTGGCTGAGGGATTTGTTAACGGCCCTCTACAAAACTCACTCTGGAACCAGGTGTAATTCAGGGTGACGAGCACTTTGACTGTCCCTGCCTTCTTGTGAGGAACCATTGTGTGCCTCTGAGGCATGATGGGGATAAACACACTTGGGTCTGTGTTTACAGATAGTCAATGGGAAGGGAAGAGTCTCATTTTGTGAAGGATCTAGAGGGAGAAGGAGGGTCCGAGCTGAGCAACAGCTCATTACTTCTCCATTTGTTTCAATATTTATCTTTTTATTCCTGTTTGTTGTGAAGGAGGTGGAGTTTACAGTTCTTAATACATGTCAGACGTTTAGGAAGAAAATTGCATTTCTTTTGTACTTTTATTTGTACAACAGAAAAAAAAATTAAAGATTGCTTAAAGAGTCATCAGCTGCCAAATTGTAAATACGAATCAACACCCCAACATCCAGGTTATAGCACACAGAAACAACATACTGTCTCTTTATTGCCCAAATGTTCATTTAACTTGAATTACGTAACATTGTAGGCAATCTAGTTTTGCTTTAGAAACACAAACGCCCTTCAATTAAGTCTTATGATTCCGCACAAGTTTGGAATAAAGTCGCTGTTCAAGGCACCTGTAGATGTCATGGGGTTCAGGTGATGCAACAAATGGCTTGACTTTTGCACTTGGTGGCACCATCTGAACCAATTATTATAGTTAACAGGAGACCAGACAGTAGATGTCTAACAGCAGAACTGAAACAACAGAAAACGCTGGGAAAAACTCAGCAGGCCAGGCAGCATCCGTGGAGAGAGAAACAGAGTTAACGTTTCAGGTCGAAGACCTTTCGTCAGAACTGGAAAAAAAAAAGCAGGAAATGGAACAGATTTTAAAGCAAGTTTAGGGGCTGGGAAAGGGGGAGGGGATGAAAGAACAAAAGGGAAGGTCTGTGATAGGGTGGAAGGCAGGAGAAGAGGCATTAAGAGATATTCAAGGCGAGAGGAGATGGTAATGGGACAGGTTAAGAAACAAAGGATGGCTCGAGATGGAGTGTGAATTGCACTGGCAGAACTGAAGCGGTTTGTTCTCCAAATATTTGCGTAAAGGTATTTTTTTCTTTCATTCAAATCTGAAGTGCAAATGTCAAAACATTTACCTACTTCACATTCACACCGTAAGTTATATTTATAGGGATTAGAAAATTAAAATCAATGCCACAGACAAACGAACTATCTTTAGCCGTTTACTTTTTCAGAAAGCACTGATCTTCAATCGCTTTCCTGGAGGGATTAAAAACTAACTAAATGGAAACTTTCAGAAAGGAGAAAGTGTCAACATATTTTCGTGAAGAAACATCCTGTGGCAAGTGCATCAGAGCAGGAGTTTCCTCAACTACTGGCTCAGTATTCTTGTTGCAAGTATCTACCACAGGCTCCTTTTTAGTGGCACATATTTTCAGCTTTACGTTCACCATGAGGCAACACTAAGAAAAATTAATCTGTGGCAATTCCCAAGGAACACCAATAACCTTTATTTATACTGTAGTAAGATTTTAAAAACAAGCTATCTCCTAAAACTATTTTAAAACAGGTATGAACATATTAAAAGTTCTCCTAGCCTTCAGGAGAAGTGTTTGTCAGTGTTTAAGAACATCGGAAAACCAGAAAAAGGTTACTGGATTTAGCGAGTTCATCCTTTGATAGATCAACCTCAACTACCCCCTAACTTACACACATTTATAATCTTCAACGCTCTTTTCCTGGTAACTTATTCCATGTCTGCTGTCCTCTGCATCAGGTTCTGTCCAACTTCCCATCTTAATTTTCAATTCCAAACTTCTGCCCCTTGGTATTCAAACCCTTCATTACAGTAAACAAATTCATTTTTCATCAATCTTAACAGAGGCTATTACAGGCATTGAGTGCCCTTAATAACCTCAATGAAGACAAGTTGACTTGGTCCCTCTGTACAGACTTGCCCAACATCTTGAAAATCAATTAAGTAGAAATATTACATTCATGGTCAACTGTGCCTCAAATATACATGAAAATATGAGAGAATGAGCATGTCACTTGGATAATCTAACTCAAAACATGAGCAAACCACATTCCTGGTTTATACTAACATTCAGTTTGAAAGTCACAAATTATGGACAATGTCAAATCTAACACTTGCAAAGCCAACAAGATTTTAGCATCAGAAATACATCAATTTACTTCTGGAAACTACAAGCACTTGGAGATCTTCAGGATAGGCCCATAGCAACCCCAAAGGGAGCTTTTCAGAAATAGTCCAATGTAATTTAAACCAAAAACCAATATTGAAAACAACATGTCAATAAAATTCCTGGATAAATATGAAGCTGGTGTTAAGTACAGTACTTCTTTCAACACTGAATGCAAACAACAATGCTGGAATGAGACTGGGTGATAATAGCATTATACCATGTCAGAGCTCCTGCGATTCAACAGCAAAGGGGACAAAAACCATAGCATTTAAAACCTATATTTAATAAACTTCAATCTAATTGATTCCTCACAAATCTTCCACTTTCTCTAAAACAGCCAGGGCATTGGGTTAGATTTAGAATATCAGTAGCTGTACTAATCCTTTTTCAAGCAGTGGCTCCCAAATAAAACTGACAACTGACAAAAATAGCAATTAGGCGACAAACTATACAATTTCTCTCAAAGTCAGAGTGGCGGGGCCAATTAAAAACATTTCCCCCATTGAAAATAAATTACCGTATATATTCACGTACATAGAATCATAGAAATTTACGACAGGAGGAGGCCATTCGACCCATCATGTCTGTGCCGGCCAAAAAAGAGCTATCTGCCTGATCCCACTTTACAGTCCTTCGTCTGTAGCCTTGTAGGTTACGGCACTTCACGTGCATATCCTCATTTAAATGCGATGAGGGTTTCTGCCTCTACCACCCTTTCAGGCAGTGAGTTCCAGACCCCCACCACCCACTGGGTGAAGATAGTTCTCCTCAACTCCCCTCTAATCCTTCTACCAATTACTTTAAATCTATGCCCCCTGGTTATTGACCTCCCTGCTCAGGGAAATAGCTCCTTCCTATCCACTCTATCTAGGCCCCTCATAATTTTATACACAAGTCTCCCCTCTGTCCCAAAGAAAACAAACCCAGCCTATCCAGTCTTTCCTCATAGCTAAAATTCTCCAGTCCTGGCAACGTCCTTGTAAATCTCCTCTCTACCCTCTCTCGTGCAATCACATCTTTCCTACATGGTGACCAATATAGAAGATGACCATCAAGGGCTGACATCACAAAGCCACACAAAATCTCAACATCAGTGGTACACAGAAAGACATGTTCTCGGTTCTCTTAACCCACTAACTCAAACTTCTAGCTTTATACAGGAATATATGCAATGTATTTTCCATTCATAACCAAAATTGTGGCATAATTAACAACTAAAATCAGAAACGGTAGTACAACTGCGAAAATTCATTTTGGCCTCAGTCTTAGAAGGGATAAAGTTGTGGTAACCATGTCAGTGCATTCGCTTCAATGTGATCATGGCACAACTCCCAGGAGAAATCTTGGAAAAAGAATTCTAGGAAATTTGTGTCACAATTTTAAGATGTCTTGCATCTCAGCATCCTTCATATCCCTTCCAGCATAAACTATTCCGCTTTCAAAGCAAACACGATTTGCTGGGGCTTGTTCAAATACTTGGCAAAATGAAGCTCTGAAATCAGGTGTTTGGATACAATGCCGACTCTCTTGGATAAGGTAAATCTCAATTTCACACTCCTTTAGAAGTCTAGCATTGCATTTGAAGGTAATTTTATGTTGTGGATTTGTACTTTGGAAGCTTGCGTGGAACAATCAAAACTGATTTGGTTTAAGAAGCAATTCCTATTATTCTCTTTAAAATAAAAGCGGATTTGCTCAAGACTGGCTATTTTTTTGGGATATTTGTTTAAATAATTAAGTCTCGAGACGAATTGGCATGCCAAGCTAAATTGCATAACGGAGTTGAAATAACCATCCTAGACACTGCATCAGTGATTTTTTCCCCTGCCAGCTTCCACCTCTCCCTCCTCTTCTGAAAGCATCAAAGTTTCCTGGGATACAGCCCTTTGGATGTTTTTACAGTCCCTCAGCAAAGTGGCCGCTCTCGAGCCTAGCTGGTGAGTTTTAGCAGGCACTTCAACTGTAAGGGACATAACAGCCAAATCTGATCCTATCCTCACCAGACTTGCGCTCGCAAACATTTCCAGTAAGTGATGCTGGATGACAGTCAAGAGCTAGAACCGTGACCGAGCTCCCTCACTCAGGGGTGCTGAGGCTAACTGTAGCACCTTCCTGGCTGCGTCAGCACAAACTGGACGGTGAAGCCTGTGGTTCAGCTACTCGCCCTTTACGAGTTAAGAAGCAGGCAAGGCAGCAATCATTTCAACTCCTTGCTAATTAAGCTCATCTAATATAGTTGGGTACAGTAACTCTAGGGGTATTCACCATTAGGTCATCAGCTCTTAATAGCAAAAAAATGCATTTTGAAAAATCTGTGGGGAAAATAGGTTGATCACAATGTTACTTTCGTTTTGAAGAAATGGCAGAGATGGCAAGACACCCGTCATGAGACCATCAATAGCCATCAAGTGACTAAGTAAATTACATCATAAATTCTGCAATTGTAAAGTGTAGGAAAAAAAGAGTTTGTCACTACATTCAAACTAATGAACAGTGTCTGAAACCTTAAAAAGTAACATGCTTTAAAAGTGTTAAACTATTAACCAGACTTATTCCAAACTGCACAACTAATGGAAAGACTTTCTATTCTACAAACTCCACACTTTCAACCCTCTTTCCTTAGTGAAAAACAAGGCTATAGAAAGTCAAACTATTAATTTGATCACTCACATCAGCAGTTTTTTGGGGGAAAGCTGTTGGTTTGAAGGTAATCACATTTCTAATCAAATTTTCAGGACACAATTGAATTTGAATCATGAATTTTTGGATAATATAGTTTTAAGTTTTATTGAAATTTGACATGAACAATAAATTGTAAATACAATCACATCAATGAACAAAACGCCACGGGTTGTACGATTAAGCCAAACCAAATTTTGTAGGGCAGATTCTTAAAGATGTGAAGCTAACATTTTTTTTTAAAAACACAATTTACCTACTCTACAAATGCAAAACAGTTAAATGTTACTTTCAGTACAAGAAAACTTAAAAATGGTTTTAAACTGCAAGCCCATCTTAAAACTACTAAGACAAAACACTAGCATTTACTGTATATACAGCATACTCCAATGGCAGTCTAATCCCAAAGCCACAAACCAGTGACACTGTCCAATACCAGTCAATTTTGCAAAACCATGATTGAAAATTGTGCCCAACATCTGAAAGCAAAGTCCAAAGTTTCCTTTCAAACTGCTAAAAAAGTAGCTTAAAAACAAAATAAAAAGCATCTTTCCCCCAAAGAATTGTTAAGGGAAAATGTAAGCCAGAAATGTCCAAGTGCATTTATGAAAAAAAAATCTGGTATATACAATAGTGATTCTTGATGTCAGCAAAATGCATGTGGCAGCCAATCTGTACTGAAGGATGTAGAGTTAAGCCAATCAGATTTGAAGGTTGCAGAGTTTAGCCAATCGGGTCTCAACAATCTCACAGAAACCCCCACTTGTTTACTTCCATTGCTGCCCATAAGTATCCTGATAAAACTCCTGGTTGTCATTATTGTAACCATAGTTACCAGAATAATCACCACCTTGCTGGAGAGGTTGCTGAGCGATGGGTTGGGAGCCCCAGTTCTGTTGGTTGTTGGTCTGACGTCGCTTGGAATCTGGCTGGTTGTACCCATCGGCTTTTCGCTTTCCTCCGACATTGCCACCACGGTTCCCCCTGCCACCACGGGCTCGTCCTCTTTGTGGTGGCTGTGGGCCTCCTCTGCCACCCCGAGTGCCTCTCGGAGGTCCCATTGGCGCGCCACGTTGAGGATATCCTGCCCTTCCTCGGGGTGGGGGTACACCACGACCTCTGGGAGGGGGAATTGCACCTCGACCGCCCCTTCCACCTCTTCCTCTCTGGACTGGGTATCCATCATCATAACCATAGTATGGATCTTCATATCCACCACGATAATCATGATAATCGTAACCATAGTAATCATCATAGTAATCTTCATAGCCATAATAATCTGGGGGATAGCCATAACTACCTCCTCTACTTCCACGGACTCTGCCTCTCATTGGAGGTGGCATACGGGGTGGGGGGTAGTAATAATAGTCTTCATACCTACAAAAGAAAGCAGTTTTGTTAGACAGATGTAAGAAATAAGAACCGTACATCAGTTGCACGGTTTCGCGATATGAAGTAACTTACACTTGGGTTCTTGTTGCCTGCCTTTGAGCCTGACGTTCCTTTTTTTTCTTATCTGGTGGTTTTGCAAGAACTATTTCAATGTCTTCTCCTTCAATTTCTCTTCCGTTCATTTGATCCATCGCCTGTGCAAAAAGAAAACTCATGATTACAAGATACACAATAGGAACACAATTCAGCCCATCCACCCAGACCCAACACATCTCCCTCCCTCAGTCACCAAGAGCCTCGGATTTTAAATGGGTTGAAGGCATCAACTAAAAATGGTTCGTATTTTAAACCCATCAGGATTTTAAATACCCGAAGATTTGAAAAAAGGTCCATACCAAGTGTTGATCGAGAAGGAAAGGAAGGGCTCAGGTTAATAATTTTATATACCAAATGCATGCTTTTACTTGAACAGACTTTCTTGGTGTAATTTTACAATAATGGAGCCAATGATTCCTAGAATATGAGCTAGAGGCCAAAACACAGACTGGGCATCAGTTATTTCAATTACTAATAATTACTATTGATGTTTATAATAAGTCAAACATAGAAGAAAACCAGACAAAATACAGCGTGCAGGAGGAAATTGGAACACGAAGCATGGGCAGAGAGAATGCGAGAAAAGATTAGCAAGTAGCAAAGAAGGTGAACCCAACATTTTTATTTTTTTTATAAACATGTAAAAAGCAAAATGATAGTTAAAAGAATGCCAGGACCAATTAGGGACAAAGAAGGAAAGCTTCTTGTGGAGGTAGTGGGCATGGCTGATACTGAATGAGTACTTTGCATCTCTCTTCACAAGAGGATAAAGTTAATGTCACACTAGAGGAGGGGGTAGGCATATTGTATAGGATAGGATGCGAAGTGCTAAACAGATTGGCATCACATCAACGGCTTGCATTTATATAGTGCCTTTTACGTAGTAAATCATCAAGGTGCTTCACAGGAGCATCATCAAACAAAATTTGACAGCGAGCCACATAAGGAGATAATAGGGCAGAAGTAGGTTTTAAAGAACATCTTAAAAAGGAGATAGAAAGGCGGAGAGGTTTAGGGAGGGAATTCTAGAGCTTAGGGCATCGGCAGCTGAAGG
Source organism: Somniosus microcephalus (assembly GCF_052327205.1). Classification (NCBI taxonomy): domain Eukaryota; kingdom Metazoa; phylum Chordata; class Chondrichthyes; order Squaliformes; family Somniosidae; genus Somniosus; species Somniosus microcephalus. The sequence goes on along the minus strand of NC_141006.1, from coordinate 79,829,316 downwards.
CAGAGCCGCCAATGGTTGAACGATTATAATCAGGGATGCTCAAGAGATCAGAATTGGAGGAGCGCAGAGATCTCGGAAGGCTGGAGGAGATTACAGAGACAGGGAGGGGCGAGAACATGGAGGGATTTTGAAAACAAGAATGAGAATTTTAAAATCGACGTGTTGCTGAACCAGGAGCCAGTGTAGGTCAGCAAGCACAGGGGTGATGGGTGAACGGGACTTGGTGCGAGTTAGGACACGGGCAGTGTTTTGGGTGACCTCAAGTTTATGTAGGGTAGAATATGGGAGGTCGGCCAGAAGTGAGTTGGAATAGTCAAGTCTAGAGGTAACAAAGGCATGGATGAGGGTTTCAGCAGCAGATGAGCTGAGGCGGGGCGGAGTCAGGTGATGTTACGGAGATGGAAATAGGCGGTCTTCGCGATGGCGCGGATGTGTGATCGGAAGCACATCGCGTGGTCAAATAGGAGACCAAGGTTGCGAACAGTCTCAGCCTGAAGCCAGGGAGAGGCAGAAGGAACCGAAGTTTTGTGAAGGAAAGAATGATAAAAGTTTGGTTAACATCTAGAGAAATACTTCTAAGTTGGAGGTGAAGTTATCATTTTCCTTCTTGCTATCAGTTCTAAATGTGCCCAGTTTTGAAAGGTCAGTGACTAAAAAGTGAAATGAACTTAAATAAGAGTTACCGATTTTTTTTATTGTCAGTTATACTGCAATCTGTTTAAATAATACGAATATTTTAATTTTCAAATAACATTAATTCACTCAAATTGTGGTTTCGGGAAAATGAGCAACATGGTGTTACTATACAAAGTAATATTCAGACAGGTTACAGGCACACGCTGGACAAAAATGGTCCAATGATTAATTTTGATGCACACAGATGCTGCCTGACCTGCTGAGTATTTTCAGCATTTTCTGTTTTTATTTCAGATTGCCAGCATCCGCAGGATTTTGCTTTTGTTTTTATTAGAGCGACAATTTACCCGACTAACTTCACCCTTGCCAATGAATTGATTTTGCAAAAATCTCATTTATCACTAAACTTGCAACCATCATGGTAATCTCTACAAACATGGTACTCTGTGCCACTATCCAAAGTATGTAGTTATACTGTCAACTGGAATAGATGGTACAGCTCAACGTGCACAAACCTTTACAGCAGCATCTCGATCCTCAAAATGAACAAAAGCATAGTCTTTCAGCTTTTTCACCCGTTCCAGTTTTCCAAACTGACTAAAAGTCTTTTCTAGTATTTCTTCTGTTACAGAGCTGGCCAGGTTCCTTACAAACAGCACTTTGACCTATACAAGGGAGAAAAAATACAAATTGGTTCAATGTATGGCTTCAAACCCAAATGTTGAAACACAATACTGCACTAACAAAGCAAATCCCTAGGACTCAATAGCAAATACAGTTAAATAAATCAACATGGCATTATTAACAATGCTGGGAAATGAGTAATGGCAATGAAGAGTATGAACAAGACATCGGAAAAAAGTTGTTAAGTGATAGAACTACAACTTAGATCCAATCTAGACGTTGGAAAAGCTTCGGTTCTACCTGAAAAACTAAGTATGACATTTGCAATTTACTTTGAACAGTACAGGGTAGTAGGAAATCGGAATTGTTTAAAAAGATTTCCATTGCTAAACTGTGCACTCAAGCAGCTTTTTAATAGATGCTAGTACAACTGTTACAATGCTGAATGGTTATGGACTTGAAATCACTCATAACCTTCCTTGGTTTCAAAGACTTTATACAAATTAAACAGTGCACAGGGCCAAGCTGAACCATGCCAAACCAAGCCATCTCCGTTGTCATTTTATGTAGTACGTAAACACAATATATGTTAGCTCCAGGTTTTGTCTACAACAAAACCAAATCCTGGGCCATTTGGCATCTTGTAGAACATCTTTGCCATTTATATATGAGCATGATTATGTTGCTAAAAAAAAAATTCTCCTTTTGATACAGGATACATTACCTTTGCCATCACCTCCGGATCTGGTTCCTCTACCGGGTCTGCCCATTCCACAGTGACGACATTTCCCCAGACTTTGACTTTGCCACTCATTAATCTTCGTCTGGCCTGAGCAGCAGATTTGTGATCCTCAAATTCTAGAAAACAGAAGCCCCTGTTTTTCTTCTTATCATCAGGCTGATGATAGAGGATAACATCAGTGAGACCCTCTGCAGAAGAAAAGAAAAATGAATTTGACAGAACAAATCTGTGCTAACCAACAGGACAAGTTAGAATCCGTCATCCAAACAGTTAATTCCACCTTGTCTGCAATGCATCATGATGTTCAAGTGGGCACAACACCATAAAACAATGACAAGCAAAATTACACGGCATTTAGCACTGCTGTGATTGAAATGATACTGTGACATGAAACAAAGATAAATAATAACCCTGAAACTCTCATATCTTGGATATTATATACATTTCTTCATACTTTATTAGCTGCCCAGCAATACCAATTACTTGGACAGACAACAGACTGTTCCTACGCAAAAAAAAAATCAGAAATGTGGTACCTCAAACTTTTTGATCTTTAAATTCTCATCTCGTCACTGTTGACTCCAAAATATGCAATAATCTCCAGCACTCTATATAGAGCTTGGTACTAATTTGCATCACATACTATAAAACACGACCACAATTTTGGAGTTGAGAGAAATGTTATTTACATTAAAAATGCAAGTGGCAATTATTGTATTTAAATACACGGTCAAAAGTTTGCTGTGCACCCCAAAACATTCTGGCAGCAAAGATTTACACAGGGCCAGAACATGTTATAGAAATTATTCCAGTTGGGAGCCACCATTCACTATCTGTCCCCCATTTTATCTCATCATTCCTTGTGTCCATTCTCTAACCAGTAAGGCAGAATTTGTGACTGCATTAAAAAAAACGCTGACATTGGTCTTTCAGCAGTACTTAAAATACACGAGACAATTTTTTTTGTGGGTCCTAAAAGCAGCCGAGTAGAAAACATATATCTTGTCCTTTTGTTCTGCCCTGATCTCAACAAGTACTGCAAGAACATGAAAAGCAGCATTGAGGTCTCTACATCAGCGTGCTCTCCCAGGTCAGTTATGAGATGGTCTGGCTGGATGATGTGAAATGAAGAAAGTATTCCAAATGACTCATTATTTCAAACATTACAAGCAGAGTTTGTCAGAGTTGCAACTAGAAAATTACAAGTACATATAATCCATAAGAATTATAAGTGATGTAATTACTGTCTTCCTAAAATCGATGACAAGTTGTTAAACTGTATACATCTTCAGTTTGACATTTTCCCATGTGCTTATACACTTGGCACAATGTTGACATTTGAATCTTCTTTCCTCAAGATCAAAAGTGAAACAAGACCCAGCAGCCTCCAAACCAGTTCTTATTTTCTATTTGTGGGGATTGAGCAGTGCGGATTAGATAGAGCTTTCACCTCAGGAGCCCGAGTACAAATACAAGTTCCAGTGATGTAAAAGTCTTTTTGCTAGCCACAAGGCTCCGAGTGAAATTGATCTGGCCAGTTGCAATCCATAGCACAAAAGTGAATTTGGCATCAAGTTCTAATAACAGGATGGCTGATATGGAAAAATTTTAACTTCACTGTTTCAGCACAGCGTACTTGCCTGAGATTTCTGGGAGAGAAGCAGCAGCTATACTTGACAAGCTAGCCGTGCTTCATGTTGACACCAGGTGCCCAAGATGCTAAATCTTCCATTACCCACTACAAAAATCCCTCGACTTGATGGGGACAAAAAAAATCATTTTTTTTATTTTTTAATTCCATCCAAAATTTAACTGCCCAAACATTTAGAGCGCACATCCACTCTAAATTCCTCGTGAACAGGGATATTTACGACAGTAGTGATTGTACTCTAATAATTAAAGTAGAGGCACAATGGTTAAGGAATATAGTAAGAACTGAAATCTGTTAAGAGAAAAAACTTGAATTTATATAGCAACTTTCGTGACCTCAGGAGGCCCAAAGCGCTTTACAGCCAATTAAATACTTTTGAAGTGTAGTCACTGTTGTATTGTAGGAAACGTGGCAGTCAATTTGCACACAAGCTCCCACAAAGAATTATGAGATAATGACCAGATCATCTGTTTTTTTAGTGATGTTGGTTGAGGGATAAATATTGGCCCAAAACACCGGGGATAAGTCCCCTGCTCTTCTTCGAAATAGTGCTATAGGATCTCTTACATCCACCTGAAAGAGCAGACGTGGCCTCGGTTTAACGTCTCATCCGAAAGACGGCAATTCCGACAGTGCAGCACTCCTCGGTACTGCACTGGAGTGAATAATGGGGGGGTGCCAGATATACCCGCTGCAATATACCAGGACCTCCAAAAAGCAAAATTAAGAGTAGTACTTCCTTGGTTTGCAAAACGTCACTGTTTTGTGAAGCAAATGTGCACAGCAGTTATTGAGTTTAAAAGAAGAAACGGAAGTGGTGGATCACATAGGAAAGAACACAAGTTCTACCCAGCCCCAAGATGCAAATCCACAGGAAAAATAAAGCAGATTTTAAAAAAAGGTACAAGTTTGCCATCTAACCTGTGACTTTGCTGAATTCTTCCATTATGTTTTCCTTGGTCTTGTTCTTTGGAATAGAACCAACAAACAGCCTATTGTTGGCCACAGAAATGCAAACTCCAATGTGTTTACCAGGACGGATTTCATAGTTATCGCACTAAAAAAGAAAAGGTGTAGAGATTCAACTTGTGTTAACATTTGCACAGTGGTCCTTTTCAACCCAGATATATCAAGCACTGTGATTTTTCAATGGAAACTCAGCTTTATTGCACCACTTTGGGTAGAAAGGATTTCTTGAAAAACCGACAGTCAAAAGAATCTGCAGTAGTCTAAATTTCAAATCTGTTTTATGCATGTGTTTTGGTATGGTAGCATTAAATAGAAATGATTCTCACCTGTTTGACAGCCTCTTGTGCTGCATCCTTGTTGCAGAAAGTCACAAAAGCATAGCCACGGTTCTGACCGGACAGAGGGTCCATCATTAGTCGAAGATCCCAGATAGAACCAGCTTTTTCAAACAATGGAACCAGTTCATCTTCATACAAATCCCTGGGTATCTTCCCAACAAATACCTAAAGTACAGGAGCAATCAAACTGTAAACGGAACGAGAACATTTTACCACACCGCAACCTAGTGTATTCTGGCTCAAGGGACAAAATAAACATGCTGCAAGTTACATTCAGAAATAACTAAACACTGGTTTTATATCATCTTTTGCTCTAACAGTGTAGAACTCTCAAATAAAGATTAGAAACAATACCATAGATACATTTGAGGAGAAGCTAGATCAGTACGTGAATGAGAAAGGAATAGAAGATTATGCTGATAGGGTTAGATGAAATTGGGTGGGAGGAGGCTCGTGTGAAGCATAAACACTGGCCCAGACCAGTTTGGTTGAATGGTCCGTTTCTGGGCTGTAAAATTCCATGTATTTCTATGTAAATGTAAATCAAGTCTGCAAATCCTCAGTGTTTTTCAGCCAATATAGCTGTATAGTAAAGAGTAAAGTGCGGCATGGGCTCGACATGCCAAATGGCCTTCTTCCGTGCTGTAGCCATTCTATGATTCGGGGTGTTTTGGTGCAAATACAAGAGGTCAGTGAGTCACCTACAGGTGTGGGCTAATCCTATGTAGAAGACAGCCAACAAGGAAACAATTGCTTTGCATTCAACACACTCGGATTCCACATTCAAGGCACTGAGAGCACCTTAATGAGCAGCCAGGAACAATTACATTGAGTATTACCAGGATATGAAGTAAGCAGTCAGAACGAATATGCGAGCATGTACAAGTAGTCAACTCTCCCGCATTCCTTTTCTCTCTTACCTCAACATCCTCCATCTGCTGTCAGGAATTTGGGCTTTGAGCTATGCAGGGGTCACTTAGATGACAAAGTCCGTTATATATGTCAACGTGGATTGGGATGCAGGCAGAAGGTGTTTGGATATATTCAGATAATTTGGGCTATGGGAAATTGGCTTTATTATTGTACATATAAGGTCATGTTTTCAGAAAAAGGTGAAGATTTCCAATTCCGTTTTCTGCCTTCTCTAAAGGTCAACTTATGCTGATGTGCAGTACCATGGGTGAATGCAGCCCCCTGAAGTACTCATTCTTCATGTGCACACAGACGAAGCATTATCAGGCTATCTGACCACGTGCCGAGTCTAATCCTGTCCTCACAACATGTGTGGATCAGTTGACCGCACTCTCGTCAGTCACAAGTTTGTGGACTCAAGCCTCACTCCAGGATTTGAGCAAATACTCGAAGCTGACACTGAATGAGTGCTCCAATCAGGAGGTGTAATCTTTAGCACGAGATGTTAAACTGAGGCCCCATCTGCCAGTGTCTTGACCAATAGACTTTCCTCATCAACACCCCAAAACACAAACTGCTCATTCAGCACAAAGTTTACTTCGGTTAATTCAATTGTCCTTTTTACTCAAATTATCCAGATTTAATTTTTTAAGCACAAGTTGTTTTATGATCTGAATTTATTTTAACATAATACAAACATTTTTGGAAGAAAAGTAAACGGCTTGCTTAAAAGTTGTGCCAAAGTAAGTCCACGAATTTGGGGACAATGAAGTTACTGTCAGATGCATTGATTCTAACACTTTCACACTCTGAATTCTTTGTATACCTATCCTCTTGTTAAACTTAATTGAAACCAGCAACACCCACTTTCCTTCAGCAGATCAAGTAGTGATTGGAAGCTCTCGTGTGAGCATGTTCGAAGTTGAGACACATCCTGCGCATCATTGAACCAGTTCAATCGTTTATAGGACTGGTAACTCCTTGTAGTAAATGACTGACCTCTGTTCCGATTCCAGGCTGTGGCCCTGAATGCACACCATCAGGAGGAGGACCGCCATACTTCCTTTGCCCTGTAGTTACATCCAAAGTGTAGCCTGTCCGTTCTAGCAGTGCCTACATAATGCATTAACAATTCAATGTGAATTCTATACCAGTACACATTAAATAAAGAATGTGATTAGTATCTTAAGATTTTCTTTTCCTAGAAGAAATACAAGACAGGTAAAATTGCAAACACATGCAATTAGGAGTCCACATAGTTACAAGCAAACTAACGGACTTTCTTTCTCCTAAAAGATATTCATATGATAGTGATGTGTTTGGTTTAGTTCAAAATTTCAACACTGCTATATCTCAGATGTCTCCCTGAAACCAGAAAGGTTTACCATACTCCAAAGAGTACTTTAAATATCAACTTTTCAAGGACACTATAGCAACTATGGGGTACCCTATACGATGGGCATTGACCTTTCATCTGTATTTCTCATATTTAAGGTCCCAGAGCTTTCAGTCACCTTGCCTCCTCCACTCAAATTCTCTTGCTAAACCTCCCCGCCTCACTTTTCCTCACACCTTCACCTCTCCCGCCTTGCTTTTTACTCTACAAGCCGTCAAAATCTCAATGCCACCACTTTCTTTGACTCCCTCCCCAACTCTTAGTCTGATCTGACCCCTCTCCCACCTGTGAATCACCCTGCGCATTTTTGCTACATGAAAGCCGTTCTACAAATGCAAGTTGCTTTTGAACAAACAAGTTGATTGTGACATTTTATAAAGCATTTACTTGACATGAGTAACTGGTGTCCATTGTGAAAAGCTAAGCACCTGGGGAAGAGTTTACTGTTATATGTACACAATTCTTGGATCATATACTCAACACATTTAGAAGAATTGCCCATATATGCGAAAAATGTAATGTTTTATTTAACAGGGATTTCAGGACTGCAGGCAAAATCTTCTATGGTGAGGTGAAAGTCACTTCACATACAGACACAAGAGCTACTAAAGTCTCCTCCACGTTCTTAACAAGCTGCAGCAAAATAGCAAAATCGGGAAATCTAATAAGCCCCTGTTGCAGCTGCCTAGCCGAGATCACCACTTCTATGTTCAATACATGGAATCCAGAACTACAAGTACTGCTGTATGCAATTCATTCATCTAAAGATAGATTTTTTTGTAGCCTTTGTTGGGAATTCATTTCTACCATTGTTCATCTGCCTTTCTGCTGCCGTACCTATCAGAATCAAACACAAACCCACCTGGCATATTACGCTCGTTTCCACTGAATTTGACCCACTTTATTTTCCAAAACATCTTTACCTTAATTTTTGACTCATCGGGACCCTTCGTAGCATCCTGTACTTTGCTACCTTGCTTCTCTCGCTGTCTGTAGGTCTTCATTACTCCACACAGAAAGGCACTTTTATTCTGAAAGGAAAGATCGATACCAATATGAAAAAGCAACACTGGATGAAATAATTATTTGAAATTAAATGTCAAATACAGAGGATTTTGTTTTATGACATGAAATGTTATAAACTGCTCCCCTTGTCTAGATTCCCTTCCTTTCTCCTCTACAGTCACTGTTTAACATTTTTTGATTTGAGTTTCCCTTTGACATTTTACTTAAATGTTGCATCAAATCCAAAATCAATTCAGTTTAATTTCTCAAATATCAAAAAGTTAATTATTCCCTGACCACTACAACACGCCAGCGGTGCAAACTTTGCATTATATATTACCTGCACGTGTGATAGGTCACTTTCCTTAAACTGCTGCAATACGGACAGTGCTCCTTCTTCATTGAACTCTCGGAGGGCATCAATGGCTCTCTCATCAAGATCAGCATAAGATACTAACCCTGCAGACAAAATTCAAAGCGGAACTGTTAGATAATACGGTCAAGTTAAATACTGCACTTTGAACACATAAATTCATGCATGAAAATACCAATTTCATGACCTACTTCCAAAATTTATACAACTGCTTTCAAATTAACACGAGGAACCAGCGAAGAAAAATCTCACACAATGACATGAATTGGGTTTCTGCCTTCTCCGTGTCTTCAATAGCAGTGTGGCCATTCTTTGGGGTGTTTTAACTTACTGCCCACATCTTTCTCAGCTTCTGACTAAGTTTCCAGAAACTGATTACTGTGCTCAAGTAATGCTTACTTTAGGTATTTGCATATTTTGACATACTACGAAAAATACAGAAATAACCGGCAGCACACATGCAATAAAACCAGATACAAGTTCAATTAATGAGGTACAATGCACACTGCATCCATGTACACAAACTATTTTTCATATAGCATGTGTACCACTTGTGAACTGATTAGTTTAACTCAACTATATATTCTGTCTCACCCAGGAGTGGAATCCATCGTACACTCAATTCAGTCCACAAGACCACTGTACCAAATGTTCCAAGACGATATTATTTGAACATACTTTTAGGTCTTAGTTGTACTTCAAATTTCTATCATTGCCACCAACTTTGATTGTAAGCATTGAGTACTAAAATGGAGAGCTGGAAACCGCAACTGCATAACAAGTTAATATATAGAGTTCCTGCAGCAGTAACTGACCAGGGCAACTTTAATTCTTAGCAATAGGATTTCAAAGTGGAAGACAGAATGTTGCAGAGGTGAAAGCCACTCACAAAGCCATTAAAGCACACTCTCGGCGTACAATTTTACATTTACATTTCTGAATTATTCTATTCTCCTTACCTGTAAACAATATTCCAGAGCCAACACCTTCTGAAGGTATTTTTTTAAACACATATCATTGTGCACTTAATATCAAATTAATTAATAATAAAGATGCGATTCAACTGACTTAGCTCCATCTCCATGGGGAAAATGTGATGCAATTAGAGTACGACATACAGCAAAAGCCCTCTGGATATTTGATGCAATGCCACAAATATTAATTTAAACAAATACTGCACCACCGAAGATCAAAACCACTGCGCATCTTCAGCAGGCGCTAGAAACATGTTGCATAACTCCATTTTATGGTTATATGTGCAGTATAATAGACATTAGCAGTTACAGTAGGGCTCAAAATTAGGAAATGTACTAAACTAAGGTCAGTGCATTTAGCAATTAACCTAGAAGCACATGTGCATATATTGAAATTAATTCTCAATAACTGCTTACAAAACATTTCATTGGTTTTTGTGCGCGCACAACTTTCAACAAATACCTGTGGAGAAACAGCAAGTTTGTTTTAAGCATTTAATTCAGTGGACAGTGACTACTGTCAGCTATTGCTTCTGCTCTCTAGTGGTTCTGTTGATTTAATTTTGAGCCCTACACAAATGAATGACACAAAATAATGCACTACCAATACCACTACAAATGCTGGCAGAAATAATACACAGCAATCTCTTTTTGAATTCACATCAAGTATCAAATCCATCCCTCTCAAACTGTCGGGAGCAAGTCAGGAGTTTGCCAGTTACATATCATTTTCAGGTTAAAGCAATAGTTTGGACTACTAAAACCACAGGTCGGGGCATATTATACCTGTTTGAAAGATATCATCTAGCCTTTCTGCTACTTTCTGTGGCAAGCCAGCATCTATTAGCACCTGGTAGTGTTCTGAATGGGTGACAGCAGATGAGGTATCCATGGGTTCTTCCTCCTCCTTCACCTGCGCTGCATTTCCATTCACCTCAGTAGCCATTTCTAATTACAGCTGGAATGAAAAAAATAATACTATTTAAGACAATTTTTTCCCTCTGCATATCAAATTGTCACAAGGCTTTGTTTCAAAATACTCTGTAAACACAGGGACTTGGTATAGTGGGCTAGAACACTGTTCCTTCACCTCTGAGACCAGAGGTTAGATCTAGCCCAGACAAACCAGATGAAAGTTTCTTCTATCCTAAAGCATTTAAGGCTCCTAAGTGAAATGAGTTTGGGCATTTCCCAGTGGACTGAAGTCCACAACACAAAAACTGCCCACTATTCACCACTCAGAAACAGAGATGGCTAGTGCAGGAAATGGAAATGTCACGCTGGTTCAGTAGGGGTGCTCGGAGTTTGGAATTCAGGCACCTTATCAAATCTGCGGAAAGTGGGCTCGATGCTACATACCCAACTGGAACTCTGCCTAACCTGATGGTGCTTGATGCTGGTACTTGGTACAGAAGAAAATCTTCCAGTGCGGAATTATCTCGGAAAAGATTTATCCAGAGCAGTTATTTTACCCTTTAGTAATAAGTTAAACGAACTTGATCAGCCTCTACTGTGATCACTCAGATTGAGGAGCACAAACTATTGAACAAAAGCTCACAACAAAAGCAAATGCACCAGCAATGTAAAAAAAATTCAGTTCCTGGACAGCAGAACCTTCATTCTATCACCTCAGAAAATAGAATTCCAAATCAAAAGACAAGCATATTTTTCAATCAATGTAAAGAGCTTTTTCCTGAATGGAAAAATTAATATCCAAACCTTAAAAAACTGCATTCCTTGCAGCTAACCAAAAATCTCATGCAAACTGTATTTGTGCAACTTTGATTTTTGAATGGTACATGTACCAGAGAATAATATAACCCAAGACAAAACCAGTCGACAAGGATAGTCAAAGGAACAGTGGGACCAAACAGGAAATCATCTTGTATAGTCAGAGGCCACGGCTGGTACTGAATGAGTACTTGGCAACTGTTTTTTTTTTTAAAAAGACAAATTCCTCTTCAAAAGATGATGCCAATGTCACAGTAAAGGAATAGCAAAATACTGTGGATGCTGGAAATCTGAAACAACAGAAAACGCTAGAAAAACTCAGTAGGCCAGGCAGCATCCGTGGAGAGAGAAACAGTTAACATTTCAGGTCGAAACCCTTCATCAGAACTGATGAAAGGTCTTCAACCTGAAACATTAACTCTTGTTTCTCTCTCCACGGATGCTGCCTGACCTGCTGAGTTTTTCCAGCGTTTTGTTGTTATTTCACAGTAAAGGAAGAAGGGATACAGAAGCACAATAGGATAAAAATAAATAGGTACTTAAATGTTGGCAGCGTGCAAAGTAAAAATGTCACCTGGGCCAGGTGGAATGAATCCCAACTTGTTGAAAAAAGTACAGGTGGAAATAGCAGAGGTTCTGGCCACAATCTCTCAATCATTCTTGGATATGGAAGTGATGCCAAACGACTGGAGGGTTGTAAATGTTACACTCATGTACAAAAAAGGAGAATAAACCCAGTAACTATAGGCCAGTCAACCGAACATCAGTCATGGGGAAACTTCCAGAGACCATTTGTACAAAATTAATTTTCATTTGGAAAAAGATGGATTAACAAATGACAGCCAACACAAATTTGTTAAAGGCAGCCATGTCTGGCAAACCTGATTTAGTTCTTCGACACATATAGGAGAGGATTGATTAAGGTAGTGCAGTTGATATTGTATTTATGGACTTCCAAAAGGCATTAGATTTAATGCTACATAATAAACGTGTTAGCAAAATTGAAGCCCATGGGATAAAAGGGTCAGTGGCAGCATGGATATGAATTTGGCTAAGAGACAGAAAGCAAAAAGTAATGGTAAATAGTTTTTCCTTTCAGACTGGAGGGAAGTATAGTGGTCAGTATTAAAACCACTGCTCCTTTGGATATATATTAATGACCTGGACATAGGGGACACAATTTCTAAGTTTGCAGATGACACAAAACCTGGAAATATAATGAACAGCAAGGAGGATAGTAGCCAACTTCAGGAGGACACAGGCTGGTGAAATGGGCAGACAAAATTTAATGCAGGTGTGAAGTGCTGCATTTTGGGAGGAAGAATAAGACACAATATAAACTAAGTGGTACGATATTAAAGGGGCTGCAGGAACAGAGAAACCTGGGGGCTGACATAAAATCCTTGACGGTGGCAGGACAAGTTGATAAAACTGTTAAAGCATCAGAATCGTTGGTTTGATAAACAGAGGCAGAGTATAACGCAAGGAAGTTATACTAAACATTTAGAAATCACTGCTGAGCCCTCAGCTAGAGTATTGTGTCTAATGCTGGGTGCCACATTTTAGGAAGGATGTCAAGGCCTTGGAGAGGATGTCGAGATTTACAAGAATATCAGGGATGAGGGACTTCAGTTATGTGGCGAGTGACTAGAGAAGTTGGGATTGTCTCCTTAGACCAAATAAGGTTAAGGGGAAATTTAATAAGAGGTGTTCAAAATTATGAGGGAGTTTAATAGAGTAAATAAGGATTAATGTTTCCAGGTGGGTGGGTCAATAACCAAGGGACGCAGATATGAGAAGGGGGGGGGAAATACAGTTCTTTCAAAGAGCCGCCACGTACACGATGTGCCGATTGGCCGCCTCCTGTGCTGTACCATGAATGAATCGAGAAAAAATATAACTTTCCAACAAACAATGCGAACTTTACAAGTAAATTGTGATTGTCATTTGCCGACTATACAATGCTAATTACCCGAGGGGAAAATGTGGTATATTGTTGCATAAACCAAATAACTACTAGCGTATAATTTTATTTGCATAATAAACTTTTTTTTTTACATACTGAGCACTTCACACACTATAATTAATAACTATATATACACAAATACTTAGTGTGGTTTGAGAAATCCTTTTATGAATTAAATCACCTCCTCCGACCCGATTATATAAATATACAACATGGGGTAAATTTGGAGTCACAACCTAGTGACCATCTTTAACAAGCAATTGTAAATTACTGATACAATTGGAAAAAAGAGAACTTGCATTTACAACATCAAGATGTCTGAAAGCGCATCATAACCAGTTAGTTACTTTTGACACGTGGACATGAAGTGGAAACAATATGAAGTGATTTCCAGTGAATATTCTTACTAAAAAATTTACACATTGATCGCTACTGTTTGGGAAGATGGGTTTTTTTAAAAAAGCATTTCAAATGGTGCCAATTTGAATGTTCAACTGTGTATACATCTACTCAAGCTGTGGTATCAAGTGCACAATTTTCTGAAACTTCATAAAAGCAAACGGTACCATCACAAGTAACTTGGAATTTACACAATCCAGTTCAAAAACATGCACTCAATGAAACCTCAGTAATTATCACATGGTTTGGTATTTCAGATTGAAACCTCAGTCCCGAAATTAAATTATGTCAAACTCTAAACCAGCCTGGAGCACTAAAACATTAGTGATGCAGGTGAAATTGCAAAACTTTCACCTCCAATTATGTAGTAATTTAAGAATAATTACTGCCAGTTTCAAGTGGCACCATTTCAGGAAAATACTGAGCAGACAATATGAACTGAATTGAAGTTTCAAACTTAAAACATCATACACGAAGGTAGTGTCAGAAAAACAACAAATACATGCGAAAGATTTATCCAGTGCCTAAGCTAACAAATACAAAAAGTACATAGCCCATCAAAAAAGAATTAAAGCACAAATTAAAAATCTAAACTATGAAAAAGCTCAAGATCCATTTTCTAAGTTATGCCATATCACCAGTCGCAAAACTCCTTTATTGGTTAAAGTATATATCCGAGATAGACTAACAAGAAATACATTTCCCCCCCAAATAAAACGGTGTTGGGGACATTAAGACACAGTCGTGAATTCATAATCTGCACGGTAAACATGAACCCACAAGTTTCATGAAACTCCAAAAGCATGTGGATATAAAGTTCCCTCGTAAGCTACAAATATTCTCTCACCGATTCAATAACCAAAAAGCCACTCACTCTGATCACTGAGCAAAACTATCTGCTATTTAATCCACGTGTACTAAGATGTCCAGTTTGCCCATGCGTCAACTCTGCACAACCATGAGGACAAGCCACATGTTGCAACAGTCGATCATGCAACCAAAAAAACCCACTATTATTGTAATAATAAATAACATTTATAAAGTGCAGATAGACGGTCAATCTTCGGCCGAACCCCTGGATTTCAAAAGACTCAAAAGAATCCTGCTTCCCAACTATTGCCCATCGATGGAAGAAAAATAATACACCTTTTCCCGGGCATTTGGGAGAAAATATCAATGAAAAGAATCAGCTGGGCTGGGCTCCGGGTGCATTACAGGATCTACTGCCGGGACAAGACTAAAAATAACAGGGACAGGGACTCACAACTCGGGCAAAGAAAAACTCGCGCCGTTTTTCCGACCCACAACTCGCCTGGTAGAGAAAATAAATAAACTCATAAAACGCTGAAGGTAAATAACTCGGTTGCCTCGAGGGCGCCACAAATTTAAATCATAAAAGAAAAGACAGACTCGCAGAAACAATTAAGCTCTAGATTTCTGAGATTGTAAAATAAATAACCGAGAGTTATAAAGCAGAGCAAGTGGAGGAGGCCGGGCTCCCCGAGGCTGCTGCTGGCGGGCTCGGGCCTCTCGGCACACTTCACATTGCATTTTATTCTATCGCCACTGGAAACTATAAACTTCGCAGCGCGAGCATTTGCTGCAATCCTTCATATGCAGATATAAAATATTGCAATTGGGGTTTATTTGCTTTGCAGTCGCGGGTTTCAGGAGCCGCGCGCTCGGCAAACCCAGAAAAAGGACAAAGTGCCGCGCCGAGGCCTAGCACCGAGCCGGGCCCGGCCGCCGCCGCCTTGCACCCCCGCGGCGGGGGGTTTGAGGGGGGGGTCTCCCCTCCCGCGGGGTCCCTGCTGGGGGCGGGGGAGCGGGCGAATGCCCGGTGTTCTTACCGTGTGTCCGGGGCGGAGGGCGCGGTACGGCGGCGGTGCTCGGCCCCGCTCTCGGGCTCGGAGGGAAGCTGCGGGTAAAATGGCGGCCGCCGCCTCATGGAGCCGCGCGGGGCTTCCCACCCACACCCGCACGGGGCGGCAACGCGCCCGCCCGCCGGCCAATGGGAGGCGGCCGTGGGAAACGCCGGCCAATGGGAGGCAGCGACGCCGGAGCGCCCGCCCGCCAACCAATGGGAGGCGGCTATGGGAAACGCCGGCCAATGGGAGGTGGCGATGAGAAAGCCAGCCAATGGGAGAGCGTCCGCCAGCCCGCGCGGACAGGGTGGAGGGAGGCGGCAATGGCGCTGGGCGGGAGAAGCTCAGAGACCCCGGAGAGAGAAAGACTCGCCTTTCACCACCTCAGGACGTCCCAAAGCGCATTGCAGCCAATGAAGTACTTTTTTTTTTGAAGTGTAGCCACTGTTGTAATGTAGGAAACGCGGAAGTCAATTTGCGCACAGCAAGATCCCACAAACAGCATAGAAACAGAAGATAGGAGCAGGAGTAGGCCATTCGGCCCTTCGAGCTTGCTCCGCCATTCAATGAGATCATGGCTGATCATCCAAACTCAGTACCCTGTCCCTGCTTTCTCCCCATATCCCTTGATCCCTTTAGCCTTAAGAAATATATCTAACTCCTTCTTGAATATATTTAATAAATTGGCCTCTACTGCCTTCTGTGGTAGAGAATTCCACAGGTTCACCACTCTCTGGGTGAAGAAATTCCTCCTCATCTCGGTCCTAAATGGAAGCGACAGCGAGGGAGAGAAGGAAGCGACAGTGGGGGAGAGAAGGAAGCGACAGCGAGGGAGAGTAGGAAGCGACAGTGGAAAGAAGAAGAAAGAAGCTTCACCGCTGACGGCAAATTCCGGACCTGTGTCTTTATTTGGAAAGCCAAGGATCCTATATGCTGTTTAAACAATTTTATTAACTTGTCCTGCCACCTTCAAAGATTTGTGTACGTGAACTCCCAAGTCTGTCTGTTCCTGCACCCTTTTTTAAATTGTGACGGAGCAATCTAGAGTAAAAATACTTAATTGGAGGAAAGCCAATTTCAATGGGTTGAGAATTGATCTGGCCCGGGTAAATTGGAATCAAAGATTGGCAGGCAAAACTGTAATCGAACAATGGGCTGCCTTTAAAAGAGGAGATAGTTCGGGTACAATCGAGGTACATTCCCACGAGGGAGAAAGGTAGGGCTGAGGAACTAAATGAATACTTTGCATCTGTCTTTACCAAGGAAGAAGATGCTGCCAAAGTCATAGTGAAAGAGGGGGTAGTTGAGATACTGGGTGGGATAAAAATTGATGAGGAGGTGCTAGAAAGGCTGGCTGTACTTAAAAGTAGATAAGTCACCAGGACTGGATGGGATGCATCCTAGGATGCTGAGGGAAATAAAGGTGGAAGTTATGGAGGTACTGGCTATAATCTTTCAATCCTCCTTGGATACGGGGGAGGTGCCAGAGGACTGGAGAATTGCAAATGTTACACCCTTCAAAAAAGGGTGTAAAGATAAACCCAGCAACTACAGGCCAGTCAGTTTAACCTCAGTAGTGGGGAAGCTTTTAGAAATGATAATCCAGGACAAAATTAACAGTCACTTGGACAAGGATGGATTAATTAAGGAAAGCTAGCACGGATTTGTTAAAGGCAAATCGTGTTTAACTAACTTGATTGAGTTTTTTGATGAGGTAACAGAGAGGGTTGATGAGGGTAATGCGGTTGATGTGATGTACATGGAATTCCAAAAGGCGTTTGATTAAGTGCCACATAATAGGCTTGCCAGCAAAGTTGAAGCCCATGGAATAAAAGGGACAGTGGCAGCATAGATATGAAATTGGCAAAGTGACAGGAAACAGAGTAGTGAACGGTTGTGTTTCCCCCGGGGTCGGTTCTAGGACCACTGCTTTTCTTCAAATCAAATCAACTTTTATTGTCATTGTTAGTGCACAAGTGCAGTACAACGAAATGTAGGCTTGCGGCTCCCGAGAGTGTACATTTGGATTAAGACATTTAAACATTCAACATACATTTGGCTTGTAGTATATTAACATAAATATATATTGACTTGATATATATTAATGACTTAGACTTGGGTGTACAGGGCACAATTTCAAAATTTGCAGATGACACAAAACTTGGAAGTATAGTGAACAGTGAGGAGGATAGTGATAGACTTCAGGAAGATGTAGACAGGCTGGTGGAATGGGTGGACACGTGGCAGATGAAATTTAATGCAGAAAAGTCCAAAGTGATACATTTTGGTAGGAAGAATGAGGAGAGGCAATATAAACTAAAGGGTACAATCCTAAAGGGGGAGCATGAACAGAGAGACCTGGGGGTATGTGTGCACAAATTGTTGAAGGTGGCAGAGCAGGTTGAGAAAGTGGTTAAAAAATCATACGGGATCCTGGGCTTCATAAATAGAGGTACAGAGTACAAAAGCAAGGAAGATATGATGAACCTTTATAAAACACTGGTCCGACCTCAACTGGAGTATTGTGTCCAATTCTGGGCACCGCACTTTAGGAAGGATGTGAAGGCCTTAGAGAGGGTGCAGAAAAGATTTACGAGAATGATTCCAGGGATGAGGGACTTCAGTCACATGGATAGACTGGAGAAGCTGGGGTTGTTCTCCATGGAGCAGAGACGGTTGAGAGGAGATTTGATAGAGGTGTTCAAAATCATGAGGGGTCTAGACAGAGTAGATAGAGAGAAACTGTTCCCATTGGCGAAAGGGTCGAGAACCAGAGGACACAGGTTTAAGGTGACATGAGGAAAACTTTTACGCAGCGAGTGGTTAGGATCTGGAATTCACTGCCTGAGAGGGTGGTGGAGGTAGATTGAATTGTGGCTTTCAAAAGGGAAGTCGGTAAGTACCTGAAGGAAAAACATTTGCAGTGCTACGGGGAAAGGGCGGGGGAGTGGGACTAGCTGAAGTGCTCTTGCAGAGAGCCGGCACGGGCTCGACGGGCCGAATGGCCTTCAGTGCTATAACCATTCTATGATTTCGTTCATTTTCCCAAAATGCATCACTTCACACCTCTGCATTAAATTTCATCTGCTGTGTGTCTGCCTAAGTCTGCTACCATCCTCAGTGTTTACTAAGTTTTGTGTCATCTGCAAACTTTGAAATTGTGCCCCCTATACACAAGTCCAGGTCATTAATATATATCCAATGGAGCAGCACTCCTAATCCCGATGGGTTATCGCTGTATACTTCCCTCCAGTCTAAAGAACAACTGTTCATTGGTGCTCTCTGTGTCTCTTGGCCAATTTTGTATCCATGCAGCCACTGCCCCTTTAATCCTTTTAAGGCTTCAGTTTTGCTAACAAGTCTATTATGTGGCACTTTTTCAAATGCCTTTTGAAAGTCCATGTACACGACATCAACTGCACTACCTTCATCAACCCTCTCCGTTACATCATCAGAGAAGTCAAGCAAGTTTGCCAGACAGGACTTGCTTTTAACAAATCCAGTTTGGTTGTCATTAATTAATCCACGTTGAACCAAGTGAAAATTAATTTATGATCTCGAGAAGTTTCCCACCACCGAGATTCGGCTGACTGATCTGTAGTTACTGGGTTGGAACTAGGGTGTAATATTTGCCCACCTCCAATCCACTGGCACCACTCCCATATCCAGGGAGGATTGAAAGATTGTGGCCAGAACCACTACTATTTCCACCCTTCCCTCAGCAACCGAGGATACATTCCATCCAGACCGGGTAAATGAGCAACTTTGAGAGCTGCCAACCTTTAAGTGGAATCATCGAGCACAGAAGGAGGCTATTCGGCCCATCGTGCCTCTGCTGGCTCTCTGAAAGAGTTGCCCAAATAGTCCCACTGCCCGTTCTTTCTCCATAGCCGATACAAATTTGCCTTTTTCAAGTAGAGCTCCAATTCCCTTTTGAAAGTTACTATTGAATCTGCTTCCACCGCCCTTTCAGGCAGCGCATTCCAGATCACAACAACTCGCTGTGTAAAACATTCCTCATCATCTCCCCTCTGGTTCTTGTGCCAATTATCTCAAGTCTGTGTCCTCTGGATACCGACGCCAATGAAAACAGTTTATCAAAACCCCTCATAATTTTGAACACCCCTATTAAATTTCTTCTTAACCTATTCTGCTCCAAAGAGAAAATCCTAGCTTCCTTTCTCCAGAAGTATCACAGAAACCCCACAGTGCAGATAGAGGCCATTTCAGCCCATCGAGCCTGCACCGACACATATCCCACCCGATCCCCGTAACCCCTACACCAACACATATCCCACCCTATCCCTGTAACCCCACGTATTTAATCCCCTAACACTAAGGGTCAATTTATCATAGCCAATCAACCTAACCCGCACATCTTTGGACTGTGGGAGGAAACCGGAGCACCCGGAGAAAACCCACGCAAACACGGGGAGAATGTGCAAACTCCACACAGTCACCCGAGGCCGGATTCGAACCCGGGTCCCTGGCGCTGTGAGGCAACAGTGCTAACCACTATGCCACCGTGCCGTACCTCCTCTATTTTTAATCCTATCAATTTCTCTTCCCCATCTCCTTTACTGTGACATACACTCTCTTGCCCCTTATTTACATTCTCAGTTCTCCTCTGCACTTTTTGTATTCTGCTTGATTCACTACTGTACTATGAACCTGACTTATTATAAGCTTCCTTTTCCTGTTAATCTCAATTTCTTTAGTCATCCAGGGAGCTCTAGCTTTGGATACCCTGCCTTTCCCCCTCATGGGAATGTGTTCAGTCTGCAAGGTCTCCCATTGCTCATTTACTGTTTTACTTGCCAGTCTTTGTTTCCAATCCACCAAGGGTTAGATCCCTTTATAACTCACTGAAATGAGCCCTCTTCCAGTTGAGTATCTTTGATTGTTCGTTGGGCTCGGAACAGACTGATCAAGAAAGTTCTCCTGTACATATTTTAGGAATTCCTCCCCCTCCTTACCCTTCACAGTTTTTCTTCCCCAATTTGGATAATTGAAGTCCCCCATTAAAAAAGAAAAAATATCACTACTCTATTGTTTTTACATCTTCCTAAAATGTGTTTACAAATTTGCTCCTCTCTCTCCTTCCCACTATTTCATGCTCTACAGTACACACCCAGCAGCGTAACTGATCCTCTTCTGCTTTTTAATCTAACCAAATAGATTCTGTCTTTGAACCCTCTCGCATGTAATCCCGTTCCAGAGCTGTAGCAGTATCTTTGATCAATGCTGCCAGCCCCCATCCTTTTTATTCCTTTCCTATCCCTTGGGAATGCATTGTAGCCAGGAATGTAAAGTTTCCATTTGTGCTCTTGTTTGAGCCAATCTATATTATTATTACACTGGTTATTGCCAATATATCATAACCCCACGTGGCAAACTGTGCCTGCAGCTCACCAACCTTCTTCGTCATGCTCCACGCATTTACATTCACTCAACTGGTCGCTGGGATGAGAGGGTTGCCGAGGAGGAGAGATTGAGTAGATTGAGCCTATACTCTCTGGGGTTTAGAAGAATGAGAGGTGATCTCATTGAAACATATAAAATTCTGAGGGGGATTGACAGGGTAGATGCTGAGAGGTTGTTTCCCCCTGGCTGGAGTGTCTAGCACTAGGGGGCAGAGTCTCAGGATAAGGGGTCGGCCATTTAAGACCAAGATGAGGAAGAATGTCTTCACTCCGAGGGATTTGAATCTTTGGAATTCTCTACCCGAGATGCTCAGTCGTTGAGTATATTCAAGGCTGCAATCAATCGATTTTTGGACTCTAGGGGAATCCAGGGATATGGGGATCGGGCGGGAAAGTGGAGTTGAGGTCCAAGATCAGCCATGATCTTATTGAATGGCGGGGCAGGCTCGAGGGGTCGTATGCAATGTTGCTGTTAATTTTTTTTGGGCGTGCGGCCCATTCAAAAATGTTCTCATTGAAAACCCGGCGAGCCGGCTGCGTGGCCTACTCCTGCTCCAACCTTATCTTCTTTATATTACGTACATGCACTGCAAACCCACCTTAGTCCACTTTCCAATCCTCCGCCGTCTGATCCCTCCTCTTCCTAGACTATTTATTCTAATGCTGTTTATGTCGCCCAGTCCTCTGCACCTTGTTTCACCTTGCTTCATCCTGGTTCTTTTTCCCCTGCCAAATTAGTTTAAACCCACCTCCACAGCACTAATTAACCTCTCCGTGATAACAGTAATAGTCAATTTTGAAAATCCTCTGTTCAGGAGTGTGCCTGTAGTACCCAATATCTACTATGATAGCATAACCCAGAGATGTAACAATATTCTCTGCTTGTGATGTGCCTTTCGCTCGTACCTCTCCAATCGTTTCAAAGGGAGACCAAGAAAACATCTGGTGAGATGAGACCGCCGATGAACTGTGAAGCTGCTTTATTTCAGCTGCAGTTGGGCTCATTTAATTAATGAATACAGTACTTTACACTTTCCCACATCAATGGGTTTTCCTGTTGGACTGAAACAAAGTAATGACTTTCCTGCATTATCCTCCTGAGCCGGGCTTTTGGTAGGAAGGAGGGTTGGATAGACGTCGAATAGTTGAGTCCTTTCACCGAAGGCAATGTGTGGGAGGAAAATAAATGGGTCGTGGTGAGGACATCGCAGCTGGCCTCATTTTCCCAAAGCTAGGGAGAGGAAAGTTGCTGCTCCCGATGAATAGTATGGCTGTGTGCAAGGCAACCACAAAATTAAGCCTGAACTGGTGAAAAGTCCTCATCATTCATAGCTTGTACTCTTATTACAATCATGTCCCTGCGCCAAATGCAAATCACTGAGCAGTGATTGCGAAGAATGCACCTCGGGGAAATTGAAATTTATCAATTCTGATATTAGGACAGGACCAATTGTGACTTTCATAAAATCTGAAGGGGAAAAAATGTTATACAGGTAGTGACGAATGCATATGCCCTCAATTGTTTTTTCTTTTTCAAACAATTGTCCTGTGATTTGTTCTAAACTATTAATATCTGTGGTGAACCTGTGGAATTCTCTACCACAGAAGGCAGTGGAGGCCAATTCATTAAATATATTCAAGAAGGAGTTGGATATATTTCTTAAGACTAAAGGGATATGGGGAGAAGGCAGGGACCGGGTACTGAATTTGGATGATCAGCCATGATCTCATTGAATGGCGGAGCAGGCTCGAGGGGCCGAATGGCCTACTCCTGCTCCTATCTTCTATGTTTCTATGTAATAGTGTATGGACTTTGGGTAAGAACAAGATGGAACTCAGCTGCGATACCGGTCATGGTTTTTTTTATATTAATTCACGGGATGCGGGCGTCACTGGCAAGGCCAGCATTTGACATGGTTGAATATGACCCTGTCCAGGTTCATGTGGTGAATGGGCAAGGGACCAGAGAACTGCTGAGAATGTAGAACCTTACTGAACCGTGATTCTGGGGGGGGAAGGAAGTGGGAAGAAAAATTATTAAAAGTAAGCATCATAAAGGCTGAAACATCCTTCACTTTCTGACCTTGATTTTAAATTATTATAGCTAATGAGGGGAGCCCCACAAGTGGTAGAAATATATGTATTGTTACCTCCCTTTGAGAAGTTGTCCTAATCAAGGTGAAGGAAAGAGCACTTTTCTATGTAATCACAATCAAACATTCCCAGATAAGAGCATAAGAAATAGGAGTCGGCCATTCAACCCCTCGAGCCTGCTCCGCCATTTAATAAGATCATGGCTGATCTGATCTTGGCCTCAACTCCACTTCCCTGCCCGCTCCCCATAACCCTGGACTCCCTTATCGTTCAAAAATCTGTCTATCTCCGCCTTAAATATATTCAATGACTCCGGCTCCACAGCTCTCTGGGGAAGAGAATTCCAAAGATTCACGACCCTCAGAGGAAATTCCTCCTCATCTCCGTTTTAAATGGGCGACCCCTTATTCTGAAACTTTGCCCCCTAGTTCCAGATTCCCCCACGAGGGGAAACATCCTCTCAGCATCTACCCTGTCAAACCCCCTCAGAATCTTATGTTTCAATAAAATCACCTCTCATTCTTCTAAACTCCAATGAGTATAGGTTCAACCTTTCTTCATAAGACAGCCCCCCTCATCTCAGGAATCAACCTCGTGAACCTTCTCTGAACTGCCTCCAAACTGCACGCAGTACTCCAGGTGTGGTCTCACTAGCACCCTGTACAGTTGTAGCAAGACTTCCCCTCTTTTATACTCCATCCCCCTTTGCAATAAAGGCCAACATTCCATTTGCCTTCCTAATTACTTGCTGTACCTGCATGCTAACTTTTTGTGTTTCATGTACGAGGACCCCCAGATCCCTCTGTACCGCAGCATTCTGTAGTCTCCATTTAAATAATAATTTGCTTTTTTATTCTTCCTACCAAAGTGGCTAACCTCACACTATACAACATCTTCCAGATCAGGTACACCAGTCTGTTGCAGGACAATGGTCACTCCAAGAATGCTCATTGCACCAATCGCATTCCTATTCCAGCTATTTTTGGGCCTCTCTGATGCAGGCTGCCAATGTGTGTCCAGACCTGTGCAATCGGATCTGGTGTGAGACTGCCAAATTCATCTCACTGCAGAGCTGTACAGCTGTTCGAG
This sequence comes from Somniosus microcephalus, assembly GCF_052327205.1. Lineage (NCBI taxonomy): Eukaryota > Metazoa > Chordata > Chondrichthyes > Squaliformes > Somniosidae > Somniosus > Somniosus microcephalus. Next base: position 79,805,129 of record NC_141006.1, on the reverse strand, counting down.
CCGTGTAATCACATCCTTTTGGGCTAGAATTGAACCCAGGTCCTACTAATGAAAACCAGTGTCTTAACTCCCTGCTCTTAATCCCTTCAAATATAAAAATAAAACTAGTGCTGTACCTTATAAAACACTTTCACTTTTACCTCACTCAGAACACGGAATTAAGGAGCTGCTGGATGCTATGCCATTAAGCGCCCCAACGGAATGGGTCATTGTTTGCTTCAGAACAACTAAACTTAATGAGAAGTCTGATCAAAAAGAATACTCATTTTCTTTGTGATTAATTTACACCTGTGAATTCACTGAGAACTGGCACCATTGGGTTATCCGGCGAGTTTCATTTGCGGAATTACGTTTATTTTAGAGGCATTAAATTACCAACCTATTCATTTCTATATTTTTTTGAGTTGAACATTAAAGATATTCTCAAGCAAGACAAAAGCAGCTGAGCTCAGGTTAATTAATTCCCTAGAGTTGAGTTTACAATCCCATCAGCAAAGATGAGAGACAAAGAACTCACGCAGAGAATACAACACTTGCTCCATTACATGTAGCAGTCAGATCCATTCATTGAGATTCAATTTTGTTTTTATTACAGTATAGTGGGAATGGTACTTTTAGGTTGAATTCCATGATTTTGTACATGGAAAGTGTGAATCAGCAGCTTTTATATCAGCTTCATTTGAGTAGGTAGTTAATTTTAATGAAAAAAGCACCAGGGTTCATACAGTTGCAGGCACAATTTGTATTTATATAGCGCCTTTAACGTAGTAAAACATCCCAAGATGCTTCACAGGACTGGGGAGGGCCTGTGGTTAAGGAGAATTGGGAGGTCAGACCTGGGCTGTGTTGCAGTATGGTGGAAATGGCAAGAACATTACAGGTGGGGGCTTGCTAGGTATGGGAGTACCAGGAAGCAGATCCTGGGGGATTGGCAGTGGCGAGTGTACAGTACAGAAAGACATGGGCACTTGGTGTGATGAAGCAGGAGCAAGGGGGAAAATGTACACATACTTAGGACAGGTGTAAGAGCAGGGGGCAGGGAGAAGGTACAGGTGAACCTTCCTCCACGACCCGCAGGTTTCCAACAGTCAATAAACGGCTTCTTCACGAGTGTCACAAGTTGCCGTTTAACAGGCAGCTCCTTAATGTTTGGTTGCATTTTCCCCCCTATGAGACTCATCGTTGGACACCTGGTGTGCAGGCAAGAGCCTCCCAATAACCCCTCTGTACATAGTCACCAGCAGCAGAATCTGTACCTGCCCGACCACGGTCCGAGCTCGTATACACCCAGGTCCAAATTAACTGCGACCAAGTGGTTTCCACCAGTTCAATCAAAGCCTTTTAGGGCCAGTGCAAGACTTATTGCATCATAGCTCTGACCTGACAAATAAGGGGTTAACCTGGACCTTCTGTATGTTTGGGTGGGTTCATTTTATTTTAACAGTGGCATCCTCTGACTGGTGATATTCAGCATAATACTCTACAGGCCCATCTAAAATAGGGTTTCTCCACAAATAAGCTGGAAAGGCCCATAGTATTTAAACATTTACTTAAGTGTTGAAATCAATAGGAAGCTCCCAACTAGCATGAAGAACCCTTTTAAGAAAAATCTAGCCTCCACCTGAAGAAATATTGCATTCCCACCAGAACTACGACTGGCTTTAGGTGGAAATGACATTTCCAATGTTAGCCTGTGAATCCCCCATCATTTCTTGGGAAGGAGTGGCTAGGCCACTAAGGATGATCCAGTGGGAGCTGGGAGAGACTAAGTGTGGATGCTGAATCATTGAGTATATTCAAGGCGGAGAGCAAGAGAGCTTTGGACTCTCAGGCAATCGAGGGATATGGGGATCGTGTTGAATGCTCGAGGGGGACATAGGGCCTACTCCTGATTCTTACAGTCTTTTAAGTAGTTCTTCAGACAGGAGCATCAGTGTCATTTCTAAACTTTAGTTTTCATAAGTTGTCACTAGGTAATGCAGTTTCAAATGCACACAATCCATCTTAGATTTAAGAACATATATTGTCTGTGACAACAGATACCACTCACTTAACAAACCGAGTACAAGATGCAGCCTGGAGGTATAGTTTTCATCCCAGGAAAGCTCCGTGCAATTATACATACACATCATGACAAAGTTTAGATGCATGAACAGTGGGAAAAATAAAAGATGTTTATCAAGGTAATTTGATGCTGAGCTCAAACACTGCATTTCAGTCCTCCTGGCAAAAGATGGGTGAATTGCACATTATCCCTTTAACTTAGCTACTGAGTGGGTCCAGGGAAGATCAACACACTGTCAGGGTATTAACTTATCAGTAAGTACAGGTAGTCCAGTAAGTGGAGAATTCCTGCATGCTTAATGGCGACAAGACAAGCGTCGTGAGAAGATAGTCCAAGAACCAAAGGCACACGTAAATCAATGTTTTCTACAGCTTTTATTGTCAACGCCTCTAACTGAATATATTAAACAAGAATGCCATATTGTTTTAGCACTGCCGTGTACTTGGCAATTTTGCTTTCAACATTCTTCTCAGCAATTTTCTTCAGTTTCTGTGAACAGAATTTATAAAAATCATTGATAAAAAGGGAATTTGTATTTTGTAAGACAAGCACCATTGTAACTTCCGCTTTATTCACAGTACAGATACACAATTATTACAAATTTAAAATCCACTTCTTTTTTTTGCAGGACAAAAGTTTAAAACATAACTTCCCTTTGTGTGAGTTTCCCCAATCGCAGCTCAGGCTAGAAGAGATCCCGGCCAGCTGGTTGGATAGGAGGAGTTGTGGGAAGTTAGCAGTGCACACATCCTACCAGGGAACAGTGCTTGGCACCAGACGCTCCTTAAATTGGGTAACATTGCAGCAATCTGAAGGATAAAACATTACTTACCAAAACTTTCTTCTTTCTCTCATAGTGAAGCTTGGCCTTTTCTTTACGCTTCTCTTCAAGAGTGGCCGTAACTGCCTGGTATTTCCAGCCAACTTCATGAGCAAGGCGACCAAGAGCAGCAAACTGCAAGGAAACAATTAGTCGACGGTTAAGCTCACAATTCAGCTTTTGGACAGGGTAGCATTATATTTCCCCACAGTTCTTAACTGCTTTCCCAATGGCTCAGCAAATAAATGAGCACTGCCGGCTTGGAAGGCCCCAAATTTGACCCCTAGCCTCCTTCAGAACAGTGGTAGGGCACTACAATTGGCCTCAGTACTCTCGGTTAGAGGATGAAACCGGTCGGTGCTATACATCAGCCTACAATGGGGCCAGACCTGACTGTAATAACTAATGGCCTAATACTCACTCGTGGATCACAAATGAATGGCTTGCACTTGTACCAGGGAGCACAATGCCTGTGGATTGTCCTCGGAGGAGAGATTGAGTAGACTGGGCCTACATTCACCAGAGTTTAGAAGAATGAGAGGTGATCTCATTGAAACATACAAAATTCTTACAGGGATTGACAGGGAGGATGTGTCCCCTTGGCTGGGGAGAGTCTAGAACCAGGGGTCAGTCTCAGAATAAGGGGTCAGCCATTTAGGACTGAGATGAGGAATAATTCAGCAGGTGGTGAATCTTTGGAATTCTCTACCCGAGGGCTGCGGAGGCTGTCATTGAGTATATTCAGGACAGAGATCGATAGATTTTTGGATAGTAAGGGAATCAAGGGATATGGGGATAGTGCAGGAAAGTGGAGTTGAGGTCGAAGATCAGCCATGATTTTATTGAATGGCGGAGCAGGCTCGAGGGGCCGAATGGCCGACTCCTGCTCCTATTTCTTATGTTATCAAAAGCCCAATGTGCAAGTAATGCTAGTTATTTTATAATCTTTCAAAAAAGCATTTCATTCCATCAATGGGAAAATTACATACTGTTTGGCACTCATTACATAAACAAGCTTCATTCATTGTTATAAGTTACTCATTACAATGAAAACCAAATTTAGTATCTTCATTAGTCCAACAAATCTCTCCAACACTCCCATCTGGCCAATTTCAGCTCACAGTAGATGATTTCAAACCACTGCAAAACATGATTTTTCAACAAATAGGATCATATCTGCGAGCGATATATTGCACAAGCAGCCACTCAAGAAGATGGCCCACCACCATCTCATTTGGTTAATTAGGGATGAGTCATAAATGCCAGCCTCGCCACCGACACCCATACCCCAAGAATGAAAAGATAAAACAGGAGTCCATTCAGGCCAAAACATGAAACTCTCACTGTAGCCACAAGGCCGATAAACCCAATGTACAGTCCCTCTCTGAAAATGCAGATTGCTAGTTTAACTACAGAAAAACATTCTAGTGTTGTAGGAAATCCTAGGTTCTACTGAATAGAAACATAGAAGATAGGAGCAGGAGTAGGCCATTCGGCCCTTCGAGCCTGCTCCGCCATTCAACGAGATCATGGCTGATCATCCAAACCCTAGCACCCGGTCCCTACACCAACAACCATCCCACCCAAGCCCTATCCCCGTAACCCCACGTATTTAATCCCCCCTAACACTAAGGGCCAATTTTTAGAATAGCTGTCTTTACCAGTGAACCAGTAAATGGCGGAACCCGTTTCCTACATGCCAGCTGCCTCTGTAGGTCAACACAGGTGGTCACACGGGCAATGGCTTGTTCTTAGTAGAAAACTTGTTGCCTGCATCATTGAGCAAAAAGCTTTCATGCATGCCCAATACCTGAAAACACAACTAGACTACTTTCCTTTTAAAGGGGGAATGGAGCTTCTGTCTGCCCTCCCAGAAGCATGGATTCCTTGTTGGGCCCGATCTCCATCGATACAGGCTGCCCTCCAGCACTTCACCCAAGTGGCCGTTATTCATCTGCAACTTGATTGGAGTGTTGGCATCTTACTAAAGCACCAGGGCTGTGTGGCACATTCCCAGCAAGGGTCACTGGTTAGCATCAACCCAAGCTGACCTTTCTACCCCCTAACCCAGAGACCGGGATCAACTAACTCAGTGGACCAGGGATCAAACCCGGAACCTTGACTCAGCCACACAGAATAATAATCCCACAGAAGCGGTGGATTCAAGGTAGAAAAATTGCAACGTTCAGTATTACCTTACGAGTTGGCTTCAAACGTACAATCTTCAGGGCAGCTGGAACAACCATGCGTTTCCTCTGCAAATGCAAATTGCATAGATTAAATAAGAGAGCGCAAAGGAACAAAAATAATTTGAAGAGAACTTATTCTATCTCAGTATTAAGTTTGTTCTCATTTAAAAGGTCAAACAATGTAGGTATAAGAATTCATCAGTGACAGAACATGGACATGAATTACTCAGAGACGTTGTGTCGTGCACCTTGTCATATGGAGGGGGGATCCCATCAAAGACCTTCAGTCTGTCCAAGGCAGCTTGACCTCGCTTTGTCTTGTGCGGCAACATACCTTAAAGTAACCACAGTACAACATGCTATTTTATTTGCCAAACAATGTACTCATGCAAAACAGTAGTCAGCTGTTCTACCAGTATCCATGTGTCTGGAAATGTGATCTACGTTCAAACAGTCCAGTCTTTACAGATCAATATTTGAACACCCAACAATAATCCTAACTGTATATAACTGAAATTACCCTCGTTAAAAACAGCAACTCTGCAATAGTGCAATTTTCCGAACATAAGACGACTCCGTAAGTCGAGTCCCATTCCACCACACTGCATGCAAGTGACTCAGGCCCTCCGGCTTTTAAGGCCAGTGTTGGAAAGCACCAACTTAAGTTTTCCAGAAGATGGGAGAGAACCAACGGGAGTTCATGGGATCGGAACATCGCCCGTCTCCACTCCTGCCTCAGCTCATCCGCTGCTGAAACCCTCAGCCACGCCTTTGTTACCTCCAGACTCCACTATTCCAATGTTCTCCACTCCTGCCTCAGCTCATCCGCTGCTGAAACCCTCAGCCACGCCTTTGTTACCTCCAGACTCCACTATTCCAGTGTTCTCCAGTCCAGCCTCACACCCTCTGTGAACTTGAGCTCATCCAAAACTATGCTGCCCGTATCCTAACTCGCACCAAGTCCCACTACCCGTGTTCGGTGACGGGTATTGGCACTGCCTGAGCGGGAGCGTCAATTTTTAAAATTCTCACCTTTTGTTTCCAATTCAATCCATGGCCCCCCTCCCCCACAACTCCAAATGCTCTCTGCACTCCTCAAATGCTGACCTCTTGCTTGTCCCCGATTTATCACCACCCCACCTTTAGCGGCTGTGCCTCGGCCAAGCTCTGGAATTCCCTCCCTAAACCGCTCCGCCTCTGTATTCTCCTAATATCTCCTTGTGCTTGTGTCAAATTTTGTTTGTTAACTCTCCTGTGATGGGCTTTGGATCATTTCACAATATTAAAGGCGCAATATAAATGCAAGCTGTTACTGATGCACCACATTATTTAGAAAGACATGGATTGATATACACGGGCAGATTGTGCTGGACCAAGTTTTTTGATGAAGTAACAGAGGGTGGATGAGGGCAGTGCAGTTGGTGTATATGGACTTTCAAAAGGCATTTGATTATGTACCATATACTAGGCTGGTTAACAAAAATCAAAGCCCATGGGATAAAAGGGGCAGTAGCAGCATGGATACAAAATTGATTAAGATAGAAAACAGAGTTGTGGATTTTTGGACTGGAGGGAGGTATACAGTGACGACCCCAAGGTTCAATACTAGGACCACTGCTGTTTTTGATATACATTAATGACTTGGGGTACAGGGCACAATATCAAAATTTACAGACGACAAAACCTAGAAGTGTAGTAAACAGCGAGGAAGATACCAATAGACTTCAAGACAGGCAGACAGGTGGAATGGGCGGACACATGGCAGATGAAATTCAACACAGTGCGAGGTCATTCTTCCCAACAAAATGTATCACCTCACACTTTGCACTGAATTTTATCTGTCATTTGGTAGGAAGAATGAGGAGAGACCATACGTACTAAATAATACTATTGGGGTACAAGAGGAGACCGGGGGTGCTTGTGCACAAATCTCTGAAGCATAGATATTAATACATGTCTATCAAATTCTCATAGAAGACAATCCTAGAATGGTTACAGCACAGGAGGCCATTCGGCCCGTGCCGGCTCTCTGCAAGAGCACTTCAGCCAGTCCCACTCCCCCGCCCTGTCCCTGCAAATTATTTTCCTTCAGCTCCTTATCCAACTCCCCATTGAAAATCACGATTGAATCTGCCTCCACCACCCTTTCAGGCAGTGAATTCCGGATCCTAACCACTCGCTGAGCAAGAAAGTTTTTCCTCATGTCACCTTTGGTTCTTCTGCTAATCACCTTAAATCTGTGTCCTCTGGTTCTCGGCCCTTCCGCCAATGGGAACAGTTTCTCTCTATCAACTCTCTCCTGACCCCCTCATGATTTTGAACACCTCCATCAAATCTCCTCTCAACCGTCTCTGCTCCAAGGAGAACAACCCCAGCTTCTCCAGTCTATCCACATAACAGGTCTCTCATCCCTGGATTAAAAGCAAACTATTACCTCTTACAGTCCTCCAAAAGATTCGGCTTGGTGCTCTGAAGTGATATGGGCCACGAGAAGGGTTAGTATTCATCCTCTTGCGCAAGAAAGAAAGGTACTTAACTATAGAAAAAAAAGAGGTAACTGAATATCTGTACCAAATAAATCCAACACCATTTGACTTCATGCTACACTGAAATCTAATGCTGAACTTTCAATGTCATATTCTTGGATAAACCAAATTAAATCTTTAGGTAAAATGTACAAGTATAAAAGTATTGGTGCATGTAACTTTTGCACATCTCCATAAAACATATTCAGTCTCAAGTTTTTGATTTAAGTGGATTTCTACAAATAATGATCCTGTAAGTATTAACCTGATCCTGACCATGTGTCTCAGATGGTAGTGCATGTGAGCTCTTCTCATTGTCGAGAAACTCGATCACAGTCATTCATCACAGACAATAAATCAGCTGCAACTACAAGTAACGTGAACTAATCTGAATTTATTAAATTCGATCCACAGTAATTAGGTTTTATAGACAAAAACAGTCATTGGGGGGGGAGGGGGACTTACGCTTGTTTCGGTAAAAGTTGCCGGAGATGTTGATACCTTCACACCTGACCACCACCACTTTATGGCCTTTGAGAGAGAGAGAGAGAGAGAGAGAGAGAGAGTGAGTGAGTTTGGTCAGTGATTGACAATAAACAAGAGAACTGGATCAAGTTAAAAGTTTGTGTGTGCAGAGGCTGCCTGGCCCGCGCAGTGTGCGGCACTCTCTGCTCGAGGGGAGACTGGGCCTCAGATGGTAGTGCATGAAAGTATTCTCAGTAAAACCTTCAAAATTCAATCATTCATCACCGACACCAGGAGTGAGCGCGGCCCGGCCCGGGGCAGCGAGTCAATTACCGAGCAGGATCTGTTTGGCCACGATGGCGGCCAGGCGGCCCAGGAGGTGTCCGCGACCATCCAGGAGCAGCACCTGTGGGACAAGAAGGCAAAGGGTTAGACAGAGCAGGAGAGCCCGAGGCCCCGGAGAGAGAGGCGCCCGGCCCGGAAGAGAGAGAGAGGCCCCCCGGAGAGAGAGGGAGGGGCCCTGATCCTCCACCCCCCGGGCCTCAGGCCCCGCCGGCCTCCCTCGTGTAAAATCCGCCGCCATTGTAAGGGCCCGGAGCGCGGCCTGGAGTGAGGGGAGGCCCGGGGTGTGAGGGGCCGCGCTCTGAGGGGAGGCCGGGGCCGAGTTTGCTGTGAGGGGCCCGGAGCCGCCACGTTGAATCCGGGATTTGGAGCCCGGGGTATAGGAGTAGCTCTGGGCCGCGGGCCCACCTTGCTGAGTCCGGGGTTGGTTTGGGGAGTGGAGCCGGGGGTGAGGTATATGAGGGGTTGGGTTGGGTTGGGTTGGGGAGTGGAGCCGGGGGTGGGTTGGGGAGTGTGAGGGGAGCCCCGGGGTTGGGGTATATGAGGAGCCGCAGACCCACCTTATTGAATCCGTCCGCCATCGCCGCCCAAAAGGAAGAAGCACGGGGTTTCCCAGCCTAAAAACCAGGGCTCCCCCGCTCCGCGGAGCGCCGGGCCCCGCCCCCGTGACGTCACGGGCGGTGATTAACAGTCGCACCGGGCCCCGCCCCGTGACGTCTTGTATGGTGATTGACAGCCGCACCGGGCCCCGCCCCGTGACATCACGGGCGGTGATTGACAGCTGCGCCGGGCCTGGGCTGATGGGGCGCCGAGAGGCTGAGAGCGCTGGCGGGACCTCGTGGCGCAACGGTAGCGCGTCTGACTCCAGATCAGAAGGCTGCGTGTTCAAATCACGTCGGGGTCACAACATTTTTTTATTTGGATCAAAATTTTTTTGCCTTGTTTTAAAATTTCTATTTATTTTTCCAGTTTGCATTTGCAAGTATTGTGCAATCTAGAGCACATGAGAATCTACCAGCAGATGTCCAGGTTCCACAGCATTTTGCTTTTATTTGTTATGAGAAACTACCTGCTTTTAAATGGTACAAATCAGCAAACTGACCTGTTCTTTTGGAATAAGTCCCTGTTGGGCCATTTCCCTGTCTCATAACAAGGATCTTAATGCAGAATCATAGAATGGTGCAGCACAGACACAACTCTTTCAGTCTATTGTGTGCAGGCTCTCTGCTGCAGAAATCCACAACTAATACCATTACTCCTCTCTCCCTGTGTCTCCAAATATTCCTCCACTTTTCCATTGAAAGATACCTTGACCACTCCCTGTGGAAACACATACCCTGCTCACACAAGCCTCTGTTCATGCTGGCCTCTCTCCCCAACTCACCGCTGCTGTTTCACTCCCCACGTGCCAGCTAACTCTCCAGCTCAATCTCTCGACTCTTTAATATTATTCTTTCTCAAGCAACTTTTTGGAATTCTCTGCCCCAGAGGGCTGTGAATGCTAAATCTTTGAGTATATTTAAGGCTGAAATCGATAGATTTTTGGACTTTAGGGGAATCATGCGATATGGGGATTGGGCAGGAAAGTGGAGTTGAGGTCGAAGATCAGCCATGATCTTATTGAATGACGGAGCAGGCTCGAGGGGCCGTGTGGCCGACTCCTGTTTCTTAAGAAATAGGAGCAGGAGTCGGCCATTTAGCTCCTCGAGCCTGCTCCGCCATTCAATAAGATCATGGCTGATCTTTGACCTCATCTCCACTTTCCTGAACTATCGATCTCTGTCTTGAATATACTCAATGACTGAGCCTCCACAGCCCTCTGGGGTAGAGAATTCCAAAGATTCACCACCCTCTGAGGGAAGAAATTTCTCCTCATCTCAGTCCTAAAAGGCCGACCCCTTGTTCTGAGACTGTGACCCCTGGTTCTAGACTCCCCAGCCAGGGGAAACATCCTCCCTGCATCTACCCTGTCAAGCCCTGTAAGAATGTTGTATGTTTCAATGAGATCACCTCTCATTCTTCTAAATTCCAGAGAATATAGGCCTAGTCTACTCAATCTCTCCTCATAGGACAATCCCCCCATCCCAGGAACCAGTCTGGTGAACCTTCGTTGCACTCCCTCTAAGGTAAGTATATCCTTCCTTAGGTAAGGAGACCAAAACTGTACACAATACTCCAGGTGTGGTCTAAACAGGGCCCTATATAATTGCAGTAAGATGTCTTAACTCTTATACTCAAATCCTCTTGTAATAAAGGCCAACATACCATTTGCTTTCCTAATTGCTTGCTGTACCTGCATGTTAACTTTCAGTGACTCGTGTACAAGGACACCCAGGTCCCTCCGGACACCAACATTTCCCAATCTCTCACCATTTAAAAAATACTCTGCTTTTCTATTTTTCCTACCAAAGTGGATAACTTCACATTTCTCCACATTATATTTCATTTGCCATGTTCTTGCCCATTCACTTAGCTTGTCTATATCCCCTTGAAGCCTCCTTGCATCCTCCTCACAACCTACATTCCCACCCAGCTTTATATTAACTATCTAATTTCCTTTACGCCCTATTGTAGTTGCCACGTGTGTTGCAAGAAAGATTCTCACTGCTTGCTGTAAATTTAGATTGATGCAGCCTGAAACAGAACTTTCTGATTGTAACTGTCATTTTGACAAGATTTATAAAAATTCAGTTTGCGCAATGTATTCATTGGGCATCCCCTGTTACCCCACCCTCATGAAAATAGTTCAACGGGTTTATTTCTGTCTCATTGGCTGATGGGGTGTGAACATTTATTTTGCACTTTTCACATCATTAACTATTCTTTACAGTTGACAAATTTATATATAATGAACATGTCATGGCAACATGCAGAGCTGACTCAAGAGGTTTGGGAATCTGGACCAACCGTGTTGTCCAAGAGAAATTGCTGACTAGCCACAGGTATGGCTATGACGGCACTGTTTTAGCGACATGCACTAATTTCAGTAGAAAACACCTTGCATACCTTCACACAATGCAGGTAAACGTACTTCACATGTGTATATTTCCTTAACAAGCATCTACCACCATTCAATAACCAAGGAAGTAAAGGACTCGCAATGATCAAAAAATACTCAAATACTCTGCTTTTTGTTGGCATTTTACAAAAAAAATCCCCCAAAAAGTTAATGTACACATGTATAGGCCATGCGAATATGAGTATTGAGATTATATGCCCAACAACTGTATCTATTACTCTCTCATCAGAAATGCAATTAGCCACATCTGGATTTCCAGTCAACCACATGTGTCTAGTTGTTAATGTATTGGACAACACTGCTAGCAACACTGCTCTGTACCTCCCTTCCTCCTCCACTCAATACAGTAGTCCATCACTGACTACAAGCGCAAAAACACCAGTCCCCCGGTTAGCGATGCCTCCCTTCCGGAGGAGCTTAACAACTTCTACGCTCGCTTCGACAGGGACAACATGGAGCCGGCTACCAAAGCCTTGCCACCCCCGGAAGACCAGGTGCTCACTCTGTCGACCTCCGACGTAAGGGGTGTTCTACGCGGAGTGAACACACGAAAGGCTGCTGGACCGGATAGCATCCCTGGACGGGTACTCAAGGAATGTGCTGATCAGCTGGCTGATGTCTTCACCGCCATCTTCAATCTGTCATTGGCCCAGGCAGTAGTCCCTACATGCTTCAAGACCGCTACCATTATTCCTGTGCCAAAACAAACGGCTGTGACGTGCCTGAACGACTATCGACCTGTCGCACTCACACCGATCATAATGAAGTGTTTCGAGAGACTGGTCTTAGCTCACATCAAAGCCAGTGTTCCTGCCTCCCTTGACCAACACCAGTTTGCCTATCGTGCAAACAGATCAACGGAGGATGCAATCACAACTGCTCTACACTCGGCACTGAATCACCTAGATGGTAAGGAGACCTACATCAGAATGCTGTTTATAGACTACAGCTCAGCATTCAACACTATCGTCCCCAACAAGCTGGCCACCAAACTCCAAACTCTTGGCCTGAACACTTCCCTCTGCAACTGGACCCTGGACTTCCTAACAAACAGACCCCAGTCTGTCAAATTAGGTAACCACACCTCCCCCCCCCCGACCCTGAACACGGGGACCCCACAAGGATGTGTGCTGAGCCCCCTCCTCTACTCCCTCTTCACCCACGACTGTGTGGCTGTTCATGGTTCCAACACCATCATCAAGTTTGCGGATGACACCACGGTAGTAGGCCAGATCACCAACAACGATGAGTCAGCCTACAGGGAGGAGGTCCAGCATCTCGTGAAGTGGTGCGCCGATAACAACCTGGCCCTTAACACCAAGAAAACAAAAGAAATCATTGTGGACTTCAGGAAGTCCAAAGGCGGAAGTCACACCCCCATCCACATCAATGGGGCTGTGGTGGAAAGGGTGGACAGCTTTAAGTTCCTCGGAGTCCACATCACGGAAGACCTCTCCTGGTCCCTCAACACCTCCTCTCTGGTGAAGAAGGCCCAGCAGCGCCTATATTTCTTAAGGAGGCTGAAGGGATGTAATCTGTCACCCCTTACCGCTGCACTATAGAGAGCATCCTGACAAACTGTATCACAGTATGGTATGGCAGCTGTAGCTACTATGACCGGAAAGCCCTGCAGCGGGTAGTCAAAACTGCCCAACGCATTACCGGCACCCGGCTACCGACCATAGAGCACATATACCAGAAACGCCAACTACGGAGGTCACGGTCCATCATCAAAGACCCTACCCACCCCAGCCACAGTCTGTTCACCCTCCTACCATCTGGGAGACGCTACAGATGCATTCGCACCCGTATGACCAGATTTAGGAACAGCTTCTTTCCCAGGGCTGTCATCCTGCTGAACTCCACAAATAAACTCTAAAGCCTGCATATCTACCAATGCACTTTATTATGGTCATATTTATGTTAATATACTACAAGCCAAATGTATGTTGAATGTTTAAATGTCTTAATCCAAACGTACACTCTCGGGAGCCGCAAGCCTACATTTCGTTGTACTGCACTTGTGCACTAACAATGACAATAAAAGTTGATTTGATTTGATTTGATTGATTTGATAGTCAAGGAACTATGATAATAAGAGGGTACAGGGGATAAGAGTCTGAATGGGGTAGAGTATACACTAAGAATATCCCAACACTGGACAAACAGGGGGCTAAAGGCGGGGAGGAGCTAAACACGATCAAAATCACTAAGGAAGTGGTACTCGGTAAAATAATGGGACTCAAGGCGGATAAATCACCTGGACCTGATGGCTTACATCCTAGGGTCTTGAGGGAAGTGGCGGTAGGGATTGTGGATGCATTGGTAATAATTTTCCAAAACTCCCTGGACTCGGCAAAGGTCCCGGCAGACTGGAAAACTGCTAATGTAACACCCTTATTTAAAAAGGGCAGTAGACAGAAGGCTGGAAACTATAGACCGGTTAGCCTAACATCTGTGGTAGGTAAAATTTTGGAGTCCATTATTAAGGAGACAGTAACAGGACATTTGGATAATCATAATTTAATAGGACAAAGTCAGCATGGTTTTATGAAGGGGAAGTCAAGGAACTGGAAAGTACTGAAGTACAAAGGGATCTGGGGGTCCTGGTGCACGAAACTCAAAAGGTTAGTATGCAGGTGCAGCAAGTGATTAAGAAGGCCAATGGAATGTTGGCTTTCATTGCTAAGGGGATAGAATATAAAAATAGGGAGGTATTGCTTCAGTTGTACAAGGTGTTGGTGAGACCGCACCTGGAATACTGCGTACAGTTTTGGTGTCCATACTTAAGAAAGGACATACTTGCTCTCGAGTCAGTACAAAGAAGGTTCACTCGGTTAATCCCGGGGATGAGGGGATGGACATATGAGGAGAGGTTGAATAGATTGGGACGCTACTCATTGGAGTTCAGAAGAATGAGAGGCGATCTTATTGAAACATATAAGATTGTGAAGGGGTTGGATCGGGTGGATGCGGGGAAGATGTTCCCGATGATGGGTGAGGCTAGAACTAGGGGGCATAGTCTTAGAATAAGGGGCTGCTCTTTCAAAACTGAGATGAGGAGGAACTACTTCACTCAGAGGGTGGTAGGTCCATGGAATATGCTGCCCCAAAAAGCTGTAGAAGCTACATCATTACATAAATTTAAAACAGAAATAGACAGTTTCCTAGAAGTAAAGGGAATTAAGGGTTACGGGGAGCGGGCAGGAATTTGGACATGAGTCTAGGTTTGGATTGGTCATGGCCCTGTGGGTAGCGGAGCGGGCCCAGGGGCCGTGTAGCCTGATCCTGCTCCTATTTCGTGTGTCTAATTCTGTTAGATTCAGGAGATGGTTCTGTGATAGTGGATTGGCGGTTAGGATCAGATCAGCCATGATCTTATTGAATGGCGGAGCAGGCTCGAGGGGCCGATTGGCCTACTGCTGCTCCTATTTCTTATGTTCTTATGTAGGAGCAAAGGGATCTAGGGGCACAGATACACAAATCACTAAAAGTAGCGGCACATGTTAATAAAGCTATAAAAAAAAAGGCAAACCATGCACTGGGTCCATTTCTAGAAGGATACAATTGAAAAGCAGAGAAGTTGTGTTAAACTTGTACAGAACCTTGTTTAGACCTCACTGTGCACAATTCTGGTCTCCATAATATAAAAGGGATATAGAAGCATTGGTGAAGATGCAAAAAAGATTCATAAGGATGATACCACAACTGAGAGGATATATTTATCAAGGAAGTCTGAACAGGCTGGGGCTCTTTTCTCCAGAAAAGAGAAGGCTGAGGGGCGGCCTGATAGAGGTCTTTAAGATTCTGAAAGGGTTCGATAGGGTAGACGTAGAGAAGATGTTTCCACTTGTTGGGGAGACCAGAACTAGAGGTGATAAATCGAAGACAGTCGCTAATAAATCCAACAGAGAATTCAGGAGAAACTTCTTTACCCAAAGATTGGTAAGAATGTGGAACTCGAGCAATTTAGGCAAATAGCATAGATGCATTTAAGGGGAAGCTAAATAATAATAACAACAACAACTTGTATTTATATAATGCCTTTAACATAGTGAAACATCCCAAGGCGCTTCACAGGAGTGTTATGACCGAGCCACATAACGGGAAATTAGGGCCAAAGAGGTAGGTTTAAGGAGCGTCTTAAAGAAGGAAAGAGAGGTAGAGAGGCGGAGAGGTTTAGGGAGGGAATTTCAGAGCTTAGGGCCTTGGCAGCTGAAGGCACGGCCGGCAATGGTGGAGCGATTATAATCAGGGATGCTCAAGAGGGCAAGTTAGAGGAGCGCAGATATCTCGGGGGGTTGTGGGGCTGGAGGAGGTTACAGAGATAGGGAGAGGCGAGGCCATGGAGGGATTTGAAAACAAGGATGAGAATTTTGAAATCGAGGCGTTGCTTAACCGGGAGCCAATGTAAGTCAGCGAGCACAGGGGTTATGGGTGAATGGGACTTGGTGCGAGTTAGGACACGGGCAGCCGGGTTTTGGATGACCTCAAGTTTACGCAGGGTAGAATGTCAGAGGCTGGCCAGGGATGCATTGGAATAGTCAAGTCTAGAGGTAACAAAGGCATGGATGAGGGTTTCAGCAGCGGATGAGCTGAGGCGGGGCGGAGACGGGCGATGTTATGGAGGTGGAAATAGGCGGTCTTTGTTATGCTGTGAATTTGTGTTTGGAAGCTCATTTCAGGATCAAAATATGACACCAAGGTTGCGAACAGTGTGGGTCAGCCTCAGACAGATGTTAGGGAGAGGGATGGAGTCAGTGGCTAGGGAACAGGGTTCGTGGTGGGGACTGAAAACAATGGCTTTGGTCTTCTCAATATTTAATTGAAGCAAATTTCTGGTCATCCAGAACTGGATGTCGGACAAGCAGTCTGACAATTTAGAGACCGTGGAGGGGTCGAGAGAAGAAGTGGTGAGGTAGAGCTGGGTGTCGTCAGCGTACATGTGGAAACTGACGCTGTGTTTTCGGATGATTTCGCCAAGGAGCAGCAAGTAGATGAGAAATAGGAGGGGGGCCAAGGATAGATCCTTGGGGGACACCAGAGGTAACGATGTGGGAGTGGGAAGAGAAGCCGTTGCAGGTGATTCTCTGGATACGATTAAATAAATAAGAATGGAACCAGGTGAGTACAGTCCCACCCAGCTGGACGACGGTGGAGAGGTGTTGGAGGAGGATGGAGTGGTCAACCGTGTCAAAGGCTGCAGAAAGGTCGAGAAGGACGAGGAGGGATAGTTTACCTTTGTCACAGTCACAAAGGATGTCATTTGTGACTTTGATGAGAGCCGTTTCGGTAATGTGGCAAGGGCGGAAACCTGATTGGTTTGACATGGTTGACCACTCCATCCTCCTTCTATTCCTTCTCCTTTGATATAAGGGAGAAAGAAATAGCAGAATGTGCTGATAGAGTTAGATGAAGAGGGTTGGGAGGAGGCTCGTGTGGAGCACAAATGCCGGCATAGACATGTTGGGCATGGGACATTGCCACCACCCTCCCGACTGCTGCAGACATACACCACATCCCATTGAACCATGATTTCATAAATTGTACGTGTCGAGCTTCAGAAACAGTTGCCTGCCTCTCTATAGCTCAATGGCTGTTGGCAGAAAATCTGGGCTATAGGAGCATGTGCTTATTACTAGCCTCCAGATAATTCCTTCAGCAACTGTTGTCCAAAGTCTTGAGTTTTCTCATCAGCTATAAGACAGGCATCTGCCTTCAGGATAGTGGAAGGTACTTGCAACATGCCAGCCACCTCGATGTTCTAGACACCCAAGTCTGAAGCCAGACTACTTAACAGTGAAGGTTTTAAATAAAAGTCCAATCCACTGCTCACCAGGCATCTACTCACACTTCCCAGCAAGGCCAGATCATCAGAAGTAAGGACTTTGGCTAATTTCTCCTCTGCCGCCAACTCAGTAGCCTAGCGCCCAAGGCCAATTGTAGCAACCCCACTGATGCCACATACTGGGGGTGGAATTTGGTTCAGCTCAGTACAATGCTCGGTAGGGTATTTAACCACTAGATCACCGGGGAAGCTCTGCTGATTCATTTTTAAAAATTCATTCATAGGATGTGGGCGTTGCTGGCAAGGCCAGCATTTATTGCCCATCCCTAGTTGCCCTTGAGAAGGTGGTGGTGAGCCGCCTTCTTGAACCGCTGCAGTCCGTGTGGTGAAGGTGCTCCCACAGTGCTGTTAGGGAGGGAGTTCCAGGATTTTAACCCAGCGACGATGAAGGAATGACGGTTTATTTCCACGTCAGGATGGTGTGTGACTTGGAGGGGAATTTGGAGATGGTGGTGTTCCCATGCGCCTGCTGCCCTTGTCCTTCTTGAAGATATGGAAAATCAATTAGATGTAATATTCTGCTAGAGTAGTTTATGAAGCTAAAATACCAGTTTGGACATAAATTTGTTTGCTTTTAACTGCAGTTTAGTCAACGTGCAATATGAGTGACTTTTTTAAAATTCATTTACGGGGTGTGGGCATCACTGGCAAGGCCAGCATTTATTGCCCATCCCTAATTGTCCTTGAGAAGGTGGTGGTGAGCTACCATCTTGAACCACTGCAGTCTGTGTGGTGAAGGTGCTTCCACAGTGTTGTTAGGGAGGGAGTTGCTGGATTTTGACTCAGCGACGATGAAGGATCGGTGATATATTTCTAAGTCAGGATGGTGTGTGACTTGGAAGTGGTGGTGTTCCCATGCGCCTGCTGTCCTTGTCCTTCTAGGTGGGAGAGGTCGCGGGTTTGGGACGTACTGCTGAAGAAGCCTTGGCGAGTTGCTGCAGTGCATCTTGTAGATGGTACACACTGCAGCCACGATACGCCGGTGGTGGAGGGAGTGAATGTTTAAGGTGGTGGATGGGGTGCCAATCAAGCGGGCTGCTTTGTCCTGGATGGTGTCGAGCTTCTTGAGTGTTGTTGGAGCTGCACTCATCCAGGCAAGTGGAGAGTATTCCATCACACTCCTTACTTGTGCCTTGTAGATGGTGGAAAGGCTTTGGGGAAGACACTCGCCACAGAATACCCAGCCTCTGACCTGCTCTTGTTGCCACAGTATTTGTGTGACTGGTCCAGTTAAGTTTCTGGTCAATGGTGACCCCCAAGATGTTAATGGCGGGGGATTCGGCGATGGTAATACTATTGAAAGTCATGGGGCGGTGGTTAGACTCTCACTTGGTAGAGATAGTCATTGCCTGGCACTTGTGGTGCGAATGTTACCTGCCACTTATCAGCTTAAGCCTGAACTTCATCCAGGTCTTGCTGCATGCAGGCACGGACTACTTCATTATCTGAGTTGTGAATGGCAGTGAACACTGTGCAGTCATCAGCGAACATCCCCATTTCTGACCTTCTGTTGGGTCATGAAGCAGCTTAAGCTGGTTGGGCCTAGGACACTACCCTGAGGATCGCCTGGAGTGATGTCCTGGGGCTGTGATGATTGACCTTCAACTACCACAACCATCTTTCTTTGTGCTCGGTACGACCCCAGCCTGTGGAGAATTTTCCCTGATTCCCATTGACTTCAGTTTTACTAGGGCTCCTTGTTGCCACACTCGGTCAAATGCTGCCTGGATGTCAAGGGCTGTCACTCTCACCTCTGGAATTCAGCTCCTTTGTCCATGTTTATCCATGACTCTCCTTTGCCTTACCTACAACTGGCAGTTAACCCAGCCCGACACTGCTCTATGGACCCGGTGTAGTAACAAAAGACAAGATTGTAAAGGAAACCAACTGGAGTTCCAAATCCCTCCGCATTAGTAAAACTAGTTATACTTTAAAAACAAGAGCCATACCGCAGCAACAACAGTTGTTCCCACGAGTCTTTTATTTATAGTTACTGTCACTGTTCCATGGGAGCGGCACTTTATTCTGCGCCACCCGTTTCTTATAATGCGTCGTTGCTTTAAATTTCAGCGTATGCGCGATATTTACAATGTAAAAGCCAGTGAGCGGCCTGCGCGGGACCTTTCCCATCACTGCGCAGCTGAGGGAACATTGGTCACTATAAACAAATCCTGGCCCAGTCACAGGTCATTTATAAAATACTAGCGTTTTAATGATAAAAATCTCAAGTGTATGTGTACATAACCCGTAGACAATGCATAGCTTGTAGAGATTAAGGCTCCATCAGTTGGCGACACACACGCAAGGTTAAGATAAACCACCATTATATGATGCACCCTCACTACCTTACACAGGCTGTCGAGAGAGAAATAAATAAGACTAAGTAGTAAATTTAAAGTGTATTTTTATTTGATAATGCACAATGTACATACAAGCACGATTATAGATAAAGCACATTTATTAACTGCATGACTGAGATACGTAAAGCCACGTAGGAACATCAGAAATCCTAGTCATCATCGTCATCATGCTTCAGCTTCTTGATCTGCTTCTTGTGGCGTTTAACCTCATCCTGCAAACGCTGGATTTCGTTTTCATGATGATGAATCTCCTCTTGATGATGCTTCTTCAGTTTCGCAATCTGATCCACTTCCTTTTCCCTGGAACAAAATAGAACTGCGTTGAATTGCCCGGTAGGTGTTGTATTGATATGTTTTTACGTTTATTTTTCTGTCTTTGTTAGAAATAAAAGTATGTAAACAGAATTGGTTTAAATTGTGTTCTCGAAAAGCTTTGCTCCCCTCCCCCAATGATGCGGATAATATAGTCTGTTTTTTAAAAGCCTGTCACAGCAGGGGGTCGTGCAAGAGCAGAAGATTGCTGCAATATAAAAACAGTACAGGAAACTTTGGTTTATCCGGAGGTTATATGTCTGGAATACTTGATCGAACGGCAAAAATCAGGAGCCGGTTTCTATGTTTTTTTAGTTCTCGTTGCTTTCCCCCCCCCCCCCCCTCCGTCAAGCACGGCAACAGCTTCAGCGACAGACACTTGCAGCTGCAGCCGACTGTTTTGAAGCTGTTGCTAAGCAACAGGGTTTGTTGATTCACACGGAGCTTCTCAGTTTCGTATGTTTAAACATTAACTCTGGTATGTCCGGCACTTTTGATGTTACGGCACCAGCTCGGTCCCGTCAGTGGCGGATATCAGAAAGTTTCCTGTATGTTGTTACAGACCATGAATCAAAAGATGTTTACAACAAAGCTGTGGCTCAGGAAAAGCAATGGCATGGGGCTTCATCTCTGTTTGGCACAAGTGTATTTAGCACTTACAGGGCAGATAATAAAAATGAGGGGACAAAAATATGGGAAACCCAAAACAAATTAAAATTAAGAGGAAATTGAGAAAATTAACAAAAACAATGCAATGAGGCAGCTTATAAGTTACATTAGTCGAGAAATAAAAAGCTACGGCAGGGGTGGATTCATCAGAGCGAAGGAATGGCTCAGATGGGGGTGGGGGTCTCAGGACTTAGACACTCAAGAACTAATGGACATTATAGTAAGAAAAGTGGTAAGTTAGTTAAACCTTAAATGGACAAATCACTAGGACCTGGCGGGTTGTTTTTTTTTTTTTTTTTTAAATCTGAGGAACGCGAGGGAAGGACCAGCAAAGGCTCAGACTAGAAATTGCCAAAATTCCATGGAAAGGAAACTTGTGCTAGAGTAGTGAATACTACACCCCTTTCCTAAAAAGGAGGCAAGGATAAACCAGGGGATTACAGGCCAGGCAACCATACATCAATTGTTAGTAAATTACTAAAGTCTACAATACAGAATGAATGATCAAGCAGTTGGAGAAATAAGTTCATCAGCCAGTCAGCATGGATTTCTAAAAGGGCGGTCATGCTCGACGATGTCGATCTTTGAGAACCAACAGGATAGATAAAAGAAATGCAGTGAATGTGGATTATATGGATTTCCAAAAAACATTTCATAAGGTGTCACATAAAAGACTTGCAGCAAAGATGTGGCACAGACTGGGTCTTTAATTTGCTGACATCACAACAGATAAGCAGAGATGGAGTTCAACATAGAAACACACAAAGCAAGACTTTTTGGAAGAAAATACACTGCAAATGACAAGACTTTAAAACTGTAGGAGCAAAGGAGCCATAACAAGAAGGTACACAGGTCATGAAAAAGTCATCAGTACTTTTAACTATTAAAGAGGCAAATGAAAAGCAACGGCGTAGTGTTGAAGTTATACAAGATCTTAGTTAGATCGCAGGTGCAGCTTTTGGCTCCACATTGTAGTCAGGATTTAAAAGCAATGGAAAAGGTGCAATGCAGATTCAGTGAAATGAGGTTGTAGTTATGGAGAGACTTCAGAAGTTGGGCATTTCCTAGTCGATTAAGTTAAGGGGTCACATTAAATCAAAGTGATATCCATTGGTTGCCAACCAACAATTGCAAAACATTTAAAAGTTAGAAAGAAATCGAGGGTTGTTGAAATGTGGAAGGCTATGCTACAAACTGTTGGGGGGAAAAAAAGTCCATAAATTCTTTAAGGGGAATGAGATAGCTGCTTGAAACAATGTTAAAAGGTATCGGGAGAGAGCAAGGCAATGCACTGTATGAAAGCACACCCGGTCATCTGTTCTTATCTTAAAGATCATTGAAAATCTGCATCAGTCTCGAGCCAAGGCATCAGTACAAGAAATGCAAACACTCAGTGGCCCATCGACTTGGATTTTTATTACAAGCAAAGTTGCTGAGGAGCATCAGCAAATTTTAAACCATTAACAGAGAGCTGAATTTACTATTGCAGAGGTTGTCAATTCCAGAGAGTCTGCACCTCAATTCTTTTTAAGCACTAAATTCCCACTTTGCTGGATTATTTACATTAATTCAGGCTATTGAAGTGGGGAGGGAGACAGACTGTAGTCCATGAACTACAGAATTAGCAGATGGTAGAAACAATTACCTGAAGTATTTCTCCTCCATTGCAGCTTGTCTTGTACCAAAAGCCCCTCCAGCTTCTCTTATGGATCCTCCACCACCGCCTCCCTTCCCAGCTCCCTTGCCAAGCTCTCCCAGCTGAAACAAAACAGCATTGTATAGTCTTTAGTGCTAGAAATATATCTACATACAGCATTATCCAACTTACTTTGAAAATCTTCCACTGCCTTTTCAACAAAATTATACGGCTCTTGCGTGCAAATTGGAAGAGTACGACATCTCAGCAGCATTGTGACCACATTCAAAGCAAAGCCAGGGACAATCAGATTGCTAAGGAGGAGTTTAAACAAACACCATCTTCTGTGGAAGTTAGAGGCTAGAGTGACACCAGGACACTGAAGCCATGTGGTTGACTCTGAACTGTTCTCTGAAATGGCTGACAAGCCACTCAGTAGTATTCAAGGCAGTGGCTCACCACCACCTTCTCAAGGGCAATTAGGGATGGGCAATAAATGCTGGCCTTGCCAGCGATGCCCAGGAATAATTAAAAGTTCACCTCGAACCCATCATCTCAAATGAACCAAATGAGACAGTCATGACCTAACTTGCACCCTGCATAGAAACATAGAAGATAGGAGCGGGAGTAGGCCATTCGGCCCCTCAAGCCTGCTCTGCCATTTAATGAGATCATGGCTGATCGTCCAAACTCAGTACCCTGTCCCTGCCTTCTCCCCATATCCCTTTAGCCTTAAGAAATATATCTAACACCTTCTTGAATATATTTAATTTAATGAATTGGCCTCAACTGCCTTCTGTGGTAGAGAATTCCACAGGTTCACCACTCTCTGGGTGAAGAAATGCCTCCTCATCTCTGTCCTAAATGGCTTAACCCTTATCTATAGACTGTGGCACCTGGTTCTGGAATCCACGACCATCAGGAACATCCTTCCTGCATCTAGTCCTGTTAGAATTTTAAAAGTTTCAATGAGATCCCCTCTCATTCTTCTAAACTCCAGCGACTATAAGCCCAATCGACCCAATCTCTCCTCATGTGTCATTCCTGCCATCCCAGGTATCAGCCTGGTGAATCTTCGCTGCACTCCCTCCATGGCAAGAAC
Organism: Somniosus microcephalus; assembly: GCF_052327205.1. Classification (NCBI taxonomy): domain Eukaryota; kingdom Metazoa; phylum Chordata; class Chondrichthyes; order Squaliformes; family Somniosidae; genus Somniosus; species Somniosus microcephalus. The sequence continues at coordinate 79,781,777 of NC_141006.1, read as the reverse complement.
ATCCTTCCTCAGATAAGGCAACCAAAACTGCACACAATACTCAAGGTGTGGTCTCACCAAGGCCCTGTACAACTGCAGAAAGACATCCTTGCTCCTGTACTCGAATCGTCTTGCTATGAAGGCCAGCATACCATTTGCCTTCTTAACCGCCTGCTGCACCTGCATGCTTACCTTCAGCGACTGGTGCACAAGGACACCCAGGTCTCGTTGCACTTCCCCTTCTCCCAATCTATTACCGTTCAGATAATAATCTGCCTTCCTGTTTTTGCCACCAAAGTGGATAACCTCACATTTATCCACATTATACTGCATCTGCCCAATCACCCAACCTGTCCAAATCATACTGGAGTTTCTCGGCATCCTCCTCACAGCACACACGCCCACCCAGCTTTGTGTCGTCTGCAAACTTGGAGATATTACATCTACAGTAGTTCCCTCGTCTAGATCATTATATATTGTGAATAGCTGGGGTCCTAGGATGATCCCTGCGGTACCCCACTAGTCACTGCCTGCCACTCGGAAAAAGACCCGTTTATTCAAACTCTTTGCTTCCTGACTGCCAACCAGTTCCCTATCCAAGTCAGTACCTTGCCCCCAATCCCATGTGCCTTAACTGTACACGCTAACCTCTTATGCAGGACCTTATCGAAAGCCTTCTGCAAGTCCAAATACACCACATCCACTGGTTCTCCCTTATCTATTCTACCAGTTACATCCTCAAAAAATTCCAGTAGATTAGTCAAGCATGATTTACCTTTTGTAAATCCATGTTGACTTTGTCCGATCCGGTCACTGTTTTCCAAGTGCTCTGCTATTACATCTTTTATAATGAACTCTAGCATTTTCCCCACTACCGATGTCAGGCTTACCAGTCGATAATTCCCCATTTTCTCGCTACCACCTTTTTTGAATAGTGGGGTAACATTAGCTACCCTCCAATCCATGGGAACTGTTCCAGAGTCTATAGAATTTTGGAAGATGACTAGTAATGCATCTACTATTTCGAGGGCCACTTCCTTAAGTACCCTAGGATGTAGATTATCATGTCCTGGGGATTTATCGGCCTTCAATCCCATCAATTTCCCTAACACCATTTCCCTACAAATACTGATTTCTTTCAGTTCCTCCCTCTCATTAGACCCTATGTTCCCCGACATCTCTGGTTCTGTCTTCACAAAAGAGGACACAAATAACCTCCCAAAGTATGTATTTAATTGGTCTGCCATGTCTTTGTTCCCCATTATAAATTCCCCTGATTCTGACTGCAAGGGACCTATGCTTGACTATACCAATCTTTTTCTCTTCACATATCTATAGAAGCTTTTACAGTCAGTTTTCATGTTCCCTGCAAGCTTACTCATATTCTATTTCCCCCCTCTTAATTAATCCCTTTGTCCCCTTTTGCCAAATCCTAAACTGCTCCCAATCCTCAGGTTTGCTGCCTTTTCTGGCCAATTTATATGTCCTCTCCTTGGATCTTACGCTATCCCTAATTTCCCTTGTTAGCCACGGTTGAGTCACCCTTTTTTGTTTTATTTTTATGCCAAACAGGGATGAACAAATTCTGTAGTTCATCCATGCGATCTTTAAATGTTTGCCATTGCCTATCCACCGTCAACCCTTTTGAGTAACATTCCCCAATCAATCCTACCCAACTCGCGCCTCATACCATCGTAGTTTCCTTTATTTAAATTGAGGACCCTAGTCTTCGAGTCAAATACTTCACTCTCCATCTTAATGAAGAATTCTTTCGTATTATGATCGCTCCTCCCCAAGGGACCTCGCACAAGAAGATTGCTAATTAATCCCCTCTCATTACATAATACCCAGTCTAAGATGGCCTGATCTCTAGTTGGTTCCTCAACATATTGGTTCAGGAAACCATCCCGTATACACTCCAGGAATTCCTCCTCCACAGTATTGTCACTAATTTGGTTAGCCCAATCTATATGTAGATTATTGCATGCGTCTCTAATTTCCCATTTGATGCCATCCCCAACCTTAATATTATTGTTTGGGAGGTCTGTATACCACTCCCAGTAACGTTTTCTGCCCCTTGGTATTTTTCAGTTCTACCCATACAGATTCCACATCAGAGCTAATATCCTTCCTTACAATTGTGACTACCTACATTAAGTGGGAAGTAAACATAACCGATTTAAAATGGATAATTGCAACCTCTTGGTTCACTTTCTACTGCGGATTAGCAAATCCAAAAATGAGTGATCGTAACTTCAGGATTTCTGCAATGAGCTGCGCCAACTCCCGAAGTTGCGCTCAGTTTCACAGGCGGAATGACGGCGAACGCTGCCAGGTTGGGACCGCAAATTCCACGCCAGTATTTCCAGGGAAGCAGCAGAGCACAAGGCGCTGACCCCGGGCTCGGCCCCACACCGCGGCTCAGGACACTGCCCACCCAGGGACACGGTCCTGCCCACCGAGCCCCGCCCACCCCAGGACACATGGCCCCGCCCACCCTGGGACACCAAGCCCACCCGGCCCCGCCCACCAACTGGGCCCACCCAAAACACAGCCCCGCCCACCCGGGACACAACCCCGCCCGCCCACCGACCAGGCCCCGCCCACCGACCGGGCCCCGCCCACCCGGGCTCCGGTGCCTCCGGTCCCCTGGCGCGAGGCCCCGGCAGCAGCAGGTGAGGAAACCGCACCGGGTTAAAGTGTCCTTGAAGCGGTGCCCTTGAGGCCGTGCAGTGACCGTGGCCCAGGCCGCACCGAGCTCACCTCCCCGGGCTCACCTGGCTGCTGTCGCCGTAGCCCCGCGGGAGCAGGAGCTGGAACCGGGTGGCCAGGCTGTGAGTGCGGAACAACGGGCGCGCCATCTCTCTCCGAGCGTCTGTCCGACCGACTGACCCCTCACCCTGCCTGCGACACCTGATCCCGCCCGCCAATCAGCGACCGGCTGGCCGGCCGACCAATGGCGGCCCGGGATTCTGCCGCCGCGCCCCCTGCCGGGCGGCCTGCGCACTGCCAGCTGACGTCATCAGCTGCGACAACGGGCCTGCAAGTGCCCAACAACAACAACTTGTATTTATATAGCGCCTTTAACGTAGTAAAACGTTCCAAGGCGCTGCACAGGAGTATTATAAGACAAAAAATTTGACACCGAGCCACATAAGGAGAAATTAGGGCAGGTGACCAAAAGCTTGGTCTAAGAGGTAGGTTTTAAGGAGCGTCTTAAAGGAGGCGGAGAGGTTTAGGGAGGGAATTCCAGAGCTTAGGGCCCAGGCAACAGAAGGCACGGCCACCAATGGTGGAGCGATTATAATCAGGGATGCTCAGGAGGGCAGAATTAGAGGAGCGCAGATATCTCGGGGGGGGGTTGTGGGGCTGGAGGAGATTACAGAGATAGGGAGAGGCGAGGCCATGGAGGGATTTGAAAACAAGGATGAGAATTTTGAAATCGAGGTGTTGCTTAACCGGGAGCCAATGTAGGTCAGCAAGCACAGGGGTGATGGGTGAACGGGACTTGGTGTGAGTTAGGACACGGGCAGCCGGGTTTTGGATGACCTCAAGTTTACGTAGGGTGGAATGTGGGAGGCCAGCCAGGAGTGTGTTGGAGGTAACAAAGGCATGGATGAAGGCTTCAATAGCGGATGAGCTGAGGCAAGGGTGGAGACGGGTGATGTTACAGAGGTGAAAATAGGCGGTCTTGTTATGCTGCGGATATGTGGTCGGAAGCTCATTTCGGGGTCAAATATGACACCAAGGTTGCGAACAGTGTGGTTCACCCTCAGACAGAAGATAGGGAGAGGGATGGAGTCGGTGGCTGGGGAACGGAGTTTGTGGCAGGGACTTCCCAATATTTAATTTGTAAAGGGGCACAAACAATAAGGACTGTAACTTAAAACAAATGAAAATGAACCGTATCAAATCAAATTAAAATTTTGTTCCTGGGGGTGATGATGCACTCCAGTCCCTCTGGTGCCCACCGGTCACAGAAGGCCTCGCGCGTGCTGGCGGACACCGTGTGCTCCATCTCCAGGGCCACCCGGGCGCGAACGCCATGGAAGAGAGGCAAGAGGGCTCTTTTTTTCATCTGATTGCTGATTGATCCTAATTGGCTCTTAAAAGACAACACGATGAACCTTTCCCCTAATGTCACTGGACAGAAAGAAAGACTTGCATTTCTATAGCACCTTTCACGACCACCGGCCGTCTCAAAGCGCTTTACAGCCAATGAAATATTTTTTGAAGTGTAGTCACTGTTGTAATGTAGGAAACGCGGCAGCCAATTTGCACACAGCAAGCTCCCACAAACAGCAATGTGATAATGACCAGATAATCTGTTTTAGTGATGTTGATTGAGGGATAAATATTGGCCCCAGGACACCGGGGAGAATTCCCCTGCTCTTCTTCGAAATAGTGCCATAGGATCTTTTACATCCACCTGAGAGAGCAGACGGGACCTCGGTTTAACGTCTCATCTGAAAGACGGCACCTCCGACAGTGCAGCAACTCCCTCAGTACTGCCCCTCCGACAGTGCAGCAACCCCCTCAGTACTGCCCCTCCGACAGTGCAGCAACCCCCTCAGTACTGCCCCTCCGACAGTGCAGCAACCCCCTCAGTACTGCCCCTCCGACAGTGCAGCAACCCCCTCAGTACTGCCCCTCCGACAGTGCAGCAACTCCCTCAGCACTGCCCCTCTGACAGTGCAGCAACCCCCTCAGTACTGCCCCTCCGACAGTGCAGCAACCCCCTCAGTACTGCCCCTCCGACAGTGCAGCAACTCCCTCAGCACTGCCCCTCCGACAGTGCAGCAACCCCCTCAGCACTGCCCCTCCGACAGTGCAGCAACTCCCTCAGCACTGCCCCTCCGACAGTGCAGCAACCCCCTCAGCACTGCCCCTCCGACAGTGCAGCAACTCCCTCAGCACTGCCCCTCCGACAGTGCAGCAACCCCCTCAGCACTGCCCCTCTGACAGTGCAGCAACTCCCTCAGTACTGCCCCTCCGACAGTGCAGCAACCCCCTCAGTACTGCCCCTCCGACAGTGCAGCAACCCCCTCAGTACTGCCCCTCCGACAGTGCAGCAACCCCCTCAGTACTGCCCCTCCGACAGTGCAGCAACCCCCTCAGCACTGCCCCTCCGACAGTGCAGCAACCCCCTCAGCACTGCCCCTCCGACAGTGCCGCAACCCCCTCAGCACTGCCCCTCCGACAGTGCAGCAACCCCCTCAGCACTGCCCCTCCGACAGTGCAGCAACCCCCTCAGCACTGCCCCTCCGACAGTGCAGCAACTCCCTCAGCACTGCCCCTCCGACAGTGCAGCAACCCCCTCAGTACTGCCCCTCCGACAGTGCAGCAACCCCCTCAGCACTGCCCCTCCGACAGTGCAGCAACCCCCTCAGCACTGCCCCTCCGACAGTGCAGCAACCCCCTCAGCACTGCCCCTCTGACAGTGCAGTAACTCCCTCAGCACTGCCCCTCTGACAGTGCAGCACCCCCCTCAGCACTGCCCCTCCGACAGTGCAGCACCCCCCTCAGTACTGCGAGGCTGGATGTTCGGGGGACTTGAACCCAGAACCTTCTCGTTTAGAAGTGGGAATGCTACCCACTGAGCCACCGCTCACACTAACAAAAATATTAAAGCAAATTCCCTTCTAGGGCACCACAAATACAACAAACAAGCAATAATTAAATGATAATGCTACTGCCAACATCCAGGCTGCAACCTGCACCCTGCGGTGCCCAACAGTCATGGAAGGCCTCCAGTGTGCCGGTGGACCAGGGCCTCTTCAGGGCCACCTGGGCACGGACCATGCTGCGGAAGAGAGACAGGCAGCCAGAGTATTTTAAAATGTTCGAATATGTTGATCTGGTGGTTGTATACAGTTGCTAGAAACCTTCTGCGACTGGTCGACAGCATAAGGGACTGAATATTTAATTGATGTAAATGTGATAATTGTTATTTGGACTAATTGCCATTATTTTAGTTTAGACAAAGCACGTGTTTGTTTTATTCGAGATTCCTTCCTTCTGGGGGGGGGGGAGGGGTGGAAGGCACTGGTAAGCTTTCTAACCAAACCAGTAATGATGGACAGAAAGGAAACGGAGGTGGGGTAGCTCTATTAATAAAAGATCAGATCAGTACAGTAGTGAGAAATGATCTTGGCTCGGAAGTTCCAGATGTAGAATCAATTTGGGTGGAGGTAAGAAATAGTAAGGGAAAGAAGGCACTGGTGGGAGCTGTCTATAGGCCCCCTAACAGTAGCTACACTATAGGACAGAGTATAAATCAAGAAATAATGGGGGCTTGTAAGAAAGGTACTGCAATAATCGTGGGCGATTTTAATCTTCATATAGATTGGACAAATCAAATTAGCAAAAGCAGCCTTGAGGACGAGTTCATGGAGTGTATTCAGGACAGTTTCTTGGAACAATACGTTGTGGAACCGATCAGGGAGCAGGCTATTTTAGATCTGCTAATGTGTAATGAAACAGGATTAATTAATCTCATAGTAAAGGATCCTCTCGGGAAGAGTGATCATAACATGATAGAATTCCACATTCAGTTTGAAGGTGAGAAACTTGGGTCTGACACTAGAGTATTAAACTTAAATAAAGGGAATTACAAAGGTATGAGGAGAGAGTTGGCTAAAGTGGACAAGGAAAATAGATTCGAAGGTAAGACGGTAGAAAAGCAGTGCCAGACATTTAGAGATATTTCATAACTCTCAACAAAGATATATTTCAGTGAGAAAGAAAGACTCTATGAGAAGGATGAACCATCCGTGGCTAACTAAGGAAGTTAAGGATGGTATGAAATTGAAAGAAAAGGCATACAATGTTGCAAAGATTAGTGGTAGGCCAGAGGATTGGAAAATTTTTAGAAACCAGCAAAGGATGACTAAAAAATAATAAAGAGGGAGAAGATAACTCATGAGAGTAAACTAGCAAAAAATATAAAAACTGACAATAAGAGCTTCTACAAGTATATAAAAAGGAAGAGAGTAGCTAAAATAAATGTTGGTCCCTTAGAGAACGAGACTGGGGAAATAATAATAATGAAAAACAAGGAAATAGCAGAGGCATTGAACAAATATTTTGTATCTGTCTTCACAGTAGAGGACACTAAAAACATCCCAGTAATAGTCGAAAATCAAGGGGCAAAAGGGAGTGAGGAACTTAAAACAATCACTATCACTAGAGAAAAAGTGCTAAGTGAACTTATGGGTCTAAAGGCTGACCAGTCCCCTGGACCTGATGGCCTGCATCCCAGGGTCTTAAAAGAAGTGGCTACAGAGATAGTGGATGCATTGGTTGTCATCTTCCAAAATTCCCTTGACTCTGGAAAAGTCCCTGCGGATTGGAAAAACAGAAATGTAACGCCCTTATTCAAGAAACATCTGTCATTGGGAAAATGCTGGAATCCGTTATTAAGGAAGTAGTAGCAGGACATTTAGAAAATCATAATACAATCAAGCAGAGTCAACATGGTTTTATGAAAGGGAGAGTTCTTTGAGGAGGTAACGAGCAGGGTGGATAAAGGGGAACCAGTAGATGTAGTGTATTTGGATTTCCAGAAGGCATTCGACAAGGTGCCACATAAAAGGTTGCTGCACGGAGTTGGGGTAATATATTAGCATGGACAGAGGATTGGCTAACTAACAGAAAACAGAGAGTCGGGATAAATGGATCATTTTCAGGATGGCAATCTGTAACTAGTGGGGTGCCACAGGGATCAGTGCTGGGGCCTCAGCTGTTTACAATCTATATTAATGACTTGGATGAAGGGACCGAGTGTACTGTAGCCAAATTTGCAGACGATACAAAGATAGGTGGGAAAGCAAATTGTGAGGAGGACACAGAGTCTGCAAAGGGATATAGACAGGTTAAGTGAGTGGGCAAGAATTTGGCAGATGGAGTATAATGTGGGAAAATGTGAGGTTATCCACTTTGGTAGGAAGAATAGAAAAGAAAAATATTATTTAAATGGAGAAAGTCTACAGAAAGTGGTGGTACAGAGGGACCTGGGGGTCCTCGTACATAAACACAAAAAGTTAACATGCAGGTTCAGCAAGTAACTTGGAAGGCAAATGGAGTGTTGGCCTTTATTTCAAGGGGGATGGAGTATAAAAGTAGGGAAGTCTTGCTACAACTGTACAGGGTATTGATGAGACCACACCTGGAGTACTGCGTACAGTTTAGGTCTCCTTATTTAAGGAGGGATATACTTTCATTGGAGGCAGTTCAGAGACGGTTCACTCGGTTGATTCCTGGGATGGAAGGGTTATCTTATGAGGAAAGGTTGAGCAGGTTGGGCCTATACCCATTGGAGTTTAGAAGAATGAGAGGCGATCTTATTGAAACATATAAGATTCTGAGGGGGTTGGACAGGGTAGATGCTGAGAGGATGTTTCTCCTCGTGGGGGGATCTAGAACTAGGGGGCATAGATTCAGAATAAGGGGGCACCCATTTAAGACGGAGATGAGGAGGAATTTCTTCTCTCAGAGGGTCGTGAATCTTTGGAATTCTCTTCCCCAGAGAGCTGTGGAGGCAGAGTCATTGAATATATTCAAGGCTGAGATTGACAGATTTTTGAGCAACAGGGGAGTCGAGGGTTATGGGGAGTGGGCAGGAAAGTGGAGTTGAGGCCACAATCGGATCAGCAATGATTTCATTCAATGGCAGAGCAGGCTCGAGGGGCTGAATGGCCTGCTCCTGTTCCTATTTCTTCTGTTCTTATGAGACACTGGGTTGCCCCAGTGCCATCAAACAAAAACCAAACCAAAGTGCCCCCTTTTAGAGGGGCACAACTAATAAAAAACCAAAGCTTAAAAAAAACAAAGGAAACTTAGAAACGTAAAATAATAATTCTTTTATCTGTGTTGACTATGCCCTGCAGTGCCCACCGGTTGTGGAAGGCCTCAAGTGTGCCGGCGGACACGGCGTGCTCCTTCTCCAGGGCCCCCCCCGGGTGCGGACAAGACCGCGGGAGAGGAGCTGGCAGCCAGAGTGACCAATCCCACGGGCCGCGTCCAACCTGGACCTGGAGGTGACTAAGGCACTTGTATCCGTTTTGGTGGGATTGAGTTTTCCCCAAATCCACAAATTGCTGTATCTGTACAAAACAGGACACACTCCTGGAGGCTTCCTGTCTTAACTACGGAAAGACCATGTTTGCTAGCCAAAGGGAAGCAGAGCGATCATTTGCAGAATTCTTTTAAATAGTTTGTGGCATTAAAAACGTTAGTATCTCAACAAATACAGAGAAATACCGAAATCTGATGACAGATGGATAGAAATCTGTTAGCCTCATGGATGCCCTGGAATCCCCTTGCCAACCCACTCGGATCCAGGCACCCCAACGTGAAAACCAGTGCTTTAAAGGGAGAAAAATATAGACACGGTACCACGGTGGCTGAAGATTGTCGGGCAGGAGTGCGGGAAAGGCGGCGCGAGGCGAGAGCGGACCCTATTGTGATGGCGCCGATGAAGATGGCTGCCATCCTTGCGGGCTACGTGCGTACCAGGCAGCTAAGTGTCCTTTGCTGCTTGGTGCGCTCGGCTCGTTAAGAAAAAAGCATTTCACTGACTGGATTTCACTTGTTGTATTTGGTTATGTGACAAATAAAATTGAAATTATGAAAAATTAATTACATTTTAGGGAAAGGAGGAGGGTCTATCTGAACTAAAATTTACAGAATACCGAAGATCAATAATATCTTCTGATGGCTCTTAGATGCTGGCTGACGCACTGTGTATTTCCTACATTTTCTATTTTCTTTTCCCCTTGGATTTCCAGAATTATTTTATTTTTAACTTTAACAATTATTAAGCTCAGGATCCTGATCTAGGGATGAAAAAAATCAACCAGAGTTCTCATACCTGAGTGGAACTGAAACCAGCATGAGTCAGCACCTTCAGGAGAGGAGAAAGGACATTGCCACCCCCCCGCCTCCCCCCAAATTTTTAATTTTTTTAATTAATTCATGGGATGTGGGTGTCGCTGGCAGGGCCAGCATTTATTGCCCATCCCTAATTGCCCTTGAGAAGGTGGTGGTGAGCCGCCTCCTTGAACCGCTGCAGTCTGTGTGGTGAAGGTAAAATTAGATAGTTTTCAATTTCATTTAGCTGGTAGTAAAACTACTGTAATAAATAAATAGGTGTACAGAATGTGTAATCACAATTAAATTATTTCATTATGGATTACATGCACTTGGAGTTTAAAAAAAATTATATCTAGAATTAATAATTGAAAAATGCATTGCACAATTTAGCAAGCTGCAAATCTGAGCAGGCTATACTCAAGTCCCAAATGTGCTTTTCCACTGTGAGACACATATTATTATCTAAATCGAGTTAGTCTAAAACTGTCGGTTTGATGGGCGACAAATTTGTAGGAAGACTGATGTTAGGTTTTTCTTTTACTGTGTAGAGCGTTATCAAGTGGTCGGGCCAAGAAGTGACTGAAGGCCAAGTCTGGCTTTAACTGGAACACAGAGGCCTAGTGATTCGCAGTGGCGCAAAACGGGTGGTAGTGGATCGACCACCATTATACGCAGCGCCTGATATTCCGTTCTATTACACCCATATTGTGCCATCGCCCGAGCGGAATTTCTAGGCCAGACGCCATTGCCAAGTCAGCCAATCCACTGGCTTTTAGGTAGTGAGTTTATCCGTGTTCCTGGTGGATCTCCCATGGAATTGCTTATAGTTAGTCTGAGGTCTCGAGTGGTCTGGATGTATAACTGCCCACCTTGAAGACGCACACCTTGTAGGAGTCCAGGTAATGGTAGTGCAGTCACTCCTTATGTAGAACACAAGAGATAAGTGAACAATTAAGCTTGTTTTTGGTGGTGTTGGTTGAGGGAGGAATATTGGACAAGTCACTGAGAGAACTCCCTGCTCTTTTGAATGGTGCCATGATCTTTTTTTTACAGCCGCCTTGACAGAGACAGGGCCTTAGTTTAATATCTCATCCAGCATTTATTGCCCATCCCTAATTGCCCTTGAGAAGGTGGTGGTGAGCCGCCTTCTTGAACCGCTGCAGTCCGTGTGGTGAAGGTGCTCCCACAGTGCTGTTACGGAGGGAGTTCCAGGATTTTGACCCAGCGACGATGAAGGATCGGCGATATCCTTCTAAGTCAGGATGGTGTGTGACTTGGAGGGGAACGTGGAGGTGGTGGTGTTCCCATGCGCCTGCTGCCCTTGTCCTTCTAGGTGGAAGAGGTCGCGGGTTTGGAAGGTGCTGCCGAAGAAGCCTTGGCGAGTTGCTGCAGTGCATCTTGTAGATGGTACACACTGCAGCCACGGTACGCCGGTGGTGGAGGGAGTGAATGTTTAAGGTGGTGGATGGGGTGCCAATCAAGCAGGCTGCTTTGTCCTGGATGGTGTCGAGCTTCTTGAGTGTTGTTGGAGCTGCACTCATCCAGGCAAGTGGAGAGTATTCCATCACACTCCTTACTTGTGCCTTGTAGATGGTGGAAAGGCTTTGGGGAGTCAGGAGGTGAGACACTCGCCGCAGAATACCCAGCCTCTGGCCTGCTCTTGTTGCCACAGTATTTATGTGGCTGGTCCAGTTAAGTTTCTGGTCAATGGTGACCCCCAGGATGTTGATGGTGGGGGATTCAGCGATGGTAATATTGTTGAACGTCAAGGGGAGGTGGTTAGATTCTCACTTGTTGGAGATAGTCATTGCTTGGCACTTCTGTGGCGCGAATGTTACCTGCCACTTATCAGCCCAAGCCTGAACGTTGTCCAGGTCTTGCTGCATGCGGGCATGGACTGCTTCATTACCTGAGGAGTTGTGAATGGCACTGAACACTGCAGTCATCAGTGAACATCCCCACTTCTGACCTTATGTTGGAGGGAAGGTCATTGATGAAGCAGCTGAAGATGGTTGGGCCTAGGACACTGCCCTGAGGAACTCCTGCAGTGACGTCCTGGGGCTGTGATGATTGACCTTCAACTGAAGGGATAATGACTAGTCCTAGCCCCTTTAGGGCTACCCCGGATCAGGCGTATTTCTCAGACATTCACCTTCAACTAAAGTTTGAGGTAGCCGAATCCTAAAGATGCTTAATTGGGTCTGAAGGTCTGGACTATCTCTCCCTAAAGGAAAGGAACAACCCGAGAATGTTACCGTCCTCCAGATAGCACTTTTAATAATTTTAGCTGGACTGTAACGTTCCGGATATTATGAGGGTCCAGGAAACTCCCCCAGAATTCTGCAACTCCTCACCAAAGAGTGTACAGAGATTGAGTTCATGAGTTTTTGATACAGAAGTCTTATGTGAGACAATTCTAAAAATATATAGATTTTTTAAAGTACCGACATGCAGTTTACAGTTGGTGAGTCAATCACAACATTAACAGTTCCAAAAAGAGAAAGCTTACAATCTTATTATCAGCGAACCTTACTTTCAAATCTTAACTTCGCTACAGTTTTACAGTTCTTAGTTTTCTACAGGATATCCACCAAAATCAAATACCTTTGATCCCCGAGGTACAAAGAGTTGGAGACTTACAGAGCCGCCTCTGAAGCTGAGAATCGCTTTGCCTGATTACAGCGAGTCTACTATCCCATTTGAGAGTTCAATATTTATTCCCTTTTCCAGTGGTATTTCCTTTAAGGTTTTCTGCTGATGTAAGCTAATTATCTCGTCATTTTTCTGCTGATCCCTGCAATTCTTACAGGCACCTCAGCTGGCAGCATTACAGAATTATGTCTCCTCTCTAGGTGTTCTAAGCTTACCATAAAAAACGGTGTGACGGCAGGTGTGTTTTTTACTTGATGTCATTTTTACGAAGGCAGATGTTTGTGCTTCTTTATGAGGTGTAAATTAGAACACCTTATCCAGGGTAAACCATTGTTTCATTTCGAAAGATTCAGCCTGCCGGAGCCTTTAACCTTCTGTATCAATAAGGTTATTGTAAGAAGTCACACAACACCAGGTTATAGTCCAACAGCTTTATTTGAAATCACAAGCTTTCGGAGCGCTGCTCCTTCGTCAGGTGAAGTGGAGAAATGCATAAAGACACAGCTTATATAGTCAGAGAATCATGTCAGATGTTTACAGGTAATGTTATTGATTCAGTTTCAACAACTAATCTCAATAGCCAGAATGCTTTCACAGCTATTTCATCGTTAGGTTTCTAGATTTCCAAACCCAGTTTGTCCTGTTTTAATAAGACCAGAACTCTTTCCTGAGACGGTGTATTTTTCTGAATAGGTTCTAAGGCTCATTCCTTCACACAATCGCCACAACCATCTTCCTTTGTGCTCGGTATGACTCCAGCCAGTGGAACATTTTCCCCCTGATTCTCATTGACTTCAGTTTTACTAGGGCTCCTTGATACCACACTCGGTCAAATGCTGCCTTGATGTCAAGGGCAGTCACTCTCACCTCACCTCTGCAACTCAGCTCCTTTGTCCATGTTTGGACCAAGGCTGTAATGAGGTCGGGAGCCGAGCGGTCCTGGCGGAACCCAAACTGGGCATTAGTGAGCAGGTTTTTGGTGAGTAAGTGCCGCTTGACAGCACTGTCGACGACACCTTCCATCACTTTGCTGATGATTGAGAGTAGACTGATGGGGCGGTAATTGGCCGGATTGGATTTGTCCTGGTTTTTGTGGACAGGACATAACTGGGCAGTTTTCCACATTATAGGATAGATGCCAGTGTTGTAGCCTTTAGGGAATATCCTTTAGGGAAGGACATTATTACCTGTGACTGACCTCTGAAATGGTCTAGCAAGACACTCAGTTGTCAAGAACGCAGCTCACCACCTGCAATTAGGGCTTTGCCAGCAACGCCCACATCCCGTGACTGCCCTGAAAACACTCACTGTCAAGACTCACATGGGAAAAGGGCCACTAGGACGAGGTACAGCTGGGCAAGTAGCACTCTTGGAACTATACCCTAGTAAGAGAGTCAATGCCTTCAGGACAGGGAAAACAATATCCATCGGAATGACAGCTGACTGCTTTGCACACATTGGGCTGGATTTTCATTGAGGAGTCGGGTAGGAGGCGGGACTACAACTTTCGGGATTGCAGTCCCGCCTCCATCAAGTTCTAGCCAACCCACGTGATTTTGACTTGATTGACCTTGTTGACCCCGCCCAGCGGGCTCAGCAGGCCAATTAAGGGCCACTCGGCAACAGGTGACATCACAGATTGACATTTCATCTGTCAAGACCTTTTGACAGATGAAATATCAGCGTTTCACAGCTGTTTGAAGCTGTTAAACACTGACAATCTGTACTCCAAGTTAATTCCTTCCTCTCAGGATGATTTAGAGATCTCCCCGGAACAGAAAGCTGAATGCTGCAATTTTTGACTGTTTGCGGCCATTCTACTTTCTGTGCCGGTGAGATGAGGGACTCCCAAGACCTGAAGGAAGGAAGGCTGTAAAGGTAAGTAAAACTTATTTAAACACTTTAAACACACCAAACACACTTACCTCTGCACTCATGCACCCATCACTCACCTGAACACCGGACATCTCAACCCCTCCAAGCCCTTCATCCCGATGGCCCGCCTCGCTAACTTGGCGTGGTTTGGAGCCGTCGGAAATCCCACACTTCAGCTATGAAAATAGGGATTAGGCTAAAAGCTGCCTGTTAACTACCTGTTAACAGGCAGTTAATTGGCACTAATCCCCTTCCCACCTCAGGGAGGCGGGTCCCAGTGCGGGGCGGGTACCTACCTCCTTTGAAACTGGCATGGAGGCGGGTTGGGGGCGGGATGGGTTCGTGCCCCCCGATTTCGGGATTTTAACCCCCCACACGCCTCCAATCTCACCTCCACGGCCCAATGAAAATCCTGCCCTTTGCCTTCCCACACATTCTTGATTTTATGCAAAAATGTAAACAATTTATCTCCAGTACAAGTCACGAGCATCTTATATTCCTCTCATGTGCTGGCTTTATTGATAAGACTTCTTGGTTTGTTTCTGGAATGCAAGAAGGGTAGTAGGGATAAACCAGGGAATTACAGGCCAGTGAGCCTAACATCAGTGGTAGGGAAATTATTGGAAAAAATTCTCTGAGGGACAGAATTAGTCTCCACTTGGAGAGGCAAGGATTAATCAGGGATAGTCAGCGTGGCTTTCACATATCACATAAACCCCACAGTGCAGATAGAGGCCATTTCGGCCCATCGAGCCTGCACCGACACATATCCCACCTGATCCCCGTAACCCCTACACCAACACATATCCCACCCTATCACCGTAACCCCACGTATTTAATCCCCCTAACACTAAGGGTCAATTTATCATAGCCAATCAACCTAACCCGCACATCTTTGGACTTTGTCAAGGGAAAATCATGTCTGACCAATTTGATTGAATTTTTCGAGGGGGTGACTAGGTGTGTGGATGAGGGTAGTGCAGTGGATGTGGTATACATGGATTTCAGTAAGGCTTTCGATAAAGTCCCGCATAGGAGACTGGTCAAGAAGGTAAGAGCCCATGGGATCCAGGGTGCCTTGGCACATTGGATCCAAAACTGGCTTAGTGGCAGAAGTCAGAGGGTGATGGTCGAAGGTTTTTGTGACTGGAAGCCTGTGTCCAGTGGGGTACCGCAGGGATCGGTGCTGGGTCCCTTGCTGTTTGTGGTCTACATTAATGATTTGGATGTGAATGTAAAAGGTATGATCAGTAAGTTCGCAGATGACACGAAAATTGGTGGGGTGATAAATAGCAAGGAGGGTAGCCTCAGTCTGCAGGATGATATAGATGGGTTGGTCAGATGGGTGGAACAGTGGCAAATGGAATTTAACCCTGAAAAGTGTGAGGTGATGCATTTTGGAGGGACTAACAAGGCAAGGGAATACACAATGAATGGTAAGACCCTAGGAAAGACAGAGGATCAGAGGAACCTTGGTGTGCATGTACATAGATCCCTGAAGGCAGCAGAACAGGTGGATAAGGTGGTTAAAAAGGCATATGGGATACTTGCCTTCATTAGCCGAGGCATAGAATATAAGAGCAGGGAGGTTATGATGGAGCTGTACAAAACGCTGGTTAGGCCACAGCTGGAATACTGTGTGCAGTTCTGGTTGCCTCACTATAGGAAGGATGTGATTGCTTTGGAGAGGGTGCAGAGGAGATTCACCAGGATGTTACCTGGGCTGGAGCACTGGGTTGTTTTCCTTGGAGCAGAGAAGGCTGAGGGGGGACCTGATTGAGGTGTACAAAATTATGAGGGGCATAAATAGGGTAGATAGAAAGGAACTTTTTCCCTTAGTAGAGGGGTCAATAACAAGGGGGCATAGATTCAAGGTAAGGGGCAGGAGGTTTAGAGGGGATTTGAGGAAGAACTTTTTTACCCAGAGGGTGGTTGGAATCTGGAACTCACTGCCTGAAAGGGTGGTAGAGGCAGGAACCCTCACAACATTCAAGAAGCATTTTAGATGAGCACTTGAAATGCCATAGCATACAAGGCTATGGACCAAATGCTGGAAAATGGGATTAGATTAGACAGGGCTTGATGGCCAGCGCGGACGCGATGGGCCTCTTTCTGTGCTGTATAACTCTATGGCCTAGAAATTCGGTATAGCCGCATTTGGGGCGCTAGTCCTGGCGATGCGCAAAGTTTAGCGCCAGGCGCAATTTAGCACCACCTAGCGCGATATTGGGTTGCAGCGCCCCTAAAGGTGATTGCGGCGTTAAATCAGGCGCTGCACGCTACTCTTAAGGCGCTAACCCGGCGGCGCAACCCAATTTCGCTGCGGCGGGGCGCAGAGACGGTGCTGTCAATAATCACTTTCCCTGAGACACAGTGGCGCCGGCCAGCTCTTAAAGGGGCAGGTCAATTGGCATCACCAGACACACTCACTGCCTTGTAGGCCTTCAAAGCGGTGGGAGCCTACCTGTGGCGCACCAGCCTAGCAAGACATGGAAAGGGTGAGGCAGAGGGCGGAACGCCTCACTGATGGGGCATTGGATGCTTGGTTGGCGCAGTGGAATCAAGGCCAAGGAAGATGGTCGGAATGTGATTTATGTTTTGGACAGTCTCCCGGGTGTGAGAGGCAGTTATGTGTCAGTGTATTAGTTGTGCTTTCTGTTGCCATAGCTTTCTCATGTTTGATGGAACCACATTTTGTGTAATGAAACACTTTCTTCATTTACAATGGCCATGCCTGCTATTTACATGCATCTTGCCCTTCACAGGCTTGGGGGTATCAGACTGGTTCCATTCCTGTTCTTGGAATGGCAGCAAGCATTCCGTGAGAGGGGCCTAGAAGCTACTTCTGATCAGCCTCTGACGCGCAGCCTGAGAAGAGCTGCTCGCGTAGAGGTTCAGGCCAGCAGGCATCTTCTCAGCCACCGACAGAGATGTCCTGCACCTTATCTGAGGCTGCAGATCTGGCTGAAGCAGCTGGCACAGCTCAGTCACCACCTCCTTTCTAAATCGCAGCCTTCTGACACACTGCTCCTCCAGCATGTTCATGTAGGAAAACTGCTGTCGGAAAACCCTGCCAGCGTAAGGTCTGCTGTGGCGACGTCTGTTGGCCCTCCTCCGTCTGTCCATGCCCGCCCCCTCTCCCAGCGTCTCAGTGCCCTTTCCAGATGATTCAGCAGCAGGACGTTCCCCTCCAATGCAGCCCCCATAATAAGTGCCCACAGGAATGTTCCCCGTTGTCAAGGCTCACCAACAGCAAGGTGATGGTCAGAAGGCTGAAGATCGTCTGCCTGCGCTGGCTCAGTGGTCAAATGGCTCTCAATGTGCAGCTCAGCAACTCTTTGTAGCTCTCGAGGAAGTTGTGCTCCAAAAATGGCTGCCGCTTTTAAACCACACCAGTCCCCTTTAAATAACGCTCCTCCAGCCCGAGAGCGACTTGGTAAGGTTCCAGGTAAGCTGTCACTATTTGCGCCAGGCGCTACGGAGGGGGGCGCCACTGAATTTCTGGTTCGGGGCGCCCAAAAGGCGTTGCACACTCAAATGACGTCATAATCAGCCTGCGCCCATGAGCGGGCGCTAAGATTTAGCGCCGGCGCTAAATGCATGGGGCTAAATATGGGGCGAGGCGCTAGGCGCCCTGCGCCCGCCCGGAAATTGGCTAGTGCCCCACTTCTCGGCCTCTTTAGGCGTTAATCGGTGGCGCTAACAACCAAATTTCTCCCCCTATGACTCTAATTAGCTCACTGTCTGGAATCCACTGATCTGCAGGATTTCCGTCCTTTCAAACTGGGGTCCACAGTCCGCTCAGAGAGATCTGAGAAGGGATCCCAGGAATCCCACAAAGTTATTCGATCTGTCAGGGGCTGGGCATAGAGGGTGCTATGAACACAGTGTCTCAAATTCTATACTGCACATTTTTCCCACGCTGGCTGATGTATTAGCATGCCGTTTCTGTTGCTGTCTATTAGAAATAAATATTTTCTGCACTGTTTTCCGTTGGGTAGTGGACACTGTCTTTTACAAGTTACCACAGAGGGTGTGACAATATTTGCAAGTAATTCCCCATAAAGTAAAGTTTGAAAACCACTTCCTTCAAATGAAATGTCTTAAAACACTGATAAAATGTTTTACTGTGCTTTGCAGGGCTTGACAGGGTAGATGCAGGGAGGATGTTTCACCCTGGCTGGGGAGTCTAGGACCAGGGGTCACAGTTTCAGAATAAGGGGATGGCCATTTAGGACTGAGATGAGGAGAAATTTCTTCACTCAGCGGGTGGTGAATCTTTGGAATTCTCTACCCCAGAGGGCTGTGGAGGCTCAGTCATTGAGTATATTCAAGACAGAGATCGATAGATTTTTGAATATTAAGGGAATCAAGGGATATGGGGATAGTGCAGGATAGTGGAGATGAGGTAGAAGATCAGCCATGATCTTATTGAATGGTGGAGCAGGCTCGAGGGGCCGAATGGCCGACTCCTGCTCCTATTTCTTATGTTCTTATATTCTTTGGAGGTGTGCAGACCTAATTCTTTACTATGAAATTTTAAGAGGGGTGTCACAGTTCTATCTGTTTTGCAATGGGAAAGGAATGATGTTTGACCACAAGGTGTGGCTGTGTTCGGTTTCTTCTTCCTCATTTTTTTCTGCCAGTTTTCTACTTTCTACTTCTCTCGTGAAAGCATTGACCCCTCGCTCGAGCAGAGTTCCACAAGTGTCACTGTCCTCCAATACCCCACCCAAGTGGTTATCATTCACGTGTCAACCTAGCACAGTTGGCAGGGTATCTGACCATGTTAGGGGTAAGGGAAGGAGAATCCTATACCAGCCTGACCCTGCCCTCACCAAAGCTCCTACACACTTCCAATATGGATTGCTGTGTGGTGATTAGAAGAGAGAACCCTGGATGATTTCCTCCTACCAAATCCAAGCCAAGTATCGAATCCCTCATGCCGCTCTGGTGGAGAGCGGTTAACTCAGCGTAGACTTTGGATCAAACTGAAACCCTGCTGGTCAGTATGCCTCAGCTACTCACTGATTTAACCGGCTGAATTATCGGTCAAGTCTTATTCTGATTTTACTGGTGTTAAACTCTCAGAAGGCACGAGTAAATCTTTAGGAAAAGCTACAAAGTCAAGAATATCAACAGATTATATAGTATTTACAGCACAGAAACAGGCCATTCAGCCAACAGGTCTATGCCGGTGATTGTGCTCCACATGAGCCTCCTCGCACCCCTCTTCATCAACATATCCTGCTGTTCCTTTCATTCTCATGTGTTTATCCAGCTTCCCCTTAAATGCATCTATGCTAATTGCCTCAACTACTCCCTGTGGTAGTGAGTTGCGCATTCTAACCACTCTCTGGGATATATTTCTCCTGGACTCTATTGATCAATTTGTTTCTCTAGAAAAGAGAAGACTGAGGGGTGACCTGATCGAGATCTTTGAGATCTGTGAACATTCGGGGTCCAACAGTGTAAGAGATCTCGGGAAGTCAGTGCAGAGTTCCATAAAGAAGCTTTCTATACTGAGAACAATAGCAAGACAACTTTAGCAGATAATAAAGCTACAATATCCAAAAGGTATATTTGTCACCCCGGACCATACAGAACCCATGTATGATTAATCTATCACTGTCTTCCCTCCCACAACACCTGTTGATCCCCTAATTTAGGGAACACGGATTCTCTTCCCCAGCTGCTTCTGAACAAAAAAAATCAATGTTGTCAATATCTTCCTAACTCTAAACCCTGCCTCGCAGCAGAAATCAATGCAGCTCCTTTGTTAAAGGTTCCAGTTGACCTGGAATCAAAACCCCTCCCTGGCCACTGTCTCGTGTTGAACTACTGTTCGCACCCTCGGCATCCTTTTTGACCCCCAAGCTAAACTTCTGACCCCATATCGTCTCCATCACAAAGACCACCTCCTTCCTCCTCTGTAACATCGCCTGCCTCTACCCCTGCCTCTCTTCATCTGCTGCTGAAACCTCCATCCATGCCTTTGTCACCTCCAGACTTGACAATTCCACTACTCTCCTGGACAGCCTCTCATCCTCCACCCTCCATTAACTTCAGCGCATCTAAAATTCTGCTGCTCGTATCCTAACCTGCTCACCCATCACCACTGTGCTTGTGACCTACATTGGCTCCCAGTTCTCATACACCTCCCTATCTCTGTAACCTTCTCCAACCCTACAATCCTTCAAGAACTCTGCATTCCTTCAACCGGCCTCTTGTGCATCCCTCCCCTCACTTCGCCCTACCATTGGCGACCATGCCCTCAGCCATCTAGTCCTACACTCTGGCATTCCGTTCTACACCTCTCCACTTCCTCCTCTTCGCTATTTTGGACCCACGGTTGGAGTATAACCTGGACCAACATGTTTTCTCTTCCCACCCCTACACCATCATCTCTGGAGTCCCCCAAAGATCATTCCTCAGCCCCCTGCCCTCCCCCCCCTTCCCCATCTATCTGCTGCCTCTTTGAAACATCATCTGTACACATGGGGTCAGCTTACTCATATATATGCTGATACTCAGCTGTACCTTTTCAACATTCCTCCTGACTCCGCTACTGCCTCTATGCTATCTGGCAGCTTATCTGATAGTCAGTCTTGGATGAGCCGTAGGATCCTGCAGGTAAACTTTGGGAAGATTGAAGCCATTATCTTTGGTCCCTCTAGAAACTCCGTACCCTCACCACCAACATCCCCCTCCCTGGCCACTGCCTCAGGCTGAGCCAGACTGTTTGCAACCTCGGGGGCCTGTTCGACGACAAGCTGAGTTTCATAACTCATATTCTCTCCATCACAAAGACCACCTACTTCCAACTCCTTACAATGATTAATTTCAACATTACTGTACTTGCCTCCACCCCAACTGCAGCCCTTTCACTGCTGAAACCTTCACTGATGCTCTTCTGACTGCCCTGCCATCTTCCACAAACTTCACCTTGTCATAAATCGCAACTTCTACAAGAAGTAACTCAGGAAGTATTACTGAACGGCCAGCTGAGGGCGCCGTCCAAGGAGTATAAATATTCGGGCGTGGGCCCACCTTGGCCAGAGACAATCTGGAAACAGGAAGCTAGTGACTATTAACTAGACCTCCATGTTTTGTTACAAGTCGATTAAAGCCTTGCTTTATGTACAACCAAGTGCGTAGTGAGTCTTTATTACGTCACACCTCATCCTAAATTCTGCTGCCTGAATCCTAAACAAATTCTGCTCATCCATCATTCCTGTCCCCGTCGACCTACATTGGCTCCTGTATCCCAAAACCTCAAATTTAGTCATTCTGTTTAAATCCCTCTGTGGATTCACTCCTCCCTAAATCTGTGACTTCCTCCAGCTCTGCAACCTCTCCCATACACTCTGTTCCACTAACTCTATTGTGCATCGTCCCTCTTTTCACCCTACCATTGGTGGCTGTGCCCCACGCTCTGTAATACCCTCCCTAAACCCCTCCGCCTTCCCCTCCCTCCCAGAGATGTCGGCGAACATAGGGTCTAATGAGAGGGAGGAACTGAATGACATCAGTTTTTGTAGGGAAATGGAGTTAGGGAAATTGATGGGATTGAAGGCCGATAAATCCCCAGGGCCTGATAATTTACATCCTAGGGTACTTAAGGAAGTGGTTCTAGAAATAGTAGATGCATTGCTGGTCATCTTCCAAAATTCTATAGACTCTGGAACAGATTGGAGGGTAGCTAATGTAACCCCACTATTCAAAAAAGGTGGTACAGAGAAAACGGGGAATTATAGACCGGTAAGCCTGACATCGGTAGTGGGGAAAATGCTAGAGTCCATTATAAAAGATGTAATAGCAGAGCACTTGGAAAACAGTGACACGATCGGACAAAGTCAACATGGATTTACAAAAGGTATATCATGCTTGACTAATCTACTGGAATTTTTTGAGGATGTAACTGGTAGAATAGGTAAGGGAGAATCAGTGGATGTGGTGTATTTGGACTTTCAGAAGGCTTTCGATAAGGTCCCGCATAAGAGATTAGCGTGTAAAGTTAAAGCACATGGGATTGGGGCAAGGTACTGACTTGGATAGAGAACTGGTTGGCAGACAGGAAGCAAAGAGTTGGAATAAATGGGTCTTTTTCCGAGTGGCAGGCAGTGACTAGTGGGGTCCCTACATCAGAACTGGAAAAAGCTGGAGATGTAACAGATATTAAGCAGGTGCAGAGACGGGGGGGGGGGGGGGGGCGGCGGGCTAGTAGGGGAGGAAGGAATTGAAAGAACATCCTGTACTTTTGTAAGAGGCAGGAAAGATAAAATGTTGCAAATGGGAATGGCAAAAATCATACTGCATGAAAAATGGGGGCAGGGATAATTATCTGAAATTGTTGAACTCAATGTTGAGTCCGGCAGGCTGCAAAATGCCCAATCGAAAGATGAGGTGCTGTTCCTCGAGCTTACATTGAGCTTCATTGGAACAATGCAATAGGCCGAGGACAGAGAGATCAGAGTGGGAGTGAAGCGGAGAATTAAAGTGACAGGCGACCAGAAGCTCAGGGTCACCCTTACGGATTGAACGGAGGTGTTCCGCAAAGCGGTCGCCCAATCTGCGTTTGGTCTGCCCAATGTAGAGGAGACCGCATCGTGAGCAGCGAATACAGTATATTAAATTGCAAGAAGTACAAGTAAATCGCTGTTTCACCTGGAAGGGGTGCTTGCAGCCCTGGACAGTGGGAAGGGAGGAGGTAAAAGGGCATGTGTTGCATCTCCTGCGCTGCACGGGAAGGTGCCAGGTGAAGGAGCAGGGCTGTTGGTGGTGATTGAGGAGTGGACCAGGGTGTCGCGGAGGGAGCGGTCCCCTCGGAATGCTGAAAGGGGAGGTGAGGGGAAGATGTGTTTGGTGGTGGGATCACGTTGGAGGTGGCGGAAATGGCGGAGGATGATCCGTTGAATGTGGAGGCTGGTGGGGTGAAAGGTGAGGACAAGGGGAACTCTATCGTGGTTCTGGGAGGGAGGGGAAGGGGTGAGAGCAGAAGTGCGGGAAATAGAACGGACATGGTCAAGGGCCGTGTCATCCACGGTAGAGGGGAATCCTCGGTTGAGGAAAAAGGAAGACATGTCGGAAGCACTACTATGGAAGGTGGCATCGTCAGAACAGACGCGGTGGAGACGGAGAAACTAGGAGAATGGAATAGAGTCCTTACAGGAAGCGGGGTGGGAGGAAGTGTAGTCCAGGTAGCTGTGGGAGTCGGTGGGCTTGTAGTGGATGTTTGTTGAAAGCCGATCGCCAGAAATGGAGTTGGAGAAGTCAAGGAAGGGAAGAGTCGGAGATGGACCATGTGAAGGTGAGGGAAGGGTGGAAATTGGAAGTAAAGTGAATGAACTTATCTAGTTCAGGGCGAGAGCAGGAAACGGCACCAATACAGTCATCGATGTACCGGAAAAAGAGGTGAGGGAGGGGACCTGAGTAGGACTGGAACAAAGAATGTTCCACATATCCGATGAACAGGCAGGCATAGCTAGAGCCCATGCGGGTTCCCATAGCAACACCTTTAATTTGGAGGAAGTGAGTGGAGTCAAAGGAGAAGTTGTTCAATGTGAGAACAAGTTCAGCCAGGCGGAGGAGGGTGGTGGTGGATGGGGACTGGTTGGGCCTCTGTTCAAGGAAGAAACGGAGCGCCTGAAGGCCGTCCTGGTGGGGGATGGAGGTGTAGAGGGATTGGCTGTCCATAGTGAAAAGGAGACGGTTGGGGCCAGGAAACTGGAAACTGTTAAAGTGACGGAGGGCGTCGGAAGAGTCGCGGCTATAGGTGGGAAGAGACTGGACAAGGGGAGAAAAGATAGAGTTGAGATAGGAAGAGATAAGTTCCGTGGGGCAAGAACAGGCTGAAACGATGGGTCTACCAGGGCAGTCCTGTTTGTGGATCTTGGGAGGGAGGCAGAAGCGGGCTGTGCGGGGTTGGGGGACTATGAGGTTGGCGGCCATGGAGGGAAGATCTCCAGAGGAGATGAGGTCAGTGACACACTTGGAAACAATGGCTTGATGTTTGCTAGTGGGGTCATGGTCCAGGCGGAGGTAGGAGGAGGTGTTGGAGAGTTGGCGTTCAGCTTCCGCTAGGTAGAGGTCGGAACTTATACTCCTGATCTATCTTTGTCCTTTTCCATAACTTTTTTTTATTCATTCACGGCCAGCATTTATTGCCCATCCCTAATTGCCCTTTAGAAGGTGGTGGTGAGTCGCCATTTCAGAGGGCAGTTAAAAGTCAACCACATAATAATAATAATAATTCAACTTTATTGTCATTGCACATATAGGCCAGACCGGGTAAAGACAGCAGATTTCCTTCCCTAAAGGACATTGGTGAACCAGATGGATTTTTACGATCAATCCAGGTAGTTTCATGGTCACCATTACTGATACTAGCTAATTAATTAAATTGAATTTCCACAGCTACTTGTAGTGGGATTTGAACTCCGGTCTCTGGATCATTAGGCCAAGCCTCGGGGTTACCAGACTAGTAATATAACCACGATGCTACTGTACCCCTAGGCACTATCCCAAATTTAACTGAATTATGATCATTGCCACCAAAATGATCTTCCACTAATACCCCTTCCACCTGTCCAGCTTCATTCCCTAAAACTTGGTCCAGAACCACCCCCTCTCTTGTTGGGCTTGCTACATACTGGCTAAAAAAGTTCTCCTGAATGCATTTTCAGAATTCTGAAATAAAAACAAAAACGGCTGGAAATGCTCAGCGGGTCAGGCAGCATGTGTGCTGTCTCATTGGCCTGCTATCTTTGCTTGCAAGCTGAGCTAAGTGCATTGAGCAGTGTTCCAGTATGTATTGTGTAGTGAGTTGCAGATTGCAGTGTGTTGCAGGGCACATTGTGCAGTGCGTTGTGTGCATTATTGTGCATTGTTCCGTGAGTTGCAGGGCGCATTATTGTAGTGAGCATTTAGTTGCAAGGCGCAATGTGCATTATTGTGCATTGTTGCAGTGAGCATTTAGTCGCAGGGTGCAATGTGCATTATTGTGCAGTGAGTTGCAGTGTGCATTATTGCAGTGAGCATTTAGTCGCAGGGCGCAATGTGCATTATTGTGCATTGTTGCAGTGAGCATTTAGTCGCAGGGCGCAATGTGCATTATTGTGCAGTGAATTGCAGTGTGCATTATTGTGCAGTGAGTTGCAAGGCGCAATGTGCATTATTGTGCAGTGAGTTGCAGCGTGCAGTGACTTGCAGGTTGCAGTGTGTATCATTGTGCAGTGAGTTGCAGTGTGCATCATTTTGCAGTGAGTTGCGCTGAGTATTTAGGTGCAGCGCTCGCGCTCCAGCTCCTGGCCACCAGCGGGCGGTCACGTAGCGTGGCGCGGCGCGGCGGAAGATGGCGGCGGAGAGCGGAGCGGCGGGCGGCCCGGCCCCCGGCACCGACTCGGGCGGCGAGGAGGCTTTCAAAGTGTTTCTGACCGAGGTGAGGACGGCCGCGGTGAAACCGGGGGGTGTGTGAGCGGGGAAAGGGCCCGGCTCCATCTCGCCGCCGCCGCCCCGTGCGACATGACGGGTGATTCACCAGGAAAACCTCAGTGCAGCCTGAGGCCTAGGCCCAGGGCTGGAGAGGAGTCGGGAGCGGGCGGCCTGTCCGGAGTGGCCTATCCCGGGGCAAGCGGCCTGTCCGGAGCGGGCTGTCCCGGGGCGAGCGGCCTGTCTCCACTGGAAGCCCTCATCCCTTCCTCTGTGATTTCCTCGCCCAGGAGTCGCATTGCTTCATTTTTCCCGGTGTCCTGTAAATGCAAACCGATAACTTATTTTGAGTAATATTTTATATAACTTATATGGTTTAAAAATAAAGACTTACAGCCCCTTTCCCCACCTCAGGACGTCTCAAAGCTTTACAACCAATGAAGTACTTTTTGAAGTGTCACTGTTGTAATGTGGGAAGCACAGCAAGATCCCACAAACAGCAATGTGATAATGATCAGATCATCTGTTTTAGTGATGTTGGTTGAGGGATAAATATTGGCCAGGACACCGGGGAGAACGCCTCTTCCAATAGTGCTAAGGGATCTTTTACGTCCACTTGAGAGAGCAGACGGGGCCTCGGTTTAATGTCTCATCCAAAAGATGGCACCTCCGACAGTGCGGCGCTCCCTCAGTACTGCCCCTCCAACAGTGCAGCACTCCCTCTGTACTGCCCCTCCGACAGTGCGGCGCTCCCTCTGTACTGCCCCTCCGACAGTGCGGCGCTCCCTCTGTACTGCCCCTCCGACAGTGCGGCGCTCCCTCAGCACTGCCCCTCCAACCGTGCGGCGCTCCCTCAGTACTGCCCCTCCGACCGCGCAACACTCCCTCAGTACTGCCCTCCGACGGTGCAGCACTCCCTCAGTACTGCCCCTCCGACAGTAGTCTGCGCTCCCTCAGTACTGCACTGGAGTGTCAGCCTGGATTTTTATCATCAAGTCTCTGGAGTGGAACTTGAACCCACAACCTTCTGACTCTGAGGTGAGAATGCTCCCCATTGAACCACAGCTGACATTAAATTTATAATGTAGCAAGCACTCCGGTCAAGAGGAATTAGGTCTGGCTTTTTTAAACAGTGCATCTAGAAAGCATTTAACATCTTGGTGGGTAAATGCACTTAATGGTGTGGTGCAGGTCTAGTTTTGCATTTGATCCCTGGCTTCTGCAGATCCCAGTTGGGGCAATAAAGTTTGCCTCCATGCCCCAGGCTAGGGAGGGGAGGAATCAGCAAGGGTTGCCTCTCCTGATTGCTATCCAGTGATATCTGCTGGGAAAAGTATGGGTGTTGGGTGAGGATAGTATTGAATATTTCTCGATTTTGTTCTTTCAAATTTGCATTGTGCTTGAAGGGAGCTGTTCGTCCAGAAACACTGGGTTGAAGTACTTGTGGTCACAGGCCTGTCATTATGGGTGGTAGTGCTAAGGACCATTCAAGGCCAAGAACTAATAGCATCACACGTGAGAGGCATACTGTTTGACTGGGTGAAGATGTTGAACAGCGCTCTATTGGGAAGAGGCGGGTGTTGGATAGTGCATGTTCCTCTGTTTCTACGGGCATGGTTATCAAAGGGAAACACAGGCTTTCCAAAGTTGTCATTGACGCAAACCAGAAACAGTGGAGTCTGAGGCAGCAAGGATTTACAGGAGGGTTTAGATTGGCTAAGACAAAAACCAAATTACATCTAACACTAATTAAAAATGATTACATTGCCTAATTGTGTTTCTCATGTGAGCAATGAATAGGATTGAATTGACGGGGGCGATTTCGAAAGGGACCTTTGACAATGTGGTCCTCCCTCAATGTTGGATTGATGTGGCTGCTGGATTATATCCTGGCGTGGGACTTCAATCCACAACCTTCTGAATCATAACCTCCAGCGTGACAAACCAATTTCTTTCGAAACAGGAGCAGCTACAGTAGTGCGATAGCTGACCAGTCTCCAGAGCTTCTCTCGGAGCTCCTCTTGTCAATGTTATAAATGGCTGCTCTGTCTTCAGCAGGCAGGATCAATGGCTGATCCAGCTACAGTCTCTCTGCTCCCTGTGCACCCACCCACGATAATACAAACTTGCATTTATGTAGCACTTTATCACATTCTTATCACGCCCTAAAGCCTTCACAATCACTGAATTACTCTGAACTGCCGTCACTTCTGTGGAGCCAAATGCAGCAGCCAGTTTACAAACTGAATGAACTGAATGACTAGTTACAGGAAACTTTTTTTATCCGGCATCGACGGGACCGGCGTGGTGCTGGTTTATCAAAAAGTGCGGATTACAGAGAGGTATAGTAAAAGGTACGAGAGCTCCGTATACAGCAATATATCCAGGCTTCCCTGTTGCTTAGCAACAGGTGCAGGAAACCCGGTTACACAGCCACAGATCCAGGAATGGCTACTAATATGAAGTAAAACTTACCTGAACCTACTCCTGAATTTTGCCGGTTAACAGAGATTTCCGGTTATTAAGGTGCCGGTAAATCGAGAGTTTCCTGTACTCTGTTCTTGGTGGTTGAGGTGTGGATGGTGACCAGGATAGTGGCAAAACTCTGTTCCTCTTTGAATAGTGCACTGGGACCTTTTCCCCCCGAACAGGTAGATGGATCCTGAGTTTACCGTCTAATCTGAAGGATGGCACCTGGACTAGGGATTGAATCCAGAACATTCTAACTCGGTGATGAGAGTGCTATTGAGAGTCAAGCTATCGAGGCTCCAGCAATTAAATTGTTGCATTAGAACTTTATTGATTTCATATGTGGCAAAGCTGGCAGATCAGTTGCTGGATCAACTGCATCTGTTCTCATAACATCACAACAGTTGTAATTTAAAAACATAATTTCAGTTGCACATCTGTGAAATTGAGCAGCTCCTTCATTATGTAGTGATCGACACCTACATAGGGCCTGTTGATCCTTTGTTGGCTTATATAGGGCTGTTAAAGAAAACCCAACTTTCAGGTCAAACATGGTTTAGTGAGTGGACGACAGATTGTTGTATTTACAGGACAGGCGGGAGAACTGCCTCCCAATCCGTTAATTTAGAGTTTGATCTGCAAGGCATTTGGTTGGATCGGGTTTCACTGTGTGAGCATTGGAAAGGGCATTATTGGCTTACGTTTGTAAACCCCTTACCTGAGACAGTATTTCAGATATTTTGAGAGTCAGTTGTTAAATGCCACAACTAGTGGCAGAAGGTCAGTCTTGCGCCAACTTGGTTTTCAACCAGCTAGATGTTCAGTGTCTGTTGGAATGTTGGGCAGATCATAGTGGTGCTTTAACGGGATACCCAGAAGGCTTGGCAAATGTCAACGATGATGTATCTTCCCACTGTTTAGAACTAGCAGAGCGTGTTTGTTGACTCGAATTTAGATTTTTGACTGGCTCTTGTCTGCAGCTGTTCACTGTCGGAATCTGAAATGCGTGCATGATGCCGATTGGTATCAGTCAAGTAATCTTGGTATCGGGACTAAAACCATGATCATTTTACTTGAGCAATCAATAGTTGATTTGTTTCTGCTCTTTACAGATGCTAACCTGTGTGTTTCCAACATTTATTTCAATGCAGACACTGCTTAATGCAATTTTAGTCAAACTGATACTTTAGAATATGGTGTCCAGTGCTGGCTGGCTGTCCTTGCTCTATAGCTAACTAGGAATGAGAGACTGATCTTCACTGCACTATATAGAATATAGTCCTTGCAGTTGGACCCAAAGCAGATCCCCAAAATTCTAAATTGCATAGTTTTTGTTTCTTTCCTCGCGAAGATTGGGATGGGAGTGCATGCACATGGCAACTGATAGAAGCATGGCATGCACAGCTCCTAACATACTCGTTGACATCATGGATGTTACGCATGTTTATCTTTAGACCTGATCTTTGTTAAAGCAGTGGGGAATTTCAAGGAATTTTTCCTTCAGATTCAGGAGGGAAATGATTTTTTTTTAACCGATTTCACTACCCAAGATAAATAAGGAATTTCTTGGAAGTCAGTGAAACTGATTTTAATCCCTAGATACGGTATACAGCGATCTTCAGTTTATTGGAGAATGTATCTCTTCTTAGGCAGTCCCTCGGAACCGAGGATGACTTGCTTCCACATTAAAAATGAGTTCTCAGGTGACTGATGAGTCCAATGCGGGACCTACAGTCTCTGTCACAGGTGGGGCAGACGGTGGTTGAAGGGGCGGGTGGGTGGGGTGCTTGGGTTGACGTGCGCTGCTTGCGCTTGGCTTCCGCTTGCTCCCGGCGAAGAGACTCGAGGTGTTCGGCGCCTTCCCGGATGCTTCTCCTCCACTTTGTGCAGTCTTGGGCCAGGGATTCCCAGGTGTCGGTGGGGATGTTACACTTTTTCAAGGAGGCTTTGAGGGTGTCCTTGAAGCATTTTCTCTGCCCACCTGGGGCTCTCTTGCCGTGCCGGAGCTCCGAGTAGAGCGCTTGTTTTGGGAGTCTCGTATCGGGCATGCGGACAATGTGACCCATCCATCGGAGCTGATCGAGCGTGGTCAGAGCTTCGATGCTGGGGATGTTGGCCTGAGCAAGAACACTGACGTTGGTGTGCCTATCCTGCCAATCCATTGGCAGGATCTTGTGGAGGCAGCATTGGTGGTACCTCTCCAGTGCTTTGAGGTGCCTGCTGTACATGGTCCATGCCTCTGAGGCATACAGGAGGGCGGGTATTACTACTGCTCTGTAGACCATGAGCTTGGTGCCGGGATTGAGGTCCTGGTTTTCAAACACTCTTCCTCAGGCGACCGAAGGCTGCACTGGCACACTGAAGGCGATGTTGGACTTCGTCATCGATGTCTGCCCTTGTTGACAGTAGGCTCCCGAGGTATGGAAAGTGGTCCACGTTGTCCAAGGCCTTGTCATGGATTTTGATAATCGGGGGGCAGTACTGTGTGGCGGGGGCAGGTTGGTAGAGGACCTTTGTATTACGGATGTTTAGTGTAAAGCCCATGCTCTCGTACGCTTCGGTGAAGGTGTTAATGATGGTTTGGAGTTCGACCTCCGAGTGTGCGCAGACGCAAGCGTCGTCTGTATACTGTAATTCGACGACAGAGGAAGGGATGACCTTGGACCTGGACTGGAGGCGACGGAGGTTGAACAGTTTCCCGTTTGTTCTGTAAATTAGCTCCATTCCAGCGGGGAGCTTAATGAGGGTGAAATGGAGCATTGCAGCAAGGAAGATCGAGAAGAGCGTTGGTGCGATGACACAGCCTTGCTTGACCCCGGTCCATACATGAATTGGGTCTGTGGTGGAACCATTGGTCAGGATCACGGCTTGCATGTCGTCGTAAAACAGGTGGAGGATGGTGACAAACTTTTGAGGGCAGCCGAATTTGAGGAGGACACTCCATAATCCCTCACGGTTGACAGTGTCAAAGGCCTTTGTGAGGCCAAAGAAGGTGTTGTTCCCTGCATTTCTCTTCCAATTGGCACGTGGTGAAGATCCTGTCCATTGTGCCCCTTAGTGGGCGGAATCTGCATTGCGACTCTGGGAGGAGCTCTTCAGCCACTGAAAAGGCGATTGAGGAGGATTCTTGCGATGACTTTCCCTGTGGCAGACAGCAGGGAAACTCCTCTGTAATTACCGCAGTAGGACTTGTCACCTTTCTTGAAGATGGTCACAATTACGGCGTCTGAGATCCCCTGGCATGCTCTCCTCCTTCCAGATAAGAGAAATGAGCTCATGAATTTGCGTCAGTAGTACTTCTCCGCCCTGCTTTAGCGCCTCGGCAGGGATTCCATCTGCTCCTGAGGCCTTGTTGTTCTTCAGTTGTCGGATGGCCCTTTCAATCTCATGCCGGGCTGGGGTTGTGCTGAGATGGTGGCGGGTATCATGCTGTGGGATAGAGTAGAGGACACTTGCGTCGAAGACAGAGTCTCGGTTAAGGAGATCTTCGAAGTGCTCCTTCCAGCGGGCACTGACTGCCTCCCTGTCCTTGATGAGTACCTCTCCGTTCTTGGCCTGCAGTGGGGTTAGACCTTTGGTCCTTGGGCCGTAGGCGGTCTTGACTGCGCTAAAGAATCCACGCACGTCGTGGTTGTCGGTTAGCTGCTGGATCTCCTGCGCTTTCTCCACCCACCACCTGTTCTTTAGGTCGCGAGTTTTTTGTTTGACCTCGGCCTTCAGGCGTCTAGAGCTGCTTTCTTGCTCGAGTTGTGTTGCTGTTTCCAGATCAGGAAAGCCTTGCGTTTGCGGCTTATTAGCTCCTGGATCTAACCTGTATGTATCTATACACAATATAAAATGAGTAAGAACCTCAACACAGTAATTAATTTCCTGACTGATGAGGAAGGACACATTTCTTTATTTAGCACGATCGCAAAATACTGCAGATGCTGGAAATCCGAAATAACACATGAAAATGCTGGAAAAACTCATCAGGCCAGGCAACATCCGTGGAGAGAAATTAGAGTCGACGTTTCTGGTCAAAACCCTTTATCAAGACTAAAGAGGCACAGGGAATGAAATAGATTAAGAGGCCAGGCTGGGAGAGAACAAAAGAGAAGAGACATTAAAAGATATTCAAAACGAGACAAGATGGTGATAGGACTAGTGGAGACAAAAGACGGCTCTAGATTAGGTGTGAAATGCGCTGGCAGAATGGGAGACAGCTGCCATGTGGGAGAGAGGGAAAATAAGGAAAAGGGGGGGGGGGTGGTGGGGGAAAAGGCCAAAACAAAGGTGTGGATAAAAAAATATAAGTAAAAATGTAATAGGGGCCGAGGTTATGATCTGAAATTGTTGAACTCGATATTGAATCCGGAAGGCTGTAAAGTGCCTAATCGGAAGATGAGGTGCTGTTCCTCGAGTTTACGGTGAGCTTCCGTGGAACAATACAAGAGGCCAAGGACGGTGAGGTCCGAGTGGGAGTGGAGCGGTGAATTAAAGTGACAGGCCACAGGGAGCTCGGGGTCCCCCTTACGGACTGAACGGAGGTATTCCGCAAAGCGGTCACCCAATGTAGAGGAGCCCGCATCGCGAGCAGCGAATACAGTATACTAGATTGCAAGAAGTACAAGTAAATCGCTGTTTCACCTGGGCGGGGTGCTTGGGGCCCTGGACAGTGGGAAGGGGGGAGGTATAAGGGCAGGTGTTATATCTCTTGTGCTTGCACGGGAAGGTGCCGGGGGAAGGGGTGCTGGGGGTGATCGAGGAGTGGACTAGGGTGTCTCGGAGGGAGCGGTCCCTACGGAATGCTGAAAGGGGAGGGGAAGATGAGTTTGGAGGTGGGCTCACTTTTGGAGGTGGCGGAAATGGTGGAGGATGATCCGTTGAATGTGGAGGCTGGTGGGGTGAAAGGTGAGGACAAGGGGAACCCTATCGTGGTTCCGGGAGGCAGGGGTGAGGGCAGGAGATAGAACGGACACGGTAAAGGGCCGTGTCAACCATGGTAGAGGGGAATCCTCGGTTGAGGGAAAAAGACATGTCGGAAGCACTGGTGTGGAAGGTGGCATCGTCGGAGCAGATGCGGCGGAGACGGAGAAACTGGGAGAATGGAATGGAGTCCTTACAGGAGGCGGGGTGGGAGGAAGTGTAGTCCAGGTAGCTGTGGGAGTCAGTGGGCTTGTAGTGAATATTGGTCAATAACCTATCCCCAGAGATGGAGACGAAGAAGTCGAGGAAGGGAAGAGTCAGAGATGGACCATGTGAAGGTGAGGGAAGGGTGGAAATTGGAGGCAAAGTGAATGAAATTGTCTCGTTCAGGGCGAGAGCAGGAAACGGCACCGATACAGTCATCAATGTATCAGAAAAAGAGGTGAGGGAGGGGACCCGAGTAGGACTGAAACAAAGAGTGTTCCACATATCCCACGAAAAGGCAGGCATAGCTAGGACCCATGCGGGTACCCAGAGCAACACCTTTAATTTGGAGGAAATGAGTGGAGTTAAAGGAGAAGTTGTTCAATGTGAGAACAAGCTCAGCCAGGCGGAGGAGGGTGGTGGTGGATGGGGACTGGTCGGGCCTCTCTTCAAGGAAGAAGCGGAGCGCCCTCAGGCCATCCTGGTGGGGGATGGAGGTGTAGAGGGATTGTACGTCCATGGTGAAAAGGAGGCGGTTGGGGCCAGGAAACTGGAAACTGTTAAAGTGGCGGAGGGCGCCCGAAGAGTCACGGATGTAGGTGGGAAGAGACTGGACAAGGGGAGAAAAGATAGTGTCGAGATAGGAAGCGATAAGTTTCGTGGGGCAAGAACAGGCTGAAACGATGGGTCTACCAGGGCAGTCCTGTTTGTGGACCTTGGGAAGGAGGTAGAAGCGGGCTGTGCGGGGTTGGGGAACTATGAGGTTGGTGCCGCGGGGGGGTGGGGGGGGTGGGGAGAGAGAGATCTCCAGAGGAGATGAGGTCAGTGACAGTGTTGGAAACTGTGGTTTGATGTTCGGTAGTGGGGTCATGGTCCAGGTGGAGGTAGGAGGAGGTGTTGGAAAGTTGGCGTTCAGCTTCCGCTAGGTAGAGGTCAGTTCGCCAAACAACAACAGCACCACCCTTGTCAGCGGGTTTAATGACAATGTCAGGGTTGGATCTAAGAGAATGGAGTGCTGCATGTTCAGAGGGAGGTAGGTTGGAGTGAGTGAGGGGAGCAGAGAAATGGAGACGGCCGATGTCACGGCAGCAGTTAGCGATGAAAAGATCTAGAGAGGGTAAGAGGCCAGGGGGAGGGGTCCAGGTAGAACGGGAATTCTGAAAGCGGGAGAAAGGGTCAGTCATGCAGGGGGAAGACTCCTGGACAAAGGAATGGGCACGGAGACTAAGGCGGCGGATAAAGAGCTCAACATCGTGCCGAGCTCAATTAATTGAGGTGGGGGTGTAAGGGGATGAAGCTCAGGCCTTTGCTGAGGACTGACCGTTCGGGGTCAGAGAGGGGAAGGTCAGAGAGGATAGTGAAAACACGGCAGGGGGTGAGATTGGGAGAAGGGGGATCAGAGGGAAGTGAAGGGGAAGAAGGTTCCGGAGGGGCGTTGGTGCCCAAGAGTTGATGAAGCCTTTGCTCTTGACACCTGAATCTCAGCAGGCTGGCCCAACAATGTAATTATCTCACCTATTTTAAACTTGTTCTTCTTGGCCCACGCAGTCTGTTACAATGTTCTGTTGTTGCTTCAGTATTGATGTTGATGTTTCGCTCGTTGATTGCATTTCATTTTCAGTTCCCTATGTGAAGAGCCATTTTTCCCTTCTCACCTGCCCATCTGTTTCTGTTTTCCATGTTCAATAAGTATAATGCTTTAACATTACATTATTTCAAACTGATTCTATCTTGTTAATTTCACTGCAATCTATTTTGTACTATGCCTTTGTCACTCGAGACTTGACTATTCTAACGCACTCCTGGCCGGCCTCTCATGTTCTACCTTTTGTAAATTTGAGGTGATCCAAAACTCTGCTGCCCGTGTCCTAACTCGCACCAAGTCCTGTTTTTTCCATCACCCCTGTGCTCGCTGACCTACATTGGCTCCCAGTCCCCCAACACCTCGATTGTACAAATCCCTCCACGGTCTCGCCCCTCCCTTTCTCTGTAACCTCCTTCAGCCCCACAACCCCGCATGATATCTGCGCTCCTCCCATTCTGCCCTCTTGAGCATCCCCGATTTTAATCGCTCCACCATTGGCGGCCGTGCCTCCAGCTGCCAAGGCCCCAAGCTCTCTGATTCCCTCCTTAAATCTCTCCACCTCTCTACCTCTCCACCTTTTAAGATGCTCCTTAAAACCAGCCTCTTTGACCAAGCTTTTGGTCACCTGCCCTAATATCTCCTTATGTGGCTCGGTGTCAAATTTTGTTTGATAATCGCTGCTGTGAAGCGCCCTGGGACGTTTTACTACGTTAAAAGCGCTATATAAATATAAGTTGTTGTTGTAGTCATGCATTTTCAAAGCTGGCCAGGAATACTAGTGTTCTGCTTAATTGTCAATTTGTTTTATGTCTTATCCATAAAAAATATATTTGTAAATGTTAATTTAAAGAAACATTCTTGGTAAATGCAATCTTTATGTTCTTGCAGGTTAAGCAGATTGAAAAGAGGGACTCTGTTCTAACCCCAAAACAGCAAATTGAAAGACTGACGAGACCGGGATCCACTTACATCAATCTAAATCCATTTGAAGTGAGTCTGTTTCGAACTTTTGCAGTTGTTTTTAATCTGAAGTATGTCTAAATTCCTGACATCCTACGTGGCTGCAACCATTGTGCACTATCCTTCCTTATCCTTCTCAACCTGTCTGCATCTTTCGACACAATTGACTACACCAACGCCATCCTCCTCCAACGCCTCCTCCATTGACCAGCTGGGTGGGACTGTCCTTGCCTGGTTCCATTCTTCTCCATCCAGTCGTAGCCAGAGAATCTCCTGCAATGGCTTCTCTTCCCGCCCCCATTTTCCCTCTGGAATGCCCCAAGGATCTATCCTTGGCTCCGCCCTATTTCTCATCTACATTCTGTCCCTCAGCAACATCATCAGGTTCCAAGTGTACGCTGACGACACCCAGCCCTACCTGATCACCACCTCGTCTCTTGATCCCTCCACTCACTCTTGTGTTATGCTGCTTGTCCAACATCCAGTACTGGATGAGCATGAAGTTCCTCCAGTTAAACATTGGGAAGACTGAAGCCATTGTCTACAACACTGTCAAATACTCTGTTCATTAGCTACTGATTCCATCCCCCTTCCTGGCCTCTGTCTCTGTCTGAACCAGACTTTTCACAACCTCGGCATCCTATTTGACCCTGAGCTGAGTTTCTGCTGCCATATCCTCTCCAGCACTGAAACCGCCTACTTCCACCTCCTTTATATCATCCGTCTCCATCCCTGCCTCAGGCTCTCTGATGCTGAAATCCTCATCCATGCTTTTGTTACCACCGGACTCGACTATTCCAATGAATGATCAGCTTCCCACCTTCACCCTCTGTAAATTTCAGCTTATTCCAAGCTTTGCTGCCTGTATCCTGACTCATACCGAGCCTCGTTCACCATCTCCCCTGTGCTCGCTGATCTACATTGGCTCCCGGTCCAACAACGCCTCAAATTAAAAATTCTCACCTCTGTTGAAATCCCGCCCTGGCTTCGTCGCTCCCTGTCTCTGTAACTGCTTCCAGCCCTACATCCAATGTTCCCGTTAAGCTGCGCAGCGATCTGGAGGTCCCGCACAGGCCGCTTGCCGAGTTTACAATGGATAAACCGCGTGTGTGTGGAAATTTGAATGGGCCGCGCACCCAAAAAAAATGGGAGGGAACATTGCCTACAGCCCTTTGAAAAATCTGCGTTCCTCCAATTCTGGCCTCTTGTTCATTCCTGATTTCTATCGCCCCTCCGTTGGCAGTAGTGCCTTCAGCTGTGTAGGCCCTAAGCTCTGGAATTATCTCCCTAGACCTCTCCAGCGCGCTCTCCTCCTGTAAGACGCTCATTAAAACCCACCTTTTTGACCAAGCTTTTGGTCACCTGTCCCAATAGCTCCTCCTTGGCTCAGGGTCGATTCTTTTGCATGATTTACAGGCCTGTGAAATGTCTTGGGATGTTTTGCTACTTTGAAAGTGCGATGTAAAAACAAGTGATTGTTAATATGAGGAGGTAGAGTTTCCATTTTGGGCACAATCGGCAATCCAGGAGCAAATTGTGCTCAAAATTGCGCTAGTTTTCCGAAGTGAAGTTCTGGTTCAAGTTTCTGCTAAAACTAATTTGCATAACCACAAACTTAATCTTCCATGAACCAGCGCAATGGGGCAGCGTTTCAGAACGTTATCGTTCATTGCATTAAAAGATATTCTTTGATATTTTTAAGAGTGGTAACCTGGTGCAATTTTATTAATACAGCTGAAAATGGGATTATCACAAAAAATAAGCATTTCTGATTAGTGTTTAGTCCCAACACCTGGGAGTAACCCGATTTTGAATGACTGAAAATGACTTTAAAGAGCTATATGGGACCATTTACTAGTTATATTGGTGTACGTTAGTCAGTTTCTTAGTAGATTAAATATTTTTTAAAAGGTGCCTACTAATGCCTTTGCGCCTAAAATAATAATAAAAACAGCAAAACAAAAATTTGAAGAGCCTTCTTGAAGGGCTGCAAACGAGTGCAATTGGCAGAAACTCGTCATGCTCATTAATTCAATCTGGGGGCGGCTTCCTGCGCAAAGTTTTTTAAAATCAGCGTAAAAAATCGCGGAAACTCGATTTGTGCTGGCCGTAACTTGTGCTTAAAATTCCTCAATCTTTTAGGCTGGACTGTCCGATCTCGAGTGAATTGCGCCCTAGCGGAAGCTGTACCCCTCTTGGCTGTATTTAGAAGCAAGCTACTGATTGCCTTTGTTTTCGCATTCAGCAACCTTGGGTTCTAATGAAAATAAACATTCTATAAGTTATGTAGAAATATTAATGAAGTCTTTGTGACATGCTTACTTTTGGACGAGATTGCTATAATCGCTACTATCGAACTCGGTCCTAATGGTGCCTAAAAATGAAATAAAAGCTTAATGCGTTCTAGTCGTTGCTAACACAAGTTTTGTTTCACAGGTATTGCAGATAGACCCTGAAGCAACAGATGAAGAGCTGAAAAAGAGGTTCAGACAGGTAGAAACATCTCTGTTTGCCATGCTACAGGCTAAGATAGCAGCAGATCTTAGGTACAGTCGACTCCATTTAAGTGAGTGAATAAAAATTGAAAATTCCAAAACATCTTTTTTTATCTACATCCATTACGTTTTGTTAACTGAATCTTGTTTTGGTTGAAAATTCTTGTTAAGTGAATACTTTTTTTTTCAAATTATATTTATTTTATCTTGCTCCGAGCCCAAATTATGCTCCGTCATTGTCTGTATAATATGTTGCATTACATCTGTTGTTTCAACTCTTTCCCATACCAAGTTACAGCAAGTTAACGGAAATGACAATTAAAGCCCCCCCCCCCCCCCGCCCCCGATGGCCCAGTTGGCAGGGTGTAGCTGAGCCACATGGACCAGAAGAATCCAGGTTCCATTCCCGGCCAGGGCAGCAGCTGGGGCTTCAGTGCTCCTGTTGGAATGTGCACGCGTGGGGATGCCAGGTGAGATCAAGATTGGGCTTGACTGATGGCTCCCCCCCCCCATGTAGAATAGCCTGCTGACGTCTAGACTTGCATATGAAGACTAGCCATGGGTGTGAGGTACTGGAGGGCTGCGGGTGCCTGTGGAACCATACTCCAGCATGAGTCAACACCTTCAGGAGCAAATTGGTTGGAGAAGAATTTAGGAAACGGAGAAAGTGCAGTAATTGTGTGACAGATAATCCTAACTAATGTTTCACTGTACTCTTTAGGGAAATTTTGTGGGGAAGCAAGTTATTCACTTAACAGGAATTGACATTACTAATGTTGATTGTTGCTTTCAGTTGTAAGAAGCATTACTACTTTGCAGTTTTCTACAATTTATTGAATTAAAAGTAATTTAATCATGTTAAAGGAATTTGGCAGTGCTTTTTATTTTAATTCACTGGGGCCATATCATGCACTAGACATAGCATATCCTTTACTAGCCTATGAAAATCTACACTTTTTTTTCCCAAATTTTCTCCCCCCCTCAAGGTGCTGACTCATGTTGGGGTTTGGTTCTCTGGGTGCAAGCAGCCCTCCGGTACCTCGCCCAAGTGGCCATTCTTCAGCTGTGAGCCTAGACTGTGAGTATCGTCAGGCTACCCTCGCCCAGCATCCACACACGTATACCTTCAGGCACTGGTCACTGCACAGTGATCAGGAGCAAGAACTCTGGCTGATTTTTTTTTTTTTTTTAAAAACCTTCCTAATCTGAGCACACTTGAGGCCTGTTGTAGCGCTATGCTACAATTCCAGCTAATTCGGAACAAACCAGACATCAGATTTGGGACCTTGCTGCTCTGTATAGCCCAGTACCGTACCAGGCAGTATCTTTGCTGACTGAGCTATCGGGATCAGTGGTAGAATCAATAATTTACACAGTGGCACTACTTGACCCTTGCTGTGGGTTGGCATTTAAGTGCAGTGCTTTATGCTTTGTCAACACAAGTTTTACTGTGCACAATGTAGATATCTTTGCAATTATTGTGTATTTAAAATTGTCTGTCAAATATTTTCTCATAGGTATTGTTTTTTCACTTGAGCCAGTCAGGAGTTGAGTTTATTGTTTAATGCCATTTGCTCTCTCGTGACACACTGGATCCTTGTTTCCTGCAACAAGTTCTGTACACGCTTCCATTTTAAACCTGAGCTAAGGTTTATTTGGCAGCCTTAATTCAGTATCTGCAGGGAGTATTTTTGGATCCTTTCAGTTTTAACAAAAATTGAAATGGGGGAGGGAAAAGGGTAGCTTTGTTTTTTTCCCTTGGGGCAGGTGGAGAAGGAGCAAGCAGCAGGAAGGGTTTGAACACTTGAAGCTTTGGGCTACTGAAAGCTATGAAGCAAACGGAGAGTGAATCTGAAATTGGAAATGACAAGACTTGAATGAAGGCAAAGGGTGAAGTGTAGAAAGGGAAAAAATTAAGAATACTCTTGAAGTTGTCAAGAAGGATTAAAGTATTTCATGCTTTGAAATGTGTATTCTCTGCCGCTGTGTGAAAATTGCTTCACTTTTAATTTCTATAAAGTTCTAACATCTTGAATTTTGCACGTATCATAAATAATTTTCTTCTTCATTCCAGCTGTCAATCTTGGTCCATCCAGACAAAAATCAAGATGATCCTGAACGAGCACAGAAGGCTTTCGAAGGTAAATTAGACACAACCTTGGTAGGAATAAGACTCACAGCAATGCTGCGATGTTTGTGGATCTTTGTCGTTTCCCAAATGTACACGACAAAGTTCAGCTGGAAAATTCATGATTAAAATCAGTCTTCTGATAAGGATTCTATATTGTTCAAAATTCAATTGGCTGTAAGCATTCATTTAGTTGATCTGAGGAAAGGCTCCAGTGCTTAGCGCCCATGGGTCAGGCCGTCCAACCCTTGCTGCAAGTATACACGGGTGGATGTTGGGCGCGGGCAGCATTAGACTTGGATATGATGCCTTGCAGTTAAATAGCCAGCAACATTGCCAGTGTTGATGCATAAATAATGGACTTTTGAAGAATGCCCGGCATTTAATGACTTGTATCCCAGCAAGGAATCCATGCCTTTGACCGACGAGAGGTAGGGAGAGGAGAAAATTCACATGGAAAGAGAAAGAAATAAGAAAGTAACCTGCTTTGATTGCCTAGTGGGTACAGCACAGAAACAGGCCATTCGGCCCAACTGGTCCATGCAGGTGTTTATACTCCACACGAGCCTCTTCCCACTCATCATCTTCCTCGGCACCGGCTATGGACACGGCAACGGCACAGCCAGCCCAGTCGACCTTGCAAAGTCCTCCTCACCAACATCTGGGGACTTGTGCCAAAATTGGGAGCGCTGTCCCACAGACTAGTCAAGCAACAGCCTGACCTAGTCATACTCACAGAATCATACCTTTCAGTCAATGTCCCAGACTTCGCCACCACCATCCCTGGATATGTCCTGTCCCACCGGCAGGACAGACCCACCAGGGGTGGCGGCACCGTGGTATACAGTCGGGAAGGAGTGGCCCTGGGAGTCCTCAACATTGCGTGCAGATAGAATAGGTTGTTGACACACACTGTGAATAGCTACTCGTGCTTTGAGATCTACTCTGCACATCTGGAGAGAAAGAAAACGGTGTCAAAGCACCAAAACGCTGCTCCAACTGAGATCAGCTGACTTGGCACCAATCATGCATCGAATCTGGGACCTTCTGATCTGCAGGGCTCAGCACCATATCACCGTTACCCAATAGGCTATCCAGGGAGCTGGGAATGTGCTCTCTGTTTAGGAAATGAGTTACAGGGCATAACTTGATTCATGTGTTCTTATCGCCAAAATTAAATCCTAACTTTTCTCTGCTTCTCAATAGCTGTTGACAAAGCTCACAAGATGTTATTGGAACCAGAGCAGAAGAAACGTGCTATCGATGTGATACAGGCAGCAAGGGAAACAATAGAACACAATGTAAGCAATCATTTCAAATCACTTGGGCTTAATCCTGAACGTTGCACGTGGTTGATATATTTCTCGATGGCAGCAAGTACCGACAGACTCCTGTGCTTGAAAGTGTGTCTGAGAATAGAAGGATTAAATCCTTGCGTGGACTCTCCTCCCTCCCCCTCCCTCCCCCCCCCCCCCCCTCTTTTGTTCCTGTTTTGTTTCGATGGCACTATCGTGCTGACGTGAACAAATATTT
The DNA here is from genome assembly GCF_052327205.1 of Somniosus microcephalus. NCBI lineage: Eukaryota > Metazoa > Chordata > Chondrichthyes > Squaliformes > Somniosidae > Somniosus > Somniosus microcephalus. Next base: position 79,739,686 of record NC_141006.1, on the reverse strand, counting down.
ACAGTGCATTATGTATTCAGTAAATTTTCAATAGCCTTGCAGTCTTTTTTAGTGATGAAGCCTACCTTGTTAATTAATTAAAAGTTTAGAATGCCTTAATAGCTTGGTCATAATAAGTGAGTATAAGTCCTATGCGCCTTCTCGATTTAAGTAGCACATTCAGCATACTCTGACTAATGTAAAAGTTAGTGTTTCGGAGTTTGATTTGTTCTTGCCATTAGATGGTGCCACAAGAAACTTCTACACGATTGTAGTTCCGAATCCAGTTCCATGCAATTGTGCTTGGCGTTGGTATTCTGCTAGTTTTCCACATTGTCAACAGAAGGCTCAAACAAGAGAGGCAGTTCAACAAGTGTGAGGTAATTCCAGGACACCCAGCAAAAGTCAAACAATAGGGCACTTATCGTTGGTGCAAAAGGATTTTTTGATGGTACAGATTCAGAAAAAGAGAATTTCTAAAAAGCAAGTGGAAAAACAGTGTGAAAGGAATAGAAAATTAAATCCTTGCACCACACCAATATGCTTCACTGTTGCGGAGCGATCATCTGTGTTTTTTGTTTCCTAAAGAGATGGGCAAGTTCCTATAATAAATGCATGTTAAATATGGAACACTGATGGTATTTTGAGGATACAGAGACAAAATTCAAAATGAATTGTTTATTGCCTCAAACACCTAATGTAATGTTTTTAAAAACAACCCATGTCTTAACCATTGAAGTGCAATTTACTTAAACTGAAGGGAGTGGCACAACAGGCTTTCTTTTCTTCTCCCTCCCTGTCACAAATATAGTGACGAATGCTGGGCAGAGATCCATGGCTTCTTGTATTTTGTGTCTGGCCCAGGTGTCTGTCTTTTTTGTATGAGAGTCTGGATAGTGAGTGAGTGCAGACTATTCAAATTGGCCAATTATTGTTTTGAATATACCCAATGACTGAGCCTCCACAGCTCTCTGAGGTAGAGGATTCCAAAGATTCACCACCCTCCTGTGTGAAGAAATTTCTTCTCATCTCAGTCCTGAATGGCCTACTCTTTATCTCGAGGCTGTGGCCCCTGGTTCTACACTCCCCAGCTAAGGGAAACATTCTCCCAGCATCCATCCTATCAAGCCCTGTAATAATTTTATATGCTTCAATGAGATCCCCTCTCATTCTTCTGAATTCAAGAGAATACAGGCCCAGTTTACTCGATCTCTTCTCACACGACAGTCCCGCCATCCCAGGAATCAATCTCGTGAACCTTCGTTGCACTCCCTCTATGGCAAGTATATCATTCCTTGGGTAAGGAGACCAAAATTGTACACAGTACTCCAGGTGTGGCTCACCAAGGCCCTATATAATTGGAGTAAGACTACTTTACTCCTGTACTCAAATCCTCTTGTAATGGAGGCCAGCATACCATTTGCCTTCCTAATGACTTGCTGCACCTGCACATTCACTTTCAGTGACTCATGTACAAGGACACCCAGGTCCCTTTGAGCATCTGTATTCCCCAATCTTTCACCATTTATAAAATACTCTGCCTTTCTGTTTTTTCTACCAAAGTGGATAACTTCACATTTATCCACATTTATAATTCATCTGCCATGTTCTCGCCCACTCACTGAGCCTGTCGAGATCCCCTTGAAGCCTCTTCACATCCTCTTCGCAACTGACACTGCCACCTAGCTTTGTATCATCAGCAAATTTGGAAATGTTACATTTAGTCCCCTCATCCAAATCACTGATATAGATTGTGAATAGCTGGGGCCCAAGCACTGATCCTTGCGGTACCCCACTAGTCACAGCCTGCCATCCTGAAAAAGACCCGTTTATCCCTACTCTTTGTTTTCTGTCTGTTAACCAATTCTCAATCCATGCTAGTATATTACCCCCAATTCCATGTGCCCTAATTTTGTTCACCAACCTCTTGTGTGGGACCTTATCGAAGGCCTTCTGAAAATCCAAATACACCACACCTACTAGTTCCCCTTTGTCTACTCCACTAGTTACATCCTCAAAGAACTCCCAATAGGTTTGTCAAATAGGACTTCCCTTTCATAAATCCATGTTGACTCTGCCCAACCTTACTATTAGTTTCGAAGTGCCCAGTTATTGCATCCTTTATAATAGGTTCCAGTCTACATTTGTGTTTTTCTCTACGCAACGCCTGTCCTCGCAGCTGTGTTGGGTGTCTCCCTGCACCTCGGGTGAGTTTTCATCTGAACAGTGCGTTTACGTTACATTAATGATTTGTGGCATTTCTCTCAAACTGCTCCTTGCTGACATTCTGCAGCCTCCAGTTGATGACTTCAGCCATTCTTTTTATCCCTGTGACCATTGTTCTTGCAACCGCTTCTGCAGATTAATTCGGACTCGACACCAATTGGTGGCAAATTTATTGACACAGTGTTTAAGCAATAGCATCCCAAAGAAGTAAACAATATTACCCGTTCCCGCTTTGGATAGAGACCGTGACCCTCAGATGGTCTTCTGTCCTGGTCCCGCTAACTCGAGTTTTTAAACTCAAAACCTTATAACATTCTTGTCACTTATGCCTTTCCTTATATGGAGTTGTTTTTCATATTCTCCTTGACCCTTATCTTAACTGCCCAAGTCCTTAACCTACTCAATGTCAGCAACTCATTGCACCATGTTGCTTAGCCATACCCTTCTGCATTCTGGGTAGCTTCTAACTTGACAATTCTATGGCATCTAGTTATCTTATATTTCTTATAAGCGTGAGCTGTTTATACGTTAATTATTTAATCTTACACTCCTCATGTGAAACATCCTAGTGGCATGGTCTTCCCTATAGCAGGCAGGGGATCTGGACGCTGCCTCATTGCAGCCTGCACAGTGGTGGTGGTCTGGGACTGTATAATGGTAGCAATTCTGATGGAAACTCTTCCCCTATTTTATGATGATGTTCAGCTTGGAAGTGTATGACCCAGAACCTCTGGACAATTGCCCGACCCATGTGGTATTGAAAAAAGGTGGATGTTAGGGCCTGCAATTCAGAGCACCATTCAATATGTTGTCCCGAATTCACTGTATCTATTGAGCTAGATAGAAACATAGAAACATAGAAGATAGGAGCAGGAGTAGGCCATTCGGCCCTTCGAGCCTGCTCCGCCATTCAATGTGATCATGGCTGATCATCCAAATTCAGTACCCTGTCCCTGCCTTTTCCCCATATCCCTTGATCCCTTTAGCCTCAAGAAATATATCCAACTCTTTCTTGAATATATTTAATGAACTCGCCTCCACCGCCCTCTGTGGCAGAGAATTCCACAGGTTCACCACTCTCTGGGTGAAGAAATTCCTCATTTCAGTCCTAAATGGCTTACCCCTTATCCTTAGACTATGACCCCTGGTTCTGGACTCCCCGGCCATCAGAAACATCCTTCCTGCATCTAGTCTGTCCAGGCCTGACAGAATTTTATAGGTTTCGATGAGATCCCCCCTCAATCTTCTAAACTCCAGTGAGTATAAGCCCAATCGACACAATCTCTCCTCATACGTCATTCCTGCCATCCCAGGTATCAGCCTGGTGAATCTTCGCTGCACTCCCTCCATGGCAAGAACGTCCTTCCTCAGGTAAGGAGACCAAAACTGCACACAATACTCAAGGTGCGGTCTCACCAAGGCCCTGTACAACTGTAGCAAGACATCCTTGTTCCTGTACTCGAACCCTCTCGCTACGAAGGCCAACATACCATTTGCCTTCTTAACCGCCTGCTGCACCTGCATGCTTACCTTCAGCGACTGGTGCACAAGGACACCCAGGTCTCGTTGCACTTCCCCTTCTCCCAATCTATTGCCGTTCAGATAATAATCTGCCTTCCTGTTTTTGCCACCAAAGTGGATAACCTGACATTTATCCACATTGACCATAAGTAGTCAGTTCAACAACAGTTCAACAATTATGGTTCTTGGTGCAGAGTGTCAAATGTTGGTTGGACTCAATAAGTTGCATACATTCAGTACTTTATTGGTTAACAAGTTGTTTGAATAACTTACAAGGAAAATGACACCGGACTCACTTCCCATGTGTGCTGGCTTAAAACAATATTACCCGTTTGAAAGTTGAATCAGCCTTCGTGCTGGTGTCCTACAAGAAGTCCCGGACTTGTGGCTCCTCCCTTCGAGTGTGATTCCCAGGTTCTCGCCGCTAAACTAGCTCTTGGCTCCCTTTTATATCGATATTTTTACTACCTACAGGAAACTTTCTGATATCCGGCACTGACGGGACCGAGCTGGTGCCGTACCATCAAAACTGCCGTACAAACCAGCGCTAATGTTAAAACATACGGAGCTTTTCAGCTCCGTGTGAATCAACAAACCCTGTTACAGCTTCAAAACAGTCGGTCGCAGCTTAAAAGCATCTCAGTAACTAAGCAACAGCTTCAGCTTGACCTTGCAGACCCTGACTAGGGAAAAAAAAAAGCAACGAGAAGTAAAAAAACTTATAGGAAACGGCTCCTGAATTTTGCCGGCAGATAGAGCTTTCCGGACATTTAACCTCCAGTTAAATGAAAGTTTCCTGTATGTGCCATGTGCAGATTCGGCCATTTTGTCTGAGATGTGTCCATCCTTAGCCAATCGGTATCCTTGGTCGTTTAGGGAATTCCAGAGGTCCCTTATTATGTGATTTGCGACGGCTCAACCGCTAGACTAGATTGTCACCCTTATCTTGAGTTAATTATTGTCGTAGACTCGATCATCCTGCAAGCTAGTCAACTCTTGCAGGCCTGTTAACTGTTATTTGAGCAACCCCAGGCCCCCAGCTTCACGGTTTTGTTTATTTGAGATCTCTCTGTGGCTGCAGTTTTCACAGTCCGCAACCATTTTACCCAATTCACAGTTCATATTTCTACACAGTACTCGTATTATATAGACTTAGATCGAATATACAGCACAGAAACAAGCCATCAAGCCCAACCAGCCCATGCTGCCATAACATGGGTAAATAGGACAGCTGTTAAAAATAAATACAGACAACAGGGAATTGCTACTTGCCGGACAGTTAGCTGGGAATGCCAGGAGGCAGATCTCCTGATTTTTGCCTACAGTAGACCTTGAACAGGAAAATAATTTTGGAACCAAGGGGACATACTGATCTGATTTGCCTTGAACAAGAGCTACTGAATCAGAATGTTCTGTTCAGAATGTGAGAGTCCATTTTGATGGCACGAGATGACCTCTGTTTCTTGGCAAAGCATGTTATGAATTTGTTTCACTCTTGTACTCTTTATCAAGCTGATTGTAGCAATCAAATGGGGCAAGAGCTGTGTGTTTCTGATTTGCCCTATATCCAGTTTTTTTTCTGCATTCACACATTCATTTGAAGTCTACATCACATATTTTGTGAGACCATTGTACATTTAGGTGTCTACACGCACACGCACACTCACATTTTGATTGCACGATGCTTGGCACACGACGCATTTAGGGGGATATTTTTAAATTATTTTATCGCATCTCAAGTGACAGAACTATTACCATCCAGCTGTAGCCAATCTGTGTTAATAGTCTGCTGATACAGGGGTCCTCAACCATCCGAGGCCCCCCTCCCGTGTTATAAAAATTCCGCGGCCTCCCTGTAACACAAGTATTTCTTCCAGATAAATATTAGTTATTAATAGCTTTCTTACATCTTTTACACTAGCTGGGGAGCCCCGCGTTGCGAGGGCAATTTTGGGGCGCGAGGGCAATTTTGGGGCATTTGGTCTCCCTGCCCCTGTGTGTCCCCCCTCTCCCTGTCATGTCCTCTCCCTGTCCTATCCCTCCCTCCCCTCTCTCCCTCCCCTCCCCTCCCCTCCCCTCTCTCCCTCCCTCCCCTCCCGTCTCCCTCTCTCCCCCCCCCCCCCCCCCCAACCCCTCTGTCCCTCTCCCCCCCCCCCCCCCCCCCCACCCCTCTGTCCCTCTCTCCGGCCCCTCCCCCTGCCTAGCGCCTGAGGTCCGGTGCCGTTGCTGAGGTCCCCCGCGTATCGCGCGGCTGATGGACGGCCGCTGCGGGCGGGCGGCGCATGCGCGGTCAGTGCGAGCGGCCCGCGGGAGCCGGCAAGGCCGTTAGCGAGTGGGAAACTTCGGGCGGCGCGCCCGCGCTCCGTCCGCGACACCTGAGAGGGGGAAGTAGAGAGAGACAGAGAGGAGAAGAGGAGAGAGGAGAAGAAGAGAGAGGAGAAGAAGAGAGAGGAGAAGAAGAGAGAGGAGAAGAAGAGAGAGGAGAAGAAGAGAGAGGAGAAGAAGAGAGAGGAGAGAGGGGAGAGGGAGAAATTTTTTCAGCTTCAGGCCCCGAGTCCCCCCTGCGCGAGGGTGAGGAGGAGGGGGGGGGGTTGCTAAACACAATATAAAGCTCAAATAAATTGTTAATTAATTGCCTAACACATAATTGAAATATTTACCTTAGTTCCCTAACACACAAAGTGTGGGGGAAAAAATCGTGGAAAATCAAGATGGCGGCCACTCACCTCGGTTCAGAAGGATAAGGCCCGCCCACACACGCACCGATTGGTCGACCGGTCAGGTCACCGAAGCGTAGGATTGGTCAATCGTCGAGTCACTCGACACTCAACTTTAGGAAGACCTCGACGTCACACGGTCGCTAATGAGATGCTAATGAGCGGAACGCTGAACGTTTTTGGGATACCGCGGGCGGGATTTTTGTCCGGCCGAAACGTAAATACGCCTATGACCGGTCTGGAATCGCAAGCTTTCTTTTGAGGTGACGCGTGCGTCGGTACGCTCTGTAACTTCCAAACGTATAGAGACCAGGCGGACAGACAGACAGAAGAGCCGCTTCATAAATTCTTCTTTATCTATATATATAAAGTCCTAAATTTACAAAAGCAAAGTACCACAAATGCTGGAAATCTGAAATTGGCACAGCAGGCAGTGAAAACCAGTTTTCTAACCAATCAGCAGGGGTGACTCATTTGGCTGTAAACAAACAAACAGTATAAAAAGACCATTGCTAGTGCGAGCAAGTACTGAGTGCGAGGTCAGCAGAGAGTGCTGTGAGTTTGGGGAAGTGTGAGTTAGGGTAAGTGGGGTGTTCAGTGCTCTTTTCAAACTTTAACTCTGTGGGTTGCAGTTAATGAGGTCTTTCTGGTGCAGAGTGACTGTTGGGGAACCATTTAACTGGTGTAATTAGAGGGATTGATTTAATTTAAATCCAATAAATTAAAGGATACTAGCATCTATAATCGGGCAGAGGGTGTCCATAACTAACAATAAAAAATTTAATTAATTACATAGAATGGAGCAGGTGATGTGTTACTGTTGCGAGATGTGGGAGCCGGTGAACCCCATTGAGGCTCACGGTGATTGCGTCTGTGACAAGTGTCTGCTGCTACAGGAACTCCAGCTCCGTGTTGATGAGCTGGAGTCTGAGCTTCAGACACTGCGATACATCAGGGAGGGGGAGAAGTTCCTGGACACTGTATCAGGAGATGGTCACACCTATGAAGTTAATTAATTCAGATGCAGCCCATGGTCAGGGACAGGACGGTGTGACTACGAGTGAGGCAGGTACGGGGATCCAGGAGGCAGTGTTGGTGGAGCCGCAGCCCTTGCTCTTGTCCAACAGGTTCGAGGTTCTTACTCCCTGTGGGGACCGGAGCAGGCACTGCAGGGAGGATGAGCAACCTGGCCACAGCACCGTGGAACGGGGGGCCATTCAAGAGGGGGGAGTAAATAGAAATGTTGTAGTGGTAGGGGATAGTATTAGGGGGATAGATAAGAGTTCTCTGCAGCCGAGAGCGAGAGTCCCGAAGGCTGTGTTGCCTACCCGGTGCCAGAGTTAAGGACATCTCCTCTGGGCTGGAAAGAAACTTGCAGTGGGAGGGGGTGGATCCAGTTGTCGTGGTCCATGTTGGTACAAACGACGTAGATAGGACTAGGAAGCCGGTTCTGTTAAAGGAGTATGAGCAGCGAGGGGTCAAATTAAAAAACAGAACCTCAAGGGTTACCTGAGCCACGAGTGAATTTGGCTAGGACAAATAAAATTAGAGAGTTAAATGTGTGGCTCAAAGACTGGTGTGGGAGAAATGGGTTTTGCTTCCTGGGACACTGGAACCAGTACTGGGGCAGGAGGGAGCTGTTCCGTTGGGACGGGCTTCACTTGGCCAGTGCTGGGGCTAGAGTCCTGGCGGGTCATATAACTAGGGCTGTAGAGAGGGCTTTAAACTAACTAGTGGGGGGGAGGTTCCTAGAGAGCAAATAATAAAAATGACAACAGAGAAGGTCATAGACTTAGGTAGCAGTGGGGAAATTAAAAACCAGAGCGTGTCAGGAAGGGGCAGAAGGTATGGAGTAAAAGGTAAAGTAATAAAAAGGGCAAAAGCAGGAACTAAGTGTCACAAAACATATTTGAAAGTTCTCTATCTGAATGCACGTAGCATTCGTATAACAAAATAGACGAGTTAATGGCACAAATAACTACATATGGGTATGATCTTGTGGCCATTACAGAAACATGGCTGCAGGGTGACAATGCCTGGGAATTAAACATACCAGGTTATTTAACGATCAGGAAGGAAGGGGAGGTGGGGTGGCTATGTTAATAAAGGAAGGAATCACTAATACAGAGAAATGATATTGGGTCAAAAGATCAGGATAATGAAACAGTTTGGGTGGAGATAAGGAATAATAAGGGGAAGAAAACACTAGTGGGCGTAGTCTATAGGCCTCCGAACAGTTGCAACTCTGTTGGACAGAGTATCAATCAGGAAATAGTTGAGGCTTGTAATAAGGGAACACCTATAATTATGGGGGATTTTAACTATCATATTAATTGGACAAATCAAATTGGGCAGGGCTGCCTTGAGGATGAGTTCATTGAGTGTATTAGGGATGGGTTTCTTGAGCAGTATGTAACTGAACCGACCAGGGGGCAAGCAACCTTAGATCTGGTCCTGTGTAACGAGACAGGATTAATTAAATATGTCCTAGTAAAGGATCCCCTTGGAATGAGTGACCATAACATGGTTGAATTCCATATTCAATTAGAGGGTGAGAAGGTTGGATCTCAAACAAGCGTGCTAAGCTTGAATAAAGGAGACTATGAAGGTATGAGAGTGGAATTGAGTAGAGTGGATTGGGAAAATAGATTAAAGGGTAAGACGATACATGATCAGTGGTGTATATTTAAGGAGTTATTTTACAACTTCCAAAAAATATATATTCCACTGAGAAGAAAAGGGTGTAAAAGAAAAGACAGCCATCCGTGGCTAAGTAAAGAAATTAAGGATAGTATTCGACTAAAAACAAGGGCATATAAGGTAGCCAAATCTAGTGGGAGGATAGAGGATTGGGAAAACTTTAAAAGACAGCAAAAAATAACAAAAAGATTGATTAAGAAAGGGAAGATAGATTATGAAAGTAAATTAGCAAAAAATATAAAAACAGATAGTAAGAGTTTTTATAGTTATATAAAAAGAAAAAGGGTGGCTAAAGTAAATGTTGGTCCCTTAGAGGATGAGACCGGGAAATTAATGGTGGGAAATATGGAGATGGCAAAAACACTGAATGAATATTTTGTATCAGTCTTTACAGTAGAGGACACTAAGAATATCCCAACACTGGACAAACAGTGGGCTATAGGGGGGGAGGAGCTAAACACGATCAAAATCACTAAGGAAGTGGTACTCGGTAAAATAATGGGACTCAAGGCAGATAAATCACCTGGACCGGATGGCTTACATCCTAGGGTCTTGAGGGAAGTGGCGGTAGGGATTGTGGATGCATTGGTAATAATTTTCCAAAACTCCCTGGACTCGGCAAAGGTCCCGGCAGACTGGAAAACTGCTAATGTAACACCCTTATTTAAAAAGGGCAGTAGACAGAAGGCTGGAAACTATAGACCGGTTAGCCTAACATCTGTGGTAGGTAAAATTTTGGAGTCCATTATTAAGGAGACGGTAACAGGACATTTGGATAATCATAATTTAATAGGACAAAGTCAGCATGGTTTTATGAAGGGGAAGTCATGTTTGACAAATTTGCTGGAGTTCTTTGAGGAAGTAACATATAGGGTGGATAAAGGGGAACCAGTGGACGTAGTGTATTTAGACTTCCAAAAGGCATTTGACAAGGTGCCACACAAAAGATTATTGCTTAAGATAAAAAATCACGGGATTGGGGGTAATATTCTGGCATGGATAGAGGATTGGCTATCTAACAGAAGGCAGAGAGTTGGGATAAATGGTTCATTCTCGGACTGGCAATCAGTAACTAGTGGTGTTCCGCAGGGGTCAGTGCTGGGTCCCCAACTCTTTTCAATCTATATTAACGATTTGGAGGAGGGGACCGAGTGTAACATATCAAAGTTTGCAGATGATACTAAGATGGGGGGGAAAGTAGTGAGTGAGGAGGACATAAAAAACCTGCAAGGGAACATAGACAGGCTAAGTAGGTGGGCAGAGATTTGGCAGATGGAATACAATACTGGAAAGTGTGAGGTTATGCACTTTGGCAGGAAAAATCGTAGAGCAAGTTATTATCTTAATGGCAAGAAACTGGAAAGTACTGAAGTACAAAGGGATCTGGGGGTCAAAAGGTTAGTATGCAGGTGCAGCAAGTGATTAAGAAGGCCAATGGAATGTTGGCTTTCATTGCTAGGGGGATAGAATATAAAAATAGGGAGGTATTGCTTCAGTTGTACAAGGTATTGGTGAGACCGCACCTGGAATACTGCACACAGTTTTGGTGTCCATACTTAAGAAAAGACATACTTGCTCTCGAGTCAGTACAAAGAAGGTTCACTCGGTTAATCCCGGGGATGAGGGGATGGACATACGAGGAGAGGTTGAGTAGATTGGGACTCTACTCATTGGAGTTCAGAAGAATGAGAGGCGATCTTATTGAAACATATAAGATTGTGAAGGGGTTGGATCGGGTGGATGCGGGGAGGATGTTCCCGATAATGGGTGAAACTAGAACTAGGGGGCATAGTCTTAGAATAAGGGGCTGCTCTTTCAAAACTGAGATGAGGAGGAACTACTTCACTCAGAGGGTGGTAGGTCCATGGAATATGCTGCCCCAAAAAGCTGTAGAAGCTACATCATTACATAAATTTAAAACAGAAATAGACAGTTTCCTAGAAGTAAAGGGAATTAAGGGTTACGGGGAGCGGGCAGGAATTTGGACACGAGTCTAGGTTCGGATTGAACATGGCCCTGTGGGTAGCGGAGCGGGCCCAGGGGCCGTGTAGCCTGATCCTGCTCCTATTTCGTGTGTCTAATTCTGTTAGATTCAGGAGATGGTTCTGTGATAGTAGATTGGCGGTTAGGATCAGATCAGCCATGATCTTATTAAATGGCGGAGCAGGCTCGAGGGGCCGATTGGCCTACTCCTGCTCCTATTTCTTATGTTCTTATAAATGAAAATCAAAAATGCTGGATACACTCAGCGGGTCAGGCAGCATCTGTGGAGCGAGAAACAGAGTTAAGACGGAGATGAGGAGGAATTTCTTCTCTGAGGGTCGTGAATCTTTGGAATTCTTTACCCCAGAGAGCTGTGGAAGCTGAGTCATTGAATATATTCAAGGCTGAGATCGACAGATTTTTGAGTAACGGGATTCGAGGGCTATGGGGAGCGGGCAGGAAAGTGGAGTTGAGGCCAAAATCGGATCAGCCATGATCTCGTTGAATGGCGGAGCAGGCTCGAGGGGCCGAATGGCCGACTCCTGCTCCTATTTCTTCTTTTCTTCTGTTAACCTTTCAGGCCTGATGAAAGGTCATTGACCTGAAACGTTAACTTTGTTTCTCCACAGATGCTGCCTGACCTGCTGAGTATTTTCTGTTTTTATCCTAAATTTACATTATGTGGCCATTTGCTGCCCAAGGTCTGCTCCACCCCATCAACCATTTGCTCAACAGGAAATGAACCAGGAGCAACTAGCGCAGCGCTCACTACAGGCCCGTTCTGTGCAGACTCGGCCAGAATGGACTAAAATGCCAGGTCCACGTCCTCCATTTCGGAAACAGAACTTCGCTCTTACTTCGATACCAAACCCCAACACGGTGGTGAAAGCCAGCGAATTAACAGCATCAGTAATGGCGGAGGCGGATGGCACATCAGAAAAATGGAGCGATAAACAGGGCCCTGAGCGACTACCCACCTGACCTCATCGCCATGAACCCTTTAGTGACAAAGGCAGCACCCCTCTTTCCTCCTCCTCCTCAATCCTTTCCCAGGTAGCCAGTGGTATCTCAGGACTAGTCTGGGCGCTCATGTCCTTTATCTGTCCGTCAGAGAAGCTCATGGCCATGAATACAAAGCTGGAGGTCATTTTCTCTCTTTTCTCACCTGTTTGCTTCACCGCCATTTTATGTGCATCATCCCCGTTGATATACCTATCAATTCATCCAATGAAAAGCGACGAGTTAAGACAGTAACTATAGGTTTTTATTGGCTAAATAACAGAGCCCACCCTCGTGGGTGATTGGATCCAACAAGGAGGAATACCAGCCAGTCAACCACCTTTATACCTGGGCAAGTAGGTGGAGCCATGGGCGGAGTCAGCAGTGGTCAGCCCAGGTATAACAGAGTGACAAGAGGCGACCTCGTGTAGTGATACAACAGTGTAAACAGTGATAACCATAGTGTAACGATAGTGAACGATAAAAGTGGTTTACCACATTCACCCCTTGTTTAGATTTGAGTCCGGCGGGGTGAAGTGTACTACCAGTTCGGGTATGTCATTCTGTCCGGAGGCCTCGTAAGCCTTTCCGATCGTCGCAGCAGCGGCGGCGGTGATGCAGTATCCGATGTTAATGCTGGTGTCTGCGTGGTCGGCGAAGCCTCGTGGGGTTCCGGCATGCCGTCTACCTGGGCTGGATTTGGGGGGGTGGTGGGGGGTAACGGTGGTGTCTCAGGGATGCCCGAGGGTGCGAGGTCTCGTAAGGAGACTGTGTCCTCCCGCCCGTCTGGGTATGCCACATAGGCGTACTGGGGGTTGGCATGCAGGAGGTCCACCCTCTCGACCAGGGGGTCAGTTTTATGGGCCCTCGCGTGCTTTCGCAGCAAGACGGGCCCTGGAGAGGTCAGCCAAGTTGGTAGCGTGGTTCCCGTAGTCGACTTCCTGGGGAAAACAAACATTCGTTCATGGGGGGTGGCGTTAATGGCAGTGCAAAGCAGTGACCGGATGGAATGCAGCGCTGCCGGGAGGACTTCCTGCCAGCGAGAGGTTGGGAGGCCATTGGACTTTAAGGCTAAGAGAACGGCCTTCCAGACAGTCGCGTTCTCTCTTTCCACCTGGCCGTTCCCTCGGGGGTTGTAGCTGGTGGTCCTGCTTGCAGCAATACCTCTCGCTAGTAGGAACTGGCGAAGTTCCTCGCTCATGAAGGAGGAGCCCCGGTCGCTATGTATATAGTTCGGGAACCCGAACACGGCGAAGAGGTCGTTCAGGCATTTGATGACCGTGGTACTGGTCATGCCTGGGCAGGGGAAGGCAAAGGGGAAACGGGAGTACTCGTCAATGATGTTGAGGAAGTACACATTATGGTCAGAGGACGGGAGGGGCCCCTTAAAATCGATGCTCAAGCGCTCGAAGGGGCGGGTGGCCTTGATCAGGCTTGCTCTGTCCGGCCTAAAGAAATGCGGTTTGCATTCGGCACAGGTTTGGCAGTTCCTGGTCATGGTCCTGACCTCCTCGATGGAGTAGGGCAGGTTGCGGGCCTTAATGAAGTGGTAAAGTCTGGTGACTCCGGGGTGGCAGAGGTCGTTGTGGAGGGTCTGCAGTCTATCAATTTGCGCGTTGGCGCATGTACTTTGTGATAGAGCATCTGGGGGTTCGTTCAGTTTACCAGGCCGGTACAAGATCTCATAATCATAGGTGGAGAGCTCGATTCTCCACCTCAAGATCTTGTCGTTCTTGATTTTGCCCCTCAGCTTGTTATTAAACATAAAAGCGACCGAACGCTGGTCGGTGAGGAGGGTAAATCGTTTGCCTGCCAGGTAATGCCTCCAGCGTCGTACAGCCTCCACGATCGCCTGGGCCTCCTTCTCGACCGAGGAGTGTCGGATCTCAGGGCCCTGGAGGGTCCTTGAGAAGAAGGCCACCGGTCTCCCCTCCTGGTTAAGGGTTGCGGCTAGGGCGAAGTCGGATGCATCGCTCTCCACTTGGAAAGGGATAGACTCATCCACCGCGTGCATTGTGGCCTTAGCAATGTCTCCCTTAATGAGGGAGAAGGCTGCGCACGCTTCTGCCGTCAGGGGGAAGGAGGCGGACTTCATGAGGGGTCTGGCTTTGTCCGCATAATTCGGCACCCATTGGGCATAGTAGGCGAAGAGCCCCAGGGTCCTCTTCAGCGCCTTTGGACAGTGGGGGAGGGGAAGCTCCATGAGGGGGCGCATTCTTTCGGGGCCGATGACTCCGTTCTCTACTACGCAGCCGAGGATGGCAAGGCGCGAGGTGTTAAACACACATTTCTCCTTATTGTAGGTGAGGTTCAGCCGCTGGGCCGTACGGAGGAATCTCTCCAGATTAACATCATGGTCCTGCCGGTCGCGGCCGCGGATGGTGACGTTATCTAGATAGGGGAACGTGGCTTGCAGCCCGTTCTGGTCAACCATCCGGTCCATCTCCCTTTGGAAGACCGAAACCCCGTTGGTGACGCCGAAGGGAACCCTAAGGAAGTGGTAGAGGCGGCCATTCGCCTCGAAGGCGGTATACTGGCGGTCCTCAGGGCGGATAGGGAGTTGGTGGTAGGCCGACTTAAGGTCGATGGTAGAGAATATTCGGTACTGTGCAATCTGATTGACCATATCAGATATGCGGGGAAGCGGGTATGCGTCCAGCTGGGTGTACCGGTTTATGGTTTGGCTGTAGTCGATGACTAGGCGGTTTTTATCGCCGGTCTTAACGACTACGACCTGGGCACGCCAGGGGCTGTTGCTCCTCTCGATGATGCCCTCCTTCAGGAGACGCTGCACCTCAGAGCTAATAAAAGCTCTGTCCCCGGCGCTGTACCGCCTGCTCTTGGTAGCGACGGGTTTACAGTCGCGGGTGAGGTTGGCGAACAGGGAGGGGGGCGGAACCCTGAGGGTGGATAGGCCGCAGGTGGTACGCGGTGGGCGGTTTAAAGGCTGTTGGTTGTCGACTGTGAGTGGGGGGAGGGGTCCACCGTATGCCAAAGTGACACTTTGAAGGTGGGATTGGAAATCCAGCCCTAGTAGGACGGCAGCGCAGAGTTGGGGCAGGACGAGAAGTTTAAAATTTTTATACTCCGTGCCCCTAACCGACAGGGTCACAACACAGTATCCGCTGATGTCTGTTGAATGGGACCTCGACGCCATCAAGATCCGGTTGCGCCTTGGCTGGACAGTGAGGGAGTAGTGGCTCACCGTGTCTGGATGGATGAAACTCTCCGTGCTTCCGCTGTCGAACAGGCAGGTCGTGGCGTGGCCGTTTACTTTGATGTCCATCATGGACTTGGACAGGTGATGCGGGCGAGCTTGGTCCAGTGTGACGGAGGCTAGTGTATGGCTGAGCGAGCTGCTGTTGTCTGCGGGTGAGGCTGCGGTCGGGTCTGGAGACAAGGTGGCGGTCGAGTGTGGTGAACAAAATGGCGGTGCCCACGACGTTGCATAAAATAGCGGAGAAGATGGCCGCCCCCACAACTTACATGAGGCACTGCCGGTGTCGGTGGCCTTGATCAAAGATGGCCACCCCCACGACTCACACGAGGGGATACTGGCATCTGTGGCCTTGATGAAAGATGGCCGCCCCCACAACTCGCATGAGGCACTGCTGGCGCCTGTGGTTTTCCCCCTGCAGGCCTTCGCGAAGTGGCCTTTCTTGTGGCAGTCGGAGCAGGTCGCGTTTCTTGCAGGGCAGCGCGCCCTCGGGTGTTTCGCCTGGCCACAGAAAAAGCAGCCGGCGGCCCGATCGCGGGGCTCCGATGTCGCAGCCGGTACCAGGGGTGGCGGTCCCCATCGGGTCCGGGACGCCGACGCTGAGGTAGGTCCCAGAGGCGGCGGTGCGAGGGGCATTGCGGTCGGGGTCGTGCCCGAGTCCCAGGGTCGCGCAGCACAGTACCTGGAATACGCCTCGAGGTCCCGATGGGCCACTTCCAGAGAGCGTGCGAGGGCTGCAGTTGTATTCAGGTCGAGGTCCTTTGATTCGAGCAGTCTTTGCCGTGAGTAGTCGGACCGAAGGCCTTTCACGAAGGCATCGCGGATATTCCTTTCAGTGTTTTCTGCAGCCGTTACAGCTTTAAAGTCACAGTCCCTGCCGAGTGTTTGTAGCGCCCGTAAAAATTCATCTACAGACTCTCCTGGCTGTTGCGGGCGGGATCTTAGGAGATGTCTGGCATACATAGAATTTACCGGGCTCCGGTACTGCTCTTTCAGCAGGTTGAGGGTGGCCTCGTATGTAGTAAGGTCCTGGATGAGTGCAAATACTTTAGGGCTCACTTGGACGGTCAGAACTCTTAGTTTGGATCTCTGAGGCACGCCGGATTCTCCCAGGTAGGATTCGAAACAGCTCAGCCAGTGTTTGAAGTCGAGGGCTGAGTTTGCTGCCTGTGGGTTTAGGTCCAGGTACGGCGGTCGGAGGGCTCGCAGCCAGGCCGGCTGCTGTGGCTGTTGTAGCTGGGCGTCTGACTGGTCGTTTGGCTGCTCCATTAAAGACATTTCAAAATTTAGCCAATAAAATTGATATACCTATCAATTCATCCAATGAAAAGCGACGAGTTAAGATAGTAACTATAGGTTTTTATTGGCTAAATAACAGAGCCCACCCTCGTGGGTGATCGGGTCCAACAAGGAGGAATACCAGCCAGTTGACCACCTTTATACCTGGGCAAGTAGGTGGAGTCATGGGCGGAGTCAGCTGTGGTCAGCCCAGGTATAACAGCGTGACAAGAGGTGACCTTGTGTGGTGATACACTATGGTTATCACTGTTTACACTGTTGTAACGATAGTGAACGATAAAAGTGGTTTACCACATTCACCCCTTGTTTAGATTTGAGTCCGGCGGGGTGAAGTGTACTACCAGTTCGGGTATGTCAGTCTGTCCGGAGGCCTCGTAAGTCTCTCTGATCGGCGCGGCGGCGGTGATGCAGTATCCGATGTTAATGCTGGTGTCTGCGTGGTCGGCGAAGGCTCGTGGGGTTCCGGCATGCCGTCTACCTGGGGTGGATTTGGGGGGGTGGTGGGGGGTAACGGTGGTGTCTCAGGGGTGCCCGAGGGTGCAAGGTCTCGTAAGGAGACTGTGTCCTCCCGCCCGTCTGGGTATGCCACATAGGCGTACTGGGGGTTGGCGTGCAGGAGGTCCACCCTCTCGACCAGGGGGTCCGTTTTATGGGCCCTCACGTGCTTTCGCAGCAAGACGGGCCCCGGAGAAGTCAGCCATGTTGGTAGCGAGGTTCCCGTAGTCGACTTCCTGGGGAAAACAAACATTCGTTCATGGGGGGTGGCGTTAATGGCCGTGCAAAGCAGTGACCGGATGGAATGCAGCGCTGCCGGGAGGACTTCCTGCCAGCGAGAGGTTGGCAGGCCCTTAGACTTTAAGGCTAAGAGAACGGCCTTCCAGACAGTCGCGTTCTCTCTTTCCACCTGGCCGTTCCCTCGGGGGTTGTAGCTGGTGGTCCTGCTTGCAGCAATGCCTCTCGCTAGTAGGAACTGGCGAAGTTCCTCGCTCATGAAGGATGAGCCCCGGTCGCTATGTATATAGTTCGGGAACCCGAACAAGGCGAAGAGGTCGTTCAGGCATTTGATGACCGTGGTACTGGTCATGTCTGGGCAGGGGAAGGCAAAGGGGAAACGGGAGTACTCATCAATGATGTTGAGGAAGTACACATTACGGTCAGAGGATGGGAGGGGCCCCTTAAAATCGATGCTCAAGCGCTCGAAGGGGCGGGTGGCCTTGATCAGGCTTGCTCTGTCCGGCCTAAAGAAATGCGGTTTGCATTCGGCGCAGGTTTGGCAGTTCCTGGTCATGGTCCTGACCTCCTCGGTGGAGTAGGGCAGGTTGCGGGCCTCAATGAAGTGGTAAAGTTTGGTGACCCCGGGGTGGCAGAGGTCGTTGTGGAGGGTCTGCAGTCTATCAATTTGCACGCTGGCGCATGTACTTCGTGATAGAGCATCTGGGGGTTCGTTCAGTTTACCAGGCCGGTACAAGATCTCATAATCGTAGGTGGAGAGCTCGATTCTCCACCTCAAGATCTTGTCGTTCTTGATTTTGCCCCTCAGCTTGTTATTAAACATAAAAGCGACCGAACGCTGGTCGGTGAGGAGGGTAAATCGTTTGCCTGCCAGGTAATGCCTCCAGCGTCGTACTGCCTCCCCGATCGCCTGGGCCTCCTTCTCGACCGAAGAGTGTCGGATCTCAGGGCCCTGGAGGGTCCTTGAGAAGAAGGCCACAGGTCTCCCCGCCTGGTTAAGGGTTGCTGCTAGGGCGAAGTCGGATGCATCGCTCTCCACTTGGAAAGGGATAGACTCATCCACCGCGTGCATCGTGGCCTTAGCAATGTCTCCCTTAATGAGGGAGAAGGCTGCGCACGCTTCTGCCGTCAGGGGGAAGGAGGTGGACTTCATGAGGGGTCTAGCTTTGTCCGCATAATTCGGCACCCATTGGGCATAGTAGGCGAAGAGCCCCAGGGTTCTCTTCAGCGCCTTTGGACAGTGGGGGAGGGGAAGCTCCATGAGGGGGCGCATTCTTTCGGGGTCGGGGCCGATGACCCCGTTCTCTACTACGCTGCCGAGGATGGCGAGACGCGAGGTGTTAAACACACATTTCTCCTTATTGTAAGTGAGGTTCAGCCGTTCGGCCGTACGGAGGAATTTCTCCAGATTAACATCGTGGTCCTGCCGGTCGCGGCCGCAGATGGTGACGTTATCTAGATAAGGGAACGTGGCCTGCAGCCCGTTCTGGTCAACCATCCGGTCCATCTCCCTTTGGAAGACCGAAACCCCGTTGGTGACGCCGAAGGGAACCCTAAGGAAGTGGTAGAGGCGGCCATTCGCCTCGAAGGCGGTATACTGGCGGTCCTCAGGGCGGATAGGGAGTTGGTGATAGGCCGACTTAAGGTCGATTGTGGAGAATACCCGGTACTGTGCAATCTGATTGACCATATCAGATATGCGGGGAAGGGGGTATGCGTCCAGCTGGGTGTACCGGTTTATGGTTTGGCTGTAGTCGAAGACCAGGCGGTTTTTATTGCCGGTCTTAACGACTACGACCTGGGCACGCCAGGGGCTGTTGCTCCTCTCGATGATGCCCTCCTTCAGGAGACGCTGCACCTCAGAGCTAATAAAAGCTCTGTCCCCGGCGCTGTACCGCCTGCTCTTGGTGGCGACGGGTTTACAGTCGCGGGTGAGGTTGGCGAACAGGGAGGGGGGCGGGACCTTGAGGGTGGATAGGCCGCAGGTGGTATGCGGTGGGCGGTTTAAAGGCTGCTGGTTGTCGACTGTGAGTGGGGGGGAGGGGTCCACCGTATGCCAAAGTGACACTTTGAAGGTGGGATTGGAAGTCCAGCCCTAGTAGGACGGCAGCGCAGAGCTGGGGCAGGACGAGGAGTTTAAAATTTTTATACTCCGTGCCCCTAACCGACAGGGTCACAACACAGTAGCCACTGATGTCTGTAGAATGGGACCTCGACGCCATCGAGATCCGGTTGCGCGTTGGCCGGACAGTGAGGGAGTAGTGGCTCACCGTGTCCGGATGGATGAAACTCTCCGTGCTTCCGCTGTCGAACAGGCAGGTCGTGGCGTGGCCGTTTACTTCGATGTCCATCATGGACTTGGACAGGTGATGCGGGCGAGCTTGGTCCAGTGTGACGGAGGCTAGTGTATGGCTGAGCGAGCTGCTGTAGTCTGCGGGTGAGGCGGTGGTCGGGTCTGGAGACAAGGTGGCGGTCGAGTGTGGTGGACAAAATGGCGGCGCCCACGAGGTTGAATAAAATGGCGGAGGAGATGGCCGCCCCCACAACTCGCATGAGGCACTGCTGGCGTCTGTGGCTCTCCCCCTGCAGGCCTTAGCGAAGTGGCCTTGTGGCAATCGGAGCAAGTCGCGTTTCTTGCAGGGCAGCGCGTCCTCGGGTGTTTCGCCTGGCCACAGAAGAAGCAGCCGGCGGCCCGATCGCGGGGCTCCGATGTTGCAGCCGGTACCGGGGGTGGCGGTCCCGATCGGTTCTGGGACGCCGACGCTGAGGTAGGTCCCAGAGGCGGCGGTGCGAGGGGTATTGCGGCCGGGGTCGGGCCAGAGTCCCAGGGTCGCGCAGCACAGTACCTGGAATACGCCTCGAGGTCCCAATGGGCCACTTCCAGAGAGCGGGCGAGGGCTGCAGTTGTATTCAGGTCGAGGTCCTTTGATTCGAGCAGTCTTTGCCGTGAGTGGTCGGACCGAAGGCCTTTCACGAAGGCATCGCGGATATTCCCTTCAGTATTTTCTGCAGCCGTTACAGCTTTAAAGTCACAGTCCCTGCCGAGTGTTTGTAGCGCCCGTAAAAATTCATCTACAGACTCTCCTGGCTGTTGCGAGCGGGATCTTGGGAGATGTCTGACATACATCGAGTTTACCGGGCTCCGGTACTGCTCTTTCAGCAGGTTGAGGGCGTCCTCGTATGTAGTAAGGTCCTGGATGAGTGCAAATACTTTAGGGCTCACTTGGGCGGTCAGAACTCTTAGTTTGGATCCCGGAGGCATGCCGGATTCTCCCAGGTAGGATTCGAAACAGCTCAGCCAGTGTTTGAAGTCGAGGGCTGAGTTCGCTGCCTGTGGGTTTAGATCCAGGTACGGCGGTCGGAGGGCTCGCAGCCAGACCGGCTGCTGTGGATGTTGTAGCTTGTTGGATCCGATCACCCACGAGGGTGGGCTCTGTTATTTAGCCAATAAAATTGATATACCTATCAATTCATCCAATGAAAAGCGACGAGTTAAGACCGTAACTATAGGTTTTTATTGGCTAAATAACAGAGCCCACCCTCGTGGGTGATCGGATCCAACAAGGAGGAATACCAGCCAGTCGACCACCTTTATACCTGGGCAAGTAGGTGGAGCCATGGGCGGAGTCAGCAGTGGTCAGCCCAGGTATAACAGCGTGACAAGAGGCGACCTCGTGTAGTGTTACACTATGGTTATCACTGTTTACACTGTTGTAACGATATAACAGTGATAACCATAGTGAACGATAAAAGTGGTTTACCACACCCGTGCCTTCCTCAACTCTTTTCACAACTGCTCTTTTGCCTTTTTATTGCCTCATTCAAACATACAACGGTGTTGGTGGTCAGTGTATTAATCGCTCCTCTGCGACAAGCTGACTTGACTTCCGCCCTGCCATTCTTTCACCTGATTGGTTGTGTTTTGTCCGATGAAGTAGTTCGTCCATCTTCAAGTTCTGGTGAAGGTTCAACAGCCCAAGCATTAACCTGACTTCTTTCCTTTTCCCGAGGGATTGGTGTATTTCATGCATCATCTGTTTTTATTTCTTTGACTCTTACTTGTTGAACTCCCCCTCCCCTCTGCACCTGGTTCAGTCCAAAATACTGCTTTTCTATTGGTTTCTTGCCATTTTAGTTGTTGCCGGCTCCTGGTGTGCAGGTCTTGTGCGGCCGGCAGCGATTGCAAGGTGAATGTGCTGGATCCACCAAGGTTTGATCTGGGTCTCCACAATAGCTGGCCAGTGTCTCGGTGGCTGGCCTTTACAAGCTAACTTGAGGTTTGCCACCAGCTGCAGGAGAACCATACATCAGGAGCCAGCAAGAAAGCAATGTAAAAGCAGCTGCAGAAGGACCTATTTCCCCGATACCCAAATGGAAGGATTCAAGTCAAAGCATTAGACCATTGCCGACGGCCCTGTCGTGTAGCACCAGCAACTTTGGTTGTGTTAATTTCCACCATTTACAGCTTTCTTCCCCCCCCCCCCCCCCCCCCCACCCCCAAGTCAGCAGATCTCCCTCTGTGCTAGTGGCGATGTTCACTAGAGTGTGTGCCGGAGTGGCTTCATTACAGTGGGGTTGAAAGGAAGGCTCGCGCTGCCTCGGCCCATGCAAAGGGACTTGTCTAACCACACAAATGATGTCCAACAGTAAGAACCTGAACTGACCGCATGCATTTGTATCGCTGAGACTATTCCACTCGTCTCAATATACAGGGGAGACGACTCATGTTTATGCCAACTGGCAGACCCCTGAAATCTTCTCATGGACCCCCGGTTGAGAACCCCTGTGCTAATCGAGGGGATAACATATTGTTACTAAAACTTTGTATTCTCACTTACCCGAAATTACTGTCAACCCTGCATTAGACTTAACCCCTCCATATAACACGTCTAGTGTGGCAAGATATTATTCATCATGTGCAGGGCAACCTGTGTGTCCACCTGAACTGTGAGTAAAGCCCAATGGTAGTTATGGAATTTATCCTTCCAAAACTTCTAGAGTTGTGTAACAGTAAATATGTCTGATGGTGGTAATAGTTGGGAGCACTTTGAGGTGATGAATTAAGAGTGTTGTGTGGGATGCACATCCTACAACATTAGAGCATATAGGCTGAAGTGTAGTTTTTTCATGTACCTATACATTAAGCCTAGTGTCAACACAGCCACTTATAAGTTAAAGTTCTTCATATATAAGTTTATAATAATGGGGCACTGTTTTATGTAGGTTATCCATCACAGAATACAGTAAATGATAAAAGATGGATCAATATCATTTCAATATTGTAATGTCTTGTTCTTTGATTTATATTCAGTATATCTCCACCTTCCTCTCTTCTAGAACCCGAGTCTCCAATTCAATATTTAACTAGTTTGACTGGAAGTCCAGTGACCAAAAATGCTGGTGATGTTGGGATCCAGAGTATCCAAATAAAACCCACTCCTGTTAATTTGAGGTCTACAAGGTCCTTGAACGTGTAGTCGCCTCCCAAATCCGTGCCCTTCGTTCCCGGAAATCCATGTTTGAATCCCTCCAATCAGGTTTCTGCCCCTGACGGTACCGAAATGGCTCTTGTCAAAGTCACAAATGGCATTCTATGTGACCGTGACAAAGGTGAACTATCCCTCCTCATCCTTCTCGATCTGTCTGCAGCCTTTGACTCAGTTGACCACATCATCCTCCTCCAACGCCTCTCCACCATTGTCTAGCTGGGTGGGACTGTACTCACCTGGTTCCATTCTTATCTATCTAATCGTAGCCCGAGTATCACCGGCAACGGCTTCTCTTTCTGCTCCCACACTGTTACCTCTGGTGTCCCCCAAGGATCGATCCTTGGCTCCCTCCTATTTCTCATCTACATGCCGCCCCTTGGCGACATCATCCGAAAACAGTCAGTTTCCACATGTACGCTGACAACACCCAGCGCTACCTCACCACCAGCTCTCTCGACCCCTCCACTGTCTCTAAATTGTCAGACTACTTGTCCGACATCCAGTACTGGATGAGCAGAAATTTCCTCCAACTAAGTATTGGGAAGACCGAAGCTGTTGTCCCCGCCACGCACGCTGTTCCCTAGTCACCAACTCCATCCCTCTCCCTGGCAATTGACTGAGGCTAAACCAGACTGTTCGAACCTTGGTGTCATATTTGACCCCGAGATGAGCTTCTGACCACACATCTGCGGCATCACGAAGACCACCTATTTCCACCTCCTTAACATTGCCTGACTCCGCCCCCGCCTCAGATCATCTGCTGCTGAAACTTACCTATGCCTTTGTTACTCAATACTTGACTCTTTCAACGCACTCCTGGCCGGCCTCCCACGTTCTACCCTCCGTAAACCTGAGGCCATCCAAAACTCTGCTGCCCGTGTCCTAACTCTCATCGAGTCCTGTTCACCCATCACCCCTGTGCTCGCTGACCTACATTGGTTCCTAGTTAAACAAAGCCTCGATTTCAAAATTCTCATCCTTGTTTTCAAATCCCTCCATGGCCTCGCCCCTCCCTATCTCTGTAATCTCCTCCAGCCCCACAACCCCCTGAAATATCTGCACTCTAATTCTGCCCTCTTGAGGACCCCTGATTATAATCGCTCCACCATTGGTGGCCGTGCCTTCTGTTGCCGAGGCCCTAAGCTCTGGAATTCCCTCCCTAAACCTCTCCACCTCGCTCCTCCTTTAAGACGCTCCTTAAAACCTACTCTTTGACCAAGCTTTTGGTCACCTGCCCTAATTTCCCGTTATGTGGCTCGGTGTCAAATTTTCTTAATTGCATCTGTGTACCGCCGTGGGATGTTTTACAACGTTAAAAGCGCTAATTAAATACAAGTTGCTGTCAAATTTTGCTTGAAGAAAAATTCAAATTATCCAACAGTTGGATTTGAGCAATGTTACTCAGTACAGGGGGCTTTTTTGCACAATTTGAATTGAAAGTAATAGATGATTCAAATTAAACAACTTTAAATTAAAAGTAGACTGTAGGGATAAGAAGGTTGAAATTGCACTGTCCCATATTAGCCATGATACACTAATTTATTACCAACATATAGTGCAATTTCAACCCACAAATCAGCTATAACTAATTTATTCCTCATATTTTTTAGTTTTTTGAATGTCAGATTTATGATGGGTATTTACTCTTCCACTGTTTAATCTCATTAAACTTTATAACTAGAGCTGATTTTATGATGCAACAGCTCAATAGTTTTTATTTCACAAATAATAAATTATCACTGTCTTACTATTTTAATGGATTTTGTGACTCCATCCTTTTAAAAACGTTAAAGTAGCAACTCTTATCAAGTGTCAAAGCCACAGACAATTTTCGACGCACAAGGAGACCAAAAGAACAAATACAAGAGAAGTAGTGTATCGTCTCAGGAAGGGGGAAAGCCCTGACTGTTAAATATTTAGAAAGTGCCCACGTGAACATCGGGAGAGGGTGGGATCAGGCTTGGGCGTGACGGTCCCCTACGGTCTGATAGCCTGCCAGTCCCTACGGTCTGATAGCCTGCCAGTCCCTACGGTCTGATAGCCTGCCAGTCCCTACGGTCTGATAGCCTGCCAGTACCTGCAGTCTAGATTGCCCAATGAAGACTGGCATTTAGCTAGTTAATGGAGAGCGTCTGGTGCCCACAGAACTGAGCACAGCTGGGGCCAGCACCTACAAGAGACCGGGAGGAGAAGAAGGGGAAAACAGTGACGTACCTGGCGAGGACTTTTTATCGTTTCTGTACCTTTCCCTTTTTAAATTTATAGCCAGCAGTTCCCTGTTTTGCCGCTAGATAGCTCTGCTGCACTGTGTACGTAACTTGGTGGCACAAAGTCAGAGTGGCAACACTAACTGGTGATACTTCAGTTACATTGCTGTTCTCTGGGCTGTCCGAAACATCAGAGGATTATTTTATGGCTTCTAAATTGTCGATCTTGAACCAGTTCAATTTTCATTTGCTCGTGAATTCACAGACATGCGTTAAAACTTTTGAAAACAAATTTGGAAGCCGAGTGGAGTTGGTAGGCCTGTGGAATTTTCCTTTACTCCAACAGCCAAGTGTTTTATCTGTTTTCTCACTTAACCTTCAGTGCCACCCTGAGTCCCGGAGAGACTTTCCCACAGTTCTCAATACTGCTCTGTGATTAAGCTGTTGAATGTTGGACCTTCTACTGCAGAGCAGGATGTTGGGATCTATTTTTACTTCTTGTGATGGAGATGCCCCATCTGACGACCCAGCCGCGAACTGAAATTCATATCCCACATTTTTGGCACATTTAAATGTCAGACGCCGCTGGAACTCTGAGTCAGTTCCCTTCTGTTTGGTGGTCCAAGTACCAGCAAAGGCTTGCCTTTCAATCCGCCGCTGCGCAAGTGTGCATTGAGTCTCGTTAGTTTATCAAGTTAACATTTGATTTAACCTGCAGAGTAACACTTGGATAAATATGTGCATTTAACTTTGCCTTATCTGTGATGAGTTTTGCATCTGTCTCGTACCAGATGTTTTCTTGCCATATGACTCAGTTGCATAATCATTATAAAGCAACCAAACAAAGACACTGGAGCAAATATATGCACCAACATTACTTCTCAAAAAATCCCCAGTATCAAAAAAAAGTGTATGCATTTTTCAATTCCTTTCAGTGGATTACATATCCACTCCACCATATACCACTAATTATGCAACTTCATAACTTTCAACTTTACTGTTGAAATATCACTGGTCTGTGTGTGTTTTTATTTGCTGCACTTGTATAACTACTCCACCCTGGATGAAGAGCATTCTCTGCAGGACTCCATGATTACAATGGCAGAAATGGATGTCAAAGATTCTACAGACATTTTGTAATTTCTTCCCTCCTCCTGCTTTCCTCCCCTTATCTGTTCTCTTCTGAAAGCTGTCTTGTGATAGGGGGATGGTTCCATGGGTAACAATCATAAGAACTGGGAGCAGGAGTCGGCCATTGGGCCCCTCGAGCCTGCTCCGCCATTCAATAAGATCACGGCTGATCTGATCTTGGCCTCAACTCCACTGGTACTCTGTTTAGATGGCTATTTTAATTCTTCAAACTCCAAAACTCAATGACCTGCATCCTATTCCACACGAATCTGCTCACCTGTTAATGCTGTCCTTGCTGATATCAGTTGGCTTCCTCTATCCACCAGTGTGGTGACTTCAGAATTCTTGTCCTCATTTGTAAATCACTCCAAGGCCTCACCCGCTCTGTCTTTGCAACCTCCTCCAGTCCACTCGCTCTAGTCTCCTGGCTGTCCTATTGTGCATCCCTTATATCCCCCCCCCCCCCCCCCCAACTTCTTCAGCCATTACAGCCCCCTGCATTTTTAACTCTTTCTTTCTGAGCCCCTCTGTCTTGGTACCACTCTTCCTAGAGTTTAAAAACCTTAAAACCTACTTTTCCAAGCCGGCCTTCAGTCAGTTTTCCTCGTGCTCATCTTGTCTATCCATTTGCTCTTCCATACCCCCCTGCTTTTTGTGAAACACCACGGACATTTTGCTATGTTAAATGAGCTGTATAAGTGCTTGTAGCTGGGCCATTTCTGTCGTGCTATTTAACTGGGAGGCCATCACAGCCAAACTTAATACTGTACTCTAATACGATAGCAAAATACTGCGGATGCTGGAAATCCGAAATAACAGAAAACGCTGGGAAAACTCAGCAGGCCAGGCAACATCCGTGGAGAGAGAAACAGTTAACGTTTTAGGTCAAAACCCTTCGTCAGAACTGAGGAAAAAAGCAGGAAATGAAACATTAAAAGGCCAGTTTGGGGGCTGGGAAATGGGGGAGGGGATGAAAGAACAAAAGGGAAGGTCTGGGAGGGGTGAAGAGACATTAAGAGATATTCGAGATGAGATGGTAATAGGACAGGTAAAGAGACAAAAGATGGCTCTGGATGAAGTGTGAAATGCGCTGGCAGAGGGAGAGACAGCTGTGGCTCAGCTGGTAGCACTCTCGCCTGAGTCAGAAGGTTGTGGGTTGAAGTCCCACTCTAGAGACTTGAGTCCAAAAATCTAGGCTGACACTCCAGTGCAGTACTGAGGAAGCGCTGCACTGTCGGAGAGGCGGTACTGAGGGAGCGCAGCACTATCGGAGGGGCAGTACTGAGAGAGCGCTGCACTGTCGGAGGGGCAGTATTGAGGGAGCGCTGCACTGTCGGAGGGGCGGTACTGAGGGAGCGCTGCACTGTCGGAGGGGCAGTGCTGAAGAAGCGCTGCACTGTCGGAGGGGCGGTACTGAGGGAGCGCTGCACTGTCGGACGGGCGGTACTGAGGGAGCGCTGCACTGTCGGACGGGCGGTACTGAGGGAGCGCAGCACTGTCGGAGGGGCGGTACTGAGGGAGCGCTGCACTGTCGGAGGAGCGGCACTGAGGGAGCGCTGCACTGTCGGGGGCAGTACTGAGGGAGCGCAGCACTGTCGGAGGGGCGGTACTGAGGGAGTGCTGCACTGTCGGAGGGGTGGTACTGAG
The DNA here is from genome assembly GCF_052327205.1 of Somniosus microcephalus. Classification (NCBI taxonomy): domain Eukaryota; kingdom Metazoa; phylum Chordata; class Chondrichthyes; order Squaliformes; family Somniosidae; genus Somniosus; species Somniosus microcephalus. The sequence goes on along the minus strand of NC_141006.1, from coordinate 79,711,839 downwards.
GGAGTGCTGCACTGTCGGAGGTGTGGTCTTTTGGATGAGACGTTGGGCGGAGGCTGCTCTCTCAGATGGATGTAAAAGATCCCGTGGCACTATTTTGAAGAAGAGCAGGGGAGTTCTCCCCAGTGTCCTGGGGCCAATATTTATCCCTCAATCAACATCACTAAAACAGATTCTCTGGTCATTATCACGTTGCTGTTTGTGGGAGCTTGCTGTGCGCAGATTGGAGATTGGCTGCTGCGTTTCCTACATTACAACAGTGACTACACTTCAAAAAGTACTTCATTGACTGTGAAGCGCTTTGGGGCGTCCTGAGGTCGTGAAAGGTGCTATAGAAATGCAAGTCTTTCTTGATTGCAACACTTCAGCAGCTGTCACTGGATAGTATTTGGTAAAATGAATCCTGGCTGCATTTTTTACCCCCCCCCCCCCCAACCCTAGGCTGGCACTGAAGTCACTGGTAGCACCCCTTGTTGCTACCTTGGTCCAATTCTGCTAACTCACTGCGCGCAAAATATTGAAGCTGGGTCACTCCTGATCTTTGGGTTCAGTGTTGTACCAGACGTGTTTTTATTTGTTCCTGGGATGTGGGCATCGCTGGCAAGGCCGGCATTTATTGCCCATCCCTAATTGCCCTTGAGAAGGTGGTGGTGAGCCGCCTTCTTGAACTGCTGCAGTCCGTGTGGTGAAGGTACTCCCACAGTGCTGTTAGGGAGGGAGTTCCAGGATTTTAACCCAGCGACGATGAAGGATCGGCGATATATGTCCAAGTCAGGATGGTGTGTGACTTGGAGGGGGACTTGTGCTTTGTGTTTACCACTGAACTCTTTGGGGAATGTAAAATACAGACTTCACAAATCTTCTATCATCTACAGTGTATTCCACACACTTTTTTTCTTTAGAAGTGACTGCTTCAAAATGTGTGGTTTCTTTTTTAGATGAAAGAAAAGAGGAAGGCGTTGAAGAAAGATGGAAAGCAAGCTTTTGTGGACGAGGATGACCCTGAAATGGTAAGAGATCCATTATGGTGGCTGATAACACTTTCAGAGATGAGTATCTCCAAGTGCGTGTCTTGCATTTCAACTGGGGAGAATACTTTAAGCCGTGGTAGTGTTTAAAAAATAAAATTAGGCAGTAAGAAAGATTGAAGACTTGGCAGCTGGTATTGCAGTAGCTGCACTATAATGGGCTTTTGGAGAGCTCGCCAAAGTGAGCAGCACACTGTAGCAAGCGTTTTATTTCTAACAATTTATCATCGGGGATGACAGTTAGTGGTAGCCCAAATTTTATCTGCAGTTCTCTCTATTCCCACACGTGAAAAGGCCGAACATGTATTTTTAGTGAAATGGTTTGTTTGTTGGGTGCTTTCTTCTCTGAAATGAATTTTAGAACTTTATGATGTTGGATGAAATATGACTCTACCAAACAGTGTTATGAAACTTTGTAAGATGTATAATGAGACTCATGGATAAAATTTTGAAAAGCCTTTCTACATCCTTTTTTAAATGATTTATTATATTATAAGTTCAAGCATTTTATACCAAAATTGTTTTTTGCAAGTTTATTTAAAAAATAAATAAGGGCGTTTAATTCAGAAAGAGAAAAGCAAATTTCTTTCCTATTTATCCAAAAAGGCACATAGGTTCCCTGCTGCAATACCTCGACTTGTAATGCCTTAAACAGCCATTGGAGGGTGCACTAGGGCAGGTCCGGGTGAACAGAAGGCACCTTGGCCTAGAAATTCGGTTGTTTGCGCCAGCGGTTAGCGCCTAAAGAGACCGAGAATTGGGGCATTACCCAATGTTGGGGCGGGCGCAATGAAGATAGCGACAACTCCCATATTGACTATACATTTAACGCCTGCGCTAAGTGTTTGCGCGTGCGCAAGCAGATCATGACGTCATTTCAGTGTGCAACACCTTTTAGGCGCCCCTGACCGGATATTGGGTGGCGCCCGGAACCTTTACGCCTAGCGCTATTAGTGACAGTTCGAAGGAACGTTAGCAGGCCCTTCTCGTAGTCGGGGGGCGCTATTTAAAGGGGACAGCTCTAGTATAAAAGCTGCAGCCACTTGGCCTGTTCATTGCGATCGTTGGTGGAGAGAGTTGGTGAGCTACTGTGGAGCAGAGTTTTTGGAATTTAGCACTAGAGTACTTGGGACCTTCAAACCTGTCCGGAGCAGTTGGGGCACTAGACCCAACAGCCTTTTGACCAACTGGCATCGGAATGGGAGCTGCTTTGGAGGGCGACGGCCTCATGGCCGAACACTATGAAGGGGCAGAGAGACGGCAGGAGAGGGGGCTGGGATTGGCCAGAAGGAGGAGGGGCAATGGAGGTCGGCCAATCCGAGGGTATGCTGCGAGGGTCTTTAGGCAGCAGGTGTCATACCTTGACATGTCGGAGGAGCAGTGTGTGCGAAGGCTCCGAATCGGGAGGGACGTTGTTACTGAGCTGTGCCATCTGCTTGCTGAGGATCTGCAGCCGCGTCTACGGTGCAGGACCTCTCTGTCGGTGGCCGTTAAACTGACTTGCCCTCAATTTTTATGCCACTGGATCCTTTCAGTCAGCCACTGGGGACATTGCGAATATCTCTGTTTGCAGTCCACTGTTGCACCCGGCAAGTTACAGCTGCCCTTTATAGGCGAAGGCGTCAATTCATCACCTTCCCTCTGACCCTGGAGAAGCAGGCGGAGCGCGCGCAGGGCTTCGCTGCTATTGCGGACTTCCCCATGGTGCAGGGGGCGATTGACTGTACACACGTGGCTTTGAGGGCGCCATTCCAGAATCCTGAGGACTTCCGCAACCACAAGGGGTTCCACTCCCTCAACGTGCAGCTGGCCTGTGACCACCGCCAAATCATCATGGCAGTCAACGCCCAATTCCCAGGGAGCAGCCACGATGCCTTTATCCTGCGGCAGACCTCAGTTTGTGACCTTTTTGAGGGGCCGGCTCGACCACGAGGCTGGCTTATTGGGGACAAGGGCTATCCTCTCTGCCCATGGCTGATGACACCACTCCGTGTGTCCGCCACCCCAGCAGAAGAGCTGTTCAACAGCAGCCATCAGGCGACCAGGAACATTGTAGAGCACGCTATTGGTGTGCTCAAACAGCGTTTCCGATGTCTGGACCATTCGGGGGGAGCCCTGCAGTACTCGCCGGAGCAAGTGGGTCACATCGTCGTCGTCTGCTGCATGCTCCACAACTTGGCGATTCGACGCACCCAGCCAATTCCAGCTGTCCCTCAACGACCAGCAGAGCAGGCGGACGAGGAGGAGGAGGAAGATGGAAGGGCTCCTGAAAGTGGAAGGGCCATCCGTCAGAGGCTCATGAGGACTCGTTTCGAGGCCCCTCTGGCGGAATGATGGGTGTCTTTACTCCTGCGCACTTTGGATGTTTGAAAGCCTCTGAAGGCCAGCATCACTGTAATTAGTCACGTGTACCATAGCACATTAAAACTTTTCTTTATTGTCACAAAAGCCTTTCATTACAGCAAAACAACGTCATGTCAACAGAAACCATAACTAACCAAATAACAGTTAACTCTTCGGCAAAGCCGCGAAACTCAACAAACCATTTCCAACAATTACAACAGGTGAGGGTGTCCTTGAATTTGGCCAAAGAAACGTCTCGGCACCTCCCTCTACTGCTGGCCCCTTGATGGAGAACGACTTCTCTTTCGCGGTCGGCCCCTTTCGTCCCTGCTGCTCCTACGTAATTGAACCCCAGTGGCGGGGTCAAAGCTGGGGGACGCCTGCTGACTGTGTGGAAGCGCAGAAGCCCCTGAGGGACAGTCTGGCCGACCTCTGGGCTTGGAGGGTGCAGACGCAGGATGCTTGATCTGAGCATGGCTGGAAGCAGTGTGCCCTGCAGGTGGTGGCAGCTGCACTGCAGACGTACCAGCGCTGGCATGTGGAATGGTCACCTGCCGAGAGCGGATACCTGCACCATGGTCGGACAACACACTGGCTCTCTGAGAGGACCGGCTCGGCTCATCCGCCACAATCGCATGCTCCACTGATTCCTGGCCTTGTATGGGACTGGAAGGGCCCGGGGTGATCCTAGCTGATGCAGATAGGGTGGCTGCAGTGAGAGTTCGCGTTGCCTCAATCTGGGTGTGGACGAGGCCGGCAAGTGACTGCGTGGCAGCAGTGAGGACCTGTGTGGCAGGTGCCAGTGCTTCGGAGAAGCCCTGGACAGACCTTTCCAGGGATTGTCCGAAGCCCTGAACAGTCCTTTCCATAGCGGCCTCGAAGCCCTGGACAGTCCTCTCCATTGTTGCCCCGAAGCCCTGGACAGTCCTCTCCATTGCTGCCCCGAAGTCCAACACACTCTTTGCCAGTGTATCTATTGACTGAGGCATCCTCCCCACTGCAGCCATCAGCTCAGTGTGCCTGAGCCGGGCCTGGGTGCTCATTTCAGCCAGGCGACGCACCTCCTCTGCACTCTGTGCAACAGTCATCACTACCTGCCTTGCCCTCCGGGGAGACGGTGGCCGAACTTGCCTACCCCCCCTTGCGTTGCTGCATGCCGCTTGTTTCGGCAACTGGCTCATTCTCAGAGCACCCCCCCCCCCCCCCCCCCCCTTCCAGGGAACTACTATCCCCAGTCTGCAGATGTGTATGCTCCCCTGAGATTGGAGCGGATGCTCCGGCTTCCTCCTGATCCTCGCCTCCGGAGGCACTGGCACTGGCAGCTTCAGGGCGTTGAGCCCCAGTTGGTGATGCATCATCTGAAAGCAGGGATGTGGAAGAGTGGCTTTAGCAAAAGGACAGGTTGGCGGAAAGGCATGCCAGATTGCAGCAAGGCTCTGACATGGCTGCACACTGAGGAAGAATGCTGGCGGGGGGACCAAGTGGAAGGAAACAGCTGGAAAAGGTGAGAGCCTTACCCTCGCTGTCGGAAATGGGGTCGGCAGCTGCAGTGGTAACAGGACCACGTCCTCCGAGAATCTGGTGCACTCTCTCCTCGAGATCCGTGAGAGTGACCACTTGTGGAGGCCCGCCACCGGTTCGAGTCTGCTCCTTTCGCCTCGCCGCCAGCTTGGACTGCAGGGGAAAGAAGGGGAAGCTCTGTAACATGAGGCCTTGAGAGATCATCTCATGCCCCCCATGGTGCAAGAGCCCTTACATGATGCCTTGAGAGATCATCGCATGCTCCCCATGGTGCAAGAGCCCTTACATGAGGCCTTGAGAGATCATCGCATGCTCCCCATGGTGCAAGAGCCCTTACATGAGGCCTTGAGAGATCATCGCATGCTCCCCATGGTGCAAGAGCCCTTACATGAGGCCTTGAGAGATCATCGCATGCCCCCCATGGTGCAAGAGCCCTTACATGTGGCCTTGAGTGAAATGTCCATGTGTGTGCCCAGAAAGGGCCATGGGTGCTTGCTGACAGATGGCCATTGGGGCATCATGGCAACAGGGTGCTCGAAGTCAGGTGCAGATGGAGGGAATCAGAAGTTTGCATAAACAACACTCACCCTAACGACCCGAGTGAGGTTGTTGAATTTCTTCCTGCACTGAACAGGGGTCCTGGTCGCCATGCTGCTGGAGTTGACCCTCAGAGAAACCTCCCTCCAAGATCGCCGGTAAGCCTTTTGATTCGGCCTCCTGCCATTGTCAGGATACAGAACATCTCGACGGCGCTCCACTGCGGACACCAACTGGTCCAGAGCCTCCGTGCTGAAGCGCTCTGCTCTCTGTCTCACCTTCTCCATCCTGACCAAGTTTTTTGCGCCAGAGAAGGGCGAGCGCCGATTCTGAGGCCTACAGGGCGTTGAGTGTGGCAGCTCAGGCTGACTGACCCACCCCTTTAAGAGCCGGCCGGTGCCTGGAAGTCTCGTGGTTATCGGTAATTGAGATCACCTGCGCTGCGCCTGTCCGCGCCGATATTGGGTAGCGCCTGAACTTTTGCGCCTTAGGAGCCCCGTGCAACGTCTGAATTCGCGCCTCAATCCCCTTTGGGGGCGATGCAACCCAATATCGCGCCAGGCAGCGATAAGTTTCGTCTGGCTATAAACTTTGCGCAGCGCCAGTTCTAACGCCTCAAGCGGGGCTATACCCAATTTCTAGGCCCTTGAGTCTGGCCAGCAGAGATCAGGAACCCATTGTGTGGGGAATCGTGGGTGCCCACGTGTTGCATTAGCTGCTCTTTTCCCCAAAGTAGCTGTGGTGCTGCAAGTCTTTGTATAAGAAACATTTTATCCTCTCTCGGGAATGACCGCCCACGTGCTGATATATGTCTTCGGGTCAGCATAAGCACCAACAGTAATTTCTCTTCGCAGTGTATTGAAATTAGTTTTTAAGCTAGCTTAGCGTGTGATGTCGTATAAGAAGGCAACACCTCCAGCTTGATGAGGCTGTTTTTAAAAAAAAAAAGGAAATGGCATTCTAAGTTTTCTCACAACAGGTATAGAATATAAAAAAACAAGAGGTAATGATGAGCCTATATAAAATAAATAAGAAAGCGAAATATTGCGGATGCTGGAAATCTGAAATAAAATCAAAAAATGCTGGAGATACTCAGCAGGTCAGGCAGCATCTGGAGAGAGAAACAGTTAACGTTTCAGGTCGATGACCCTTCGTCAGAACTGGAAAAAGCTGGGGATGGAACAGGTTTTTAAGACGTCAACAAACACGAGAAAGGAAACAGAAAGCAATGAAGAGGAACAAGGTAAAAGAGACCAACAGAAATCACGTCTGAGAGAAGGGCAGAACTTCTTCAAGGTGGGCAGCTTTTTCCAGTTCTGACGAAGGGTCATCGACCTGAAACGGTATCACTCGTTCTCTCTCCACAGATGCTGCCTGACAGGCTGAGTATTTCCAGCATTGTCTGTTTTTATTTTAAACTAAGAGCTCAGTTAGAATACTGTGTGCAGTATTGGGCTTCACACTATAGGAAGGATATTGAGGCTGTAGCGAGGGTACAATCCCGATTCACTGGGATGCTGCCCGGTATGAGGAAATCCAGATTCTGAAGGAAGACTTGGAAAAAGTGGGTCTTTTTCATTAGAACAATGCAGATTATGGGATAATGTGTTTGAAATGACGAAAGGATGGGATAGATTGAAGCAGACCGCCTCCAGTAGTTGAAGGGTCCAGAACGAAGAGCCGTAGATACAAGATGTAAGAGATTTCGAACAGAAAGCAAAAGAAAACTCCTTGCACAAAGTTGTGAGGCTGTGGAATTCACTTCTAGGGTTAGCGGTCGAGACGGAGACTCTGCCAACATTCAGGATTTGATTGTAAAGGGGCTGAAGGGATATGGGACCAGAGTGGGTAAATGTGATCGGGACTATTAGCTTGTGTGAAGGATGAGCACTAACACAGCTTAGTTGGGCCGAATGGCCTGGTTCCATTTTCTGACCTCTCTCTATTTCGATGTATTGGTGATGAGCACTGGGATATGGGAATATATTTTAACGTGTGATACTTCGAAAAGGTGCATTGCATACTCCTCATATTCTACTGATTTATTCTACATGATGATTATTTTAGAAAGGTCAAATCCTTTGAATCTGTAATTCCTATTAACATGGGACGTTAAACGAATATTTAGCACTGGCTCTGATGGGAAATGACTAGTTTCTTGCTGTTTTTAATGTACTCCAAATCATGCTAACAAATGAAATAGCAGGCTTTAGAAAGGCCAGTGAGGCGCCCAATTAAAAATCCGACACCTGAATTAGTTTTGGTTCTTTTCTTACTGTACCCTTATTTTATGCTTTCAGGTGACTGTTACCTTTTAAGAACATAAGAAATAGGAGCAGGAGTAGGCCAATCGGCCCCTCGAGCCTGCTCCGCCATTTAATAAGATCATGGCTGATCTGATCCTAACCGCCAATCTACTATCACAGAACCATCTCCTGAATCTAACAGAATTAGACACACGAAATATGAGCAGGATCAGGCTACACGGCCCCTGGGCCCGCTCCGCTACCCACAGGGCCATGTCCGATCCGAACCTAGACTCATGTCCAAATTCCTGCCCGCTCCCCGTAACCCTTAATTCCCTTTACTTCTAGGAAACTGTCTATTTCTGTTTTAAATTTATGATATAGCTTCTACAGCTTTTTGGGGCAGCATATTCCATGGACCTACCACCCTCAGTGAAGTAGTTCCTCCTCATCTCAGTTTTGAAAGAGCAGCCCCTTATTCTAAGACTATGCCCCCTAGTTCTAGTTTCACCCATCATCGGGAACATCCTCCCCGCATCCACCCGATCCAACCCCTTCACAATCTTATGTTTCAATAAGATCGCCTCTCATTCTTCTGAACTCCAATGAGTAGAGTCCCAATCTACTCAACCTCTCCTCATATGTCCATCCCCTCATCCCCGGGATTAACCAAGTGAACCTTCTTTGTACGGACTCGAGTGCAAGTATGTCTTTTCTTAAGTATGGACACCAAAACTGTATGCAGTATTCCAGGTGCGGTCTCACCAATACCTTGTACAACTGAAGCAATACCTCCCTATTTTTATATTCTATCCCCCTAGCAATGAAAGCCAACATTCCATTGGCCTTCTTAATCACTTGCTGCACCTGCATACTAACCTTTTGACCCCCAGATCCCTTTGTACTTTCCAGTTTCTTGCCATTAAGATAATAACTTGCTCTATGATTTTTCCTGCCAAAGTGCATAACCTCACACTTTCCAGTATTGTATTCCATCTGCCAAATCTCTGCCCACCTACTTAGCCTGCCTATGTCCCCTTGCAGGTTTTTTATGTCCTCCTCACTCACTACTTTCCCTCCCAGCTTAGTATCATCTGCAAACTTTGATATGTTACACTCGATCCCCTCCTCCAAATCGTTAATATAGATTGTAAAGAGTTGGGGACCCAGCATTGACCCCTGCGGAACACCACTAGTTACTGATTGCCATTCTGAGAATGAACCATTTATCCCAACTCTCTGCCTTCTGTTAGATAGCCAATCCTCTATCCATGCCAGAATATTACCCCCAATCCCGTGATTTTTTATCTTAAGCAATAATCTTTTGTGTGGCACCTTGTCAAATGTCTTTTGGAAGTCTAAATACACTACGCCCACTGGTTCCCCTTTATCCACCCTATATGTTACTTCCTCAAAGAACTCCAGCAAATTTGTCAAACATGACTTCCCCTTCATAAAACCATGCTGACTTTGTCCTATTAAATGATGATTATCCAAATGTCCTGTTACTGTCTCCTTAATAATGGACTCCAAAATTTTACCTACCACAGATGTTAGGCTAACCGGTCTATAGTTTCCAGCCTTCTGTCTACTGCCCTTTTTAAATAAGGGTGTTACATTAGCAGTTTTCCAGTCTGCCGGGACCTTTGCCGAGTCCAAGGAGTTTTGGAAAATTATTACCAATGCATCCACAATCCCTACCGCCACTTCCCTCAAGACCCTAGGATGTAAGCCATCAGGTCCAGGTGATTTATCCGCCTTGAGTCCCATTATTTTACCGAGTACCACTTCCTTAGTGATTTTGGTCGTGTTTAGCTCCTCCCCCTCCTACAGTCCCCTGTTTGTCCAGTGTTGGGATATTCTTAGTGTCTTCTACTGTAAAGACTGATACAAAATATTCATTCAGTGTTTTTGCCATCTCCATATTTCCCACCATTAATTTCCCGGTCTCATCCTCTAAGGGACCAACATTTACTTTAGCCACCCTTTTTCTTTTTATATAACTATAAAAACTCTTACTATCTGTTTTTATATTTTTTGCTAATTTACTTTCATAATCTATCTTCCCTTTCTTAATCAATCTTTTTGTTATTTTTTGCTGTCTTTTAAAGTTTTCCCAATCCTCTATCCTCCCACTAGATTTGGTTACCTTATATGCCCTTGTTTTTAGTCGAATACTATCCTTAATTTCTTTACTTAGCCACGGATGGCTGTCTTTTCTTTTACACCCTTTTCTTCTCAGTGGAATATATATTTTTTGGAAGTTGTAAAATAACTCCTTAAATATACACCACTGATCATGTATCGTCTTACCCTTTAATCTATTTTCCCAATCCACTCTACTCAGTTCCGCTCTCATACCTTCATAGTCTCCTTTATTCAAGCTTAGCACGCTTGTTTGAGATCCAACCTTCTCACCCTCTAATTGAATATGGAATTCAACCATGTTATGGTCACTCATTCCAAGGGGATCCTTTACTAGGACATTTTTAATTAATCCTGTCTCGTTACACAGGACCAGATCGAAGGTTGCTTGCCTCCTGGTCGGTTCAGTTACATACTGCTCAAGAAACCCATCCCTAATACACTCAATGAACTCATCCTCAAGGCAGCCCTGCCCAATTTGATTTGTCCAATTAATATGATAGTTAAAATCCCCCATAATTATAGATGTTCCCTTATTACAAGCCTCAACTGTTTCCTGATTGATACTCCGTCCAACAGAGTTGCAACTGTTCGGAGGCCTATAGACTATGCCCACTAGTGTTTTTTTTCCCCTTATTATTCCTTACCTCCACCCAAACTGTTTCATTATCCTGATCTTTTGACCCAATATCATTTCTCTGTATTACAGTGATTCCTTCCTTTATTAACATAGCCTCCCCACCTCCCCTTCCTTCCTGCCTGTCCTTCCTGATCGTTAAATAACCTGGTATGTTTAATTCCCAGGCATTGTCACCCTGCAGCCATGTTTCTGTAATTGCCACAAGATCATACCCATATGTAGTTATTTGTGCCATTAACTCGTCTATTTTGTTACGAATGCTACGTGCATTCAGATAGAGAACTTTCAAATATGTTTTGTGACACTTAGTTCCTGCTTTTGCCCTTTTTATTACTTTACCTTTTACTCCATACCTTCTGCCCCTTCCTGACACGCTCTGGTTTTTAATTTCCCCACTGCTACCTAAGTCTATGACCTTCTCTGTTGTCATTTTTATTATTTGCTCTCTAGGAACCTCCCCCCCCCCCCCCCCCCCCACTAGTTAGTTTAAAGCCCTCTCTACAGCCCTAGTTATATGATCCGCCAGGACTCTAGTCCCAGCACTGGCCAAGTGAAGCCCGTCCCAACGGAACAGCTCCCTCCTGCCCCAGTACTGTTGCCAGTGTCCCAGGAAGCAAAACCCATTTCTCCCACACCAGTCTTTGAGCCACGCATTTAACTCTCTAATTTTATTTGTCCTAGCCAAATTCGCTCGTGGCTCTGGTAATAATTCAGAGATTATTACCCTTGAGGTTCTGTTTTTTAATTTGACCCCTAGCTGCTCATACTCCTTTAACAGAACCGGCTTCCTAGTCCTATCTACGTCGTTTGTCCCAACATGGACCACGACAACTGGATCCACCCCCTCCCACTGCAAGTTTCTTTCCAGCCCAGAGGAGATGCCCTTAACCCTGGCACCGGGTAGGCAACACAGCCTTCGGGACTCTCGCTCTCGGCTGCAGAGAACTCTTATCTATCCCCCTAATAATACTATCCCCTACCACTACAACATTTCTAGTTACTCCCCCCTCTTGAATGGCCCCCCATTCCACGGTGCTGTGGCCAGGTTGCTCATCCTCCCTGCAGTCCCTGCTCCCGTCCGCACAGGGAGTAAGAACCTCAAACCTGCTGGACAAGAGCAAGGGCTGTGGCTCCTCCAGCTCTACCTCCTGGATCCCCGTACCTGCCTCACTTGTAGTCACACCGTCCTGTCCCTGACCATGGGCTACATCTGAATTAATTAACTTCATAGGTGTGACCACCTCCTGGTACACAGAGTCCAGGTACTTCTCCCCCTCCCTGATGTGTCGCAGTGTCTGAAGCTCAGACTCCAGCTCATCAACACGGAGCTGGAGTTCCTGTAGCAGCAGACACTTGTCACAGACGTAATCACCGTGAGCCTCAATGGGGTTCACCGGCTCCCACATCTCGCAACAGTAACACATCACCTGCTCCATTCTATGTAATTAATTAAATTTTTTATTGTGAGTTATGGACACCCTCTGCCCGATTATAGATGCTAGTATCCCCTTTAATTAATTGGATTTAATTTAAATCAATCCCTCTAATTACACCAGTAAAATGGTTTACCAACAGTCACTCTGCACCAGAAAGGCCTTATTAACTACAACCCACAGAGTTAAAGTTTGAAAAGAGCACCTAACACTCCACTTAGCCGAACTCTCAGACTTATCCAAACTCACAGCACTCTCTGCTGACTCGCACTCAGTGCTTGCTCGCACTAGCCTGGTCTTTTTATACTGTTTGTTTACAGCCAAATGAGTCACCCCTGCTGATTGGTTAGAAAACTGGTTTCCACTGCCTGCTGTGCCAATTTACTCCTACTGCAGTGTAACCTTGTTTTACTCTTCTTAAACGTTGTCTTCCTCACAACTGGCCTTATGAAAATTAAACTTGTGGCGAAGTGATGTAGTTATTGTGTTTCGTAGATATCTCCTTTAAGTATAAATAAAGTGTTAATCTCGAGGTTGAGGTGTAATTTCCAATGTAAAGCCACAGGCGTGCGGTACTTCTCCCTCTCTGCTGTAACCCTCGAGAAGCACGGTCATCAGATTGTGTTGCTTTTTGGACTGGTGTTTGGTCGCCATGTTGATGGCATTTATTTGTGTTGGAGCACTTAACAAGAGGAGCACGTGAAGCTTGCCATCTTTCCCCTCCTGGTGCTTGGATCCAAACCAGTCGGTATTTGTTTCGTTAAATCTTTTAGGTGAAATTCCTTGAAACAACTTCCATCAGTTGAGTGAGCATTATGACAAACCAAAGTGTTTTATTCTGATATTAATCTCTTCACAGATACTCCCCCAATGTTGCTGAGGAACATATTGGCCTGTGCGCTCAATAGTGGGTGTACGTGGGGACAGCAGTAGTGTTTTTAAGATGATTTTCCTTTTTGCCTTCTACTTTGAGCTGTATTTTTGTTCCCTGCTCTTTCAACAGGGTGATTGGGGAAGTGAGAGTTGCAAACTTCTGTCGTTTCTGTAAACCAAGCGCACGGAAATAGAGAAAATTGGCACTTGTTGACTTCCCTTCACTCTTGCTTCAGGAAACTTGCCCCATAGACAGCCCAGCTGTACTGTGAACGCAGATTCCTGTCCAGTCTGTGATACTGCAGGTTAATGCACTGCACCATCAAAGGTATCAAAATATGGAACTGGATAGAAGTTAGGTTATTAATCTGTATAAACTTTTTATACAGTTCACTGGTCGTCTACTTCCCAAGAACTTTTAGTAAATAAATAGTCGATTGTAAAATATTTCTGCAGTGTTGCAGCTTGTTGGATAATCACAGTGGAGTGTATCGTTTCCATGTTCTCCCACACCTGGCAGTGCTGTTTGATTCTGCACAGCATTTGTTGCTGCCTGCATTAATATCTATTTAAACAGAAAAAAAAGACTTGCATTTCTAGAGTGCTTTTCACGACCTCAGGACGTCCCAAAGCGCTTTACAGCCAATGAAGTACTTTTTTTTTTGAAGTGGAGTCACTGTTGTAATGTAGGAAACGTGGCAGCCAATTTGCGCACAGCAAGCTCCCACAAACAGCAATGTGATAATGACCAGAGAATCTATTTTAGTGATGTTGATTGAGGGATACATATTGGCCCCAGGACACCGGGGAGAACTCCCCTGCTCTTCTTCGAAATAGTGCCATGGGACCTTTTACATCCACCTGAGTGAGCAGACGGGGCCTCGGTTTAACATCTTATCCAAAAGACGGAAGGTTAAAACATTTAACCTTTTTCCCCCTAATTTCTTGCTCTTTTTCCTCAATTTTTTTTTCTGGGGTAAGACAGTGATTGTTGACAGTATATTCAACCATGGAGGATATCTGACCTGAGACTGATCCTGCTCTCGCGTGACATCTAGATTGAGCACTTCGCAGCCACTGGCTGGTGGTGAAGAGCAGGAACTCCGATTGATTCCCCCAACCTTCGCCACACTCTGAGGAAATAAGACTATCTGCAGCACCTCAGCTGCTGCCTGCCTGTGATCAGCTAATCAGTGTAAACCCACGATCTCTTGTCTGCAAGGCCTAGTGCTTCACCACGTGATGTCTTTACCTATAAGGTTATCAAAAGAGCTCTTCATATTATTTATGCCTGATGCTAGCCCAATGTACTACTGCCATCGCACCAGTGGCAATAGGAAGACTTTAATCTCAGGTTTTGAAGAAAGAGGGGGCTGTAGAACAGGGATAAGCCATTAGGTGGTATGTCACACACATTTCCCCTTGCATGCAAGACTGGAAAAGGTGTAGAGAAATGCATCCAAAGGCTGTACCAGCCTTGGCTCTCAGTCCGGCAACGCCTCAATTTTAAAATTCTCATCCTTGTTTTCAAATCCCTCCATGGCCTCGCCACTCCCTGTCTCTGTAACCTCCTCCAGCCCTCCGAGATCTCTGCGCTCCTCCAATTCTGGCCTCTTGAGCATCCCCGATTTTAATCGCTCCACCATTGGCGGCCGTGCTTTCAGCTGCCTGGGGCCCTAAGCTCTGGAATTCCCTGCCTAAACCTCTGTCTCTCTACCTCTCTCTCCTCCTTTAAAGCACTCCTTAAAACCTACCCCGTTGATCAAGCTTTTGGTCACCTCTCCTAATATCTCAATGTCAAATTTTGTTTGATAACGCCTTGGGACATTTTACTATGTTATAAATGCAAGATGTAGTAATATTAAAACCCTCTAACTGTTGTATAAACAGAACAAGGTAACTTTGTTCTCTAAGTTTCAAGAGCAAAGTATGTTTTTATTAACAAGATTTTTTTAGCAGTAAAGCCACAAAAGGTGGGCGGGGGGACACAAATGCACAATAAACTGCCCCACACACCAGCGGTCTAGCTGCAGGAAACGTTCTGGTATCCGGCACGGACGGGACCGACGTGGTGCCGGTTCATCAACAATTCCGGATAACCGAACGCTATAGTAAAAGATACGGAGCTCAGAGCTCCGCCTGTTGCTTAACAGCTTCAAAACAATGGGCACAAGTTGCAAGCGTCTCTGTAGCTTAGCAACAGCTTCAGCTACACCCTTGCACAGCAACAAATGGAGTAAAAAAAGTAATAAAAGTTACCTGAACCGACTCCTGAATTTTGCCGGTGGATAGAGCGTTCCGGTTATTTAGGGGCCAGTTGATCGAAAGTTTCCTGTATAAAGATGGTCACCAAATAGAAGTGATTTGCAATAAAAACAGAAAATGCTGGAATTACTCCAGGTCAGGCAGCATCTGTGGAGAGAGAAACATACTTAACGTTTCAGGTCGATGACCTTTCGTTAGAACTCACGTAGGGTCATCGACCTGAAACGTCAACTCTCTTTCTCTCTCCACAGATGCTGCCTGACCTGTGGAGTATTTCCGGCATTTTCTGTTTTTATTTCAGATTTCCAGTATCCGCAGTATTTTGCTTTTGTAGAAGTGATTTGCACATTGATAAAGTAAAATTGATAACACTGACAACAGAGGGAAATTATACATTGTCTATCCTGCCCCTGCAGAGGTGGAAAATGCATTGCAACCAAATCAGGTAGAAATGGAAGTACCAGCAAAATTCTGAAATAATTGGACATGTACTCTTGTTTTATTGCAAGCTTTCGATCATTTGTGTAAATTGATTGCAGCAATGCCCCATGCACATTTTTGCCAGTCTACTCAACGCCCTTTTATTCTCAAGTACACTACCAATTTATTACCCTGAAATGGACTGAAAGGATGGATTTTTCCAAACTTTAGCCAATCTTGTGTAATTGCTGGTCTGCATGTAATGTTACAGCTCATAAATATGATGAGCAAATCAGCAAGATAAATATTTGTGTGAGCGCAGTCACCTGTTGCCAAATGTCGTTTTATTTGGAGCAGCGAGGGCTCTGAATTTAAGCTCGACTGGGGGATTTCAAATACTTACCACTCTGAAGAGAGACGAGATGGTTGCCTAACCCAAGACTTTATTTTGGTGTTTTAACAGAATATATTCTATGGGGCCTGTTGACTATTTGATTTTCCCGAACTGTCAAGCTGATAACTCGGGTGCTGCTGTTCATTATGTTGCCTTGGGTCTTCATAAATTATTTGTACACACTTCTTATATTGCGCATTACCTGTCTGTCGTCTATACACAAACCTGCTTCCTGCTGCTCATTCACAGAACGAATGGATTTCAGTGAACTCTACTTTTACTGGCAGTGCCCGTACCTATTGATTTGTGAAAACAAGGAATATTTGCTTTAAAAAAAGCATAAATATGACCCTTCTCGTGTTGAAAATTTTGTTATCTGAAAGAAATTATGTAATGGGTGTGGTGGCATCCATTCTTTATAACTATATAAAGGATAAGTAAGAAATCCAAAAATGGCCACTATTTTACCAGGACTGGGTTTCTTACTCTGTTTTGTCATTCCCGATCCTGCTTCTTCCTCATTAGTGTTCTGAGTTTTGTGATCTGGGGTGGTTTGTCTATGTCTGTGACTGCTAACTGGTCTCCAAACTGCTTTTTCAACTACTTCCTCCTTCAATCAGGCACATCCCCTTCAAAATGGGCAGCTTTCAAGCTATCTTGGTGTGTCTTTTGTGCATCTAGAAGAGACAATTTTCCAAACTGGGGTGTGCAGGTCTTGAGCTCTCCGTACATGTGTCAAACACATGCTGTGAGCGCAGTGCCTTGAGAATTCTGCATTCTGTACTTGCTGATTTACTAGCATCGTATTTTTCTTGTAATCTAATAACTTTAGATACTTGGAGGTTAAGTCGGGGGGTGGGGTTCACTGAGAATATCAGTATTTGCAGGGATTCCTGGGGACTGTCCCAATATTTTCAGGGGAGAGGGTAAACATAAGTTTGAAAACCATGTTTGTAAGAAACGGTTCCCATCCACAACATCCTTCAGTAAATTCAAACTTTGTTGAGTATGATGACCTCTGTATATCTTGTTTACATATCTATATAAGAAGTGATTAAAAACTCCCGCTTGTTTTAATAGACTTGAAAATATTCACGTCGAATAAATCATTCCCAATCAACATCATGTCCAGCTAATGGGAGGGGAGGCCACGTTCCTGGAAATTTGAATGTGGGAGAAGGAACTGTGCTTCGGGAATAGTGGCTCAGGAGCCACGCTCCAACTCCTTTTTATTATTCGTTCCTGGGATGTGGGCGTCGCTGGCGAGGCCAGCATTTATTGCCCATCCCTAGTTGCCCCTGAGAAGGTGGTGGTGAGCCGCCACCTTGAACCGCTGCAGTCCGTGTGGTGAAGGTGCTCCCACAGTGCTGTTAGGGAGGGAGATCCAGGATTTTGACCCAGCGATGATGAAGGATCGGCGATATACTTCCAAGTCAGGATGTTGTGTAACTTGGAGGTGGTGGTGTTCTCATGCGCCTGCTGCCCTTGTCCTTCTAGGTGGTAGAGGTTGTGGGTTTGGGAGGTGCTGCCGAAGAAGAGTTGGCGAGTTGCTGCAGTGTTGCAGTGTATTTTGTAGATGGTACACACTGCAGCCACGGTATGCCGGTGGTGGAGGGAGTGAATGTTTAAGGTGGTGGATGGGGTGCCAATCAAGCGGGCTGCTTTGTCCTGGATGGTGTTGAGCTTCTTGAGTGTTGTTGGAGCTGCACTCATCCAGGCAAGTGGAGAGTATTCCATCACACTCCTGACTTGTGCCTTGTAGATGGTGGAAAGGCTTTGGGGAGTCAGGAGGTGAGACACTCGCCACAGAATACCCAGCCTCTGACCTGCTGTTGTTGCCACAGTATTTATGTGGCTGGTCCAGTTAAGTTTCTGGTCAATGGTGACCCCCAGGATGTTGATGGTGGGGGATTCGGCGATGGTAATGCTGTTGAATGTCAACGGGAGGTGGTTAGACTTGCTTGTTGGAGATGGTCATTGCCTGGCATTTGTGTGGGGCGAATGTTACTTGCTACTTATCAGCCCAAGCCTGAATCCTGCTCTAGGTGGTTCAAACGTTGAATTGCTTTTGACGTACAGTCACTGTCATTATACAGGAAACTGTAGCAGCTACATTGTAGCAGCAACATCGCTCAACATCCATGAGATCAGTGACCAGTTAGCCTAGGTCTTTTTGGGTTGAGGGTGTGATACTGCCCAGTACAGTCCTGTTCTTCAGAGAGAGTGGAGAGTGTTGCTGTTTGTGTCATTATTGCAAAATATGTTGTACACTCGTCTGACCGAGTTCGTGTTGCCCATTGTGTCTTGAGCTTTGTGAGAATCAATCTCTTTTTTAAAAATCTTACTAGTTCAAGCAGTCGGTGCACAAACAAACGATGAAGCTGTTTGCTGAGCTCGAGATTAAAAGGAAGGAGCGTGAAGCCAAGGACATGCATGAGAGGTATGCAATTATCTTAAAACCAATGAACGAAACATTCTGCTTCTGTTCCCCTAAAAATGGTGGTTATAACTAGGAAGTAGATTGTTGATATGGAAAAGAAGCTGTAAAATATAGTCTACCTTTAATTCAGAGTTATTTAATTTAAATTATCTGCTATTTCAAAATTTTGCACTAAATCCCGCTCACTCATCACCCACCCCCTGTGCTCCTGATCCGGCAATTCCTCGATTTTAAAATTCTCATCCTTGTTTTCAAATCACTCCATGGCCTCGCCCCTACCTATATCTCTAACCCCCTACAGCCCTCCGCGATCTCTGCGCTCCTCTAATTCTGGCCTCTTGCGCAAGCCCGATTTTCATCGCTCCACCATTGGCGATCGTGCCTTCAGCTGCCTGGGCCCTAAGCTCTGGAATTCCCTCCCTAAACCTCTCTACCTCTCCTCCTTTAAGACGCTCCTTAAAACCGACCTCTTTGACCAAGCTTTTGGTCACCTGCCCTAATATCTCCTTATGTGGTTTGATGTCAAATTTTGTTTGATAATCGCTCCTGTGAAGCACCTTGGGACGTTTTACTAAGCTAAAAGTGCTATATAAATACAAGTTGTAAAGTTCCACTTTGCTGTTCTAAATATTTCTTAATTCAAATGTATTTAATACAAAAATTACTCCAAATTGTCTATTTTATTGTAGCTTGATTTTCTAGGGGATGGAAGAGAAGTCTTTCCAAAGGCCATTTACCTGTTGTCATTTCTTCTCCCCCCTCCCCGCCTTCTCAAATTCTCACCCTTCATTTCCTGAGGTCACTGATTCACACTGGGGTGAGCTTACATGGGTTAGCACCATGGGTTACATAGAAACATAGAAGATCGGAGCAGGAGTAGGCCATTCAGCCCCTCGAGCCTACTCCGCCATCAGGGTTACCTGATTACCTGTCAGTACCTCAGCTGATTGCCACTCTTCATTTGTACGCTGTGACTGTGTGTGTTGGTTGGCGTTCTGACCATGATGCGGGGTGGGGTGGGGGGGGGATCACAATCATGTCTAGCTCAGTTGTCGCCATGTTTATTTACCAGCAGTTAGTAATGGTTGAGTAAAGGGGGAGCTGGTTCTATGGGTCTCCAGACAAGAGACAAGAGACCAGCTCCCCGGTCCCAGGGAAAGAAGCAAGGTGGCATCGCTATCATAAAGCAGGATGTGCAAGTATGAAAGCGCCTTCATTTGCTGGGATTTGAATATATCCACTGTCCCGGCAAACACACGAAATATTAGGAAAAATCTCAAAGCTGAATGATAATCTATGAGCACATTTTCTAACACTGTACACCCTTCTGAATCCAGGAAACGACAGAGAGAAGAGGAGATTGAGCAGGAAGAAAAAGCAAAACGCGATAAAGAGTGGCAGAAAAATTTTGAGGTTTGTAGAACTCTAATTTACCAATTCACAATCCTAACATAGAAACATAGAAGATAGGAGCAGGAGTAGGCCATTCGGCCCCTCGAGCTCACTCCGCCATTTAATGAGATCATGGCTGATCATCCAAATTCAGTACCCTGTCCCTGCCTTCTCCCCATACCCCTTGATCCCTTTAGCCTTAAGAAATATATCTAACTCCTTCTCTTGAATATATTTAATGAATTGGCCTCCACTGCCTTCTGTGGTGGAAAATTCCACAGGTTCACCACTCTCTGGGTGAAGAAATTCCCCCTCATCTCAGTCCTAAATGGCTTACCCCTTATCTTTAGACTGTGACCCCTGGTTCTGGACTCCCCCGCCATCGGGAACATCCTTCCTGCATCTAGTCTGTCTAGTCCTGTTAAAATTTTATAAGTTTCAATGAGACCCCCTCTCATTCTTCTAGACTCTAGCGAATATAAGCCTGATCGACCCAATCTCTCCCCATATGTCATTCCTGCCATCCCAGGTATTAGCTTGGTGAATCTTCGCTGCACTCCCTCCATGACAAGAACATCCTTCCTCAGATAAGGCGAACAAAACTGCACACACTACTCAAGGTGTGGTCTCACGAAGGCCCTGTACAACTGCAGCAAGACATCCTTGCTCCTGTACTCGAATCCTCTCGCTATGAAGGCCAACATACCATTTGCCGCCTTAACCGCCTGCTGCACCTGCATACTTACCTTCAGCGACTGGTGCACAAGGACACCCAGGTCTCATTGCACTTCCCCTTTCCCCAATCTATTGCTGTTCAAATAATTGTCTTCCTGTTTTTGCCACCAAAGTGGATAACCACATTTATCCACATTGGGCAGATGCATGGCAAATGCAGTATAATCACCCAACTTATCCAAATCATACTGGAGTTTCTCGGCATCCTCCTCACAGCACACACGCCCACCCAGCTTTGTGTCGTCTGCAAACCTGGAGATATTACATCTAGTTCCCTCGTCTAGATCATCATATACATATACATATATATATATATATATATATATGTGAATAGCTGGGGTCCTTGCACCGATCCCTGCGGTACCCCACTAGTCACTGCCTGCCACTCGGAAAAAGACCCATTTATTCCAACTCTTTGCTTCCTGCCTGCCAACCAGTTCTCTATCCAAGACAGTACCTTACCCTCAATCCCGTGTGCTTTAACTTTACACGCTAATCTCTTATGCAGGACCTTATCGAAAGCCTTCTGAAAGTCCAAATACACCACATCCACTGGTTCTCCCTTATCTATTCTACCAGTTACATCCTCAAAAAATTCCAGTAGATTAGTCAAGCATGATTTACCTTTTGTAAATCCATGTTGACTTTGTCCAATCCTGTCACTGTTTTCCAAGTGCTTTGCTATTACATCTTTTATAATGGACTCTAGCATTTTCCCCACTACCGATGTCAGACTTGCTGGTCTATATGTCCCTGTTTTTTCTCTACCACCCTTCTTAAATAGTGGGGTTACATTAGCTATCCTCCAATCCATGGGAACTGTTCCAGAGTCTATAGAATTTTGGAAGATGACCAGCAATGCAGCTACTATTTCTAGGGCCACTTCCTTAAGTACCCTAGGATGGGGATTATCAGGCCCTGGGGATTTATCGGCCTTCAATCCCGTCAATTTCCCTAACACCATTTCCCTACAAATACTGATTTCATTCAATTCCTCCCTCTCATTCGACCCTATGTTCCCCGACATCTCTGGGAGGTTATTTGTGTCCTCCTTTGTGAAGACAGAACCAAAGTATGTATTTAATTGGTCTGCCATTTCTTTGTTTCCCATTATAAATTCCCCTGATTCTGACTGCAAGGGACCTACGCTTGACTTCACCAATCTTTTTCTCTTCACATATCTATAGAAGCTTTTACAGTCAGTTTTTATGTTCCGTGCAAGCTTACTCTCATATTCTATTTCCCTCCTCATAATTAATCCCTTTGTCCTCCTTTGCTGAATCCTAAACTGCTCCCAATCCTGGTCATGTTTTGAAAGGTTTGTGTAACAATGAGTGGTGGTTATGGTTCTGCGGTCTTACTGAAAACTGTTTTTCCTTCTGAAAAGCCAATTTATTTTATTAACTACCTTGACATCGAGATGTCCAGTGAGAGATGTAGAATAGTCAATTTGATAGTATGTCTTTGAACGCTCATAAAAATGATCTGCTTCAGATAGAATATTAGATACTAAATTACAAAGAACTGTGGATTCTAATTAAAAAGCACTATAGAATATAAGCTCCACATTTGTGCAATATTTCCTTATATGTGAGAGTTTAAAAAAGTAACAGTTGTTATACGCTGAACCTAAACACAAATATATTTCTGGGGAGACCAAACGCAGATTGGGTGACCGCTTTGCGGAACACCTCCGTTCAGTCTGCAAGGGTGACCCCGAGCTTCCGGTCGCCTGTCACTTTAATTCACCGCCCCATTCCCACTCAGTCCTCACCGTCCTCGGCCTCTTGCATTGTTCCACGGAAGCTTAGCGTAAGCTCGAGGAACAGCACCTCATCTTCCGATTAGGCACTTTACAGCCTTCCGGACTCAATATCGAGTTCAACAATTTCAGATCATAACCTCGGCCCCCATTATATTTTTATATTTTTTATCCACACTTTTGGTTTGTGCCTTTTCCTTTTCTCTCTCTCTCCCACACGGCAGCTGTCTCTCACTCTGCCAGCGCATTTCACACCTAATCTAGAGCCATCCTTTGTCTCTTTACCTGTCCTATTACCATCTCGTCTCGCCTTGAATATCTCTGAATGTCTCCTCACCTCTCAGACCTCCCCTTTAGTTCTTTCATCACCTCCCCCATTTCCCAGCCCCCAAACTGGCCTTTTAATCTGTTTCATTTCCTGCTTTTTTCTCAGTTCTGACGAAGGGTCTTCGACCTGAAACGTTGTCTCTGTTTCTCTCTCCATGGATGTTGCCTGGCCTGCTGAGTTTTTCCAGTGTTTTCTGTTATTACAGAAATATATTTTATTGGGCCGGAATCTGCTGTAAGAATAACAGTGAGGCTAAATGTGCTCGCCGTTATTTATGTGGAAATCGGACAGCAACTTCCGGCGACCACACGTTCACAGTTAAACGTGGAAATCAGGAAGTTGCTGACCGAGATGCCCTGCTCCTCCAAAAGCTTCCCAGAAATGGCAGCTTGCCATCTGACTCACCATTCAAATACATTGAATGGTGTGAAGTTGCTGTACTGACCTCATAGATATGAACTAAACTCGCCAAAAAAGTTAGGGCTTGTCCATTCCAGTGTAAGTACCCTTTTAACGACCCGGTAAGTCTTAATTACTGCAAACAACCTCGCTGGCACTGAAAATCAACTTTTACAAGCATGGAGCCTCACTCCTTCAGCATTTAATTTTTAGTAATTTAAAAAGAATTTTAAAAAACTTTTTCTTTTGATCTCTTATCTCTCTCGCTTAATCCAATCTTTCTTTCCCTCTCTATTTCGTCTTCTGTACATAATTTGACATTGAATTCAATATTTAACTTGCACTTCCTGGTTCAGACTCTGCGCTGCTCATCTACGGTTCTTCGATCTGATTGGTTAAGGAGATACACCGTTGTTTGACCTGTTCACACAGGTCCCAGATGCCCTGTAGAGGGCACTGTGCTTTTTGGATGGTTGGCCAACAGGAACTTGCTGTGCAAAAGCCCATAGAGTGTCTACGGGCAAGTGCAAGTCAGAACAAAACCTGGCCCATTATTTTTTTAGTATTAAGTTGTATCTTGTACACAAATATGCAAAACATAAATCTCTCAGTGACCTGAAAAACTCATTGAATTTTTCACAGCAACTATATAATGAGTTATAGAAAACATTGTGCTTTCTAAGATTATGCTACAATGCAGAAAGAGACTATGCATGGCTTCCTGCAGATTACTCAGTCCTTGCCGATACATATGTTGTCGTACTTGTTTAACTATATAATTCCTTGCCTATTGGTGGGATTACTCTCTGACCAGGCCAGGTGGCACGGAGGAGTGAGGAGAAGAGGGAAGGCCCACCAGCACTGTTGAGGCAGCGCTTGGTACCTGTGTACTGGTGACATGGACCTTTCTGTGTAGTGGTCGGCTTGGAATCTCCTGAGGTGTTTGAGCTTTTATTGGGCGGGCAGCAAGCCTATGCCTCCTAGTGCTCTCCTAGCACCAGACGCGCCCTGTACACCATTGGTTCTGATTGTCAGATGCCCCTTTGTTATAAAAGTCAGCTACAGTATGGTTTGAGTCTAAGCTCCCGCTACTCTACTGTAGTAATGTGCTCGAAGTCTTCAGAAGAGCATCTCTTACTGCATCAGTGTGAATTTTTCATGTCTTGTAATAGTCATCTTTGTAGCCTCTGAGTAAGTTTGCAGTCCTGTGACACTTTGTGGAAATGTTAGTGCTGTGAGATGTCCTCAGTTGGAATTGATTGAAACTCCGGAAAGGTTTCAGATAGGATGTTTACAGTGGACAGTGAAACGTGACTTTCATCCCATCAGTTTGATTTGGATCCTAGGTCTCGGAGGTCACAGTGGACTGACCGACTGCTACCTAGAGCCTACTGCATGGCTTAGGGTGCAGAGGAATACCCTGATTTGCATGCAAATTTATACCGATCACTTTCCCCGATGGTTCACCCAGTCAAGACTCACTTGGTGCCACTCTTATCTAGCCAATCATAGCCTGAGCATCTCCGGCAATGGCGTCTCTTCCCACCCCTGCACCATAACCTCTGGAGTCCCCAAGGATCTTTTCTTCGCACCTTCCTCCTGCTCCTCCTCCTCCTCATCTACATGCTGCCTCGTGGCAACATTACCAAAGACATGGGATTGGGTTCCACATATACACTGACGACACGCTGTTCTACCTCTCCACCAACTCTCTCGAACCTGTGTTGTCAGGCTGCTTGTCCAACATTCAGTTCTGGATGAGCTGTAATTTTCTCCCGTTGAACATTGGGAAACCCGAAGCCATTGCCTTTGGCCCCTGCCGCAAACATTGTAAATGCATGTTTTAGTTGTTGTACCATTGTTGCCTATTTCAGCTCCCCCACCGCCCCACGCCGCTGTCTCTGGTTGAACCAGACTGTTTGCATCCTCGGCTTTCTATTTGACCCCGAGCTGAGCTTCCGTCCCCATATCCTCTCCCATCACAAAATTTGCTTACTTCCAGCTCCATAACGTCGGCTGCTCTGTCCCACCTCAGCCCAGCTGCTGCTGAAACCCTCATCCATGCCTGTGTCACCTCCAGACTTCACAATTCCAATGTTCTCCTGGCTGCTCTCCACCCTGTATAAACTTCAACTCCTCCAGAGCCCTGCTGCCTGTATCCTATCCTGCACCAAGTCCGACTCTCCCATCATCCCCGTGCTTGCTGACCTACAGTGGATCCCAGGCCCTCAATGCCTCAGGTTTAAAATTCTCAACCTCGTGTTTAAATCCTTTCAGGGCCTCGCCCCTCCCTATTTCTGTAACCTTCTCCAAACCAACAACCCCCACCTCCCCGAACTTTTGTGCTCCTCCGACTGGCATCTTGCACAACTCCACTCCCTTCACCCCACCATTGGCGGCTGTGCCTTCAGCCAACTTGGTCCTGGGACTCCTTCCCTAAACATCTCCGCTTCTTAACCTCTCTCTCCTTAAAACTAACTTCTTTGACCAAGCTTTTAGTCATCACCACCACTGAATATCCTGTCTATTTTTGTCTGATTACTCACACAAGAGGGTTGGAACAGCCAGGGCAGTATTTATGCAGTATTAGTACCAGAAATTCTGTAAAGCCTAATGTTGGGTGTTTGATGTTTTTATGTGGAATCGAATTGAACTATGGAAAAACACCCAAGCACGATTAATGTGTTTTGTTATTCTAAACTTGAGTTGCATCTGTGGGGAGACTGCTTGGAG
This sequence comes from Somniosus microcephalus, assembly GCF_052327205.1. Classification (NCBI taxonomy): domain Eukaryota; kingdom Metazoa; phylum Chordata; class Chondrichthyes; order Squaliformes; family Somniosidae; genus Somniosus; species Somniosus microcephalus. The sequence goes on along the minus strand of NC_141006.1, from coordinate 79,686,208 downwards.
CTTTTTAACGCGAGGTTGGCGTGCTGGCGGTTATTGGTTTGTCACTGGGGGATGGTAGAACAGTTTGAAGAAGGGTTTGAAGTGATGAATTAGGCGTCTCACACAAGAAGTATATTGGCTTAACAACAGAAAATGCTGGAAAAACTCAGCAGGCCAGGCAACATCTGTGGAGAGAAATTAGAGTCGACGTTTCGGGTCGAAACCCTTTTTTCAAAACTGGAAAGGAAATGAAATAGATTGAAAGGCAGGGCTGGGAGAGAACAAAAGAAGTAAAGAGTCATTAAGAGGTATTCAAAACCAGACGAGATGGTAATAGTACAAGTGGAGACAAAAGACGGCTCAGATTAGGTGTGAAATGTACTGGCAGAATGGGAGACAGCTGCCGTGTGGGAGAGAGGAAAAAAAAGGAAAGGGTGGGGGGGGAAGGAAAACCCAAAACAAAGGGGTGGAAAAAAAATAAGTAAAAATGTAATAGGGGCCGAGGTTATGATCTGAAATTGTTGAACTCGATATTGAGTCCGGAAGGCTGTAAAGTGCCTAATCGGAAGATGAGGTGCTGTTCCTCGAGTTTACGTTGAGCTTCCGTGGAACAATGCAAGAGGCCAAGGACGGTGAGGTCCGAGTGGGAATGGAGCGGTGAATTAAAATGACAGGCGACCGGAAGCTCGGGGTCACCCTTACGGACTGAACGGAGGTGTTCCGCAAAGCGGTCACCCAATCTGCGTTTGGTCTCCCCAATGTAGAGGAGACCGCATTGTGAGCAGCGAATACAGTATACTAGATTGCAAGAAGTACAAGTAAATCGCTGTTTCATCTGGAAGGGGTGTTTGGGGCCCTGGACAGTGGGAAGGGGGGAGGTATAGGGGCAGGTGTTACATCTCTTGCGCTTGCACGGGAAGGTGCAAGGGGAAGGGGTGCTGGGGGTGATAGAGGAGTGGACTAGGGTGTCTCGGAGGGAGCGGTCCCTGCGGAATGCTGAAAGGGGAGGGGAGGGGAAGATGCGTTTGGTGGTGGGATCACTTTGGAGGTAGCGGAAATGGCGGAGGATGATCTGTTGAATGTGGAGGCTGGTGGGCTGAAAGGTGAGGACAAGGGGAACCCTATCGTGGTTCCGGGAGGGAGGGGCAGGGGTGAGGGCAGAAGTGCGGGAGATAGAACGGACACAGTCGAGGGCCGTGTCAACCACGGTAGAGGGGAATCCTCAGTTGAGGAAAAAGGAAGACATGTCTGAAGCACTGGTGTGGAAGGTGGCATCGTCGGGGCGGAGACGGAGAAACTGGGAGAATGGAATAGAGTCCTTACAGGAGGCGGGGTGGGAGGAAGTGTAGTCCAGGTAGCTGTGGGAGTCAGTGGGCTTGTAGTGAATATTGGTCAATAACCTATCCCCAGAAATGGAGACGGAGAAGTCGAGGAAGAGAAGGGAAAAGTCAGAGATGGACCATGTGAAGGTGAGGGAAGGGTGGAAATTGGAGGCAAAGTGAATGAAATTGCCAAGTTCGGGGCGAGAGCAGGAAACGGCACCAATACAGTCATCAATGTATCGGAAAAAGAGGTGAGGGAGGGGACCCGAGTAGGACTGGAACAAAGAGTGTTCCACATATCCCACGAAAAGGCAGGCATAGCTAGGACCCATGCGTGTACCCATAGCAACACCTTTGATTTGGAGGAAATGAGTGGAGTTAAAGGAGAAGTTGTTCAATGTGAGAACAAGTTCAGCCAGGCGGAGGAGGGTAGTGGTGGATGGGGACTGGTCGGGCCTTTGTTCAAGGACGAAGCGGAGCGCCCTTAGGCCATCCTGGTGGGGGATGGAGGTGTAGAGGGATTGTATGTCCGTGGTGAAAAGGAAGCGGTTGGGGCCAGGAAACTGGAAACTGTTAAAGTGGCGGAGGGCGTCCGAAGAGCCGCGGATGTAGGTGGGAAGAGACTGGACAAGGGGAGAAAAGATAGAGTCGAGATAGGAAGAGAGAAGTTCCGTGGGGCAAGAACAGGCTGAAACGATGGGCCTACCAGGGCAGTCCTGTTTGTGGATCTTGGGAAGGAGGTAGAAGCGGGCTGTGCGGGGTTGGGGAACTGAGGTTGGTGGCCGCGGGGGGAAGATCTCCAGAGGAGATGAGGTCAGTGACAGTCTTGGAAACGGTGGTTTGATGTTCGGTAGTGGGGTCATGGTCCAGGCGGAGGTAGGAGGAGGTGTCGGAGAGTAATGTGTGATTGTTTTTCTCCTATAGCATTTTGATCCCAATACACTAAACCAGCCTGGATTTCATTTTCTACTCCATGTTTAAATACACTCCTCCGCAGCATATACTGGTGAATCTGATGTCTTTTAAGGTGCAAGATCTGTGACAGTGTCCCGGTTGCAGATTTAAGATCTCTTTGTTAGGATCTCTCTCACTTGCCCCAGCCGGAGGTGGAAGAGCTTTAGAGATGATGGGCCTCGATATTTGCTGGGAGGGTGCAGGGGAGGCCGAAGAAGCCGGCAAGTGTGGGGACGTGGTTGTCTGGCCGAACCTCATTAACATCTTGTGGCTCCACACCCTGCCCAGCAGCCGGCCAATGGACAGCCTGGCCAGCGGGCGGGAAGGAACACCAGTGGTAGGAGGCCGCAGCCGGGGACCGTCCCTGCGATTGGGGCTGGGGGAGGCCAAAGGCTTCTTTGAGGGGCCCGGGGGGAGCACGTCTGTTCCTCCTGGCCCACAAGGAGTGCTGAAACAGCCTTGTGGCGCCGGCAGCTCCAGCCTGCCTTTCACGGCTGAGTTTCCCGACCCCCTGTGCTGCTGCAGCAGCAGCAACTTTTAAATCGCACTCCCAATTGCAGTGTGGGAGCCCAGTTTAAATATGTTAATTAAGCGTCCTGCATCTGCATGGCGAGACACTCGGGCGCCCCGATATTCATCGCCATAAAAATGGTGACGGTTTGGGGTCACTTTCTGTGCAGTTCACTTTTTTTTTACCCCGCTCTTCTCCCACCCGTTGTGAGGAGGCGGGGGGGGGGGGGGGCGGGGGTTAATATCGAGGCCAATAAGTTACTGAAGATGGGTGTTCTACTGTGAGTAATGAGAGAAAAAAACAGTAGCTTTAAAAACATTGAAACCACAATGATTGCAGATAAAGTGAAGACTGCTGCTGCTCTAAGATCGGCATCAAGATTGGTGCTGACAATGGCAGCTGTATTCAAACACGGGTCCCAGCCGTAAATGGACAGTATTCTCCCACTGTAAAACACTGGTTGAATTTTGTCCTTGCCAGGGATTGCACAGATTGGATGCAGCCTAAAGCTCCCACTGCACTGTCCCAACTACAGAGCACAGTCCTATAGGCCAAGATCCGATCAGGCATGATCTTATTGAATGGTGGAGCAGGCTCGAGGGGCCGAATGGCCGACTCCTGCTCCTATTTCTTATGTTCTTAAGGGACGGTGAATTTTTGTCACTTTCTCCCTCAGCATCCAACATTGTGGCCGCTCTGGAATGTAACTTGTACAATTCAGCGTAGGCAAGCAATCATTTTACTGTAGTAGATTTAAGAAAAGATAATTAATTTGCTAACTGATAATGGGGAGTGACTTTTGAGAAAGACCAATGCTGTACATTTTATTTTTTTGCTAACGATTGTGTGTGTCACCACAGGAAAGCCGAGATGGCCGTGTTGATAGCTGGAGAAACTTTCAAGCCAATAAAAAAGGCAAGAAAGAAAAGAAACAGAGGAGTTTTCTCAAGCCACCAAAAGTTAAAATGGAGCAGCGATAAGAGTTCTCTGAAAATATTTTACGTAAAATAGGAAATCACAAACACAAACAACTATAGCAATGTTTACTCCAGAACATGTTCTTCGCTTAGGAGGAGTGTTTGCAGTTTAGTGGCAGAAATGTTTGTTTTCCTGTCCATTCTACTGACTCATAAGTGTTGTCCTTGTAGCTATTACTATTAGTTTCATCCCTGATAACCTACATAGCAGGGCTTCACTGCTTCTTGATTCTAAAAAAAAATATGATGTAAATGTACAGTATAAAAGAGGTTGATAATGGCCTTGTATCTTTTTGAAAACCTTTAATTTTTAAGCCCTGTAATTTAACGTTTTGTACCCTTTTTGTACTGTGATGAACAATTTGTCTATCTTTAGTCATCAAAGGTAATCATTAAAAGTGTTTGGAAATAACTATGAGTTTTATATTTTTGAAATCGATGAATTCCATATTGTGTGACTGGATTGATGGATCATCGTTTGAAACTTGTTCTGAAGTTTAGCTTTTCTGTACACTGATTAAAGTTGCACAACATTTAAATACATTAAATTTCAAAACTAGAAAAAAAAAATACAAGTATTCGCTTTGTAAATGTACTAACCCACAGTATTTTTGCTAGTCTTCACTCCTTTCCTGAAGGTGCTGGCTGGTGTTAGGCGACAGTTGTACAGGTGCCATCAATTCCACAGGACTTCACTAAGTGATGTCTGGACAGTGAATATTGGCTGGAGGTCAGGCTGAGGGCAGTTCATAGACATTTCAGCACAGAAAGGCTCGCTTCATGTTCGATCCACCCACTATAAATACCATTTCTCTCCTGTTTGCCCATACACAATTCTGGTACCCACTTTTAATTTAATAGAAAATATTTGTAAAAGACTTGCACAGAGGCTTGTGGATGAAAACTGATCAGTTCAACCCATGTTGATTTGCACTTTGTTGCTTGACGTATCCAGAACCTGTGAAGATGGATTTCCTGTATTCCATTTTGGCTCGGTTTTTGCTTTCTTGAAGTCTCTTGTCTGTACAAGACTTTCAAGATTACTGCCCAATTACTATGAGCAGTCTGTAATGACGTTCCAAGTTTTCCCTGCTATCTGTTACTTGTCTGTTTGCCTCTGCTCAATTTCTTATCTCAAATTTAATTGTGATCAGGCTACAATTTTTGGCATTTCGACGACACCTTCCTTCACTTTGCTGATGATTGAGGGTACACTGATGGGGCAGTAATTGGCCAGATTGAATTTGTCCTGTTTTTGTGGACAGCACATACCTGGCCAGTTTTGCACATTGTCGGATAGATGCCAGTGTTGTAGCTGTATTGGAACAGCTTGGCTGGAGGTGCGGCTAGTTCTGAAGCACAAGTCGTCTTCACGATAGCCGGGATGTTGTCGGGGGCCATAGCCTTTGCTGTATCCCGTGCGCTCAGCTGTTTCTTGATATCACGTGGAGTGAATCAAATTGACTGAAGACTGGCTTATGTGATGGAGACCGCGGGAGGAGGCCGATATGGATCATCCATTCGGCACTTCTGGCTGAAGATGGTTGCAAATGCTTCAGCCTTGTCTTTTGCACTCGTGTGCTGGGCTCCACCATCATTGAGTATGGGGATATTCATGGAGTCCCCTCCTGTTGTTTAATGGTCCACCACCATTCACAACTGGATGTGGCAGGACTGTCTACTCTCGATAATTAAACATTTGTTGAACTAAAAAGAATTGAATTATCCACTAATTCTAATTAAGCAATGCAAGTAACATGGGAAAGTAGGAATTCGGTGGAAAAAGATAAGATAATTCTAGTTAAGTGAATTTGAATGAAAAAGAGTAGACTGCATGCAAATGTTGATGACATATTTATATAGCTTTAATGTAATAAATTGTACCGAGGACTTTCACAGGAGTGTTATCAAAAAAAAACATTGACGCCGAGCTACATGAGATATTAGGACAGATGACCAAAAGCTTGGTCGAAGAGGTAGATTTTAAGGAGCGTCCTAAAGGCGGAGAGGTTTAGGGAGGGAATTCCAGAGTTTAGGGCCTCGGCAGCTGAAGGCACGGCCGCCAATAGTGGAGTGATTATAATCAGGGATGCTCGAGGCCAGAATTAGAGGAGCGCAGAAGTCTAGGGGGAATTGTAGGGCTGGAGGAGGTTACAGAGATAGGGAGGGGCGAGGCCACGGAGGGATTTGTAAAGAAGGATGAAAATTTTAAAATCGAGATTGCTTAACCGGAAGCCAATGTATAGGGGTGATGGGTGGGTGGGACTTGGTGCGAGTTATTATTATTGACTACAATTCCACCCTATCGCCCACATGCCATAGTGCCTCTCATTTTCACTACTTAAATATGTGAAGCTTGAAAGTTATCTCAGTAATAACAAAAAATATATTACTTTCACATGTAATTGCTTCTGTTTTGACTTAACGTCACTTATTGCTTCACTCAAGGGGTTTTCAGCTATATTGTTCTGTTTTAAGTTTAAACCCCTCAAACTCCAAGATCAGGAATGCGCAAACTTGTTGTCTTTGTGGATACTTGAAGTAGTGCCGAGCCCTGCGGGCGGTGTACAAACAATTTCAGTCCAAGACATCAATCCACCGACCATCACTGTGAAATTAACAACAATACTTTGCATTTAGAGAGACATAAAACCATTTCCCCCCAAGCTAAATTACACACTTAACTAACTAGTCTGTGAAATTCTAACCGGTATACCCAGTGGCGTAAGAAATAAAAGCACCCAAGAGAAGCTTATTGAGCAGGGCTTTGCAGGCTGGAAAGCTTGGGCTCCTCGGCGATAGTTTGAACACCCCGGTGAAAGCTGGATTCACTCATCTACTTCCCCTTAGTGAGCTCACTTTTCCAAGTAAGCAAGTTATATTTTACAGCTATGTTTAAATACTGTGGGTGTCTCTCACTGTTCGAGAACCACACATATGGAAAGAAAGAACATGAATTTATACAGCAGCGTTCCCATCCTCGGGATGTCTCCAAGCGGTTCACAGCCAATGAATTACTTTTTGCAGTGGAGTCACTGTTGTAATGCAGGGAAATGCGGCAGTCAAATTGCGCACAGCAAGCTCCCACAAACATCAATGAGATGTTGGTTGAGGGATAAACATTGGCCAGGACAGTGGTGGCGCAAAGGGAGGCGAGGCACAAAAGACCAGAGTTGGAGGACTGAAGTGTGTGAGAGGCGATGCAAAGCTGGAGAGCCAACGATAAATATGAAAGCGATACTTCATTCCCTTATCTGAGGAAGGATGTTCTTGCCATGGAGGGAGTGCAGCGAAGATTCACCAGACTGATACCTGGGATGGCAAGAATGACGTATGAGGAGAGATTGGGCTTATACTCGCTGGAGTTTAGAAGAATGAGAGGGGTTTTGATTGAAACTTATAAAATTCTAACAGGACTAGACAGACTAGATGCAGGAAGGATGTTCCCGCTGGTCGGGGAGTCCAGAACCAGGGGTCACAGTCTAAGGATAAGGGGTAAGCCATTTAGAACAGAGATGAGGAATTTCTTCACCCAGAGTGTGGTGAACCTGTGGAATTCTCTACCACAGAAGGCAGTGGAGGCCAATTCATTAAATATATTCAAGAAAGAGTTGGATATATTTCTTAAGGCTAAAGGGATCAAGGGATATGGAGAGAAGGCAGGGACCGGGTACTGAATTTGGATGATCAGCCATGATCTCATTGAATGGTGGAGCAGGCTCGAGGGGCCGAATGGCCTACTCCTGCTCCTATCTTCTATGTTTCTATGTTTCCCACTCAAATGAGTTGCTGATCATCTTTGGTCACCATTGCCAGATGGCTGCCGTGCACACAGTTGGTCAGGTAGTCCACATATCACGCATAAGTAACTAACTCGGGCCCAATAATAGGTTGAACAATAAAGCACGTAAATATATATTTTTTAAAACAATATAATTAACTTTTTAATAATCTCAGAATCCAAGCCTCTTTGGTTTTCATATGGTCTGGCAGCAATCATGTAATGAATCTCAGCCAAAAGCCCTTGAAGGCAATAACTGCCTCAAGGATCAATAAAGATTAGCTACAGTTTGGACTGGAAATGAAATGAAATTAAAGGTAGTGATTCCACGGAGGCACGGCCAGATGTTCCTATTGTGTTATTATAGTTTGTAGGCTGGTTCTACGCATAAATTTAAATGTTACAGTTAATGGTTTCTGTGAGCTCCCCACAGTAAGAGTTAACAGAACGATTTACATACACGGCCAATTGGGCATGTATTATAATTCAGGTGATGAATTATCCAACCCCCCACATTAGAGATGAATTGTACACATAAAAGGTTCAATGTGGGCAGCATTTTAATAGGCTGTAAAGTTTACATTGAATAGTCCAGAGTTCTAACGGAATTCTCTGCGAACAACTGTTCAATGAGAAAACTAAAAGAAATGGAGGCAGACAGACAGCTTACCCGGCTCCTACCCTGGTCACACAGGAGCAAGTTAGATAACATGTCATTGTTTTATCTTACCCATGGTTCAAAATTAGAAACTAACTGGCCTAGAAATTCAGTATAGCCACGTTCGGGGCGCTACAGTCGGGCGGCCGCTAAAGTTTGCGCCCGGCGCAAGTTCGCGCCACCTTCGCCGATATTCAGTCGCATCGCCCCAAGAGGTTGCTGCTGCGCTAAAACAGGCGATGCACGACTATCATTAGGCGCTAACCCGGCGGTCCGGGGCGATACCCCTGAGGGCGGGCGCAGCGCAGGTGCGGCGAGTTGCTGATTGACGGCAGACACTCTGGCGCCGGTCAGCTCTTAAAGGGGGAGGGTGGACTTGTCTGGCTGCCATGCCCTGCGCACTGCAGCCCTGAAGCAAGGCCTGACCAATGCTGGTTCATCAGTTCTACGCCCTGGACCATGGGGAAGCCCGCTATTCTTCCAAATCCCATTGTACGCTCTTGCTGCTTGTCCAGGGTCATGGGGAAGATGTACTGACGTCTCCTTCTGAAAAGGGCATTGTTCACCTGTCGGATGCAGCAATGTACTGCGAACTGGGAGATGTTGGCAATGTCCCCAGTAGCGGATTGGAAGGAGCCGGTGGCATAGAAGTTGAGAGCCACCGTCACCTTCACTGCCACCGACAGAGACGTCCTGCTCCTCAGCTGTGGCTGCAGATCTCTGCGAAGCAGGTGGCAGATCTCAGTGACCACCTTCCTTCTGAATCGCAGCCTCCGAACACACTGCTCCTCAGACATGTTCAGATATGAGAACTGCTGGCGGTATACCCTGGGTGGGTAAGGCCTCCTGTGCCGACACCTGTTGGCCCTTCTCCGTCTGGCCATGACTGGCACTCTCTCACGGCGTCTCTGATCCCTTTGAATGCAATGCAGAAAGCCAACGTTTCCACCCATTGTAGCCCCTGTTACAGTATATGTGGCGACTCAAGGCTATGGCACTGAAAGTGAAATCCAAGTGCAAAGCTCTGGCCTGAAGCCAGAAGTACCTGTGCGAGCGCTGAGTCAAAGCAGAAAGCTCTCTGCCTTTGTCTCTCACACAGAAGGATTGGCACAAAATGGCTGTCACTTATAATGCAGGAGGAGTCCCCTTTAAATAGCGCCCCCTGCACCCCGCAGCGACTGGGAACCGTTCCCCTCTACCAGTCGCTGGGGGTGCCAGGCGCAAAGAAGGGCGGCGCCACTGAAGTTCCGGTTTGGGGCGCACAAAGGGCGTTGCACGATGAAATGACGTCAGGATCTGCGCGCGCAGCTGAGCGCGCGCAAAGACTTTACGCCGACGCTAAATCTCTAGTGAAGTTGGGGAGAGGCGCAGATCGCGCTGCGCCCGGCCGCTAGCCGCCTAGCGCCCAACATCTCCTCCTAAGGCGCTACCGGCTGGCGCAAGCAACTGAATTTCTAGGCCTCTGTGTTTTAAAATTTTTGTTTACATGTTTTTAAATACACTTTAAATCAGTTTAAGGCAGGCAGAATAGGGGCATCATGTTTAGGACTCAAAGATCAAACAGTGTTAATGTAATTCTCAACACCCTCGGTCCCTGCAGTTAACCTGTGCTGGCAGATTAGTAAAGGTTCAAACCTTTCTATCCTTGTTTTATTGTGACTTTTTTTCCTATATGAAGTCCATTTTATGTTTCTTTCACCCTCCAACCTCAATTTCCTATCTTCCTGCCATGCTGATTAAGGTTCTATGCGGCTATGTTACCTGGGCCAAGCAGCTGCTGGTCATGTGTGAACATAGGAGGCGAGTCTCGTTCAGCAACAGTAACAATTGCACTTCCGTAGGAACTTTCATGTAACAAAGTCTTCCAAGGTATTTTACAGGGGCCTGAAAGGACAGTCAACGAGAAAGATTTTGAGGGGTCGGGGAGAGAGGTAGGAAGCTGGAGGGTTTCAAGAAGAGAATTGCCGAGTGCAGGGCATGATGACGAGAGCATTGGCATCAATAGTGGAGCAAAAGGAGGGAGGATGCACAGGTGACCAGAGTTGGAAGAGCAAAGGGCGCTTGCGGGGACATAGAGGGTTGCATTGGTAAGGAAGAGTGAGGCTACAGAGAAATCTGAAAGTGAGAACTAGCACTTTAAAGTCAACATGCTGGGAGCCAACTGGTGTTGAAGGAGTGTGCACTAGAATACAAACAGCCGAATTCTGGATGAGTTGCAGTCTATTGTAAGGGAGCACTTAGAACTGAGGCCAGCCCAGAGCACGTTAATCAAACTGCGAGCTGATAAAAGTGCGGGTGAGGTTTTCAGTGGTGGTTGGGGTCGAGGCAGTAAATGTTGCAACAGTGGAAATTTTCATATAAATTTGCAGGGCTGTGGGTAGGACGAGCTGAAGTGCTCTCGCAGAGAGCTGGCATGGGCTCGACGAGCCAAATGGCCTCCCTCTGCACTGTAACCCTTCTATGATTCATGATGGACTGAATCAGAGGTTTGAAACACAGGTCAGGGTGCAGCAGGACAGTAAAGGTTCATACCATCAGTTTCAGCTCAATAAACTCTTCCAATTTCTCATTTGCATATACATTTGGACAATATGCATTGAGTTTCTGAATCCAAAACATTAAGTAAATTAAAGCAATAGTGATCCCAAAACTGATCCCTGAGGCTCCCCACTCAGTGCTCGGTCCCTGTCCTGCGATAACTCCGCCAACAGGGCCGGTTGGTTCTACCCGCCAGCTACTTTCTTAGCCGTTCCCAAAATTGAACAAATTCCCTCAGGTTTGAGCTTAGTTGACAGGTAGTCACGTGGAACTTTATCAAATGCCTTTGGAAGTCAAGGTGTGTCATGCCGCAGGGCTTTCCGCAGTTTATTTGGTTTGTCACCTCCTCAAAAAAGTCTCGGAGGTTGGTCAGGCAGGATCCTCTCCTTCTGAATCCAGGCTGCCTGCTGTTTACAAGGTTATTATTGTGTAGATAATCTTCAAGTTTAGTCCTGATAATCAATTCCATTATTTTACCTCATCTTTCGATTAGGCACTTTACAGCCTTCTGGACTCAACATAGAGTTCAACAATTTCAGACCATAACCTTGGCCCCTATCGTATATATATTTTTTATCCACACTTTTTGTTTGTGCCTTCTGTTCTTCTCTCCCACGTGGCAGCTGTCTTTCACTCTGCCAGCGCAATTCACACTTCATATAGAGCCATCCTTGTTTCTTAACCTGTCCTATTACCATCTCTGCTCGCCTTGAATATCTCTTAATGTTTCTTAACCTCTCCTACCTTCTATCCTATCACAAACCTTCCCTTTTGTTCTTTCATCCCCTCCCCCCTTTCCCAGCCCCTTCACTTGCTTAAAAATCTGTTCCATTTCCTGCTTTTTTCCAGTTCTGACGAAAGGCCATCGACCTGAAACGTTAACTCTGTTTCTCTCTCCACAGATGCTGCCTGGCCTGCTGAGTATCTCCAGCATTTTCTGTTTTTATTTCAGATTTCCAGCATCTGCAGTATTTTCTTTTTGTTTTTCCATTATTTTACCCACGGGTCTGCAGTTACCCGAGTCTGTTTTGTTGCTTTGTTTGAATATAGGTATTTGCATTAGCCTGTTTCCAATCAACTGGTGCCTCTCAGTGAAGTTCAATGACCTCCTCATACCATTCATCTGGAAGCCTTGACAACCATTGTTGCTCAGCCGTGAAGGATATCAATGCCTAATCGCAACCAGCATCCACCTGCGACCTCTCCGCAGGGTTAGGAGGGGAAACCTTCGCCGAATCTAGTGCCTCTATCATTGCCCGAGCACAGAGCAGGCAAACCAGGAAACGAATCAGGCACTGATGAGACTCGAAGACACTTCACCTCTGATGACGTCTCTGAAAACTTTTATTTAAAAATGATCATCCCAGCAATCCTGAAATTCCCCAGCCCCATTGAAGGTGTAAAACTTCAACAAGATAAACGGTAAGAAGTCACACAACACCAGGTTATAGTCCAACAGTTTTATTTGAAATCACAAGCTTTCGTTTCCAAGACTGTCACTGACCTCATCTCCTCTGGAGATCTTCCCCCCGCGGCCACCAACCTCATAGTTCCCCAACCCCGCACAGCCCGCTTCTACCTCCATCCCAAGATCCACAAACAGGACTGCCCTGGTAGACCCATCGTTTCAGCCTGTTCTTGCCCCGCGGAACTTATCTCTTCCTATCTCGATTCTATCTTTTCTCCCCTTGTCCAGTCTTTTCCCACCTACATCCACGACTCTTCGGACGCCCTCCGCCACTTTAACAGTTTCCAGTTTCCTGGCTCCAACCACTTCCTTTTCACTATGGACGTACAATCCCTCTACACCTCCATCCCCCACCAGGATGGCCTGAGGGCGCTCCGCTTCTTCCTTGAACAGAGGCCCAACCAGTCCCCATCCACCACCACCCTCCTCCGCCTGGCTGAACTTGTTCTCACGTTGAACAACTTCTCCTTTGACTCCACTCACTTCCTCCAAATCAAAGGTGTTGCTATGGGAACCCACATGGGTCCTAGCTATGCCTGCCTTTTCGTGGGATATGTGGAACACTCTTTGTTCCAGCCCTACTTGGGTCCCCTCCCTCACCTCTTTTTCCGATACATTGATGACTGTATCGGTGCCGTTTCCTGCTCTCGCCCTGAACTAGACAATTTCATTCACTTTGCCTCCAATTTCCACCCTTCCCTCACCTTCACATGGTCCATCTCTGACTCTTCCCTTCCCTTTCTCGACTTCTCCGTCTCCATCTCTGGGGATAGGTTATTGACCAACATTCACTACAAGCCCACTGACTCCCACAACTACCTGGACTACACTTCCTCCCACCCTGCCTCCTGTAAGGACTCTATTCCATTCTCCCAGTTTCTCCGTCTCCGCCGCATCTGCTCCGACGATGCCACCTTCCACACCAGTGCTTCCAACATGTCTTCTTTTTCCCTCAACCGAGGATTCCCCTCTACCGTGGTTGACACGGCCCTCGACCGTGTCCGTTCTATCTCCCGCACTTCTGCCCTCACCCCTGCCCCTCCCTCCCGGAACCACGATAGGGTTCCCCTTGTCCTCACCTTTCAGCCCACCAGCCTCCACATTCAACGGATCATCCTCTACCATTTCCGCCACCTCCAAAGTGATCCCACCACCAAACGCATCTTCCCCTCCCCTCCCCTTTCAGCATTCCGTAGGGACCGCTCCCTCCGAGACACCCTAGTCCACTCCTCTATCACCCCCAGCACCCCTTTCCCTTCGCCTGGCACCTTCCCGTGCAAGCGCAAGAGATGTAACACCTGCCCTTATACCTCCCCCCTTCCCACTGTCCAGGGCCCCAAACACCCCTTCCAGGTGAAACAGTGATTTACTTGTACTTCTTGTAATCTAGTATACTGTATTCGCTGCTCACGATGCGGTCTCCTCTACATTGGGGAGACCAAACGCAGGTTGGGTGACCGCTTTGCGGAACACCTCCATTCAGTCCGTAAGGGTGACCCCGAGCTTCCGGTCGCCTGCCACTTTAATTCACCGCCCCATTCCCACTCGAACCTCACCGTCCTTGGCCTCTTGCATTGCTCCACGGAAGCTCGAGGAACAGCACCTCATCTTCCGATTAGGCACTTTGCAGCCTTCCGGATTCAATATCGAGTTCAACAATTTCAGATCATAACCTCGGCCCCTATTACATTTTTACTTATATTTTTTATCCACACCTTTGTTTTGGCCCTTTCCCCACCCCTTACTTTCTTTTTTTTCTCTCTCCCACATGGCAGCTGTCTCCCATTCTGCCAGCACATTTCACACCTAATCTAGAGCCGTCTTTTGTCTCCACTAGTCCTATCACCATCTCGTCTCGTTTTGAATACCTCTTAATGTCTCTTCTCTTTTGTTCTCTCCCAGCCTGGCCTCTTAATCTATTTCATTTCCTGTGCTTTTTCAGTCTTGATAAAGGGTTCACCCGAAACATTGACTCTATTTTCTCTCCACGGATGTTGCCTGGCCTGCTGAGTTTTTCCAGCATATTCTGTTGTTATTTCGGATTTCCAGCATCTGCAGTATTTTGCTATCGTACTAGGATTAGTTGGTGATGTGGGAAATATTGCAGCAGGAAACCAGGATCAGATTGTTGTGTTGCGAGATTGAAGGAGTCTTACTGCGGCCGTGTTACAGAGCAGCAGAGTAAGCTCCTGGAACAGCCATTATCAAACCTTTCCTGGCATTCTGCTACACTCATTGCGCAAATATGTGCAACAGGGCAAACCGACAAATGCTGGAAATCTGAAACAACCGGAGAAAATGCCGGAGCTGCAGCAGGCGTGTCAGCATCGGTAAAGAGAGTGTAACCAGTTTTCAGGGAGTGGGGGGAAGAAACAACAGATATTCAAATCAGAGATAGGGTTAATGGTTGAGTGAGTGACCCACAAACTGTTCAATAGAAAAGCAAGAAATTGTGGATGGAGTTGAAGGTCCTATCAACAATTGTTGAGGGGAAGTCTTGGCTCAAGAAACCGCAGAATGGTTTCCTGTTTTTCTATTTGATAGTTTGCAGGTCATTCAACCCATTAACTCTCTCTCTGTTGTTTCTTTCCCCCTTTCTCCCTTTTTTTCAACCCCACTAAAATAATTTCATTAAATTTTCGGGTCTGATGAAGGATTACGTCCGGAGTTAACTCGTCTTTTCTTTTTACAAATGATGATGGGACTGGAGAAGCTGAGATTGTTCCCCTTTAGAGCAGAGAAGGTTAAGGGGAGATTGAATAGAGGTGTTCAAAATTACGAGGGGTTTTGCTGCAGCATATCGGGAGAAACTTTCCAGTGGCAGGAGGGTCGGTAACTAAAAGACACAGATTTAAGGTGATTGGCAAAAGAACCAGAGGCGAGATGAGGAGATTTTTTTTTGTCAATATCCATAAGATAGCTTGAAATAAGTTATATGATCTTGGTTTCTAAGCTCCAGTGGTGTTGAAACACTGGCCTAAAAATCTGATGATGTTGTGCCTGTTTTATGGGCGTAAAATGGGCACCAATGTGGTGGGCGGTGCGGGCGCACATTTTCTGAACCAGAAACACACCACTCGCCATATTGGTATAGGTATGAAAAGAGGTGTCGGAGGTCGGCTCCTGAAACAGGCATTACATCCTCTGCATATGTGGCCTAATGCCTGTTTGATGCTCCCTTTACCAAATTGGTTCGCCCTGAATGCAACAGCTCCAGGCTGGCTGAGTTCAGGAGAGCCGGGTCTACATGTGGCCGTACCAGCGGTCTGTAAAGGGACTGCGGCAGACCGTCACCGATAAGGTAAACGCTTAAAAAATACTTTAATGTGGAACCGGGAGGTGCAGGAGTGCTCGTCCTGGCTGCACATTAAAACCATGGGCTGCTGCCGTCCACCGCTCCCCACCCCAGCCACTGCCTGAAACCCCCTCCCCATCACGGCCTGAAACCCCCTCCCCATCACGGCCTGAAACCCCCTCCCCATCACTGCCTGAAACCCCCTCCCCATCACTGCCTGAAACCCCCTCCCCATCACTGCCTGAAATCCCCTCCCCATCACTGCCTGAAACCCCCTCCCCATCACTGCCTCGACCCCCTCCCCATCACTGCCTCGACCCCTGCCCCAATTTCCCCCTCCCTCTCTCCGGCTCACCTCCCTCCCTCTCCCAATCACTCCCCCCCCACCCCGCCAATGACATGAACTTGGTCTTCTCTGGCGAGCTGCCTGGGATGCCCAGCATTTACCTGCAGCTGAGCAGCCTGGTGTAAATGAGGCCCAATATCGGGTGGGTCTCAGGCCCATCCGTTCCAGCACACAGATCGATCCTTGCCCCCAGCCTGCCCACGCAAACCACTTTCTAGGCCAGATTCTACAAGAACCCTGTAATGCACTCGGGGTGCGGTCTTACACAATGCTGTGGGCAGCCTGAGACAGAGTGAGCTGTGCTCTGTTCAAAGCTCGCAAATTAAAAAAACATTCAGGCGTGTCCACCTTCTCAAAGTATTAAAGAATCCGTAAAACTGCGTAAATGTATAAAGTGCCCAGGAAGTCCTAGCTTGTACCTGAGCCCCTTCTACGTCTGGTGTGATGCCGGACTGGAGTTCCCTCACCGCTGGATGGTGTCAGGGCCACTCTGTGAGGACCTCTCCCTGAGGAAGGTTTCACATGGCTGAGTCCGGGAGTTACATCATTCATTGTAATGCAAAAGCGACAGTGCAGCCGTGAATATAATTAGAAGTGAAGTGTGGTGAAACTGTGGTATCCATAAACCATAACACAAGTGGCTTCACAATTAAGGAAGACCAAGGCACGAAATCAAGTTTTTGCCAGGGCTTTACCAGTTCAGGGACTGTGGAAAGAGAGAAAGGAGAACCGATACAGAGCACAGCCTGGAGAAAAATACTTTAGAGAAGACTTTTATCAGATTCACGTGGAGCCGATGCTTTTTGTCGAATTAACTGGCAGCCCAGCATAGAGAAGTGGTCAGGACTGTGAGAAGTGGAAATTTGTACCTCTAGGTTCCCTTCTGCAGTTGAATTGTAAAATATCAAGCTTGACTTTTACCAGCACTAATAGGGCCAGTGCCTGCTGGTAATGCATGGAGGGTGCTATAACCAAGCTTCCTATCATCGTCCTCCTCACACCGCTGCCGCTAACTGTGGCTGAGAAGAGTGCCCAGCCAATGAAGCACTTTTTGGAGCGTAGTCACTGTTGTAATGTAGGAAACGCAGCAGACAATCTGCGCACAGCAAGCTCCCACAAACAGCAATGTGATAATGACCAGATCATCTGTTTTTAGTGAGGTTGATTGATGAATAAATAGAGGTACGGTAGCATAGTGGTAATGTCACTGGGCTAGTAATCCAGAGGCCTGGACTACTCGAAGACGTGAGTTCAAATCCCACCACGGCAGCTGGGAATTTAAATTCAGTTAATTAAATAAATCTGGAATAAAAAGCTAGTATCAGTAATGGTGACCATGAAACTATTGAATTGTCGTAAAAACCCATCTGGTTCACTAATGTCCTTTAGGGAAGGAAATCTGCTGTCCTTACCCAGTCTGGCCTATATGTGACTCCAGAGCCACAGCAATGTGGTTGACTCTTAACTGCAGCACTGTGGGAGTACCTTCACCGCAAGGACTGCAGCGGTTCGGCACCACCTTTTCCAGGGCAGTTAGGGATGGGCAATAAATGCCGGCCTTGCCAGCAATGCCCTCATCCCATGAATTAATAAATTAAATATTGGCCAGGACACCAGGGAGAACCCCCCTGCTCTTCTTCGAAATAGTGGCCATGGGATCTTTTACGTCCACCTGAGAGAGCAGACTCGGTTTAACATCTCATCTGAAAGACGGCACCTCCAACAATGCGGCGCTCCCTCAGTACTGCTCCTCCGATAGTGCGGCACTCCCTCAGTACTGCCCCTACGACAGTGCGGCGCTCCCTCAGTACTGCCCCTCCGACAGTGCAGTGCTCCCTCAGTACTGCCCCTCCGACAGTGCGGCACTCCCTCAGTACTGCCCCTCCGACAGTGCGGCGCTCCCTCAGTACTGCCCCTCCGACAGTGCGGCACTCCCTCAGTACTGCCCCTCCGACAGTGCGGCGCTCCCTCAGTACTGCCCCTCCGACAGTGCGGCACTCCCTTAGTACTGCCCCTCCGACAGTGCGGTGCTCCCTCAGTACTGCCCCTCCGACAGTGCGGCACTCCCTCAGTACTGCCCCTCCGACAGTGCGGCGCTCCCTCAGTACTGCCCCTCCGACAGGGCAGCGCTCCCTCAGTACTGCCCCTCCGACAGTGTGGCGCTCCCTCAGTACTGCCCCTCCGACAGTGCGGCGCTCCCTCAGCACTGCACTGGAGTGTCAGCCTAGAGTTTTGTGCTGGAGTCCCTGGAGTGGGACTTGAACCCACAACCTTCTGACTCAGGCGAGGGTGCTGCCCACTGAGCCACAGCTGACACATTTACAGCATAGTAACTACAGCAAAGATTTTAATGTAAGCACAACGGCGGCATGAATGAAAATACTGGGTCCCAGACATGAATAGAAGGAACGGCTCATTGCTCACCTTTAGGAAGGTCTGTCATTTCTCTGTAGTAATGGAAAATGCTCGGAATCACTTGATGGTAAATTGATTGATGTGGGACTGTAAACAATGTTAGAGTCCAGGTAGATGTTTATAAATACACAAAGTGCTTTTGGGTTTGCATTTGATAACACTTAGCAAATAGGTGCTTCAAAAATTCATTGAAAACCCATTGGGGGTGATTTTAACTTTGACCAGACGGTAGTGTATGATGGGTGATACCACATCAGCTGACCATGTTACTCTCTCCTGGTTCTACTTCCACTGACTTGTGCTGTCAGGGTACGCAAGCCTTATTAGACCTTGTCAAGTATGTGACTGAGAATGAGGCTTCCTTGCTCTGTATTTCCCAATGGGTTGCTTCACCATCCCGGCATCATCATTGGGGTTTTTCTTTTAGATCTGGGCAATGCTGGATTTATTGTCTCTCCCTAGTTGCCTTGAAAGGGTGGTGGTGGGCCTTCTCCCCAAGCTGCTGCAGGAGTTGTGCTGCTTTGATGGTGTTAGGTGGGGAATTCCAGGATATTGACTCTGCAACAAATAAGGAACTGCCGTATATGTCCCATCAGGGTGGTGTGTGACAGCGGGGAACTTGGGGGTGATGCTGTTCCCATGAGCTTGTTGATCTTGTCCTTCTAGGTGGTAGAGGTCACGGCCAATGTTCCCTCTGAGCTGCCCGGCTGTGCAGCAACGGGAAAGGTCCCGTGTGGGCCGCTCGCCGGCTTCCCCATTGTAAAGACCGTGCAAGCGCGGGAATTTAAAGGAACCGCGCATTGAAAGAAACAGGCCACGCAGACAAAGTGCAGCTCATGGTGAACATTGGTCACAGGGCTAGGAGGTAATGCTGAAGTAAGCTTTATGAGTTACTACAGTACATCCTGGAGATTGTACACACTGCTGGTGGTGGAGGGGATGGATATTAAGTTGAGTGGCAGGGGCACCGATTAAGCGGACTGCTCTGTCCCAGATTGCGTTGAGCTTTTTGGGTGTTATTGCTGCTGCACCTTCCCAGGTGAGTGTTGAATATTCCATCACACTCCTGACTTGAGCGTTGTAGATGGTGGAGAGCCTCTGAGGGAACCAGAGCTGAGCCACTTGTTGCAGAGCACCCAGCCATTCTCCTGCAGTTGTAGCAACATTGTTAATATGGCTGATCCAGTTAAGCTTCCGTTAGTAATGACACACAGGATGCTGATCGTAGGGACCTTGGCGATGGTGGTGCTTTTGAAGGCCAGGTGGAGGTGGTTGGGCCTTTTCTTGCTGGAGATGGTCGTTACCTGGACTCATGTGGCACAAATGTTACCTGCTACTTGTCAGCCCAAGCCTGGACTTAATATCCTGCTGTAAGATGGCATGTGTTGGTCCAATATCAAAAGCGTTGTGAATGGAGTTGAACACTGCAGAATCATCAGAGAACAGCCACATTCCTGACCTTATGATGGAAGGACGACTGTAAATGGTTAGACTGAGGATACTTTCCTGAGGAACATCCTGCAACAATGTCCAAGGACTGCAATGATTGGCCTGCCATCAATTGCGGCCATCTTCCTTTGTGTCAGGTATAACTCCAGCCTTGACCACCCTTGACTTAGGTAAATTTCCCCATTGTGAGATATATACCAGTGTTGTAGTTGCATGGAATAACTTGGCCAGGGGGGTGGCTAGTTCTAGTGCACAAATTTTTACCATTTTAGCAAGGCTGTGTTCAGTGTACTAAGCCACTTCTTACTGTCACGTGCGTCCTGTGTATCTCCAGAATTTTCTGTTACAACATATTGGTGCAGATTTTGCGGTGGGTATGATGGCTTACTCTCAGAGTACGCCATCATACCACCTTTGAAATTGACAGCAAGTTCAGGATTCCCGTGCGCTAAATCCCGAACTTGCGATCTGTCGAGGTACGCTTTGACAGATCATCCGCTCCGCCTTGGAAATCCCAATTGCGGGTGCAGAGTTGGGCTAATTGACCACCAACTGCCCAGCAATTACGTCCGAACATGTGGTGTTCCGCAGGGGTCAGTGCTGGGTCCCCAACTCTTTACAATCTATATTAACGATTTGGAGGAGGGGACCGAGTGTAACATATCAAAGTTTGCAGATGATACAAAGATGGGACGGAAAGTAGTGAGTGAGGAGGACATAAAAAACCTGCAAAGGGACATAGACAGGCTAAGTAAGTGGGCAGAGATTTGGCAGATGGAATACAATACTGGAAAGTGTGAGGTTATGCACTTTGGCAGGAAAAATCATAGAGCAAGTTATTATCTTAATGGCAAGAAACTGGAAAGTACTGTAGTACAAAGGGATCTGGGGGTCCTGGTGCACGAAACTCAAAAAGTTAGTATGCAGGTGCAGCAAGTGATTAAGAAGGCCAATGGAATGTTGGCTTTTATTGCTAGAGGGATGGAATATAAAAACAGGGAGGTATTGCTGCAGTTGTACAAGGTATTGGTGAGACCGCACCTGGAATACTGCATACAGTTTTGGTGTCCATACTTAAGAAAAGACATACTTGCTCTCGAGTCAGTACAAAGAAGGTTCACTCGGTTAATCCCGGGGATGAGGGGGTGGTCATATGAGGAGAGGTTGAGTAGATTGGGACTCTACTCATTGGAGTTCAGAAGAATGAGAGGCGATCTTATTAAAACATATAAGATTGTGAAGGGGCTTGATCGGGTGGATGCGGTGAGGATGTTCCCAATGATGGGTGAAACTAGAACTAGGGGGCATAATCTTAAAATAAGGGGCTGCTCATTCAAAACTGAGATGAGGAGAAACTTCTTCACTCAGAGGGTGGTAGGTTTGTGGAATTTGCTGCCCCAGAAAGCTGTGGAAGCTACATCATTAAATAAATTTAAAACAGAAATAGATAGTTTCCTAGAAGTAAAGGGAATAAAGGGTTACGGGGAGCGGGCAGGAAATTGGACATGAGTCTAGGTTCGGAATGGTCATGGCCCTGTGGGTAGTGGAGTGGGCCCAGGGGCCGTGTAGCCTTGTTCTGCTCCTACTGTGTTCTAATTCTGTGTTAGATTTCAGGAGATGGTTTTATTCCTGTTCCTGGCTGGGGTGGAGATCGCCTTTACAGAAGGTAAGTACTGTAGAAAATATAGGGACAGAGTGATCTCCTGGAAGAATTTCGATCGCCTAGATGGGTCGGAGAGGAATTTCCCAGATTTTTTTCTCCCAAATTGGCCATTGGGTCTTTATCTGGTTTTTCGCCTCTCCCGGGAGATCACATGGGTTCGGGTGGATGCAGAGTGATAGAAGATTTGAGGTTAGGATCAGATCAGCCATGATCTTATTGAATGGTGGAGCAGGCTCGAGGGGCCGATTGGCCTACTCCTGCTCCTATTTCTTATGTTCTTATGTACTTATGTTACAGTTTGTGAAAGCAGGCGCGGGAGCCTGTTTCCCTGTGAAAGGGACCCATTCGAGTGGATTGTTAACCATTCTGGTATCACTTAACAATAAAATACATGTATCTAGTGGCAACATTTAGAAACATTAAAAATATAAAATGTGACAATTAATATTTAAAATTATCAATGTTTTCTGTGTGATCAAGAACTGGGCATTCATCACAGATCATTTATACGCCCTACAAATGTAACCATTTTGCTATTTAATTATTTTATATAATACATTTAAAGCTGCCCCACAGCTGGTGTGCTACCTGCACGGTGTATAGTAAGTCAAAAGGATCATTGCCAACACCTTTCAGTGCTGCTGAATCACAATACGTCATAATGGACCTTTGACAGGATATTAAATGCTCGCCTTACAAGAATATAAAACTAACCTGATTTACATAAAATAAATCTGAACACATCCTTAATTTAAAAAGCCGGGATGTTTGATGTACAGCACAGGTAATTCTTTGGGCTAGGAAAACACTCGACAACGCGCTACAATGCAAACAAGGAAAGGAACATATTTCTGAGTATGAAATATAAATAATATAATGCTTAATACACTTCCCAAACGACAGAAATTGTTTTAACCTCCATAGAAGGTTAAACAGCGAAACGATTTATTTCAGTTTAGTGACCAACAACAACAACAGCTTGTATTTATATAGCGCCTTTAACGTAGTAAAACGTCCCAAGGTGCTGCACAGGAGGATTATATGACCAAAGAATTTGACACCAATCCACATAAGGAGGAATTAGGGCAGGTGACCAAAAGCTTGGTCAAAGAGGTCGGTTTTAAGGAGCGTCTTAAAGGAGGAAAGAGAGGTAGTGAGGCGGAGAGGTTTAGGGAGGGAATTCCAGAGCTTAGGGCCCAGGCAACAGAAGGCACGGCCACCAATGGTGGAGCGATTATAATCAGGGATGCTCAAGAGGGCAGAATTAGAGGAGCGCAGATATCTCGGGGGGTTGTGGGGCTGGAGGAGATTACAGAGATAGGGAGGGGCGAGGCCATGGAGGGATTTGAAAACAAGGATGAGAATTTTGAAATCGAGATGTTGCTTAACCAGGAGCCAATGTAGGTCAGCGAGCACAGGGGTGATGGACGAACGGGACTTGGTGCGAGTTAGGACACGGGCAGCCAAGTTTTGGATGACCTCAAATTTACGTAGGGTAGAATGTGGGAGGCCGGCCAGGAGTGCGTTGGAATAGGCAAGTCTAGAGGTAACAAAGGCATGGATGAGGGTTCCAGCAGCGGATGAGCTGAGGCAAGGGTGGAGACGGGCGATGTTACGGAGGTGGAAGTAGGCGGTCTTTGTTATGCTGCGGATATGTGGTCGGAACCTTATTTCGGGGTCAAATATGACACCAAGGTTGCGAACAGTGTGGGTCAGCCTCAGACAGATGTTAGGGAGAGGGATGGAGTTGGTGGCTAGGGAACGGAGTTTGTGGCGGGGACCAAAAACAATGGCTTTGGTCTTCCCAATATTTAATTGGGGAAAATTTCTGCTCATCCATAAACAGTCAAAGGACGAGAATCTTTCCATTGACCTCAAATTATCTTTATTAACCTTCAAGTGGAAAACAAATGCCAAATTATTGTTGGTATTTTGTCACATCATTTTAACAAAATGCTGATATGTGAAATAAGTGTAAGTACCAGTTTAATTAAAAGTTTTTAAAATGTAATTTCAATGGAAAAGACCGAAAGAAGTTTCTGTGGGCGTGGCTTAGTTTTGACTGATTTTGTGGGCGTGTCTTCCCTTGCGCTGCGCTCCTCGCCTTCGTGATGTCATACTCTGCGCACAACTCTGCAGTGCCGAACAGCGAGTCTACGTTCTGGGCCTTGCACAAGGTAAATTTGTAATCTTTCTGGAGGTCAGCGGCATTCTCTGGAGCTCTCTGGACAGATGGATTATGATAGGCCGAATGGCCGCCTTTGTTTGTAACTATCTTGTGTTAAAATAGCTCAGACAATAAATGATCACAAAAGCATTAACTCGTGTGGTACAAACAGCACCAAGAGGAAATTAAGCTCCCTGCCGCTCACTTACACCTATTTTCCAGCCAGGAGACACTGGATTAATGATCAGGAGCAGGAATTCTGGCTGATTTATATTTTTTACACCTCCCTTGACCAGGCCCACTGACATGAATTGTGCTGGTAGCCATTCCACAGCTTCTTAATCCTGATATACTGCCACAGTCCACATCATATATTAGCACTCTCCCATATTATCTATATCAGGCACTATCCCATATTATCTATATCAGACAATACAATACAATACAAATCGCTTTATTGGCATGATAAGGTACATCTTATGTTGCCAAAGCATCAAAATACATTTATGGTTGAACACATAAACGCGGTTCCATTCATACAGTGTATAAACAGGTATATCCCTGAGTTTATAAATATACATTCGCCTTGTTTATATATACTCTTGTCTTAGTTTACTGGTTGTCCCTCTGTTCATGGCAAGCTGTAACATAGTGTGCCGCCAGTGTTACACAGCTTCTCTCCTCCCCCAGTAGGAATGGGAGTTTTTGGTTGTCAGTCAGATTTCTGAATTCAGGGCATATTTGTGAGAATTTTTGGTAGAAATTCTCTCTGATGCACTGATATTTTCCACAGGCTGTGAGGAAGTGCATCTCTGTCTCAACTACTCCCTGACTGCAGTGAGAGCATATCCTGTCTTCTCTTGGCAGCCTGGTCTGCCTGTGTCTGCCTTTTTCGATCGCTAGGCTATGTTCACTAAGTCTGTACCTTGTCAAGGTTCTTCTCAGTTTGTTATCCTTTACCATGGTCAGGTAATCAGCTATGTTGTATTGTCTGTTTAGGGCCAAGTAGCAACTGAGTTTGCTTTGGGTTTTTGTTGTTTCTGCCCAATATGACAGATATTTTTCCTTTTGCTTAGCGACGATTGTGTTGGGTCGAATTCTTTGTGTTACCCTGTCACTGTCCTGGGACTGGTTATTGTTAGTATTGTTATTAGTTACTTTATTGAGTCCCAGGACTAGTTGACTGAGGGTATTCTTCTTTATGGTCAGCTCTTGGCATTTCAGGGCGTTGTAGTGATAGCATTGGGGGTTGCTCATTTGTAGGTGATTCCAAAATTTGGTGGCTCTTTTTTGGATAGTGATTATTAATGGGTATTGGCCTAGTTCCGCCCTGCATGCGTTGTTTACTGTTTTCCTTTGAGTCCGGAGGATACTTTTACAGAATTCCACATGTAGGATCTCAATTGGGTGTTTGTCCCATTTTGCAAAATCTTGTTGTGTTAGTGGTCCCCAGACCTCACTGCCATAGAGTGCAATTGGTTCAATTACTGATTTGAAAATTTTGAGCCAAATGCTAATTGGGATTTCTATTTGGATTGATTTTTTGATGGCATAGAAAGCCCTTCTTGCTTTCTCTTTCAGTTCATTCACAGCCAGTTTGAAGTTTCCCGTAGAACTGATTTTTAAGCCCAAGTATGTGTAGTGAGTGGTTTGTTCAATTTTGGTTGTTCCTACTGTGAAATTTATTGTGGGTCCATGTTGTTTGGATCTTTGCTGGAACACAAGGACTTTGGTTTTTTGGGGATTTATTGTCAGGGCCCAAGTCTGGCAGTACGACTCCAGCAGGTCCAGGTTCTGCTGTAGACCCTCCTTAGTTGGTGACAGCAGAACCAGGTCGTCGGCATAGAGGAGGAATTTAACCTTGGATTCATATAGGGTGAGGCCGGGTGCTGTAGATTGTTCAAGTAGTTTTGCCAATCCATTAATGTAAATATTAAAGAGTGTCGGTGAGATTGGCGAGCCCTGCGTCACCCCCCGCCCCTGTGGGAAGTATTTTGTTTGTTTGTCTCCAATTTTAACTGCACATTTATTGTTTGTATACATTGATTTAATTACATCATATGTTTTCCCTCCTACCCCGCTTTCGATAAGTTTCAGGAATAAACCGTCATGCCAGATGGAGTCGAAAGCCTTCTGGAAATCTACAAAGCATGCGTAGATTTTGCTTTTGTTATGGTGAACGTGTTTGTCAATTAGGGTCTGTAGGGTGAAGATATGATCGGATGTTCTATAGTTTGGCAGGAATCCAATTTGGCTTTTACTCAAGACATTGTGCTCTTCAAGGAAGTTTATAAGTCTTTTGTTTATGATGCTACAGAATACCTTCCCCAGGTTACTGTTTACACAGATGCCTCGATAGTTGTTTGGGTCGATTTTGTCCCCACTTTTGTATATGGGTGTTATGAGTCCTTTGTTCCAGATGTCAGGGAAATAACCGACACTCAGAACCAAGTTGAAGAGTTTTAGGATAGCCAGTTTCAGTTTGTCGTCTGCGTGTTTAATCATCTCGTTTAGTATGCCGTCTGTCCCGCAAGCTTTTCCTGGTCGCAGGTCCTTGAGTTTTTCAAGAAGTTCTTTTTCTGTTATTATGGCGTCTAGCGGGTTTTGGTTATCTTTTATGGCCATTTCAAGCTTTTCTAGTTTTTTGCGTATTTGGTGTTGCTCTGGTCTTAGTGTGTTTTTCTGGTATAATTTTTCAAAGTGGTTTACCCATGTGTCCCCATTTTGAATGGACAAATCGTCGTGTTGTTTTTTGTGTAGTGTTTTCAAGTTGTCCCAGAAACAATTCGACTCAATGGATTCCTCCATGGAGCTGAGTGTATTCTTAATAAATTGCTCTTTTTTGGTCCTGAGTGTGTTTCTGTATTGTGTTAGCGTCTGACAATAAGTAAGGCGTAATTCTTCATTTTCTGGATGTCTGTGTTTTTGGTTTGATAGTTTTCTAAGTTTTTTCCTCATGTTATGGCAATCATGGTCAAACCATTTTTCATAGTTTTTTGTTTTGGGTTTGTTCTTGCGAGCTTTCAAGTTTGCATTTGTTGCCAAATTATCAAAAATATTGTTTAGTTTACTAACTGCCCGGTTTACGCCTTCTTTATTGTGAGTGTATATGTTATCCAGAAAGGTGTCTAAGAGAGCTTGAGTTGATGCATTGCTAATTGTTTTCTGGTATTTTTCCGTGTCATTTTTGGCCCATCTGTACGATTTTTTGGTGTTGTACAGTTTACTGGGTTGTGTTTCTATGTTGTTTGTTTCTGTCTTTTTGAGAAACATAGTAATTTGGCTGTGATCTGACAGTGTTGTTTGTGGTTTGACTGTGAATGCTCTGAAAGAGGATGGGTCCAAGTCTGTAATCATATAGTCTACTGTGCTGCAGCCAAGAGGTGAGCAGTAGGTCGATCTTCCTAGGAGGTCTCCTATGAACCTACCATTGACAATGTACAGACCCAGGTTTCGACAGAGCTGTAGTAGCTGTTTACCGTTGGTATTTGACTGCTTGTCGCAGTTATGCCTGTATGGAAGGGAAGGGATGTCAAAGTGGTTATTCCCGAATACGTAATTGTTTCCCTGATTATTGGTGAAGTCTGGTTCTTCGCCCGTTCTTGAATTGAGGTCCCCACAGATCAACACGTTCCCCTGGGCCTGGTATTGGATAATTTCCCCCTCCATGTTGGAGAAGGTGTCCTCTTTGTAGTACGGGGAATCGATTGGAGGGATATAAAGTGCACAAATGTAAACATCTTGGGTGTTTGAGATAACCTCCCTCTCAAGTTTGAGCCACATATGGTTTTCGCCCTTTTTTATAAATTTGATGTAATTCTTAAGTTCTGTTTTAAACCAGATCAGTATGCCTCCGGAGTCTCTGCCTTGGGTTACACTTGGTAATTTATTGGAGGGGACCACTAGCTCAGTGTACCCTTGGGGACAGCCGGTGTGTCCTTTTCCTTTATACCAAGTTTCCTGTAAAATGATAATATCTAGATCTTTAGTTTCCTCTATGAACTCTGGGGTCCTACTCTTCACTTCTCGCACTGAAGAGCGTAGACCTTGGATATTCCAGGTCGAAATATATAAGGATTTCATGTTAAGTTTTATCTTTTTCTATGATAGGTTAAAGAGTGGTACGTGTTTGTCGTGTCTAAGTGTGGGGAAAAAAAAGATCACCCCAGTTGTCTACAAAAGTTAATACAATTTGGTTACAGTTCTTTCTATTAATTAGTCCTTGATCCATAAGGCGGAAGTAGATGCTGCTGCACATCTGCTTATTGTCTCTTAATGGATTGTTTCTGTCTGAGGTATTGCGTACGTCCTGTGCATCTCTCCCTCTGTCTGGCTGGTAGCGGTCCTATTCCCCTGTGGGACAGGAGTGGTGCAGGTCTGATAATGTTGTTTTGCATGGGGATCCTCTCCGGTCTCGGTTGGTGTGGTGGTGGTCTTTGTAGTGTTCCTGATATGTACCCCGCTGATCTCTGGTGGTCGGGGGGGGGTCCTCTTGGAGTCTGGGTATGGACCCGGTTAAAAGCGACGTCCTTCAGGGCTTTAGCAAAGATCGATATTTTTTGCCTTTGGATGTGGACGTGGTCGTAAAGACATTCTTCATCGAGGGTGGGGTGTTGGGCCAGGTGTACGTTGTGGTTTGATTCGCATTCTGTTGCTATGCTGGCATTTATCTCATGAATTGTGTTGTTGTTGAAGTCTGTTCTCGGCAATATTGTGGAAACAGTGATTCTAGTGTTTGGAAATGTACTGCTTGCCTTCCTAATCATTGCTCTGAGCGATGTTGCTACCTCTTTCTGTTTGGCCTTTAGGTCATTTGTGCCCGTGTGTATTATTATGTGTTGGGGGGAGCCTAATCTGGCTTTGGTCAGCCATCCCATGGCTCTGTCTGTTGTTGGGCACCAAATCTTTTCTACTTTACTTCTAGGGAAGAGCTTTTTCTCCCATAGAAATTTCCCATTTGAGTCTATGAGTATTACGACGTCAGCCTTGTTTGTGTTTACTGTCTGGTGGCTTTCGCCTGGACTCATAGTGTGTGTGCTGGGCTGGGGTGTCTGGTGTGTGCGTACCTCTTGTGAGCGGCTCGCTTGTGGTTCCATGGTGGTGGGGGAAGATTGCGAGTCAGTATGCTGGTCGGTCTGTGTGGCACCCCTTGTATTGTGTGTCTGTTGCTTTTGTTCCGTGTGGGAGTGCAGCCGTTCCGTCCGGCTCTGTCTTGTCTTATCTCTAGTCTCTGGTTGCTGGTCTAATGGTGTTTTCTCTCCTCTATGGCTCTCTTCTTTTTCCTGCAGCTCTTTCACCTGATTCTTAAGTAGATTCACCTGGTTATCAAGTCTATTCAGCTCTCTCTTGTGTCTCTCCCTCTCCTGCTTTTGTTTGTCATTCAATTTGAGGACCTCCTCTCTAAGTTTAACCATCTCTATCTCTAATTGATTAAATTTATCTTTTGGTTGTATCTGGCTGTGTGATCCCGGGGTATGTGTCTGGTCGGCCCTGGAAGGCTCACTCACTTCCTGGCTAAGCTGGTCGGCCCTGGAAGGCTCACTCACTTCCTGGCTATGCTGCTCTTCTCTTGGTGGGCTGGGAATGGTAGGGGAACTATGTGTGGCTTCCTCCATGGTAGTTATGCTGGGGTTTGTCAGTTGTATCGTGTGGCTGTGGTTCCCCGGGGTTAGTGTCTGGTTTGAACTGTGTGGCTCGTTCATCCCTTGACCATGCAGATTTTCTCCTGGTAAGTTGTCAATGTTGGGGGGAGTGCGGGCCACTCTGGGGCTGTTCATTCCCCTCGTAGTTGATCTTTTCAGTGTCCTGAAGGCCGTTGCAAATTTGTCGAGGCTGCCTTGCACTAATATTGTTCCGGTATTGTACGCGTTGACAGTCGTGATTGAACTGTCTCCTGGTGTGTTAATTTTCATTATGGACCCATTTGCGGTATTTTTTAGCTTAACACTGGTATAGTGTGATTTTATTGCTCTGATCCAAGCCGCTGGCTGATCTGAGTAGAATATGAGGTTACTTTTTGTCCCATTGTTGTAACAGTCAGTAAAGAGAGTTTCTGGTTTTTCTCTCATCTGAGCATGCTTGATCGTTTTTATAGCTTTTTTTGTGGTGTTGGGGGGAATCTGGAAGCGGGGCTGTTGTGGATCTTCTGATTCGCTCATTTTTGGTAAAGTATTGTTGATCTTAGAATAAGCTTTTCTGGGGCCCCGGGTTTGGTGTTACCCTGTCCCTGTTCGCGAACTTTCCCGGTCCCCCTCTCCGACCCCGTGGTCCCTGGGCCTCGGCTCCTGGGTTCACCCTTCTCAGGTCTGAGTCTGTGAGCCGCTGTTTCCCGGTGCCTTCTGATATACCTATCAATTCGTCCAATAAAAGGCGACGAGTTAGGAACGTAACTAAAGGTTTTTATTGACTAAATAACAGAGCCCACCCTCGTGGGTGATCGGGTCCAACAAGGAGGAATACCAGCCAGTCGACTACCTTTATACCTGGGCAGGTAGGTGGAGCCATGGGCGGAGTCGGAGGTGGTCAGCCCAGGTATAACAGCGCGACAAGAGGCGACCTCGTATCGTGATACAACGGTGATAACAATACAACAGTGATAACTATAGTGTAACGATAAAGTGGTTTACCACATTCACCCCTTGTTTAGATTTGAGTCCGGCGGGGTGAAGTGTACTACCAGTTCTGGTATGTCAGTCTGTCCGGAGGCCTCGTAAGCCTCTCCGATCGTCGCAGCGGCGGTGCTGCATTATCCGGTGTTAGTGCTGGTGTCTGCGTGGTCGGCGAAGGCTACCTGGGCTGGAATTGGGGGGGTGGTGGGGGGGGGTAAAGGTGGTGTCTCCGGAGTGCCCGAGGGTGCGAGGTCTCGTAAGGAGACAGTGTCCTCCCGCCCGTCTGGGTAAGCCACGTAGGCGTACTGGGGGTTGGCGTGCAGGAGGTTCACCCTTTCGACCAGGGGGTCTGTTTTATGGGCCCTCACGTGCTTTCGCAGCAAGACGGGCCCCGGAGAGGTCAGCCAGGTTGGTAGAGTGGTTCCAGTAGTCGACTTCCTGGGGAAAACAAACATTCGTTCATGGGGGGTGGCGTTAACGGCAGTGCAAAGTAGTGACCGGATGGAGTGCAGCGCTGTCGGGAGGACTTCCTGCCAGCGGGAGGTTGGGAGGCCCTTAGACTTTAAGGCTAAGAGGACGGCCTTCCATACCGTCGCGTTCTCTCTTTCCACCTGGCCGTTCCCTTGGGGGTTGTAGCTGGTGGTCCTACTTGCTGCAATACCTCTCGCTAGTAGGAACTGACGGAGTTCCTCGCTCATGAAAGAGGAGCCCCGGTCACTATGTATATAGTTTGGGAACCCGAACAAGGCGAAGAGGTCGTTCAGGCATTTAATGACCGTGGTACTGGTCATGTCTGGGCAGGGGAAGGCAAAGGGGAAACGGGAGTACTCATCAACAATGTTGAGGAAGTACACATTACGGTCAGAGGACGGGAGGGGCCCCTTAAAGTCGATGCTCAGGCGCTCGAAGGGGCGGGTGGCCTTGATCAGGCTTGCTCTGTCCGGCCTAAAGAAGTGCGGTTTGCACTCGGCGCAGGTCTGGCAGTTCCTGGTTATGGTCCTGACCTCCTCGATGGAGTAGGGCAGGTTGCGGGCCTTAATGAAGTGGTAAAGTCTGGTGACCCCGGGGTGGCAGAGGTCGTTGTGGAGGGTCTGAAGTCTATCACTTTGCGCGCTGGCGCATGTAATTCGTGACAGAGCATCGGGGGGTTCGTTCAGCTTACCTGGCCGGTACAAGATATCATAATCGTAGGTGGAGAGCTCGATTCTCCACCTCAAGATCTTGTCATTCTTGATTTTGCCCCTCAGCTTGTTATTAAACATAAAAGCGACCGAACGTTGGTCGGTAAGGAGGGTAAATCGTTTGCCTGCCAGGTAGTGCCTCCAGCGTCGTACCGCCTCCACAATCGCCTGGGCCTCCTTCTCGACCGACGAGTGTCGGATCTCAGGGCCCTGTAGGGTCCTTGAGAAGAAGGCCACCGGTCTCCCCTCCTGGTTAAGGGTGGCGGCTAGGGCGAAGTCGGATGCATCGCTCTCGACTTGGAAGGGGATGGACTCATCCACTGCGTGCATAGTGGCCTTGGCAATGTCTCCCTTAATGAGGGAGAAGGCTGCGCACGCTTCCTCCGTAAGGGGGAAGGATGTGGACTTCATGAGGGGTCTGGCTTTGTCCGCATAATTGGGCACCCATTGGGCATAGTAGGCGAAGAGCCCCAGGGTTCTCTTAAGTGCCTTAGGGCAGTGGGGAAGGGGTAGCTCCATGAGGGGGCGCATTCTTTCGGGGTCGGGGCCGATGAGTCCGTTCTCTACTACACAGCCAAGGATGGCAAGGCGCGAGGTGTTAAACACACATTTCTCCTTATTGTAGGTGAGGTTCAGCCGTTGGGCTGTACGGAGGAATTTCTCCAGATTCACGTCGTGGTCCTGCCGGTCGCGGCCGCAGATGGTGACGTTATCTAGGTAGGGGAATGTGGCCTGCAGTCCGTTCTGGTCAACCATCCGGTCCATCTCCCTTTGGAAGACCGAGACCCCGTTGGTGACACCGAAGGGGACCCTAAGGAAGTGGTATAGGCGCCCATTCGCCTCGAAGGCGGTGTACTGGCGGTCCTCGGGGTGGATAGGGAGTTGGTGGTAGGCCGACTTAAGGTCGATGGTCGAGAATATGCGGTATTGTGCAATCTGATTGACCATGTCAGATATGCGGGGAAGGGGGTATGCGTCCAGCTGGGTGTATCTGTTTATGGTCTGGCTGTAGTCGATGACCAGGCGATTTTTATCGCCGGTCTTAACGACCACGACCTGGGCACGCCAGGGGCTGTTGCTCCCCTCGATGATGCCCTCCTTCAGGAGACGCTGCACCTCAGAGCAAATGAAAGCTCTGTCCCCAGCGCTGTACCGCCTGCTCTTGGTAGCGACGGGTTTGCAGTCGGGGGTGAGGTTAGCGAACAGGGAAGGTGGCGGCACCTTGAGGGTGGATAGGCTGCAGGTGTTACGCGGTGGGCGGTTTAACCTTCGCTGGTTGTCGACTGTGAGTGGGGGGAGGGGTCCACCGTATGCTAGGGTTACACTTTGGAGGTGGGATTGGAAGTCCAGCCCTAGTAGGACGGCAGCGCAGAGCTGGGGGAGGACGAGGAGTTTAAAGTTTTTATACTCTGTACCCTTAACCGACAAGGTCACAGCACAGTAGCCGCTAATGTCCGTGGCGTGGGACCTCGATGCCATCGAGATTCGGTTGCGCGTTGGCAGGACAGGGAGGGAGTAGTGGCTCACCGTGTCTGGGTGGATGAAGCTCTCCGTGCTTCCGCTGTTGAACAGGCAGGTCGTGGCGTGGCCGTTTACTTTGATGTCCATCATCGACTTGGACAGGTGGTGTGGGCGGGCTTGATCCAGAGTGACGGAGGCTAGCGTGTAGGTAAGCGAGTCGTTGTCGTCTGCGGGCGAGGCGGTCGTCGGGTCCGGGGGCCCGGTGGCAGTCGGGCGTGGTGGGTAAAATGGCGTCTCCCACGAGGTAGGACAAAATGGCGGAGAAGATGGCTGCCCCCATAACTCACATGAGGCACTATTGGGGTCGGTTGCCTTGATCAAAGATGGCCGCCCCCATGACTCACGTGTGGGGATACTGGCCTCAGTTGCCGTGAAAGAAGATGGCCGCCCCCACAGTTCACATGAGGCACTGCTGGCCTCTGAAGATCCGCTCCTGCAGGCCTTAGAGAAATGGCCTTTCTTCCTGCAGGTTGTGCAGGTAGAGTTCCTGGCTGGGCAGCGCGACCTCGGGTGCTTCTCCTGGCCGCAAAAGAAGCAGCCGGCGGCCCGATCGCGGGTGCCCGATGTCGGAGCCGGTACCGGGGGTGGCGGGCCCGGTCGGGTCCGGGACGCCGACGCTGAGGTAGGTCCCGGGGGCGGCGCTGCGAAGGGTATTGCGGTAGGGGTCGGGCCCGAGTCCCAGGGTCGCGAGCAGTACCTGGAAAACGCCTCCTGGTCCTGATGGGCCACCTCCAGGGAGAGAGCGAGGGCTTCAGCTTTGTCCAGGTCGAGGTCTTTAGCTTCAAGCAGTCTTTGCCGTGAGTAGTCGGACCGTAGGCCTTTCACAAAGGCATCGCGGATATTATCTTCCGTATTTTCAACAGCCGTCACCGCTTTAAAGTCACAGTTCCTGCCGAGTGCTCTTAGCGCCCGTAAAAATTCAGCTACAGACTCTCCTGGCTGTTGCGGGCGGGATCTTAGGAGGTGCCTGGTGTACATGTAATTTACCGGGCTGCGGTACTGCTGTTTCAGTAGGTTGATAGCGGCCTCGTACGTAGTCGTGTCCTGTATGAGTGCGTATACTCTCGGGCTCGCTTGGGCGTTCAGAAGTCTTAGTTTGGATCTCTGCGGGGCGCCGGATTCTTCCAGGTAGGATTCGAAGCAGTCCAGCCAGTGTTTGAAGTTGAGGGCTGCGTTTGCTGCCTGTGGGTTTAGATCCAGGTACGGTGGTTTGAGGGCTTGCAGCCAAGCCGGCTGGTGTGGCTGTGCTTCTGGGAGGGCTTCTGGCTGGCCAGTAGTAGACATC
This sequence comes from Somniosus microcephalus, assembly GCF_052327205.1. Classification (NCBI taxonomy): domain Eukaryota; kingdom Metazoa; phylum Chordata; class Chondrichthyes; order Squaliformes; family Somniosidae; genus Somniosus; species Somniosus microcephalus. The sequence goes on along the minus strand of NC_141006.1, from coordinate 79,652,090 downwards.
TTTAAAATTTAGTCAATAAAATTGATATACCTATCAATTCGTCCAATAAAAGGCGACGAGTTAGGAACGTAACTAAAGGTTTTTATTGACTAAATAACAGAGCCCACCCTCGTGGGTGATCGGGTCCAACAAGGAGGAATACCAGCCAGTCGACTACCTTTATACCTGGGCAGGTAGGTGGAGCCATGGGCGGAGTCGGAGGTGGTCAGCCCAGGTATAACAGCGCGACAAGAGGCGACCTCGTATCGTGATACAACGGTGATAACAATACAACAGTGATAACTATAGTGTAACGATAAAGTGGTTTACCACACCTTCGGGCTGTTCCCCTCCCCCTCAGAGGTCTCTGGGCCTCTGTTTCGGCCTGGCTCCTCGGGCCTTTCCCTGGGCCTCCCTCCCTGGGCCCTGTACTCACGGTCTTGGTTGCGAGCCTTCTGGTTGCTCTCTTTCTCCTCAGAGGTCTCTGTGCCTGCTGGCCTGGCTCCTTGGGCCTTTCCCGTGCTGGATTGTTGGGCTGCGGCCCGAGTCCCCTTGGCTGTGCCGATTGCTGGATTTCCGGGCTGCGTTCCGAATCTCCTTGGCTGTGCCGATTTCTGGGATGCGGCCCAAGTCCTCTCCGCTGTGCCGATTGCCGGGCTGCGTTCCGGATCTCCTCGGCTGTGCCGATTTCTGGGATGCGGCCCGAGTCCTCTCCGCTGTGCCCGTTGCCGGGCTGCGTTCCGATTTCTGGGATGCGGCCCGAGTCCCCTCGGCTGTGCCGGTTGCTGGACCGCTGGGCTGCGGCCCGAGTCACCTCGCCTCCTCGAACTCGGTCCCGATGCCGCCGACTCAACCAGCGCTGCTGAAGCCCTGTGTGGCTGCCGTTCACTGGTTTGTGTAGTTCTTCTCTTGTTTCTTTTTTTTTTGCTTTGACTTTTTTTTCCCTCTATTTTCCTCTGGGTTTTTTTTTCTTTGGTAGTCTTTCTGGCGGTCTTTTCCTTCTCTACTTTGTCTAGACTAATCTAAACTTAAACTAAACTAAACTAAACTAACTTAACTAGAACTAAATTTAATTTTAAAACCTTTTAAAAATTGAAATGAAATGAAACTTTTTTTCCCCATTTTAGACACTAAAAACACTAAAATCTCAGCAGCCCATCTTCAGACTCTATCCCATATTATCTATATCAGACTCTATCCCATATTATCTATATCAGGCACTCTCCCATATTATCTATATCAGGCACTATGCCATATTGTTCATAATCATGCACAATCCCTTGTCCTTATCACAGACTGTCTCGTATTATCTACAATTGCCCACTAGCTCACATCATCCACATATTGTACTATCCCTTTAAAAAAAAAATTGTTTATGGGATGTGGGCGTCGCTGGCAAGGCCAGCATTTATTGCCCATCCCTAATTGCCCTTGAGAAGGTGGTGGTGAGCCGCCTTGAACCGCTGCAGTCCGTGTGGTGAAGGTGCTCCCACAGTGCTGTTTGGGAGGGAGTTCCAGGATTTTGACCCAGCGACGCTGAAGGAACGGCAATATACTTCTAAGTCAGGATGGTGTGTGACTTGGAGGGGAACTTGGAGGTGGTGGTGTTCCCATGCGCCTGCTGCCCTTGTCCTTCTAGGTGGAAGAGGTCGCGGGTTTGGGAGGTGCTGCCGAAGAAGCCTTGGCGAGTTGCTGCAGTGCATCTTGTAGATGGTACACACTGCAGCCACGGTGCGCCGGTGGTGGATGGAGTGAATGTTTAAGGTGGTGGATGGGGTGCCAATCAAGCGGGCTGCTTTGTCCTGGATGGTGTTGAGCTTCTTGAGTGTTGTTGGAGCTGCACTCATCCAGGCAAATGGAGAGTATTCCATCGCACTCCTTACTTGAGCCTTATAGATGGTGGAAAGGCTTTGGGGAGTCAGGAGGTGAGACACTCACCGCAGAATACCTAGCCTTTGACCTGCTCTTGTTGCCACAGTATTTATGTGGCTGGGCCAGTTAAGTGTCTGTTCAATGGTGACCCCCAGGATGTTGATGGTGGGGGATTCGGTGATGGTAATGCCATTGAATGTCAAGGGGCGGTGTTTAGCCTCTCGCTTGTTGGAGATAGTCATTGCCTGGCACTTGTGTGGCACGAATGTTACCCGCCACTTATCAGCCCAAGCCTTAACGTCGTCCAGGTCTTGTTGCATGCGGGCATGGACTGCTTCATTATCTGTGGAGTTGTGAATGGTGCTGAACACTGTGCAGTCATCAGCGAACATTTCCATTTCTGACCTTATGTTGGAGGGAAGGTCATTGATGAAGCAGCTGAAGATGGTTGGGCCTAGGACACTGCCCTGAGGAACTCCTGCAGCAATGTCCTGGGGCTATGACCACAACCATCTTCCTTTGTGCTCGGTATGACTCCAGCCAGTGGAGAGTTTTCCCCCCATTTCCATTGACTTCAGCTTCACTAGGGCTCCTTGATGTCACAGGTCAAACGCTGCCTTGATGTCAAGGGCAGTCACTCTTACCTCACCTCTGGAAATCAGCTCCTTTGTCCATCTTTGGACTAAGGCTGTAAAGAGGTCGGGAGCAGCGTGATATTAATTACCGTTGCGTTTTGACTCATAACATTTACAGCATGTGCAATCCGGCATTAATTAGTCATCATGCACGCGTATCTGACGGACGGTGGAAAGTTTCCTCATCTTGAGAGAATGCAACAAATTATTGGAACTTTTCAGTCTTGAGCAATATGGGCTGCTCCTCTCATTCTTCCGAGAAGGAGATTCTGAGAGAGTTATAAGAACATAAGAACATTGCGGCTGTATTTCAAACTCCTCTGTCAGATACTCCCGAAGGAAAAGTTTCTCGTGTTATTTTTGTGTCCTTCAGAAATGAGGCTTTACTGTTAGTTTTATAAAACATGTAGCAATGTTCTGGAGGTGACCTCAATCTTAAATCAAAAGGCGGGTTGAACCGCAGTGTCCTTCTTTGTTACTTCCTCCTCACAGAAGAGCAACCAGCAACTTGCCCAACAAGCTGCCAGCTGGTTCCTCATAGAGTAACCGACATCAGTTACCAGCCTGTCACGGCAGAAATGTGTACTTTTCACTGGAGCCCTCCAATTGTTTTCTTTGGCGACAATATTTCTGGATCGCTGCAGACATTGAGGTGAGGCATTGCTGACCTGTCATCACTCGCCGGGCAGTTTAAGGGCAGGGTGAGTATTTCCAATCATTTGCTGAATGTGTCGGAACATCACTCGGTAGTGACAATGTAGACTTGTTCAATGAATTATATATGTTGATTGACTGAGGAAAGCACTGAGGAAACACCAGGCGCTAGTGTGGGTGTTACAGATGGTGTAAACTTTACTCGAGAACTGGGTGGCCTATTTTAATGACAGCAGCTGGTCATTTAACTCTCGCTGGTTTTCTCTCAATGCTGTGTCCTGGCACAAGTCGAGCTTTCGGAGCACATCGGGCCAAGGAAGGAAGCGGCCCGTCTCCCCCAGAGCTTAACCCGCGTCTCAAAACCCATCAGCAACAGAAAACTTAAATTACTCGTGACTCACCCAGGTGAATTTTGTTTGAATGTTTGAAAATGTTACTCGGGAAACATCGAATTAACAGAGCAGGATTTAGGGATCTCCAGTTGGATAGATGATGGGCGTGTAAAAGCCAAAGATTTTGTGAATGTTACAAAGGAAACTATGCTGGCTGAGCTGACCTGAACATTAAGGACATTCCAATTGCCCCCATGCTCCTGAGCAAAGGAGGGGGGAATATCAGCCAATTCCCCACTCCTGATCACTGGTGGATCCGGAATGCACCTGCCTTGAAGGAGGCAGCTCTAAATGGAATTGGAGAAATACCTGGAAAGGACAGGGCTGTGGGGAAAGGACAGGGGGGAGTGGGAATAATTGGAGAACTCTTTCAAAGAGCCGGCACAGACACGATGGGCCGAGTGGCCTCCTGCTGTGCTGTGTGATTCTATGAAGTTTACATGTTTGGATGTTGGGCGGGGCCAGGTTCAGTCTCAGCTGAAAAGCCTGCTGGCACTGACTGCCTTAGAATAAGACAGGGTGAGCCTTTATCTGTGGAACTCCACCTGAGCATGAGTCAGTCTCACCGGGGGAAGGGGGAAAGAACTGAGTGAGATAAAATTAACTTATATGTTTAAGGTAAGTACAGTTTTTTATGCTGCTAAATTTGCCATTTGTACATTTTGAATAATTACTTTACATTCGAGTTTCTATAGACTGAAGGAGACACTTTAGGGGGTGATGTTTATGCTGCACCAGGGTCACTGTTGCACTGGAATAAGGTGTCTGGGAGGGAGTCTGCTTCTAGTCCACAGGTCTTCAGGACTACAGCTAGGATTCTTTCAGGATCTCAGCCTTCACTGTGTCAGTGCACTCAAGTGCTTCTTAACATCATACGGGGGAATATATAATGGGAAATAAGGAAATGGCAGATCAACTAAATGCATACTTTGGGTCAGTCTTTACGAAGGAAGACACAAAAAACCTCCCTGGGATATCGGGAAAAATAGGGACATTGGCAAAGGAGGAACTGACGCAAATCAATATCTCTAAGGATATGGTGTTAAGGAAGCTAAAGGGATTGAAGGTGGACAAATCCCCAGGGCCTGATAACATGCATCCTAGGGTACTGAAGGAGGTGGCCCTAGAGATAGCGGATGCACTAAGGATGATTTTTCAGAATTCATTAGACTCGGGAACAGTGCCGATGGATTGGAGGGTAGCTAACGTTACCCCACTATTCAAAAAGGGGGGTAGGGAAAAAGCAGGTAATTACAGACCTGTAAGCCTTACATCAGTTGTGGGCAAAATGCTGGAGTCCATCATTAAGGATGAAATAGCGGAGCACTTAGCAAATGGGGACAGGATAGGACAGAGTCAACATGGATTTACAAAGGGTAAATCGTGCTTGACTAATCTATTGGAATTTTTTGAGGGAGTAACTGGTAGAGTAGATGGGGGAGAGCCAGTAGATGTGGTGTACCTGGACTTCCAAAAGGCCTTCGATAAGGTCCCACATAAAAGATTAGCATGGAAAATTGAGGCTCATGGGATAAAGGGGAAAGTTTTGGGGTGGATAGGGAACTGGCTGTCAGATAGAAAACAGAGAGTTGGAATAAACGGCTCATTTTCTGAATGGCAGGCAGTAACAAGTGGGGTACCACAGGGATCTGTCCTGGGCCCCCAGCTGTTCACAATTTACATTAATGACCTGGATCAGGGAGTCGGATGCAGCATTTCCAAATTTGCAGACGACACTAAACTAGGAGGGGGGGTGGGCTCAGAGGAAGAGACCAGGAAGCTCCAGAGCGATTTGGACAGACTGGGCGATTGGGCGGATAAATGGCAGATGCACTATAATGTGGACAAGTGCGAAGTTATCCACCTTGGGTGCAGGAACGGGAGGGCAAATTATTATTTAAATGGCAATAGATTGGGAGAGGGGGAAGTACAGAGAGACCTGGGTGTTCTTGTACACCAGTCACTGAAGGCGAGCATGCAGGTGCAACAGGCGGTCAAGAAGGCAAACGGTATGCTGGCCTTCATAGCAAAAGGGTTAGAATACAGGAACAGGGATACCTTGCTGCAGCTGTACAGGGCACTGGTGAGACCACACCTCGAGTACTGTGTACAGTTTTGGTCGCCTCATCTGAGGAAGGATGTTCTTGCCATGGAGGGGGTGCAGCGGCGATTCACCAGGCTGATACCAGGAATGGCGGGAATGACCTATGAGGAGAGACTATGTAGTTTAGGGATGTACACACTGGAGTTTAGAAGATTGAGAGGGGACCTCATAGAAGTGTATAAAATTCTGACAGGTCTAGACAGACTGGATGCAGAAGGAATGTTTCCCTTGGCGGGTGAGAACAGAACTAGAGGACATAATTTAAGGATAAGGGCTAAACCATTTAGGACAGAGATGAGGGGGAATTTCTTCACTCAGAGAGTGGTGAACCTGTGGAACTCATTGCCACAGAGGGCAGTGTACGCCAGCTCATTAAATATATTTAAGAGGGAATTAGATATATTTCTACGGGCAAAAGGGGTTAAGGGTTACGGAGAGAAGGCGGGGACGGGATACTGAATTAAAGGATCAGCCATGATCTCATTAAATGGCGGAGCAGGCACGAAGGGCCAAATGGCCTACTCCTGCTCCTATCTTCTATATGTATCTATATGTATCATGGGGATGAACCAAATTCAATGGACACCGGCATCTATGTGGCTGGGGACATTGATGGGGTCATCCACGAGGTATTTTTGGCCTTCTGCCTTACACTCATGTGGTGTCAGGGCAAGTGATTTCAGCTTTGCTCGGCAGTAGAAGAGTTGGTGGGAAAGAGGAAAGGTTGCCTACACACTTTGTGTGCTACTTCTCTATAACAACAACAACTTGCATTTACATCGCGCCTTTAACATAGTAAAATGTCCCAAGGAGCCACATAAGGAAATATTAGAACAGGTGACCAAAAGCTTGGTCAAAGAGGTAGGTTTTAAGGAGCGTCTTAAAGGAGGAGAGAGAGGCAAGGGATTTAGGGAGGGAATTCCAGTGCTCGGGGTCTAGACAACTGAAGGCACGGCCGCTAATGGTGGGGCGAAGGAAATCAAGAATGTGCAAGAAGCCAGAATTGGAGGAAAGCAGAGATCTTGGAGGGTTGGAGGAAGTTACAGAGACAGGGAAGAGTGAGGCCATCATAATCATAATCATAATCATAATCAACTTTATTGTCATTGTTAGTGCACAAGTGCAGTACAACGAAATGTAGGCTTGCGGCTCCCGAGAGTGTACATTTAGATTAAGACATTTAAACATTCAACATACATTTGGCTTGTAATACATTAACATAAACATAACCATAATAAGTGCATTGGCAGATGTGCAGGCTTTAGAGTTTATTTGTAGAGTTCAGTAGGATGACAGCCCTGGGAAAGAAGCTGTTCCTAAATCTGGTCGTTCGGGTGCGAATGCATCTGTAGCATCTCCCAGATGGCAGGAGGGCGAACAGACTGTGGCTGGGGTGGGTAGGGTCTTTGATGATCGACCGTGACCTCCGTAAACAGCGTTTCTGGTATATGTGCTCTACGGTCGGTAGCCGGGTGCCGGTAATGCATTGGGCAGTTTTGACTACCCGCTGCAGGGCTTTCCGGTCATAGGAGCTACAGCTGCCATACCATACTGTGATACAGTTCGTCAGGATGCTCTCTATTGTGCAGCGGTAAAAGTTAGAGAGGATCAGGGGTGACAGGTTACATCTCTTCAGCCTCCTTAGGAAATATAGGCGCTGCTGGGCCTTCTTCACCAGAGAGGAGGTATTGAGGGACCAGGAGAGGTCTTCCGTGATGTGAATAAAAGGATGAGATTTTTAAATATGAGATGTTGCTAGACTGGGATCCAAAGTAGGTCAGCGAGCAGGGGGTGATGGGTGAACGGGACTTGGTGTGAGTTAGGACACTGGCAGCGAGCACAGGGGGTGGTGGGTGAACGGGACTTGGTGTGAGTTAGGACACTGGCAGCAGGGTATTGGATGAGCTGACGTTTACAGAGGGTGGGAGATGGGAGCTTGGGAAGAAGAGCATTGGAATAATGAAGTCTAGAGGTAACAAAGGTATGGAAGAGGGTTTCAGCAGCAGATGGTCTGAGGTAGGGGTGGAGACGAGCGATGTTATAGAGGTGAAAGCAGGTGGTCTTGGTGATGGAGAGGATACAGGGTCGGAAGCTCAGGGATAAAAAGGATGTCGAGGTTGCAAACAGTCTGGTTCAGCCTGAGACAGTGGCCAGGGAGAGCGAGAGGGATGGAATCGAAGGCTTGGGAACGGAGTTATTCGGAGCTCTAAGGATGCTGCAGTTCACAATCTTTGGTTTGTGCCATGTGAACCCTTCCCAATAGCAAAATAATGTAGTCTAAGGTGGGGACACTCACCGAGGCATTCCCTTATTTCCATTTGCTTCTAATGAAGCTTCAATCTAATTTAAAAGAAGCTCAAGACTTTAATGATACAGCAGTTTAAGCTTCTAATTTTTAGGTTTTATATTCTCTCCTGAATTCAGGTCAGATAATTGGGTGAAATCAGCTGTGAGTAAATAGGTACTTTTCAAGTCAAAAATTAAATGTTTGCAATCAGAAAATGTTGGATTTAATGTGGTTTCATTAGTGAGACGGCCTTTAGAAGGAACATTTATTAAATAGCAAACACTTACGGCTGTCTTCACAAGATCGACCGCTAAAATGAATAGAGGTCTATCATCAGCCACCTCCTCAGCACCTCCTCCCCCACTGGACTGAGTTCACTGGACTGTATCTGACGTGTGACTGACAGACATTCAGCAACATTCTGAGTGTTAGGATGGACAAAGGATGAACTGCTCCCTGTTCCAAACGGAGAACGGCTGCGTGTGTCACCCCAGAACTGCAGTAAAAGAATTAAAGAACTTGCATTTCTATAGCGCCTTTCAAAACCTCTCTCCCAAAGTGCCTTACAGCCAATGAAGTACTTTTTGAAGTGTAGTCACTGTTGTAATGTAGGAAACGTGGCAGACAATTTGCACACAGCAAGCTCCCACAAACAATAATCTGATGGTGACCAGATAATCTGTTTTAGTGATGTTGATTGAGGGATAAATATTGGCCCCAGGACAGAACTCCCCTGCTCTTCTTCAAAATAGTGCCGTGGGATCTTTTATATCAACCTGAGAGAGCAGACGGGGCCTCAGTTTAACGTCTCATCCGAAAGAGGGATAAAGACAGTATGCTGACTTTGACATTTCTGTGTTTTATTGATCCTTTTGTGGGTGAAGGGGGTGGGGGTGGGGGTGCGGTGGTAATTATTGGATTTGATCCTAAAATGAGAATACTTAGTTATAATGTAACATGGAAATCCTGTTGCCAGCTTCACATAGTCAGTCAAAAACTGATGGTGAGAGAGAAAATACAATATAAATGTTAAGTTAGGGAATGCCTACCTCTGTTACTGGATCATATTTCCGGCTGGCTAGTATTCCAGGGATACAATTAGTATAATATTTTTTAGAAATAACAACAGAAAGTGCTGGAAACGCTCAGCATATTTCAGATTTCCAGCATCTGCAGTATTTTGCTATTGTATTAATATTTTTTAGAAGTGGTCCTTAAATTAGTTCCCGTGAAATGGATGCCAATTTGTGTCTCTGCGTAGTTTTTGGGCCAGATAAAAAGGATCAAATTACAGGCCAAATACCAAAGGTATTCTTATGCTCTCCCGATAGCCTAGTAAATAAAGCCACAGCATGGTGTGGTACTGAACCATACAGATCTAAAAGGCCCTGGGCTGCATCCTTGCTGAGGTAGCAGTAGGGATGGTACAATTGGTCCCAGGCATCCTGGTGTAATGAGGGGATAAATCAATCAGGTCCTACTATTGATTGCTGACCGCCAGCTTCTACCAAGAGTATGCATTTGTGCGATTTCTCCGCATTAAGTTTTATCTGACATCTATCTGTCCAGTGTGCTAATCTGCCTATGTTCTCGTCAAGTTGCTTACAGTCCTCTTCACAGTTAAACATAATATCTACATTTGTGCCATCCGCAAACGTTGATATTGTGCCACCATACCTGGGGTGAGATCACGAGAGCAATGATCCAAAAACTGGTTCCACAAATCATTGAGCTGCCTTATTTCACAGACAACAATGAACCTACAGACCAACCGTTACCATCAGGCTCACGTCATTTAATCAGTGCCGCTTGTCTCCATGTAATAACAACAATGACAATTTGCATTTATATTGTGACTTTAACATAGAAATAATGTCCCAAGGTGCTTCACTGAGGCGTAAGGAAAAAATGAACGGCAAGCCAAAGAAGGAGATATTGGGAGGAGTGACCAAAAGATTGGTCAAAGAGGTGGGTTTTAAGGAGGGTCTCAAAAGTTGGAGAGGTTTAAGGAGAGAGTTCCAGAGCCTGGGGCCTAGGCGGTGCAAGGCACGGCTGCCAATGGTGGAGCAAAGGAAGGGGAAGAAGCATAAAAGGTCAGAGTCAGAGGAACGGAAAGTGTGGTGTGGGAGGTTATAGGGCTGGAGGAGCTTACTGAGACAGGCAGGGGGCAGGCTGCATGTCTCTGTTTTTGTGCTTTTATATCTGTGTTCACAACTCGAGCTTATGCCAGTGAACCGCTGACCACCAGGGGCAGGGACCTCCTAAGACAATGAGGGGGAAAAATTCAGTTGTTTGCACCTCCCGTTAGCGCCTTAAGAGGGCGCTAATGAGGTGCAAAGCAACTAGCGCCCGTGCGCAGCGATGTTTGCGCCGCTCGCAAAATTAACTAGACATTTTGTGGCGGCGCTAAACACTACTGCCACGATCTCCTGCGCCGGCAGATCGTGACGTCAGTCGAGTGTGCAACGCCCCGTTAGCACCCCGGACCGGATATTGAGTGGCGCCCCCTCCCTTACCGCCTGCTGCTAGCAACGACAGGTTGAGGGGAGGGTTATGCTGTCAGAAAGGGACTGGGGGAGCGCTATTTAAAGGCGACCGCTTCCTGTCTTTTTTTGTCAGTGACATTTTTGCACCACGCATTCTGAGAGAGAGAGAGAGAGACTTCTGGAGAGATTCAACGCTGTGTGAAGGAGTTTTGAGTACTGAGCAGCACTTTGCAGGTTTATTTTGATTTGCCCTTCCTTGCTTCGCCAGCGCTCTGAGGTCGCGCCTCGCTCCTCGGCCTTTGCGCCTTAAGACAGGTGTGAAGCGCCTGATTTAGCGCTCCAATCACCTCCAGGGGCGATAAAAGCCAAGTTTGCTGTCGGAGGCGATAATTAGCGCCAGGCGCTAAACTTTGCGCACGGCCGATAATGGCGCCCCAAATGGGGCGATATTGAATTTTCCCTCCTGAGTGTGAGGTATTTATTGATCATAGAGACAGGCTAACAAATTGTTTATTGTTTAGATTCTTTAGAGAAAATTAAACACCATTCATAGTGCTGTTTTTTTTAAAAAAGGAACTTTGCTTTAAAACATAACATTAACTGTAATTCTTTTTCCCTGAATCGTTTTTTGGGGAAATATCATCCAAAAAAATCATGCAATGTGATATATGTGCTCAATCTTTTTAATAAAAACGAAACTCTTTCCGGTGCAGTTACTTCAGATGCTCCATTCTGAAAACATCTTTGACACCTGATCTATGCATCTTGTGTAATACTTCAAAATGGCCAACCTTAGAACATAAGAATTGGAGCAGGAGTCGGCCATTCGGCCCCTCGAGCCTGCTCCACCATTCAATAAGATCATGGCTGATCTTCTACCTCAACTTTCCCGCACTATCCCCATATCCCTTAATATTCAAAAATCTATCGATCTCTGTCTTAAATATACTCAACGACTGAGCCTCCACAGCCCTCTGGGGTAGAGAATTCCAAAGATTCACCACCCTCTGAGTGAAGAAATTTCTCCTCATCTCAGTCCTAAATGGCCGACCCCTTATTCTGAGACTGTGACTCCCCAGCCAGGGGAAACATCCTCCCTACATCTACCCTGCCAAGCCCTGTAAGATTGTTGTATGTTTCAATGAGATCACCGCTCATTCTTCTAAACTCTAGAGAATATAGGCCTAGTCTACTCAATCTCTCCTCATAGGACAATCCCCCCATCCCAGGAATCAGTCTGGTGAACCTTCATTGCCCTCCCTCTATGACAAGTATATCCTTCCTTAGGTAAGGAGACCAAAACTGTCCACAATAGAAACATAGGAGCAGGCCATTCGGCCCTTCGAGCCTGCTCCGCCATTCAACGAGATCATGGCTGATCATCCAAACCCTAGCACCCGGTCCCTACACCGATAGCCATCCCACCCAAGCCCTATGCCCGTAACCCCGTGTATTTAATCCCCCCTAACACTAAGGGCCAATTTTTATCATGGCCAATCAACCTATCCCACACATCTTTGGACCGTGGGAGGAAACCGGAGCAAACCCACGCAAACACGGGGAGAATGTGCAAACTCCACACAGACAGTCACCCAAGGCCAGATTTGAACCCGGGTCCCTGGTGCTGTGAGGCAACAGTGCTAACCACTATGCCACCATGCTACCTGGTGTGGTCTCTCCAGGGCCCTATATAACTGCAGTAAGACGTCTTTACTCTTATACTCAAATCCTCTTGTAATAAAGGCCAACATACCATTTGCTTTCCTAATTGCTTGCTGTACCTGCATGTTAACTTTCAGTAATTCGTGTACAAGGACACCCAGGTCTCTCTGAACACCAACATTTCCCAATCTCTCACCATTTAAAAAATACTCTGCTTTTCTATTTTTCCTACCAAAGTGGATAACTTCACATTTCTTCTTTTTCTAGATTTCCACGCTATTCGTAAACGCTTAATGTTTTCTGCAAGATTTGGATTCTCTGCAGTTTAACAATGACTTCATTTGACCATAATGTCACCTATTTCAGTGTCATTGGCATTTCGTACAAGAGCAACAACAGCTGCCAGGTCGATGCTGAATTCCGATACATACTGATCCCAATTGTCTACAGTTTCATCTTCATACTAGGACTCCTGGGAAACTGCTATGTGCTGTGGGTTTTTAAACAGATGACCCCTACCAGAAGTACAAATGAGATTAAAATCTTCATGGTGAATCTGAGCGTGGCTGATCTACTTTTTATCCTGACCCTCCCGCTTTGGATAGTGTACTACAGCACCAAAGGGAACTGGATATTTACTGAAATTGCCTGTAGGTTGGCTGGATGTCTATTTTTTATCAATACCTACTGTTCTGTTGTGTTCCTTGCGGTGATTAGTTACAATAGGTACTGTGCCGTGGCGTACCCAATAGAAACAGTTCAGTACAGTGACAGAAAGCGAGGCATCATTATATCGACAGTCATCTGGATTGTAATCATTAGCAGTGCATTGCCTTTCCTATTCCAAAAAGGAACAAATAAAGTTGGTAATGTTACTCAATGCTTTGAAGGGTATGACAATAATTCATCAACACCCGTGGTTATCATCCACTTTATCTTGATTGGCGCTTTCTTCATTGCCTTCCTCATAATTATCTGCTGCAATATACGTATCCTAAGTCTGTTATCGACCCAGCCAGTCCAGCCACGGAAGAGCGAGAGGGTGAAGAAGCAGGCTTTCCGCATGGTGTGTGCTGTCATCACTGTTTTCATCATCTGCTTTGTCCCCCATCACCTGGTACACGGCCCCTGGACTCTCACCATCCTTGAACTGTGGCGGAGGGAGGACTGTGCGCTTAGGCGTGCACTGAACAACGCCCATCAGATCACGCTGTGCTTGATGGGTTTGAACTGTACACTGGATCCCATCATATACTGCTTCCTGACCAAAAAATTCAGGAAGTTTCTGACGCATCGTATAAGTAGATGGAAAAGTACTCGGAAGAGCAGTAGGACCATGTCCACTGATACTAACATGGAAGGAGAAATGGTTTTGCCCCATGTTACCCCATGAAGTGACATTGCTGATTGGACAAAATTAATGCTGACTTTTCTTGGCTTGCCGCATTTATCAATTTTTTATTTTTATTTTTGTCTTACTGTTGATAAATGTGAGCATCACATTGTTTAATATCATGAGGCACTGTCACCACCATGGAGAAGGTGCTCAGTTTCAATTATTAAAAAGAAGTTTTTATGACTATGTATATTAGCATTCTACGACAAGCATTTATACAGTGCCTTCAGTGTTAGATTCACATGGCCTTTTACCCAGAGTGAGAACAGGAACAGATAAAAGAAAGACTTGCATTTATATAACACCTTTCATGACCTCAGGACATCCCAAACCGCTTCACAGCCAATGAATCAGTCGTCGCTGTTGTAATGTGGGAAGCACAGCAAGATCCCATAAACAGCAATGTGATAATGCCCAGGTTATCTGTTTTAGTGATGTTGGTTGAGGGATAAATATTGGCCCCAGGACACCAGGGACACTTCAAAATAGTGCCATGGGATTTTTTACATCCACCTGAGAGAGCAGACAGGGCCTCAGTTTAACTTTTCTTCTGAAAGACAGCCCCTCCGACAGTGCGGTGCTCCCTCAGTACCGCCCCTCCGACAGTGCGGCGCTCCCTCAGTACCGCCCCTCTGACAGTGCAGCACTCTCTCAGTACCGCCCCTCTGACAGTGCAGCACTCCCTCAGTACCGCCCCTCTGACAGTGCGGCACTCCCTCAGTACCGCCCCTCTGACAGTGCAGCACTCCCTCAGTACCGCCCCTCTGACAGTGCGGCACTCCCTCAGTACCGCCCCTCTGACAGTGCAGCACTCCCTCAGTACCGCCCCTCTGACAGTGCGGCACTCCCTCAGTACCGCCCCTCTGACAGTGTGGCGCTCCCTCAGTACTGCCCCTCTGACAGTACAGCACTCCCTCAGTACCGCCCCTCCGACAGTGTGGCGCTCCCTCAGTACCGCCCCTCTGACAGTGCGGCACTCCCTCAGTACCGCCCCTCTGACAGTGCAGCACTCCCTCAGTACCGCCCCTCTGACAGTGCAGCGCTCTCTCGGTACCGCCCCTCTGACAGTGCAGCACTCCCTCAGTACCGCCCCTCCGACAGTGTGGCACTCCCTCAGTACCGCCCCTCTGACAGTACAGCACTCCCTCAGTACTGCACTGGAGCATCAGCCTAGATTATGTGCTCAAGTCTCTGGAGTGGGGCTTGAACCCATTACCTTCTGACTCAGAGGCAAGAGAGCGACCCACTGAGCCACAGGTCAAGCCATGTAGGGTCAGATTGAGAGTGGCGACTGAAACCTTGGTCAAAGAGATGAGTTTTGAGAACATTTTCAAAGATGGACCGAGAAGCGGAGAGGTGTAGGGGTTTAGGAGGGAGATCCAAACAATAGGACCAATGTGTCTGAAGTCTCTTCCACCATTGCTGAGATGAAGGGAGAGCCGAATGCACAAAATACCAGAATCAAAAGGCCAAAGGGTGCAGCTGGGAATAGGCACTATAAGATGGAAGGAGGTTGTGGAGATAAAATGGTATGAGGGGATGGAGAAATTTGAAGATGAGAATAAGATTTCAGATTCAATGCATTGGAGAGGGGTAGGAAGCCAATGTAGGTCAGCGAATGTGATTTAGTTTGGGACAGGATACGGGTAGTTGAGTTTTGGACACGTTGGAGCTTGTGAAGCATGGAAGGCCAGTAAGGAGGACAATGGAGAAATTAAGTCAAGAGATGACTAAAGTGTGGCTCAGGGTTTCTGTGGTGGTGGGCTCAGGTAGGAGCACGGTGGGGTCAATGATGCAGAGATGGAAGTAGACACTTTTGGTGGTGGATAAGATGTGGGGTTTGCAGCTCAGCTCTATGCTGAACAGGGTTCCATCAATGTGTTGCTACAATTGGTAGGGGACATCATAACTGGGTCCAATCCTCACCTTACCTGACATTCAGGAAAGCCTCATAGATATTTCCTTCCTAAACCCAAGGGCATTGAGACCTATTCTGGTGTCACACTTCACTAAGAATTCAATAACAGTTTAACACTTGTCTCTCTAATTGCATATTAGGTAACTGTACTCCCCGCTGTGGAACTGAGGCACACAGACTAGTAACATCCTCGGGATCCATCTCCAGTCTGTACTGAATAAGCTGCACTCAGCCAGGTTAGCAGTAGAGACACCAGAATAGGTCTCAATGCCCTTGGGTTTAGGAAGGAAATATCTACCAGGCTTTCCACTCCTGAATGTCAGGTAAGGTGAGGATTGGACCCGGTTATGATGTCCCCTACCAATGGGAGAACAGCTTTTTGATATTCACTGTCTGCCATATATAAGAGGACAATTGTTTTAAATCTGCTCTTCTCCTGAAGGACTGTAAGTGTCATGTGATAAATTGTTCAGTGACTTCATGAACTATATCTATGTACCTTAATGTTGAGGAAAATAGTACTAAAAAAAACTACAGCTGATGGTAAACATGTGAGTCTCTGCAGTTGAATTGCTTTATATATGCTGGGAAATACAAACTATTCCTATAAGAGATTAGCGTGCAAAATTAAGGCACATGAGATTGGGGGCAAGGTATTGACTTGGATAGAGAACTGGTTGGCGGACAGAAAGCAAAGAGTTGGAATAAACGGGTCGTTTTCCGAGTGGCAGGCAGTGACTAGTGGGGTACCGCAAGGATCGGTCCTAGGACCCCAGTTGTTCACAATATATATTAATGATCTGGACGAGGGAATTGGATGTAATATCTCCAAATTTGCAGATGACACAAAGCTGGGTGGGAGGGTAAGCTGTGAGGAGGATGTTGTGAAACTCCAGTACGATTTGGACAGGTTGGGTGATTGGGCAGAAACATGGCAAATGCACTATAATGTGGATAAATGTGAGGTTATCCACTTTGGTGGCAAAAACAGGAAGGCAGATTATTATTTGAATGGCAATAGATTGGGAGAAGGGGGAAGTGCAAAGAGACCTGGGTGTTCTTATGCACCAGTCGCTGAAGGTAAGCATGCAGGTGCAGTAGGCGGTTAAGAAGGCAAATGGTATGTTGGCCTTCGTAGCAAGAGGGTTCGAGTACAGGAACAAGGATGTTTTGCTACAGTTGTACAGGGCCTTGGTGAGACCACGCCTTGAATATTGTGTGCAGTTTTGGTCGCCTTACCTGAGGAAGGATGTTCTTGCCATGGAGGGAGTGCAGCGAAGATTCACCAGGCTGATACCTGAGATGGCAGGAATGACGTATGAGGAGAGATTGTGCCGATTGGGCTTATACTCACTGGAGTTTAGAAGATTGAGAGGGGATCTCATCGAAACCTATAAAATTCTGTCAGGCCTGGACAGACTAGATGCAGGAAGGATGTTTCTGATGGCCGGGGAGTCCAGAACCAGGGGTCATAGTCTAAGGATAAGGGGTAAGCCATTTAGGACTGAAATGAGGAGGAATTTCTTCACCCAGAGAGTGGTGAACCTGTGGAATTCTCTGCCACAGAGGGCGGTGGAGGCCAGTTCATTAAATATATTCAAGAAAGAGTTGGATATATTTCTTAAGGCTAAAGGGATATGGGGAGAAGGCAGGGACAAGGTACTGAATTTGGATGACCAGCCATGATCTCATTGAATGGCGGAGGAGGCTCGAAGGGCCGAATGGCCTACTCCTGCTCCTATCTTCGATGTTTCTATAAGGACCATCTCACTGGGTCTTCTAATCTCTTCCGGCCTAGTTACAGAGTTTCTATCACCCTTGCATTGCTTTCCATGTCCCCCTCATGAATATTGCAGACTATTCAAGATTTAACTTTTTTTAGCTCAGAAATCTGTAATGAAAAGTATGTTTTGATGAACCTTAAGGCATTAAGGGTTATTTTTCCCTGGATGATTTTGACAATAAATTCGATATCTAAAACAGGGGCTGCGTGACTGGTGGAAAGCAACAGGGTTTGTGTCGCCACGCTGAGACTCGCTCCCATCCTGTAATGGGCTCGTGGAAATGAGCAACAAAACACATTTCGTGAAACAGCGATTTACTTGTACTTCTTGCAATCTAGTATACTGTATTCGCTGCTCACGATGTGGTCTCCTCTACATTGGGGAGACCAAACGCAGATTGGGTGACCGCTTTGCGGAACACCTCCGTTCACTCTGTAAGGGTGACCCCGAGCTCCCGGTGGCCTGTCACTTTAATTCACCGCCCCATTCCCACTCAGACCTCACCGTCCGCGGCCTCTTGCATTGTTCCACGGAAGCTCACCGTAAACTCGAGGAACAGCACCTCATCTTCCGATTAGGCACTTTACAGCTCTCTGGACTCAACATCGAGTTCAACAATTTCAGACCAGAACCTCGGCCCCTATCACATTTATATATTTTTTATCCACACTTTTTGTTTGTGCTTTTTTTCTCTCTCCCACATGGCAGCTGTCTTTCATTCTGCCAGTACAATTCACACTTCAACTAGAGCCATCTTTTGTTTATTAACCTGTCCCATTACCACCTCCTCCCGCCTTGAATATCTCTTAATATCTGTTTAATTGTCCTGCCTTCTATCCTATCACAGACCTTCCCTTTTGTTCTTTCCTCCCCTCCCCCTTTCCCAGCCCCCACACTTGCTTAAAAATCTGTTCCATTTCCTGCTTTTTTCCAGTTCTGACGAAAGGTCTTCGACCTGAAACGTTAACTCGGCTTCTCTCTCCACAGATGCTGCCTGACCTGCTGAGTTTTTCCAGCATTTTCTGTTTTTAAAACACATTAAGCTTGTTGAGGCTAGCCATGAGAGATTTGTAAACCGAGATGTGGGGGGTGGGAGGGGATTTAAAGGAAAAAGAAAAAACTAGATGTAATATCTCCAAGTTTGCAGACGACACAAAACTGGGTGGGCGTGTGTGCTGTGAGGAGGATGCAGAGAAACTCCAGTATGATTTGGACAGGTTGGGTGATTGGGCAGATGCATGGCAGATGCAGTATAATGTGGATAAATGCGAGGTTATCCACTTTGGTGGCAAAAACAGGAAGGCAGATTATTAGCTGAACGGCAATAGATTGGGAAAAGGGGAAGTGCAACGAGACCTGGGTGTCCTTGTGCACCAGTCGCTGAAAGTAAGCATGCAGGTGCAGCATGCGGTTAAGAAGGCAAATGGTATGCTGACCTTTGTAGCGAGAGGATTTGAGTACAGGAGCAAGGATGTCTTGCTGCAGTTGTACAGGGCCTTGGTGAGACCACACCTTGAGTATAGTGTGCAGTTTTGCTCGCCTTTTCTGAGGAAGGATGTTCTTGCCATGGAGGGAGTGCAGCGAAGATTCACCAGACTGATACCTGGGATGGCAGGAATGACGTATGAAGAGAGATTGGGTTGATTAGGCTTATATTCGCTAGAGTTTAGAAGAATGAGAGGGGATCTCATTGAAACTTATAAAATTCTAACAGGACTAGACAGACTAGATGCAGGAAGGATGTTCCCGATGGCGGGGGAGTCCAGAACCAGGGGTCACAGTCTAAGGATAAGGGGTAAGCCATTTAGGACTGAGGTGAGGAGGAATTTCTTCACCCAGAGAGTGGTGAACCTGTGGAATTCTCTACCACTGAAGGCCGTAGAGGCCAATTCATTAAATATATTCAAGAAGGAGTTGGATATATTTCTTAAGGCTAAAGGGATCAAGGGATATGGGGAGAAGGCAGGGACAGGATACTGAATTTGGATGATCAGCCATGATCGCATTGAATGGCGGAGCAGGCTCGAGGGGCCGAATGGCCTACTCCTGCTCCTATCTTCTATGTTTCTATGTTTCTATGAGCATTGGTTGCAGGCGACCTAAAGGAACTTTGTTTCTGGAATGCGGTATTGAGGGTAGCTGGGGCCGGGCCGATCAGTGCAGCAGAGAATGGCCTGGCAATGTCAGAGCTGGGGCTGGGCCGATCAGTGCAGCAGAGAATGGCCTGGCAATGTCAGAGCTGGGGCCGGGCCGATCAGTGCAGCAGAGAATGGCCTGGCAATGTCGGAGCTGGGGCCGGGCCGATCAGTGCAGCAGAGAATGGCCTGGCAATGTTGGAGCTGGGGCCGGGCCGATCAGTGCAGCAGAGAATGGCCTGGCAATGTCGGAGCTGGGGCCGGGCCGATCAGTGCAGCAGAGAATGGCCTGGCAATGTCGGAGCTGGGGCCGGGTCGATCAGTGCAGCAGAGAATGGCCTGGCAATGTCGGAGCTGGGGCCGGGCCGATCAGTGCAGCAGAGAATGGCCTGGCAATGTCGGAGCTGCATCTTTTACACAACAAGCTTCCCCAGGCGGAGGCTGTCCTGGAGCAACATCATCTCCTGGGACTAGACGGAGGAACAATGCACAACGCGGCTCGGGATCAGCAGATTACTGGAAGGCTCCTTATAAAATTCCACGCTCATCCTCTGTAATATCGGTCTGTGCTGTTCAGCTTGAATTAAGTTTTCAAGGCACTTCGCTTAACTGCTTTTATTTTGTAAATTTGCAATTTTGTTAATAAACATTTTGACCAAAATCATTATTTAAGTTGCAGTTACTGTGAAGAGAACAAAGTGCAAGGCAGAGAATTAAACTCACTAAATATTTTCTTTAATTAAAATCAGAAAATGCTGGAAATTCTCAGCAGGTCAGGCAGCATCTGTGGAGAGAGAAACAGCGTTAACGTTTCAGGTCGATGACCCTGCATCAGAATATTTTCTTCGGGAGGTTTAAAAGACCTGTGATTTAACTTTAAAAGTTGCAGGGGCAGTGAAGATGCTGATTTCTGAGCCTGCAAGTTAGCTCAAAAGATATTTACAGAAATTAAAAAAAAATTAGAACTGTGTAAACTTTCACTGTTTAAACATCCATCAATGAAGTAAGGTGCTGGGTGAGGAGGGTCTCAGGGCTGATTCACTCTCTAGGTATCAGTGGTTTGATTAATCAGAGCCTCCCAGATCATTTCTTTCATGTTCAGAGATTCCTGATCTAATCGGAATCAAGACAGGGGCGTGGGGGGGGGGGGGGATTTTCTTCTGTGTGTCGGTAAAGGAAATTATTTTACAAAACTTGACATTTTAATAATAGTCTAGTAAAAAAGTGTTTCTTTAACTTTACAGGCAGAGTTGAGTGTACACTATAAACATGTCACCTCATTGCTGTTTGTGGGAGCTTGCTGTGTGCCATTTATCTGCTGCGGTTCCCTAAATTACAACAGTGACTACACTTCAAAAAAGGTCCCACAAACAGCAATGAGATAAATAACCAATTAATCTGTTTTGGTGGTGATAGTGAGGGAAAAATGTTGGAGATCTCTATGATTTTACATCAACCTGAACAGACCTCCAGGACAAAGCAGCCCGTTTGATTGGTACCCCATCCACCACCTTAAACATTCACTCCCTCCACCACCGGCGCACCATGGCTGCAGTGTGTACCATCTACAAGATGCACTGCAGCAACTCGCCAAGGCTTCTTCAGCAGCACCTCCCAAATCCCAAACCTCTACCACCTAGAAGGACAAGGGCAGCAGACACATGGCAACACCACCACCTCCAAGTTCCCCTCCAAGTCACACACCATCCTGACTTGGAAGTATATCGCCGATCCTTCATCGTCGCTGGGTCAAAATCCTGGAACTCCCTCCCTAACAGCACTGTGGGAGCACCTTCACCACACGGACTGCAGCGGTTCAAGAAGGCGGCTCACCACCACCTTCTCAAGGGCAATTGGGGATGGGTAATAAATGCTGGTCTCGCCAGCGACGCCCACATCCCAGGAATGAATAAATTAAAAAAAGAAGACAGATGGGACCTCAGAAAATGCAGCACACGTTCAGTATGGCACTGAAGTGTCAGCCTAGATTTTGTGCCCAAGTCCTGTAGCCATGCTCTTCTGACTCCGAAGGGAGATGCTACCATTGAGCCAAGCTGACACTTCTACACACCCACCTGCTTGTGCATCATCCCGAATTAATTCTTTATGCCATTTGTGTCAAATGTTAGACCCTGTCACCATAAAGTGACACATCAAAGTTACACATTTCTGCACCTTAACAGCAGAATAATACATCTGTTACATGGTGCAACCCTGCTGGATCTCATACAACAGGATTTCCTGCAACCTTCTGTGAATAGTGTTACAATATGAAAAATATCGTGCTACTTTGAAAGATTCAAATTAGTAAAGAACCGCTGTGGCAAACTGCAGCTATATCTATGTGAACCTCTGAAATGCTCGATAAGGCTGAGGTGTTACAGAATGCAGCTCCCAGCACTTCTCATGGGCAGTGTGTGGCTGACCCACTGAGGAAACGTTAGTTAGTTTTGCTCCACAGCTGTCTGTGGCCTAAGGCACATGGTACTGATGAGATGTCTTGTTCTGGGACATTTTCACTGCGCACGGGACAGAACAATTGCCGGCAATCCCGTTACGTCCCACGGTATGAATGTTAAGAATATTATTGAAGTGTTTTCTTTCTTCTATTTGTGTTAAATTTGCATAAACATAACACAAACCAATTATTATCTGAAGGTGATTGAGTTATTAATTGGAGGTACACCGCCAGAGTTCATAAGCGTTTTGTTAGAGTTCAAGGGATTATTTTTATTACTGCCTTGTTTATGCTATGCTATTCTGTTGTGCGTTAAAGTGTATAATTCAGAGATCTGATAGGCTCGCTACGTGGCTGGAGCATCATTCTGAGCAACTGGCATCCCGAGATCCGTTGTAATCTAATACAAGAATATAATATGCTAATAAATGTGCTTGCTATGATTGATTAAGTAAATAAACAGGTTCCTTTGGGCCAAAATCCGGCATCATGTTCTGGGAGAGCCAACGAGTGTCTACTAATAAGAAAGCAGCATTACCGGGAATAGCATCAAGCTTCATACCCGCTGGATGAGGGACTGGAGGGTAGAGGATTGTTTTGTGTCATTTACAGAGAGGCCCCTTTTATGGGAGTCGGCAATTAGAAGATAAAACCTCCAAACTGTATGAAAAGAGAACGAATTGTGCTATCGGGAGGAGAGGCATCACGAAGAACAGAAGAAAGAAGAACAACAACGTGTATTTATATAGCACCTTTAACATAGTAAAACGTCCCAAGGTGCTGCACAGGAGTATTTTAAGACAAAAAATTTGACACTGAGTCACATAAGGAGAAATTAGGGCAGATGACCAAAAGCTTGGTCAAAGAGGTAGGTTTTAAGGAGTGTCTTACAGGAGGAAAGAGAGATAGCGAGGCGGAGAGGTTTAGGGAGGGAATTCCAGAGCTTAGGATCTTGGCACGGCCGTCAATGGTGGAGCGATTATAATCAGGGATGCTCAAGAGGACAGAATTAGAGGAGCGCAGATATCTCAGGGGGGTTGTGGGGCTGGAGGAGATTACAAAGATAGGGAGGGGCGAGGCTATGGAGGGATTTGAAAACAAGGATGAGAATCACTTCGGTAGACACTCCTGACCTCCCTCAGAACAAGCGTCTGTTCAATCTGCACTCTGAACCATAGTCCACAGTTGTGAGTATTATTTAGAGCTGTTGTTTGGCAATTGAATAAAGTGTTCAGTAATCTTAGTCCTAGTTCCTGTGGTTGTTGTCACCGCTCAAGGTTAGAACTCATAATGGGGTTATTTCCCTAAACATAGGGACTAACTAATAATAATAATCCTACAGTTCTTTCATTGTCGCTGGGTTAATATCCTGGAATTTCCTACTTAAAACCATTGTGAGAGCATCACCACGAAGACTTGAGCAGTTCAAGGGGAAGGCCCACCGCCATCCTCTCAGGGCAGCTCGAGATGGGCAATAAATGCATCAATGCCAGTGTTGCCCACATCACAAGACCAAGTTAAAAAAAGGGCTCCTTCAGTGTTGAATCCAATACACCAATTATTGCCTGAACCCAGTGCTGTGAAGTGCTTGAGTGTACCAGACCATTCACGTTGCATCTAAGGCAATAGGATTATGAGAAATCAATATTTTAAACTGGTCTTTCAACCTGGGCGGTTTTTCAAAAAGCTGTAACTCCAGAAATTCCAACTTTTCCACAAGACATAAGGGCCTAGAAATTGAGTGGGCTTAGCGCCCAATTAGTGGCGCTAGAGGGCCTCGCGCCGGACTTATAGCCGTTTTGCAAATTGACTTGGGCCTTACCATCGGCGTCAGCCGGTAGCGCTGCGCCGGCACTGATGACGTCATCGGTGTGCGCAGCATCCCGGTTGCTGTGGTAACCCGGCCCCAAGCCCAAATTCAGTTCCGCCCGCCTCGCCCGTGGCAGGCGCAACTAACGAATGTGAAAAGTGTTCTTACACGCCTTTGCGCCGGCGCATAAAGGTGGAGCGGCGGCCGGCCGCGTTCCCGGCGGCCGCCTGCCCGCACCTCCCTTCCCGGACTCCTGCATCACCCCCCCCGCGGCCCTGATGAGTGTGTGCTGCGAGCCCGGCACTTCCCCGAGGTGCCGGGCTCAGATGTCGGGGGAACCCGCCGGACAGTTGTCGGCTGCAGGCAGCTCCTCCTTAACAGAAGGAGGAGGCCTGCAGTTCCCCAGCCTGCCGCACCGCATCGGGTGCCGCAGCGGGGGATTAGCGCCGGGAAACCCAATTCAACGCCCGTTTTCAGGCGCTAAAACCCTCCTTTAGCGCCCGCCGCCCTCTGGGGCCGGTGCAACCGAATTTTCGTCGGGCGCTGCCGCATTAACGCTGGCGCAAAATCTCTGGCGCTACAGCCCTGGCGAGCCCACAACCCAATTTCTAGGCCAAGGATTCTGACTGAACTTACCAAGAGTTGCAAGAAATTAACAAGTATTTCTCCATAAACCTTTTATACGGTCTAACTATTAAGGTGGGAACATGAGCAAATATTACTGTTCTTCAGAACTGCTGAAAGACCACAGTCTGCACAAGAGGTGGTGATGAAGGGATGATTAGCTTGAAGGCAGAATATTTACTTCATCCGTGGACTCAGGTTACTGTTATAAAGATAAAAAGACAGACTTGCATTTCTGTAGCGCCTTCATGACCACCGGACGTCCCAAATTGCTTTACAGCCAATGAAGTACTTTTTGAAGTGTAGTCACTGTTGTAATGTAGGAAACACAGCAGCAAATTTGCGCACAGCAAGATCCCACAAACAGCAATGCCATAATGATCAGATAATCTGTTTTAGTGATCTTGGTTAAGATGTACATATTGGCCAGGACACCGGGGAGAACTCACCTGCTCTTCTTCAAAATAGCAGCCGTGAGATCTTTTACGTCCACCTGAGAGAGTAGACGGGGCCTTGGTTTAACGTCTCATCTGAAAGACGGCCCCTCTGACAGTGCAGCTCTCCCTCTGTACTGCCCCTCTGACAGTGCGGCACTCCCTCAGTACTGCCCCTCCGACAGAGCGGCGCTCCCTCAGTACTGCCCCTCTGACAGTGCAGCACTCCCTCAGTACTGCCCCTCCGACAGTGCAGCGCTCCCTCTGTACTGCCCCTCTGACAGTGCGGCACTCCCTCAGTACTGCCCCTCTGACAGTGCGGCGCTCCCTCAGTACTGCCTCTCCGACAGTGCGGCACTCCCTCAGTACTGCCCCTCCAACAGTGCGGCACTCCCTCAGTACTGCCCCTCCGACAGTGCGGCACTCCCTCAGTACTGCCCCTCCGACAGTGCGGCGCTCCTTCAGTACTGCCCCTCCGACAGTGCGGCACTCCCTCAGTACTGCCCATCCGACAGTGCAGCTCTCCCTCAGTACTGCCCCTCCAACAGTGCGGCACTCCCTCAGCACTGCCCATCCGACAGTGCAGAAGTCCCTCAGTACTGCCCCTCCGATGGTGCGGCGCTCCCTCTGTACTGCCCCTCTGACAGTGCGGCGCTCCCTCAGTACTGCCCCTCCGACAGTGCGGCACTCCCTCAGTACTGCCCATCCAACAGTGCAGCTCTCCCTCAGTACTGCCCCTCCGACAGTGCGGCACTCCCTCAGTACTGCCCATCCAACAGTGCAGCTCTCCCTCAGTACTGCCCCTCTGACAGTGCGGCGCTCCCTCTGTACTGCCCCTCTGACAGTGCGGCACTCCCTCAGTGCTGCCCCTCCGACAATGCAGCACTCCCTCAGTACTGCCCCTCGGACAGTGCGGCGCTCCCTCAGTATTGCCCCTCCGACAGTGCGGCGCTCCCTCAGTACTGCCCATCCAACAGTGCAGCTCTCCCTCAGTACTGCCCCTCTGACAGTGCGGCGCTCCCTCTGTACTGCCCCTCTGACAGTGCGGCACTCCCTCAGTGCTGCCCCTCCGACAATGCAGCACTCCCTCAGTACTGCCCCTCGGACAGTGCGGCGCTCCCTCAGTATTGCCCCTCCGACAGTGCGGCGCTCCCTCAGTACTGCCCCTCCGACAGTGCGGCGCTCCCTCAGTACTGCCTCTCCGACAGTGCGGCGCTCCCTCAGTACTGCCCCTCCGACAGTGCGGCGCTCCCTCAGTACTGCCCCTCCGACAGTGCGGCGCTCCCTCATTACTGCCCCTCCGACAGTGCGGCTCTCCCTCAGTACTGCCCCTCCGACAGTGCGGCGCTCCCTCAGTACTGCCCCTCCGACAGTGCGGCACTCCCTCAGTACTGCCCCTCTGACAGTGCGGCACTCCCTCAGTACTGCCCCTCCGACAGTGCGGCACTCCCTCAGTACTGCCCCTCTGACAGTGCGGCGCACCCTCAGTACTGCCCCTCCGACAGTGCGGCACTCCCTCAGCACTGCCCCTCTGACAGTGCGGCGCACCCTCAGTACTGCCCCTCCGACAGTGCGGCACTCCCTCAGCACTGCCCCTCCGACAGTGCGGCGCTCCCTCAGTACTGCCTCTCCGACAGTGCGGCACTCCCTCAGTACTGCCCCTCCGACAGTGCGGCACTCCCTCAGTACTGCCCCTCCGACAGTGCGGCACTCCCTCAGTACTGCCCCTCTGACAGTGCGGCACTCCCTCAGTGCTGCCCATCCGACAGTGCAGCTCTCCCTCAGTACTGCCCCTCCGACAGTGTGGCACTCCCTCAATACTGCCCCCCGACAGTGCGGCGCTCCCTCAGTACTGCCCCTCCGACACTGCGGCACTCCCTCAGTACTGCCCCTCCGACAGTGCGGCACTCCCTTAGTACTGCCCCTCCGACAGTGCGGCACTCCCTCGGCATAGTGGTTAGCACTGTTGCCTCACAGCGCCAGGGACCCGGGTTCAAATCCGGCCTCGGGTGACTGTCTGTGTGGAGTTTGCACATTCTCCCCGTGTTTGCGTGGGTTTTCTCCGGATGCTCCGGTTTCCTCCCACAGTCCAAAGATGTGCGGGTTAGGTTGATTGGCCATGATAAAAATTGACCCTTAGTGTTAGGGGGGATTAGATACGTGGGGTTACGGGGTTACGGGGATAGGGCTTGGGTGGGATGGCTGTCGGTGTAGGGACCGGGTGCTAGGGTTTGGATGATCAGCCATGATCTTGTTGAATGGCGGAGCAGGCTCGAAGGGCCGAATGGCCTACTCCTGCTCCTATCTTCTATGTTTCTATGGTACTGCCCCTCCTACAGTGCGGCGCTCCCTCAGTACTGCCCCTCCGACAGTGCAGCTCTCCCTCAGCACTGCCCCTCCGACAGTGCGGCACTTCCTCAGTACTGCCCCTCCGACAGTGCGGCACTTCCTCAGTACTGCCCCTCCGACAGTGCGGCACTCCCTCAGTACTGCCCATCCGACCGTGCAGCTCTCCCTAAGTACTGACCCTGCGACAGTGCGGCACTCCCTCTAGGTGTCTAGGTGAGAATTTGCAACCTATTAAATTACACAGTTACTGTAATATGAACACAATAGAATCCTAGAATGGTTACAGCACAGAAGGAGGCCATTCGGCCCATTGAGCCCGTGCCAGCTCTCTGCGAGAGCACTTCAGCCAGTCCCACTCCCCCGCCCTTTCCCCGTAGCCCTGCAATATTTTTTCCTTCAGGCACTTATCCAATTCCCTTTTGAAAACCACTATGGAATCTGCCTCATTGACATTATTCACTGGCATTTATGTCAAGCCTACCGATTTCTTATTACAACAAGAAAATACTGTATGATATAAAAGGAATGTCGTAACAATATCATGTTCCAATTTTCATCACATCAATAGCACACCCTACTGGTTAATGGATAGTATAGACTGTGATTCAGAAATAAGTCTTTTGTCATATAAAAGTGAAAAATAAAGTGTAACGATTGGTGCAATATAATTTGACAAGGGTTCGTGGAGGTGTTTATGTCTCTGTTGAGAATGATGGCTTAAGACTTTGCCACAGTTCTTTTCCTTTGAGAAGTTACTTTACATTTGAGCAGATTCCTGAATGGGGCCGTATGGTGTGCACATTATTTGGGATTCACTGGGAAAGTTTGTCAGGATTGTGAGTATGTGGGAAAAGTTGAAGGGTAATAAATCATCAGGCAGGGAAAGGAAGGCTGGAGAATATGATGGACTGGATAGGTGTAACATCAGAGGTTGTTACAATCCACCTGTGTGGAGGCTGATTTGCCAAGAAGACCCATTGGTGCTTTTACATTACAACAGCAAACTGCCATTGACTGCACTCTGAAATATCAATAACCCAACCCACAGTGAACAGCTGGCATCATAGATGAATGAAATTATAGCTCTACAACTGTGCTGTTGAATCAAGATAGTTTTGTTGCACAAGTTAAAACCGTGGAAGGAGTCCTGTGTGGCTGCAGACCTACAGAGACTGGCACTTGACAGTAATTCTAAATGGGGAGAATAATGCAGCAAGACCTGGACAACATTCAGGCTTGAGCTGATAAGTGGCAAGTAACATTTTCATCACACAAGTGCCAGGCAATGACTATCTCCAATAAGAGTCAAACCGCCGCCCCTTGACATTCAACGGCATTACCATCGCCGAATCCCCAACCATCAACATCCTGGGGGTCACCATTGACCAGAAACTTAACTGGACCAGCCACATAAATACTGTGGCAACAAGAGCAGGTCAGAGTCTAGGTATTCTGCGGCGAGTGTCTCACCTCCTGACTCCCCAAAGCCTTTCCACCATCTACAAGGCACAAGTAAGGAGTGTGATGGAATATTCTCCACTTGTCTGGATGAGTGTAGCTCCAACAATACTCAAAAAACTCGACACCTTGAGTGGAGGCAGCGGACCTGAGAGGGAGCGAGAGCGGAGCCTGAGGATATAAAGAGCGCGGCAGAGCGAGGCCCGAGAGCGGAGGCAGCGGACCCGAGAGGGAGCGAGAGCAGAGCCTGAGGATATAAAGAGCGCGGCAGAGCGAGGCCCGAGAGCGGAGGCAGCGGACCTGAGAGGGAGCGAGAGCGGAGACTGAGGATATAAAGAGTGCGGCAGAGCGAGGCCCGAGAGCGGAGGCAGCGGACCCGAGAGGGAGCGAGAGCGGAGCCTGAGGATATAAAGAGCGCGGGAGAGCGAGGCCCGAGAGCGGAGGCAGCGGACCTGAGAGGGAGCGAGAGCGGAGCCTGAGGATATAAAGAGCGCGGGAGAGCGAGGCCCGAGAGCGGAGGCAGCGGACCCGAGAGGGAGCGAGAGCAGAGCCTGAGGATATAAAGAGCGCGGCAGAGCGAGGCCCGAGAGCAGAGGCAGCGGACCCGAGAGGGAGCGAGAGCAGAGCCTGAGGGTATAAAGAACGCGGCAGAGCGAGGCCTGAGAGTGGAGACAGCGGACCCGAGAGGGAGCGAGAGCAGAGCCTGAGGATATAAAGAGCGCGGGAGAGTGAGGCCCGAGAGCAGAGGCAGCGGACCCGACAACAAAAACAAGGAGTGATGTCACAGGAAAGCAGGGAAGTGACTGGTTGGTCAGTATTTCTCTCTTTATCTTGGGCATTGGTTTAAATTAAGAGCCAGGATTAAAAATTAAACGTTCAAAAAGAGGGAGCTGATTGGTGAGTATCTGGTAAGTGTTTTTTACTTGGCTTTCTTAAAGTTTTTAAGTTTATTCCAGCTAGGTTAGTAAATAATCTGTTAATTAGAGGTATGGCAGGGCAGCTCACACTGTGGAATGCACATCCTGTGCCATGTGGGAAGTCCTGGACACCTCCCGTGGTCTGGACGACAACAGCAGCTCGATCACTGGGTTACGGAGCTTGAGCGGCGATTGCAGTCACTGCTGTGCATCTGCGAGGCTGAGAGCTACATGGGGAGGTGGTCACCCCGCAGCTTAAGAGTGTGCAGGCAGAGAGGGAATGGGTGACCGTCAGACAGAAGAGGAGGATCGGGCAGGTAGTGCAGGAGTCCCCTGAGCCCATCTTGCTCACCAACCAGTATTCGGTGCTGAGTACTGGTGAGGGCGATGGTTCCTCTGGGGAGTGCAGCTAGAGCCAAGTCCACAGCACCATGGAAGGCTCAGCTGCACAGGCGGGGCGGGGGGGGGGGGGGGGAAGAGGAGAGGGAGAGCAATAGTGATAGGGAATTAGGGGATTCAATAGTTAGGGGAGCAGACAGGCGTTTCTGCGGCTGCAGACGTGACTCCAGGACGGTATGTTGCCTCCCTGGTTCCAGGGTCAAGGATGTCATTGAGTGGCTGCAGGGCATTCTGAGGGGGGAGGGAGAACAGCCAGAGGTCGTGGTCCATATCGGTACCAACGACATAGGTAGGAAGAGGGATGAGGTCCTGCAGGCAGAGTTTAGGGAGCTTTAGGTCCCGCATAAGAGATTAGCGTGCAAAATTAAGGCACATGGGATTGGGGGCAAGGTATTGACTTGGATAGAGAACTGGTTGGCGGACAGAAAGCAAAGAGTTGGAATAAACGGGTCGTTTTCCGAGTGGCAGGCAGTGACTAGTGGGGTACCGCAAGGATCGGTCCTAGGACCCCAGCTGTTCACAATATATATTAATGATCTGGACAAGGGAATTGGATGTAATATCTCCAAATTTGCAGACGACACAAAGCTGGGTGGGAGGGTATGCTGTGAGGAGGATGTCGTGAAACTCCAGCACGATTTGGACAGGTTGGGTGATTGGGCATAAACATGGCAAATGCACTATAATGTGGATAAATGTGAGGTTATCCACTTTGGTGGCAAAAACAGGAAGGCAGATTATTATTTAAATGGTAATAGATTGGGAGAAGGGGAAGTGCAAAGAGACCTGGGTGTTCTTGTACACCAGTCGCTGAAGGTAAGCATGCAGGTGCAGCAGGCGGTTAAGAAGGCAAATGGTATGTTGGCCTTCGTAGCGAGAGGGTTCGAGTACAAGAACAAGGATGTCTTGCTACAGTTGTACAGGGCCTTGGTGAGACCGCACCTTGAGTATTGTGTGCAGTTTTGGTCGCCTTACCTGAGGAAGGACGTTCTTGCCATGGAAGGAGTGCAGCGAAGATTCACCAGGCTGATACCTGGGATGGCAGGAATGACGTATGAGGAGAGATTGTGTCGATTGGGCTTATACTCACTGGAGTTTAGAAGATTGAGAGGGGATCTCATCGAAACCTATAAAATTCTGTCAGGCCTGGACAGACTAGATGCAGGAAGGATGTTTCTGATGGCCGGGGAGTCCAGAACCAGGGGTCATAGTCTATGGATAAGGGGTAAGCCATTTAGGACTGAAATGAGGAGGAATTTCTTCACCCAGAGAGTGGTGAACCTGTGGAATTCTCTGCCACAGAGGGCGGTGGAGGCCAGTTCATTAAGTATATTCAAGAAAGAGTTGGGTATATTTCTTAAGGCTAAAGGGATCAAGGGATATGGGGAGAAGGCAGGGACAGGGTACTGAATTTGGATGATCAGCCATGATCTCATTGAATGGCGGAGCAGGCTCGAAGGGCTGAATGGCCTACTCCTGCTCCTATCTTCTATGTTTCTATGTCTATGTTTCTAGGGAAGAGGTTAAAAAGCAGGACCTCAAAGGTAGTAATCTCTGGATTACTCCTGGTGTCACGTGCTAGTGAGTACAGAAATAGGAGGATAGAGCAGATGAATGCATGGCTGGAGAGATGGTGTAGGAGGGAGGGCTTTAGATTCCTGAGGCATTGGGACCACCTCTGGGGGAGGTAGGACCTATACAAGCCAGACGGTTTGCACCTCAACAGGACTGGGACGAATATCCTTGTGGGGGGGTTTGCTAATGCTGTTGGGGAGCGTTTAAACTAGCTTGGCAGGGGGATGGGAACCTGAATGTATTGTCAGAAGGGAGAGAAGCAAAGCTGGAAATGGAAGGCTGAAAATTAGTAAGCGAGTTTGGAAGGCAGAGGAAACAAAGGCTAGAAAATAGACAATGAGGGAGTTTGGCAGTGCTAAATGGGATATACTTCAACGCAAGGAGTCTAGGGAATAAAGCAGATGAGCTGAGGGCATTGATAGACATGTGGGATTATGATATTATAGCTATTACTGAGACATGGCTGAAAGAAGGGCGGGTTGTCTTATGAGGAAAGGTTGGACAGGCTAGGCTTGTATCCGCTGGAGTTTAGAAGAGTAAGAGGTGACTTGATTGAAACATATAAGATCCTGAGGGGTCTGGACAGGGGGGATGTGGAGAGGATGTTTCCTCTTGTGGGAGAATCTAGAACTAGGGGTCACTGTTTAAAAATAAGGGGTCGCCCATTTAAGACAGAGATGAGGAGAATTTTTTTCTCAGAGGGTCGTGAGTCTTTGGAACTCTCTTCCTCAGAGGGCGGTGGAAGCAGAGTCCTTGAATATTTTTAAGGCAGAGCTAGATAGATTCTTGGTGAGCAAGGGGGTGAAAGGTTATCGGGGGTAGGCGGGAATGTGGAGTAATCAGATCAGCCATGATCTTATTGAATGGCGGAGCAGGCTCGAGGGGCTGAGTGGCCTACTCCTGCTCCTAATTCATATGTTCGTATGAAAGGCAGCTCAGCATTCCTGGCTACAGGATTTTCAGATGAGATAGAGAGGGGGATAAAAAAGGAGGGGGGTCGCAATATTGATTAAAGAATCAATTACAGCTGTGAGGTGGGAGGATATCTTAAAAGGATCATCAAAGGAGACCATATGGGTTGAACTGAAGAGCAAAAAGGGGCGATCACACTGCTGGGAGTGGACTATAGGCCCCCAAACAGCCAGAGGGAGATAGAAGAGCAAATATGTAGGCACATTTCTGAGACGTGCAAAAACAGGGCAGTAATAGTCGGGGATTTCAACTTCCCTAATATTAACTGGGATAAAATTAAAAGGCATAGAGGCAGCAGAATTCTTAAAATGCATTCAGGAGAACTTTTTTAGCCAGTACATAGCAAGCCCAACAAGAGAGGGGGCGGTTCTGGACCTAGTTTTAGGGAATGAAGCTGGGCAGGTGGAAAGGGTATCAGTGGGAAAGCATATTGGTGGTAGTGATCATAATTCAGTTAGATTTAGCGAAGTTGTGGAAAAGGACAAGGATAGACCAGGAATAAAAATTCTCAATTGGGGAAAAGCTAATTTTACTAAGCTGAGAGGTGATTTAGCCAAAGTGGACTGGAGACAGAAACTTGAAGGTAAATCAGTGTCAGAGCAGTGGGAGGCATTCAAGGGGGAGATAGTGAGGGATCAGAGCAAGTATGTTCCCTTAAAGAAAAAGGTTGGGACTAACAAATCTAGAGCTCCCTGGATGTCAAGGGGCATACAGGGAAGGATAAAGAAAAAAGGGAAGCTTATGACAGTTACCGAGGACTCAATACTGCAGAAATCCCAGAGGAGTATAGAAAGTGCAGGGGTGAAATCAAAAAGGAAATTAGGAAAGCAAAGAGAGAGCGTGAAAAAATATTGGGAAGTAAAATCAAGGAAAACCCAAAGATGTTTTATAAATATATTAAGAGCAAGAGGATAACTAAAGAAAGGGTAGGGCCTATTAAGGACCATAAAGGTAACCTGTGTGTGGAGGCGGGAGACGTCGGTAGGGTTCTTAATGAATACTTTGCATCTGTTTTCACAAAAGAGAGGGACGATGCAGACATTGCAATCAGGGAGGAGTGTGAAATATTAGATGAAGTAAACATAGTGAAAGGAAGTATTAATAGGTTTAGCATCTTTGAAACTGGATAAATCCCCAGGCCCGGATGAAATGTATCCCAGACTGTTAAGAGAAGTAAGAGAGGAAATAGCAGAGGCCCTGACCATCATTTTCCAATCCTCTCTGGCTACAGGTGTGGTGCTGGAGGACTGGAGGACTGCTAATGTGGTACCGTTGTTTAAAAAGGGAGAAAAGGATAGATCGAGTAATTACAGGCCAGTCAGCCTAACCTCGGTGGTGGGAAAATTATTGGAATAAATTCTGAGGGACAGGATAAATCTTCATTTAGAAAGACACAGATTAACCAGGGATAATCAGCATGGATTTGTTAAGGGAAGGCCGTGTCTGACTAATTTGATTTGAATTTTTTGAGGAGGTAACATGGAGGGTCGATGAGGATAATGCGTTTGCTGTAGTCTATATGGATTTTAGCAAGGCTTTTGATAAGGTCCCGCATGGCAGACTGGTCCCGAAAGTAAAAGCCCATGGGATCCAAGGCAAAGTGGTAAGTTGGATCCAAAATTAGCTCAGAGGCAGGAAACAAAGGGTAATGGTCGACGGGTGTTTTTGTGACTGGAAGGCTGTTTCCAGTGGGGTTCCGCAGGGCTCAGTACTGGGTCCTTTGCTTTTTGTGGTATATATCAATGATTTGGACTTGAATGTAGGAAGTATGATTAAGAAGTTTGCAGATGATACAACAATTGGCTGTGTGGTTGATAATGAAGAAGAAAGATGTAGACTGCAGGAAGATATCAATGGACTGGTCAGGTGGGCAGAACAGTGGCAGATTGAATTCAATCCGGAGAAGTGTGAGGTAATGCATTTGGGGAGGGCTAACAAGGCAAGGGAATACACATTAAATGGTAGGACACTGAGAAGTGCAGAGGAACAGAGGGACCTTGGAGTGCATGTCCACAGATCCCTAAAGGTAGCAGGACAGGTAGATAAGGTGGTTAAGAAGGCATACGGGCTACTTGCCTTTATTAGCCGAGCCATAGAATATAAGAGCAGGGAGGTTATGCTTGAACTGTATAAATCACTAGTTAGGCCACAGCCAGAGTACTGTGTGTAGTTCTGGTCACCACATTACAGGAAAGATGTGATTGCACTAGAGAGGGTGCAGATGAGATTTGCGAGGATGTTGCCTGGGCTGGGGAATTTTAGCTATGAGGAAAGATTGAATAGGCTGGGGTTGTTTTCTTTGGAACAGAGGAGGCTGAGGGGAGATTTAATTGAGGTGTATAAAATTATGAGGGGCCTAGATAGAGTGGATAGGAAGGACCTATTTCCCTTAGCAGAGGGGTCAATAACCAGGAGGCACAGATTTTAAGTAATTGGTAGGAGGTTTAGAGGGGAGTTTGAGGAGAACTTTTTTCACCCAGAGGGTGGTGGGGGTCTGGAACTCACTGCCTGAAAGGGAGGTAGAGGCAGAAACCCTTATCACATTTAAAAAGTACTTGGATATGCACTTGAAGTGCTGTAACCTACGAGGGGGCCAAGGACAGACCCTTGGGGGACACCAGAGGTAACGATGCGGGAGCGGGAAGAGAAGCCATTGCAGGTGATTCTCTGGTTACGATTAGATAGATAAGAATGGAATCAGGCGAATGCAGTCCCACCCAGCTGGACGACAGTGGAGAGGCATTGGAGAAGGATGGAGTGGTCAACCATGTCAAAGGCTACAGACAAGTCAAGAAGGACGAGGAGGGATAGTTTACCTTTGTCACAGTCACAAAGGATGCCATTTGTGACTTTGATGAGAGCCGTTTTGGTGCTGTGGCAAGGGCGGAAACCTGATTGGAGGGATTCAAACATGGAGTTGCGGGAAAGATGGGCACAGATTCGGGAGGAAACAACACCTCGAAGGACTTTGGAGAGGAAAGGGAGGTTGGAGATGGGGCGGTAGTATGCAAGGACGGAGGGTCAAGGGTTGGTTTTTGGAGGAGAGGGGTGATGATGGCAGATTTGAGGGAGAGGGGGACAGTACCTGAGGAGAGAGAACTGTTAACAATGTCAGCTGACATGGGAGCCAGAAAAGGAAGTTGGGTGGTCAGCAGTTTGGTGGGAATAGGGTCGAGGGAGCAGGAAGTGGGTCTCATAGACAAGATGAGCGCGGAGAGTTCATGAGGGGAGATCGGAGAGAAACTGGAGAAAGATGTGAGTTCAGGGCTAGGCCAGGGGGGAACCTTAGAGGAAGTTCGGCCCAGTGGGCTAGGGGAAGGAAGGGAAGTGGCAGAGGCAGCTGAACGGATGGTCTCAATCTTAGAGACAAAGAAGTCCATGAGCTCCTCACATTTGTTATCGGAGGTAAGGGTGGAGGAGACAGGGGAGAGGGGTTTAAGAAGACAGTTAGCAGTGGAGAATAGAAGCCGGGGTTTATCTTTGCATTCCAGAATGATTCTGGAATAGTGAGCAGTTTTGGCAGACGAGAGCAGGACCCGATAGTGCTTTATGTGGTCCAGCCGGATCTGGCGGTGAATGGCTAAACCAGTTGTCCGCCATACCCGTTCAAGTCTACGGCCCTTGGACTTACGGGAGTGAAGATGAGAGCCGTACCAGGGGGAGCGGCCAGGGTGAGAGAGAGTAACTGTTTTAATAGGGACTAGGGCATCGAAGGTAGTGGTGAGGGTGTGGTTGAGCAGATTGGTAGCTGCTGAAATGTCATGGTGAATGGAGGGCCAGAGGCTGGACAGTTGGGATTTGGTAAGTGCAGTTGTAAGAGAGTTATGAGAGGGATTTTTCCAAGGGCGGTCACTGAAGGAAGTAGTGTTTGGGGGAGGGGGCGGTGAAGGGGGATGTGGGTGGAGTGCGATATGAGGAAGTGGTCAGAGATGGCCTTATCTGTGATTGACACGATGAGAGTAGCGAGGCCACGAGAGATGGCAAGGTCGAGGGGGTGGCCGTGAATATGGGTTACTAAGAAAAAGGAGCATTCTCTGTTACCACAAATATTTATTTCTCCCCTTGACTGAAAGGAATTGTTTCTCCAAAAAGTAGTCTTATTGTTAAAGGTTAAGATTAACGTTATTTCTTTGGCGAGAACGGATGTATAAATGTTAGAGGTGAACATCTTGTGTACTCTATTAGCCAATGTTGTGCAAGTATTTTAGTATTGTACATATAGTACACATCTGGGATTGGGGAAGTGCCGACCCTTTCACTTCTGTAATGTGAGGTGTCTGTTCCTCCTCTCTGATTCTGGCTTAAATTCCAGTTTAGTGAAAGTCAGAATTACTCATTGGAACGATGGAAAGCCCCTTTCCCACCTCTCCCCCTGAGCACAGGCTGTCTTCCTTACATTTAGAAGGTTTCATTTGATTGTATTGCTAAGAGATTTGCAAATTAGCTCGCTCTCGTAGCGAATGAGTAGAGATATTTTCTGATCTTGTGGGCTGTTGTGGTTTAACAACACCAGTGAGTTGCAGAAATGAAACAGGCGGAGTTACTGTATTTATTCATTTTTAAAATTTGTTTATGGGATGTGGGCATCGCCGGCAAGGCCAGCATTTATTGCCCATCCCTAGTTGCCCTTGAGAAGGTGGTGGTGAGCCGCCTTCTTGAACCGCTGCAGTCCATGTGGTGAAGGTACTCCGACAGTGCTGTTAGGGAGGGAGTTCCAGGATTTTGACCCAGCGACGATGAAGGATCGGCGATATATTCCCAAGTCAGGATGGTGTGTGACTATGAGAGGAACTTGGAGGTGGTGGTGTTTCCATGCGCCTGCTGCCCTTGTCCTTCTAGGTGGAAGAGGTCGTGGGTTTGGGAGGTGCTGCTGAAGAAGCCTTGGCGAGTTGCTGCAATGCATCTTGTAGATGGTACACACTGCAGCCACGGTGCGCCGGTGGTGGAGGAATGAATGTTTAAGGTGGTGGATGGGGTGCCAATCAAGCGGGCTGCTTTGTCTGAGGGGCAGTACTGAGGGAGTGCTGCACTGTCGGAGGGGCAGTAC
This sequence comes from Somniosus microcephalus, assembly GCF_052327205.1. Classification (NCBI taxonomy): domain Eukaryota; kingdom Metazoa; phylum Chordata; class Chondrichthyes; order Squaliformes; family Somniosidae; genus Somniosus; species Somniosus microcephalus. The sequence continues at coordinate 79,614,743 of NC_141006.1, read as the reverse complement.
TGAGGGAGCGCCGCACTGTCAGAGGGGCAGTACTGAGGGAGCACCGCACTGTCAGAGGGGCAGTACTGAGGGAGTGCTGCACTGTCGGAGGGGCAGTACTGAGGGAGCGCCGCACTGTCAGAGGGGCAGTACTGAGGGAGCGCCGCACTGTCGGAGGGGCAGTACTGAGGGAGTGCTGCACTGTTGGAGGGGCAGCACTGAGGGAGTGCTGCACTGTTGGAGGGGCAGTACTGAGGGAGCACCACACTGTCAGAGGGGCAGTACTGAGGGAGCGCCGCACTGTCGAAGGGGCAGTACTGAGGGAGCGCTGCACTGTTGGAGGGGCAGTACTGAGGGAGCTCTGCACTGTCGGAGGGGCAGTACTGAGGGAGCGCTGCACTGTCAGAGGGGCAGTACTGAGGGAGCGCCGCACTGTCGGGGGGGCAGTACTGAGGGAGCGCCGCACTGTCGGAGGGGCGGTACTGAGGGAGCGCTGCACTGTCGGAGGGGCAGTACTGAGGGAGCGCCGCACTGTCGGGGGGGCAGTACTGAGGGAGCGCCGCACTGTCGGAGGGGCGGTACTGAGGGAGCGCTGCACTGTCGGAGGGGCAGTACTGAGGGAGCACCGCACTGTCGGAGGGGCAGTACTGAGGGAGCGCCGCACTGTCGGAGGGGCAGTACTGAGGGAGCACCGCACTGTCGGAGGGGCAGTACTGAGGGAGCGCCGCACTGTCGGAGGGGCAGTACTGAGGGAGCGCCGCACTGTCGGAGGGGCAGTACCGAGGGAGTGCTGCACTGCCGGAGGGGCAGTACTGAGTGAGAGCTGCACTGTCGGAGGGGCAGTACTGAGGGAGCGCTGCACTGTCAGAGGGGCAGTACTGAGGGAGCGCCGCACTGTCGGAGGGGCAGTACTGAGGGAGCGCTGCACTGTCGGAGGGGCAGTACTGAGTGAGAGCTGCACTGTCGGAGGGGCAGTACTGAGGGAGCGCTGCACTGTCAGAGGGGCAGTACTGAGGGAGCGCCGCACTGTCGTGGGGGCAGTACTGAGGGAGCGCCGCACTGTCGGAGGGGCAGTACTGAGGGAGCGCTGCACTGTCGGAGGGGCAGTACTGAGGGAGCACCGCACTGTCGGAGGGGCAGTACTGAGGGAGTGCTGCACTGTCGGAGGTGCGATCTTTTGCATAAGATGTTAAACCGAGGTCCTGGTTGCTCTCTCAGATGGACGTAAAACATCCTATGCCACTATTTTGAAGAAGAGCAGGGGGGAGTTCTCCCCGGTGTCCTGGGGCCAATATCTATCCCTCAGCCAACATCACTAAAACAGATGATCTGGTCATTATCACATTGCTGTTTGTGGGAGCTTGCTGTGCGTAGATTGGCTGCCGCGTTTCCTACATTACAACAGTGCCTACACTTCAAAAAGTCTTTCATTGGCTGTAAAGCGCTTTGGGACGTTCTGAGGTGGTGATAGGTGCCGGAGAAATGTGGGTTTTTCTTTTATTGATGTTCAGGATTCACTGCTGCTGGTCTGCAACATCTGTGGTTGGCAAAATGTTGGAGTCCATTATTAAGGAAACAGTAACAGAGCATTTGGATAAACATAATTTAATAGGACAGAGTCAGCATGGTTTTATGAAGGGGAAGTCATGTTTGACAAATTTGCTCGAATTTTTTGAGGATGTAACATACAGGGTGGATAAAGGTGAACCAGTGGATGTAGTGTATTTGGACTTCCAAAAGGCATTTGACAAGGTTCCAGGGTCTTGAGGGAAGTGGCGGTAGGGATTGTGGATGCATTGGTAATTTTCCAAAACTCCCTGGACTCGGCAAAGGTCCCGGCAGACTGGAAAACTGCTAATGTAACACCCTTATTTAAAAAGGGCAGTAGACAGAAGGCTGGAAACTATAGACCAGTTAGCCTAACATCTGTGGTAGGTAAAATTTTGGAGTCCATTATTAAGGAGACAGTAACAGGACATTTGGATAATCATAATTTAATAGGACAAAGTCAGCATGGTTTTATGAAGGGGAAGTCATGTTTGACAAATTTGCTGGAGTTCTTTGAGGAAGTAACATATAGGGTGGATAAAGGGGAACCAGTGGACGTAGTGTATTTAGACTTCCAAAAGGCATTTGACAAGGTGCCACACAAAAGATTATTGCTTAAGATAAAAAATCACGGGATTGGGGGTAATATTCTGGCATGGATAGAGGATTGGCTATCTAACAGAAGGCAGAGAGTTGGGATAAATGGTTCATTCTCAGACTGGCAATCAGTAACTAGTGGTGTTCCGCAGGGGTCAGTGCTGGGTCCCCAACTCTTTACAATCTATATTAATGATTTGGAGGAGGGGACCGAGTGTAACATATCAAAGTTTGCAGATGATACTAAGATGGGAGGGAAAGTAGTGAGTGAGGAGGACATAAAAAACCTGCAAGGGGACATCGACAGGCTAAGTAAGTGGGCAGAGATTTAGCAGATGGAATACAATACTGGAAAGTGTGAGGTTATGCACTTTGGCAGGAAAAATCGTAGAGCAAGTTATTATCTTAATGGCAAGAAACTGGAAAGTACTGAAGTACAAAGGGATCTGGGGGTCCTGGTGCACGAAACTCAAAAGGTTAGTATGCAGGTGCAGCAAGTGATTAAGAAGGCCAATGGAATGTTGGCTTTCATTGCTAGGGGGATAGAATATAAAAATAGGGAGGTATTGCTTCAGTTGTACAAGGTATTGGTGAGACCGCACCTGGAATACTGCATACAGTTTTGGTGTCCATACTTAAGAAAGGACATACTTGCTCTCGAGTCAGTACAAAGAAGGTTCACTCGGTTAATCCCGGGGATGAGGGGATGGATATATGAGGAGAGGTTGAGTAGATTGGGACTCTACTCATTGGAGTTCAGAAGAATGAGAGGCGATCTTATTGAAACATATAAGATTGTGAAGGGGTTGGATCGGGTGGATGCGGGGAAGATGTTCCCGATGATGGTTGAAACTAGAACTAGGGGGCATAGTCTTAGAATAAGGCGCTGCTCTTTCAAAACTGAGATGAGGAGGAACTACTTCACTTAGAGGGTGGTAGGTCCATGGAATATGCTGCCCCAAAAAGCTGTAGAAGCTACATCATTACATAAATTTAAAACAGAAATAGACAGTTTCCTAGAAGTAAAGGGAATTAAGGGTTACGGGGAGCGGGCAGGAATTTGGACATGAGTCTAGGTTCGGATCGGTCATGGCCCTGTGGGTAGCGGAGCGGGCCCAGGGGCCGTGTAGCCTGATCCTGCTCCTATTTCGTGTGTCTAATTCTGTTCGATTCAGGAGATGGTTCTGTGATAGTGGATTGGCGGTTAGGATCAGATCAGCCATGATCTTATTGAATGGCGGAGCAGGCTCGAGGGGCTGATTGGCCTACTCCTGCTCCTATTTCTTATGTTCTTATGTTCTTATGCAAGGGGGATGGAGTATAAAAACAGGGAAGTCTTGCTGCAGTTATACAGGGTATTGGTGAGGCCACACCTGGAATACTGCGTGCAGTTTTGGTTTCCATATTTAAGAAAAGATATACTTGCTCTCGTGGCGGTTCAGAGAAGGTTCACTCGGTTGATTCCGGAGGTGAGGGGGTTGACGTATGAGGAAAGGTTGAGAAGGTTGGGACCCTACTCATTGGAGTTCAGAAGAATGAGAGGCGATCTAATCGAAACATATAAGATTGTGAGGGGGCTTGATCGGGTGGATGCGGTGAGGATGTTTCCACTGATGGGTGAGACTAGAACTAGGGGGCATAATCTAAGAATAAGGGGCTGCCCCTTCAAAACTGAGATGAGGAGAAACTTCTTCACTCAGAGGGTAGTAAATCTATGGAATTTGCTACCCCAGAGAGCTGTGGAAGCTGCAACATTAAATAAATTTAAAATCGAGATAGACAGTTTCCTAGCAGATAAGGGAATTAGGGGTTACGGGGAGAGGGCAGGGAAGTGGACGTGAGTCTAGATTCGGATCAGCCATGATCCTATTGAATGGCGGAGCAGGCCCGAGGGGCTGTATGGCCTACTCCTGCTCCTACTTCTTATGTTCTTATGTTCTTATACCCACTGCACATTGATTGAATGGCGTACAGTACTTCCCTCTTAATGGTAATGGCAGAGTGGTGCAAAAGTAGCAGGAAATGATGGCATGTGTAAGTAATGGCGTGAGTCACTCACTGTGTAATTTCCTGGCACCTCTGCACTAGAATAATGGTGGACACTATAGATGCAGCGTTACTCTGGCACAAGGTTTCTGCAAATTCCAGGCCATCATGTTTCCAAAAAAAACCTAAAGGAGATGAGGTGTATTGGTGCGTACCTCATTATCTAACGAGTTCCCAAATGATTCTCTAGTCAATCAAACTCCTGTCTAAATCTTCTATTTGTCTTTTTAAGACATAGCACATCTATCCTGAGAAGGTGATTGAGATTCGATTAAATTTTACGATTCTTCTGGTTAATGAGGAACAACCTCTTTGCTTTTCGCCACCTTTAATCCTGATCTAAGTGTAGCCTGGCGAAATGGAGTAGCACAGGACACGAACTTTCGTTTTTGGGGTTTTTTATTCTGTATTAATAACTTGGGTCTAGGTTTAGGATGAAATTGTAAATACATAAAACACAGTCGACAAAATACGGCAGTGGCTTGCTGTAAAACAGAACATGAGGTAAACCACAAATCATTATACAAAACAAAACATATCATACCATACATTCGTATGTCCCGTTATCACTTGTTACCTCTTACAAGCAAACAGAAAGTATTAAACTCGTTCGAAACGTAGCCCCAAGGACTCAACAACAATTTTAACAAAGGTTAACACCAGCACATGGTGGGACAATCTACAAGCATCCCCGTGATATCGAGTGATTTGGGAAACAATATCACTTTAAAACTATGTCTGGCTGCACGAAATGCTGTTTTAGTTGTACTTTACGCAGACTAAGTTCATTTCAAAAGTCATATTCACCCCAACTCTCCTCAGAGCACACCCCTCACGCTGGATCTAGAAAATGGAGGCTGTGAAGAAAGGGGAGGTTCCTTTGGCATCACATGGCCCTTCCCATAACCCTTTTCTCCTTTTTTCAAATTCTAAAGGGGAAAATGAACCACGCCATCTAGTGGACTTAAATATTCACTGCATTTTCCCACTTGGCTACATTCTCCCCTGCTTTAAAGTCAACGTCCTCGGTGACTTAGCACCCGTTTTTCACTTCTTTTACAGCTTCTCGAAAAAATGCAGTACCCAGACTCGATAAAACATGAGAGAACACCTCAGGACTGAGTGAGACTGCATTACAGGCTGACTGAGGCAAATGGTATGGGTTAGGGTTTACCCCAGCATTGGCTCTTTTAGTTCTGCGAGGAGCCGGAATGGGTACCTCAACCTCAGTCCCACACTCAGAAGGATCTGAATGCTCTGGCTCAGAAACAGCCTCTGATTCCTGTACATCTTGGGCGTTACCAACAGGATCATTGTTTGCTTTTTCCTCCTGAGTTAACTCTGGATAGGTGACTTCCTCTACCACAACAAACTCAGTATCAGAGGGCTCTGGCAACGATTCTGTCAAAAGAGTGACAGGGGGTACGGTGACAGGGGACTTGGTTCTCGTCCGCCTAGGCTCAGGGACAGGGGTAACACATGGCCTAAGATTAACTCTATGGACCCTTTTTAAAGGACCGCCCTCTACAGGCTCAACTGCATGTGTAGTACCCTGTACCTCCACCACTCTGTACACAGTAGGACCCCAAGCATCCTGAATTTTGTTCCTACCCAAAGGCATGTGTCGTAAGTATACCAACTGACCCACCTCAATGGTTGGACAGTACACTTTGTCTTTGTTAAGTTCAATTCTTTGAGCTGATTTCTTTTCAGTGTACTCTCTTGCCCTTGCATGTGCCTCCTTCAAACGCTCTTGGTGGACAACCAACCACTCATGTTTCTTGTCTAACACTTGCTCCTGACCTAATAAAGCATCTACAGGAAGGTGTGGATGAACCCCGAAAAGCAGATAGTACGGTGAGTAGCCAGTCGTAGCATGGGGTGTTACATTGTAGGCATACACCAACTCAGATAAGTGCTCAGGCCAGCGGCGCTTCTTTTCTGGAGGCAGTGTACGCAAAAGATCATGTAAAGATCTGTTGAATCTCTCACATTGAGCATTTCCTTCTGGGTGGTGTGGGGTAGTGCGGGTTTTCTTTACACCATAAAGCTTACACAGCTCGGCAATGATTTCACTCTCAAAATTTCGACCTCTGTCTGAATGCAATCTTTCTGGGACCCCATACTTCATGAACCACTCTTTGAGAAGGACTTTTGCCGTGGTATCAGCCTTTTGGTCCCGAGTAGGGAAGGCTTGTGTGAATTTAATGAAAACATCGGTCACCACTAACACATTCTCACGACCATCGGAGGCCGGTTCCAGCATGGTGAAATCTACAGCAACTACCTCAAGGGGCCGGGAGGCTAGAAATGATTTCATAGGGGCATGTATCTTGGGGTGGGGCATTTTTGTCAAAACACACCTCTCGCATTTCTTGACCCACTGTTCCACATCCCCATACATCCCAACCCAAAAACATCTCTGTCTCAAAAGGTTCTGTGTGCGCTCTATTCCCTGATGGCCCATACGATCATGCACACCTTCAAGCACGACTTCTTTCAAACAAGAGGGCAGTAGTAGCTGGTGACACTCACCAACATGGACATCCTCGATTACACGGTACAACAAACCATCTTGCTCACAAATACGGGGCCACTGCTTTAACGTGGATAATACTAGCTTGGATAACTGCGACCTCTCCTTGTAAGTTGGCCTTCGCTGCTCACCCCAAAACTTCCTAAACACGCTGAGGGTGGGGTCGGTGTCCTGAAACTTACGTAGTTCCTCTTTAGAGTAACCGGGAAGTGTTGGTGTGTTACCCTGCAACTCACTACGCTCAGTACTTTCTTCTGCGTCCGAAACACGGATCTGTCTGACTTTACAGCACTTGACTCCTGCTGTCCCTAAGTCTGGTCCTAGAGCTGTTCCCTTGTGAGTGACATTACATATGGCCACACAACCATCATAGTCCGCATCCCCACTGTCTGACTCGGGCTCCCCTGCTAACGGCTGCCTAGAGAGGGCATCTGCTGCTGCATTACAGCGGCCTGGGCGGTACTTGACGTCAAAGTCAAAAACAGCTAACTGAGCCACCCATCTTTGCTCAACAGCACCTAACTTAGCTGTAGAAAGGTGACACAGGGGGTTGTTATCTGTTATGACAGTGAACTTGGAACCTAGAAGGTAACCTCGAAATTTCTCTGAAACAGCCCATTTGAGGGCGAGGAGCTCTAGTTTCATACTGCTGTAGTTTCTGTCATTTCTTTCAGCATTACGGAGCCTCCTACTGGCATATGCTATCACTCTCTTCCTATCTCCCTGCTGCTGGTGGAGGATGGCACCTAATCCTAGGTTACTGGCATCCGTCTCTACAATAAAAGGCTGAGTGAAATCTGCGTAACCTAACACTGGAGCACTGATCAGCTTTTCTTTCAGCTGTTCGAAAGCAGCTTGGCACGCCGCTGTCCATGAACCTTCAAACAACCGTTTTGCTTTTGCTGGGCTGTCTTCCCTAAGGCATGCATTGACTACGTCATGGAGAGGGCCAGCTCGTTTAGAAAAATCCTCAATGAACCTCCTGTAATAACTACAGAAACCAAGAAATGACCTCAGATCTTTGACTGTACTGGGGACCGGCCACTTCTTTACGGCGGCAATTTTCTCTGGATCTGTCCCTATACCCTCCCCTGAAATTTGATGCCCAAGGAACCTGACTTCCTGCTGCAGGAAGTGACACTTTTCAAGCTTTACTTTCAAACCTGTCTCTTTCAGTCGTCTTAGAGCTGTTTCAAGCCTCTCTAAATGGTCCGGGAAGGTCTGAGAGAACACAAGGATGTCATCTAAATACACTAATAGGATGTGGAACACTAAGTCGCTCATAGTCGCTTGCATAAGTCGTTGAAAAGTCGCAGGTCCATTACAGACACCAAAAGGCATTCTGAGGTACTCAAAAAGGCCAAAAGGAGTTGTAAAAGCAGTCTTAGGCCTGTCACTTTCACGAACAGCAACCTGGTGGTACCCACTTGCAAGATCAATGGTCGAGAAGAACTTTGCACCATGAAGGGCATCAAAACTCTCGTCAATGCGGGGCAAAGGAAATGCGTTACGTCTGGTTTTTGAGTTTAGTTTCCTAAAGTCAACACATAGTCGTATGTCTCCATCAGTCTTACGAACTACCACTATGGGTGAAGCGTATGAACTATTGCTCTCCTGGATGACACGCTGATATACCTATCAATTCCTCCAATAAAAGGCGAAGAGTTACGAAGGTGACTAAAGGTTTTTATTGACTAAATAACAGAGCCCACTCTCGTGGGTGATCCGATCCAAGCAGGAGGAATACCAGCCAGTCGCTCACCTTTATACCTGGCCTGGTGGGTGGAGCCAAGGCGGAGTCGGCAGTGGTCATCCCAGGTATAGCAGTGTGGCAAGAGGCGACCTCGTACCGTGATACAATAGTGGTCAGTGATACAGTTATAACGAACAGTGGTGAACAGTGCTAACTACTAACAGTGATACGATAGTGAACGTGGTTTACCACATTCACCCCTTGTTTAGAATTAAGTCCGGCGGGGTGAAGTGTACTACCAATTCTGGTAGGTCAGTCTGTCCGGAGGCTTCGTAAGCCTCTCCGATCGCCGCAGCGGTGGTGTTGCCTTATCCGGTGCTGGTGCCTTATCCGGTGTTGATGCTGGTGTTTGCGTGGTCGGCGAGGGCTCGTGGGGTTCCGGCATGCCGTCTACCTGGACTGAGGTTGGGGGGGGTGGTGGCGGTGTTTCCGGATCGGCTGAGGGTGCGAGGTCTCGTAGGGAGACAGTGTCCTCCCGCCCGTCTGGGTACGCCACGTAGGCGTACTGGGGGTTGGCGTGCAGGAGGTTCACCCTCTCGACCAGGGGGTCCGTTTTATGGGTCCTCACGTGTTTCCGCAGCCAGACCGGCCCCGGGGCGGTCAGCCAGGTTGGTAGAGTGGTTCCCGTAGTCGACTTCCTGGGGAAAACGAACATTCGTTCATGGGGGGTGGTGTTAGTGGCCGTGCAAAGTAATGACCGGATGGAGTGCAGCGCTGTCGGGAGGACTTCTTGCCAGCGGGAGGTTGGGAGGCCCTTAGACTTTAAGGCTAAGAGGACGGCCTTCCATACCGTCGCGTTCTCTCTTTCCACCTGACCGTTACCTCTGGGGTTGTAGCTGGTGGTCCTGCTTGCTGCAATACCTCTCTCTAGGAGGAATTGCCGGAGTTCCTCGCTCATGAAGGAGGAGCCCCGGTCGCTGTGTATATAGTTCGGGAACCCGAACAAGGCGAAGAGGGCATTCAGGCACTTAATGAAATGGTAGAGTCTGGTGACTCCGGGGTGGCAGAGCTGGTCGTGGAGGGTCTGAAGCCTATCGATATGCGCGCTGGCGCATGTCATTCGTGAAAGGGCATCAGGGGATTCGTTCAGCTTGCCTGGCCGGTACAAGATCTCATAATCGTAGGTGGAGAGCTCGATTCTCCATCTCAAAATCTTGTCATTCTTGATTTTGCCCTTCAGCTTGTTATTAAACATGAAAGCCACCGAACGCTGGTCGGTGAGGAGGGTAAATCGTTTGCCTGCCAGGTAGTGCCTCCAGCGCCGTACTGCCTCCACGATCGCCTGGGCCTCTTTCTCGACCGACGAATGTCGGATCTCGGGGCCCTGTAGGGTCCTTGAGAAGAAGGCCACTGGCCTCCCCTCCTGGTTTAGGGTGGCGGCTAAGGCGAAGTCGGATGCGTCGCTCTCCACCTGAAAGGGGATGGACTCGTCCACTGCGTGCATCGTGGCCTTGGCTATGTCTCCCTTAATGAGGGAGAAGGCCGCGCACGCCTCCTCCGTGAGGGGGAAGGAAGTGGCTTTCAGGAGGGGTCTGGCTTTGTCCGCGTAATTGGGTACCCATTGGGCATAGTAGGCGAAAAGCCCCAGGGTTCTCCTAAGTGCTTTAGGGCAGTGGGGGAGGGGTAGCTCCATGAGGGGGCGCATTCTTTCTGGGTCGGGGCCGATGATTCCGTTCTCCACTACGCAGCCGAGGATGGCAAGGCGCGTGGTGTTAAACACGCATTTCTCCTTATTGTAGGTGAGGTTCAGCCGTTGGGCCGTACGGAGGAATTTCTCCAGATTCGCGTCATGTTCCTGCCGGTCGCGGCCGCAGATAGTGACGTTATCTAGGTAGGGGAATGTAGCCTGCAGTTCGTTCTGGTCAACCATCTGGTCCATCTCCCTTTGGAAGACCGAGACCCCATTAGTGACACCGAAGGGGACCCTAAGGAAGTGGTATAGGCGCCCATTCGCCTCGAAGGCGGTATACTGGCGGTCCTCAGGGTGGATAGGGAGTTGGTGGTAGGCCGACTTCAGGTCGATGGTCGAGAATACTTTATACTGTGCAATCTGATTGACCATGTCAGATATGCGGGGGAGGGGGTATGCGTCCAGCTGGGTATATCTGTTTATGGTCTGGCTGTAGTCGATGACCAGGCGGTTTTTATCGCCGGTCTTTACGACTACGACCTGGGCACGCCAGGGGCTGCTGCTCCCCTCGATAATGCCCTCTTTCAGGAGGCGCCGCACCTCAGAGCTAATGAAGGCTCTGTCCCCGGCGCTATACCGCCTGCTTTTGGTAGCGACGGGTTTGCAGTCAGGGGTAAGGTTAGCAAACAGAGAGGGTGGCGGGACCTTGAGGGTGGAGAGACTGCAGGTGTTACGCGGTGGGCGGTTTAACGTTTGCTGGTTGTTGACTGTGAGTGGGGGGAGGGGTCCACCGTATGCTAGGGTTACGCTTTGGAGGTGGGATTGGAAGTCCAGCCCTAGTAGGACGGCAGCGCAGAGATGGGGGAGGACGAGGAGTTTAAAGTTTTTATACTCCGTGCCCTTAACCGACAGGGTCACGACACAGTAGCCGCTGATGTCCGTGGCGTGGGACCTCGATGCCATCGAGATTCGGCTGCGCGTTGGTAGGACAGAGAGGGAGTAGTGGCTCACCGTGTCTGGGTGGATGAAGCTCTCCGTGCTTCCGCTGTCAAACAGGCAGGTCGTGGCGTGGCCGTTCACTTTGATGTCCATCATTGACTTGGACAGATGGTGCGGGCGGGCTTGGTCCAGGGTGACGGAAGCTAGTGTGTAGCTGAGCGAGTCGTTGTCATCTGCGGGCGAGGCGGTCGGGCGTGGTGAGTAAAATGGCGTCTCCCACGAGGTAGGGCCCCATGAGGCACTATTGGGGTCGGTTGCCTTAATCAAAGATGGCCGCCCCCATGACTCATGTGTGGGGATGCTGGCCTCAGTTGCCCTAAACAAAGATGGCCGCCCCCATGACTCATGTGTGGGGATGCTGGCCTCAGTTGCCCTAAACGAAGATGGCCGCCCCCATAGTTCGCATGCGGCACTGCTGGCCTCTGAGGATCCGCTCCTGCAGGCCTTGGAGAAGTGGCCTTTCTTCAGGCAGGTTTTACATATGGAGTTCTTGGCTGGGCAGCGCGACCTCGGGTGCTTCTCCTGGCCACAAAAAAAACAGCCGGCGGCCCGATCGCGGATGCCCGATGTCGGGGCCGGTGCCGGGGGTGGCGGGGCCGGTCGGGTCCGGGACGCCGACGCAGAGGTAGGTCCCGGGGGCGGCGCTGGGAAGGGTGCTGTGGTAGGGGTCGGGCCCGAGTCCCAGGGTCGCGAGCAGTACCTGGTGAATGCTTCCTGATCTTGGTGGGCCACTTCCAGGGAGATAGCGAGGGCTTCAGCTTTTTCCATGCTGAGGTCTTTAGCTTCCAGCAGTCTTTGCCGTGAGTACTCGGACCGTAGGCCTTTCAGGAATGCGTCGCGGATATTATCTTCAGTATTTTCGGCTGCCGACACCGATTTAAAGTCACAGTTCCTGGCGAGTGCATATAGCGCCTGTGAGAATTCGGCTACTGATTCTCCTGGCTGTTGTGGCCGTGATCTTAGGAGGTGCCTAGCGTACATGTAGTTTACCGGGGTCCGGTACTTCTGTTTCAGCAGGTTGATGGCGGTCTCGTAGGTAGTCATGTCCTCGATGAGAGTGTATACTCTCGGGCTCAGTTGTGCCTGCAGGACACTTAGTTTGGATGCCTGAGGGACGCTGGATTCTCTCAGGTATGATTCGAAGCAGACCAGCCAGTGTTTAAAGTCTGCGGCTGAGTTTGCTGCTCGTGGGTTCAGGTCCAGGTACGGCGGTCTGAGGGCTCGCAGCCAAGCTGGCTGGTGTGGCTGTGCTCCTGGGAGCTGCGCTGGTGGCTCCTCCGCCGGTTGTGACTCGTTGTCGGACATCATTAAATTTAGTCAATAAAATTGATATACCTATCAATTCCTCCAATAAAAGGCGAAGAGTTACGAAGGTGACTAAAGGTTTTTATTGACTAAATAACAGAGCCCACTCTCGTGGGTGATCCGATCCAAGCAGGAGGAATACCAGCCAGTCGCTCACCTTTATACCTGGCCTGGTGGGTGGAGCCAAGGCGGAGTCGGCAGTGGTCATCCCAGGTATAGCAGTGTGGCAAGAGGCGACCTCGTACCGTGATACAATAGTGGTCAGTGATACAGTTATAACGAACAGTGGTGAACAGTGCTAACTACTAACAGTGATACGATAGTGAACGTGGTTTACCACACACGCTTTCTTAAAAGCTTAGTGATGTGGTCCCTCACCTCTTTGTACAGTGTAGGTGGGATACGACGGTATGGCTCTGTAACTGGTGCGTCATCTACCAAGTTAATCTCATGCTCAACTTTATCAGTGTAGCCTAGGTCCTCATCCTTAAAAGCAAATACTTCCGAATACCTGGCTAAAAGTGCACCTAACTCTGCTTGTTGGCCCTGTGTGCCACCTATGTGTAGTTTGTCCAAAAGCAACTGAATGTCTTGGTCTGTCATCTGTCCTTCTTGTCTGCCAACAGTTACTTCCTCTGTGTCAGCGGAGATGCGTTGAAATCGCACCTCACAGGAGTCCTTGTCTACACACTCTGCCTGAGTCGGAATACCAAGCCTGGTCCTGGGGTTTAACCACACATCCTCCTCAGAGAAATTTACCACCTGCACTGGAAATAAATGTCCCTTTGATTCAACTAGAGTGGGGACAACTACCAGGCCACCTGGCAATGGTGTGTTACCTGGCTCCAACAGCATTTTAGTGCTGCCACCTGACTGAGTTTTAAGTCCCTTTACATAGACTGTAGCTATGGAAGACGCAGGCACATGTACAGCACCCCTACCAGCTACACGGACAGAAGATGGCTTTGGAGTGATGTTACACTGTTGTACTTGCTGAAATGCTTCCCTCCAATCTGAATCCAACTTTCCCCCTAGAGTAGTGTCAAACTCAGCATGAACTAGTTGTCTGCATCGGCTGATGATGTTCATACCAATAAGACCTGGTGCTGCAGGCTGTGACTGCTGATGCTCTTTGACTACCAGGAAACCACATTCGGGTAAGGTTATGCCCATAGTTTCAACATCTAACTCAAGGTAGCCCAAGTAGGGAATGTCCAACCCGTTGGCGGCAGTGATCTTAAGCCACCCGGTTGTAGGCAGCATATCCTCATCCCTCCCAAGTAAGTGCTCTCTGAAAAAAACTTCAGTAATAGTGCTGACTTGGCTCCCGGTATCCAGTAAACAGTTAGCAGTAACCCCCCCAATCTTGAGATCTACTACTGGACATTTACCTACTGCACGGTCAAGAAATCTGTCACGAATACCAGTACTGTTCTGAGAGCCTGCAGGTTTTCCTCGCATTGCCCGGCTCATGGCAATCGAGGGAGTTAGTTTTCCTGCACCCCAGCCAGCATTGGTGGATGTTTGCGCTACCTCGTGCTTCTGAGGACACTGTTTGGCAATGTGCCCCGCCCCGTTGCACTTAAAGCAAATAGGCTGACCTTCATCAGTGAACTTTGGCTTGGCTCTAGGTTTCCCAACCTTGTCATTACCCGTGTTTTCCTTCTGTAGAGCAAGACCCCGTACTGCCTCTGTTAGTTCCCCGATAGCTTTACCCTGTTCCGCCACCACTTTAAGAACATCCTGTAAAGTGACAGCCTGGCTGCCTGGTACCCCAATGGCAGAACACTGAAGATCCCTCCCCGTACTGTCACACACTACATTCTTGCTCTTTGCAACTTTAGTGCTACAGGGCTGGTCTTCTAAGGACCATAAGACAGCTTCCTCACGTACATCGAACAGGGTAGACTGGGGGTTGTCTCGTACAAACTTGCGCAACTCTCTCCGGAGTGAGGGATCTCTAACACCATCAACAAATCTGTTTCTGACAACCCGTTTTGTGTCCGGCACAGCATCAGGTGATTGCTTTACCAAAGTTCTAATAATCTGAGAGAGTGCATGTGAGTATTCTTGGAAACCTTCACCCTCTTCTTGCTTGCGTCCATAGAAAGTTTCTAACAGCTGGGACTCACTGCGTTTTTCGGTGAAAGCCCCCCTTAGGTAACTGAACAGGTCACTGGGCTGCTTAGACTCTCCACCCAACCGTAACCTAATTTCCTGTAGGGCTGCCCCCCTCAACAAAGATCGAATGAAATCTACCTGCTCTGCAGGAGTCTGATCTCTAGCTCGTAGTACACTTTCAACCTCTTCAATGAACTCATCAACTGAACGACTATCTTTAGATACCTCACCACTGAATGGTTGGATCTGACGCTCTCTGGGTACATACACATATGACTTGGTTGCCCCATTACCTAGAGTGGCAATAATTGCCATTGCTTGGTCATGGTTTTTTTTCAACTCTGAAATCTGTGCCTTGAGTTGATCTATCTGGTTGCCCTCACCCACACTCGAGGTATTGTCCTCACCATCCGAATTGTGAGCTCCACCCGCCTCCTCAGGAGGGTCTAACATTTTGACTCAGTTCACAAGTCCCTGACAGTCACTGAATGGGATGGCCGCTGTGACGATTCTTCTCCAATGGTGTCCCTCCTCGGTGCCTTGATGGGTCCTCTCCCAGATTGGTCCTGGCGCCCTCTGGATCCCGTCTGTCTGGTCTGGTCCTCCTTAGCAACCCCAGGCAGCACTCTCCGTCCGTCTCCAGGTCCACTTGGCACCACACCGCTCTTCCCCAACTGCCGTATTTTATGTAACTTTCCCAAACCTGAGAAACTCCAAGCTAACAGACCCCACTCCTGGTACCAAAATGTGTAGCCTGGCGAAATGGAGTAGCACAGGACACGAACTTTCGTTTTTGGGTTTTTTTATTCTGTATTAATAACTTGGGTCTAGGTTTAGGATGAAATTGTAAATACATAAAACACAGTCGACAAAATACGGCAGTGGCTTGCTGTAAAACAGAACATGAGGTAAACCACAAATCATTATACAAAACAAAACATATCATACCATACATTCGTATGTCCCGTTATCACTTGTTACCTCTTACAAGCAAACAGAAAGTATTAAACTCGTTCGAAACGTAGCCCCAAGGACTCAACAACAATTTTAACAAAGGTTAACACCAGCACATGGTGGGACAATCTACAAGCATCCCCGTGATATCGAGTGATTTGGGAAACAATATCACTTTAAAACTATGTCTGGCTGCACGAAATGCTGTTTTAGTTGTACTTTACGCAGACTAAGTTCATTTCAAAAGTCATATTCACCCCAACTCTCCTCAGAGCACACCCCTCACGCTGGATCTAGAAAATGGAGGCTGTGAAGAAAGGGGAGGTTCCTTTGGCATCACATGGCCCTTCCCATAACCCTTTTCTCCTTTTTTCAAATTCTAAAGGGGAAAATGAACCACGCCATCTAGTGGACTTAAATATTCACTGCATTTTCCCACTTGGCTACATAAGGATGCAACAAATCTCAGGTCAGTAGGTTAACAAAACCCCTAATTAAAAGGTTATCATACATACATCATTATGATAAATACATACATCATTATGATAAATATATAAGATCTGCAAGATATTAACTACAGTACTTGTAATAAAACCTGCAAATTTCTATCCTTCAGAATTAAGATAACGTTGGATAAAGTTTAATTGTCGGGAGAAACAGGCTCATCATTTATGGAAGAAACATCATAAAATAAAATATATTTTCTTAACGTTGACAAGTTTGTCTGATTATTGCACGAGATCACCAGATGGTTTTGGATGAAAGGGGTCCTTCAGCTTGTTTGATCTCTAAATTCGAGCCTGACCGTTTTCCCATTGCAACATCTCGTTATTTCTTAAAGTGAGTCCAGTATCCTGGCCTCAACTATGTCCTCGTGACCTGCTCCAACTAATAATCACCCTGGGATGAAGAAATACTTCCTGGAGTCTGTCCCAAACCTGACCTTCTCCACACTGAACCTGTGCCCACTTGCCCTGGCGTAGCTGAATGTAATGTTTCAGCTTTGCTCTCTCCATTCTGTTAAAAATTTTATATCCCTCTATAAGATCGCTCCATAAGGTTACTGCAAAAAGCTGCATTATTTAAAAAAAAGTATATTTTAAAAAGTTTTTAAGAACCAGTAACAAATGTTCTCTTTGTGATTTTAAATACAATTGATCGTGATATTTTTACATTTAAATTCCTACTTGGTCTTTCAAGGCATTGGCTATGGTCTGGGGTCAGTGCAGTGTCACCTGGGTTTGCCCAAGGGTCACCTCCTTCTCACCATGGGCCTGCTACCCATTGGTGGTATTGACATAAGAAAACTACTGGGCACTTGGTCTGAGTATTAAACAAGGCTTTAATCAACTGTTTTTCAACATGGAGATCTAGTTGTGTCCTTCACTAGTTCCTGTTAAAGAATGTCCTGAGCAAGCTGGGCCCGTGCCCGAGTATTTATACTCTCCCTGGACAGCGCCACCAGCAGGCCGCCCAGTATCATTTCATAAGTCATTTCCACATGAACAACAAGCTTCATGTCAGGTATCATTTGGCAGTATGGTATCAGCTTCCATGTGTATGGTGATGACATCAGCTTTATCTCTCTGCCTCCCCGAACAATCCAGGAGCTGTGACTACACCCTCCGACTGTGTCTGAAATCAACACCCGGATGAGTCAAAATTTCCTTCAGTTTAACGTCTGAAAAACCAAAAGCCATCCTTTTGGATTCTGCCAGTACCGACATGGCTCTGAGCGAGACTTCCATCAACCTGCTCCTTGCCGCCTCAGGCTGAGTCAGGAGCTGTGGGATCTTGCTGTACTGTGCAACACTTCATTCTGCTTCCTCCCCCATATCTGCTCCGTTACCAAGACCGCTTTCTTCATCCTTTGCAACGTTGCACCTATCGGTTCCGATCTGACACTGACACCTTAATCCATGCCTTTGTCACATTAGCTTTGACTTCTTTAATGTTCTGCTAACCGACAATAGTCCTTCATAAGACACAATAGTCCAAAATGCTGCAACTCACAGCCTCACCTGCACTGAATCTCACACTCTGTTACCCCTCTCCTCTCCAAGTCCCACTGGCTCCCTGTGCCACGGTGAATTGAAAATTCCTGTCCTTGCTTTCATACCTCTCACGGCTTCATCCCACCTTACCTTAGTGATCTCCACCTGCATTACATTCCCAGGGGCATTCTCCCCTTCTTAAAACACTAGGCCCTCGTCTCCACTTCCTCCATCCACCATTGGAGGTCACTGCTCTCTCTGACTCCATATCCAGTTCCTCGGTTTTGCCATCTCCCTTTGTGCTTTCAAAAACGTTCTCAAAACACTTTGACTGTGCCTTTGGTCCCCTTCGCCCTAACCCTCTTGAATTTCCTCTCAACCCCGCTGCTTGACATTCACCGTTTTATTCTCCTTAATGTCATGCACTTTGAGAAGTCTTCCTGCAAGTGACTAGCGCCATTAAAAATATTGCTTAGTTAAAGTGTCAACTTGGCTCAATCGTTGTACTTTCACCTCCGAGTTAGATGGTTGTGGGTTCATCGAGCCAGACCAGTACTCGAGTGTACGATCTAAGACAATAACTTCAGTGCAGGACTGAGCATGTGCTGAATTAATCTTTTGGATTAGGCGTTAAATTGAGGCCCCATTTGCCTGTTCAGGTGGATTAAAAAGTTCCCATGGCATTACTTGAATAAGAGCAATGAGCTCTCTGGTGTCCGGAGCACCATTCATCCCTTAACCAACACCACTAAAGAGATTAGCTGGTCATTTATGTCACTTGCTGTCGGTTGGACCTTGCAGTGCAGGAATTGGCTGCCACGGTTGTCTTCGAAATGGCACAAACCACATTTCCAAAGGTAATTAACTGGCTGTGAAGTGCTTTGGGACCATCGCGAGGATGTGAAAGCCACTTACATTTCGTAAAGCAATTCTTTCTTCCTAACAGGGCCGATACCTTTCCCATGACTTCTTTTTCAAGAATCCCAAAATTCTGCAGTTGATCAATTGTGATTTTACATAATATTAAAAAAGTGGAATTTTCTCATTTATGAGTTAAAAATCTGTCTAGATTTCATTTCATTGCACAGCAAGCACCAGCCTTTCAGAGTTAATATAGCAAGGGGGCGCTATCGGGGCACAAAGCAACTAGCACCCGGACGCGGCGCCGCCAACGCCTCCCGTGAAATTCAGCGGGAGGTTAGCGGCGACAGTAACCGGTAGCGCCCTGCACCGCTGCACCGCTGGTGATGACGTCATCGCCGTACGCTGCGCCCCCCTCGCGCCCCGGCCGCGATTTTCAGTAGCGCCCCCTGACTTACTGCCGGACGCTATGTCCGACGGGGTCAGGGGGGCCTGCCTGTGGCCGAGGCGGCGCAAATTAAAGGGGAGGTGGCGGGCGGCCATTTTTGTTGCTGGCCGCCTGCCAGCACCTGCCTGCGCTCCCGTCCCCGGCCTCCTGACCAGCACCCCCCGCCCGTGGAGCGCCGGCTGCGCTCCATGAGCTCGGCACTTCTCTTGAGTGCCGGGCTCTTTTGCCGGCACTCCGATCCCTGGGGGCCCAGCTGGGCCCCGGGTCACGCTGCGCCAGGCCACTCACCTTTAAGAAGGGTACCTGCAGTACCGCGGCACGTAGCGCAACGATATTCTCTCACCACGCCCCAAGAGGGAGGCAGGGCACTTCCAGTAGCACCCCGCTTCCCTCTTGGGGGTGCTACCACTCAATTTCGGCCGTGGGGAGGCTAATTTTTTTGGGGCGTTAAAAGTAGCGCCCCGGTGAAGTTAGCGCCCCAAAGGGGGTGCGACTCAGTTTTTCCCCCCACGTGTTACAACAGTGACTGCATTTCAAAAGTACTTCATTGGCTGTAAAATGCTTTGGGACGTCCTGAGGTAGTGAAATGCGCTATAGAAATGCAAGTCTTTTATTTTTAAATACTGCATTTAAATAAACAGAAGACAAAATTCAAAGTTCACCCCAATTTAAACAATTTGAAAAAAATATCTTTCTTCAGCTATTTTTAGGCTATTTGTAAACCTACTTTTCTTTAAGCTTCATTTAGTGAAACTCATCACCTCGGTTCTCTGTTCTTCTAACCAGGGATTGGAACTGTGGTGGTACCAAAACAGTATTCATGGCACAGCACCTGTTACCTGGGACGTCACGCTCTCTACCTAGGCCATCATTTGGGAATCTAAAATGAGACTGAGCGTTCCGCAGTAGCTGTACCTCAAAGTATGGTATTAAATCTCTGTAATCTCCCCCAGCCCCACAACCCCTCGAGATCTCTGCACTCCTCTAATTCTGGCCTCGTGAGCATCTCTGATTATAATCGCTCCACCATTGGCGGTCGTGCTTTCAGCTGTCTGGGCCCTAAGCTCTGGAAGTCCCTCCCTAAACCTCTCCGCCTCTCTACCTCTCTCCTCCTTTAAGACCGCAGGGATCGGTCCTTGGACCCCAGCTATTCACAATATATATTAATGATCTGGACGAGGGAACTAGATGTAATATCTCCAAGTTTGTAGACGACACAAAGCTGGGTGGGCGTGTGTGCTGTGAGGAGGATGCCGAGAAACTCCAGTATGATTTGGACAGGTTGGGTGATTGGGCAGAGGCATGGCAGATGCAATATAACGTGGATAAATGCGAGGTTATCCACTTTGGTGTCAAAAACAGGAAGGCAGATTATTATCTGAATGGCAATAGATTGGGAGAAGGGGAAGTGCAACGAGACCTGGGCGTCCTTGTGCACCAGTCGCTGAAAGTAAGCATGCAGGTGCAGCAGGCAGTTAAGAAGGCAAATGGTATTTTGGCCTTCGTAGCGAGAGGGTTTGAGTACAGGAACAAGGATGTCTTGCTGCAGTTGTACAGGGCCTTGGTGAGACCACATCTTGAGTATTGTGTGCAGTTTTGGTTGCCTTATCTGAGGAAGGATGCTCTTGCCATGGAAGGAGTGCAGCGAAGATTCACCAGGCTGATACCTGGGATGGCAGGAATGACGTATGAGGAGAGATTGGGTCGATTGGGCTTGTACTCGCTGAAGTTTAGAAGAAGGAGAGGGGATCTCATCGAAACTTATAAAATTCTAACAGGACTAGATGCTGGAAGGATATTCCCGTTGGTCGGGGAGTCCAGAACCAGGGGTCACAGTCTAAGGATAAGGGGTAAGCCATTTAGGACAGAGATGAGGAGGAATTTCTTCACCCAGAGAGTGGTGAACCTGTGGAATTCTCTACCAAAGAAGGCAGTAGAGGCCAAATCATTAAATATATTCAAGAAGGAGTTGGATATATTTGTTAAGGCTAAAGGGATCAAGGGGTATGGGGAGAAAGCAGGGACAGGGTACTGAATTTGGATGATCAGCCATGATCGCATTGAATGGTGGAGCAGGCTCGAGGGACCGAATCACAGAATCACAGAATCACAGAAACCTCACAGTACAGATAGAGGCCATTTCGGCCCATCGAGCCTGCACCGACACATATCCCACCCTATCCCCGTAACCCCTACACCAACACATATCCCACCCTATCCCCGTAACCCCACGTATTTAATCCCCCTAACACTAAGGGTCAATTTTTATCATAGCCAATCAACCTAACCCGCACATCTTTGGACTGTGGGAGGAAACCGGAGCACCCGGAGAAAACCCACGCAAACACGGGGAGAATGTGCAAACTCCGCACAGACAGTCACCCGAGGCCGGGTCCCTGGCGCTGTGAGGCAACAGTGCTAACCACTATGCCACCGTGCATGGCCTACTCCTGCTCTTATCTTCTATGTGTCTATGTTTCTATGTTTCTATGTAAGACACTCCTTAAAACCTACTTCTTTGATCAAGTTCTGCCCCAATATCTGGTTATGTGGCTCGGGGTCAAATTTTGTTTGATAATCGCTCCTGTGAAGCGGCTTGGGACGTTTCACTACGTTAAAGCGCTATACAAATACAAGTTGGTGTTGCTGTAGTTGCAAACATAAACACAGTAGGGAGGAAGCAAAGGACCCAGGTTGGGGCTGAGCGAGGCTTGAACTGACCAGGCTAAAGATCAATTAACTGAAAGTCATAACAAGACAATTAAAAACATGAATCTTTCCCCAATACTTCCACTGGGTAAAATCCCCATAAACTCTAACTGCTAACAGTGAATCGTCCAACCGACCCTGAGTATTGCAACCCCTCAACTTCCAAAACACACCCATGCCAATACACAGCGTGGTTTACCGACCATTAACGTGTTACACGCAACTTCCAGGAGAAGCTCTGAAACCCAAAGCTGAAGTTCCAGCGGCGTACAGTGATGATGGTTTCCCCATTCTTCTTGTTGGTTCCCCAAACAGCATTTGGTTCTGCAATTAAGTCTATATTAAGTTGTGATTCATCAGACTGGGCCTCGCTGACAGTGGCATCCCCTTTGACAGCAATCCGAACCAGAACAAATGCCATCCTTGAGTAAAGCTGCACGCAAAAAATAATGGCCTAGAAATTGGGTTTTGGCTTAGCCAGGGCTTTAGCGCCGGAAGTTAGTGCCGGCGCTAAGTCCCCCTGCGCGCGCCAAAAATTCAGCAGGGCCGCGCCCAAACGGCTGCCGGCGCTACTGAAGGGTCTTTGCGGTGGTAAATCGGCGCTAACTGCCGTTTCGCGCTGCAATTCCGGCGCTGCGGCACCCGATGCGGTGCGGCAGGCTCGGGAAGTGCAGGCCTCCTCCTTCCGTTAAGGAGGAGCTGCCTGCACCCGGCCGCGGCCCGCGCAAATCTGTCTAAAAATGAGCCCGGCACCTCGGACAAGTGCCGGGCTTGCATCTGTTCCGGGGGGTGGGGGGGAGAAGTCCGGGGAGGGAGCTGCGGGCAGGCGGCCGGCGGGAAAGCGGCCGGCCGCCGCGGGGCCTTTAATGCGCCGGCGCAAACTCATGCAAGACTCTGTTGCCAGAGTCTTAGTTGCGGCTGCCACGGGCGAGGCGGCCGCAACTGAATTTCGGCGCTAGGGCCCGTCGGCATGGCAACCGGGACGCTGCGCACACCGATGATGTCATCGGTGCCGGCGCAGCGCTACCGGTGCAACGCCGATTTAGGGCCCCAGGGAATTTTTAAACTGGCCATAACTCTGGCGCTAGTCCCTCTAGCGCCTCAAAAGCGGCGCTAAGGCAACTGAATTTCTAGGCCAATATGTGTTAACGTGGTGAAAAAGAAATCACCAATGAGCAGGGTTTGTACGAGAGTGTTTCATATTGCTGGGCAACAGGAAGCTCTGAGAAGAGATAATGCGGAGATCCTTTGAAACCCTTACGATTAGTTTGCTTGTCAATACCCTGTCATTTTTAGTTCAGCACCTAAAAGCTTATATTTGCTCTGATAAATCGGAAGGTTATTAGAACTGTCAGGCTTACTTCAATGGAAACCTAACTATCAGCTGGTAACCATGGTGCCAGTCAGCGATAAAGGAATGTGAGAAATGGATGAAATGCAGGTTTCAGCTGTCATTTACCGAGACGAATGTTCACAGCTAATGGACCGCTGTATAAATAAAGCTAAACAATTATTTACAACACAGAGGCTCATCAGCTGCCGACTATCCCAGAGTCAATGCGAGAACCTATTTATATAGCATTCTTCAAAGCCTATTGAACCATTAACTCGTTAACCACTTAACTCGGAGTGCTAGGTGTGGTCATTGCTTTTGTTAACCAAGGCAGACTGTGACTGTTTCATAGGGTCAGAGAATGGTTACAGCACAGAAATAGGCCATTCGGCCCGTCCAGCCCGTGCCGGCTCTCTGCAGGAGCACTTCAGCTAGTCCCGCTCCCCCGCCCTTTCCCCGGAGCCCTGCAAATTTCTTTTCTTCAGATACTTATCCAACTCCCATTTGAAAGCCGTGATTGAGTCTGCCTCCACCACCCTTTCAGGCAGTGCATTCCAGATCCTCACCACTCGCTGCGTAAAAAAGTTTTTTCTTATGTCGCCTTTGGTTCTTCTACCAATCACCTTAAATCTGTGTCCTCTGGTTCTCGACCCTTCCGCCAATGGGAACTGAAGTCCCTCATCCCTGGAATAATTTTCGTAAATCTTTTCTGCACCCTCTCTAAGGCCTTCACATCCTTCCTAAAGTGCGATGCCCAGAATTGGACACAATACTCCAGTTGAGGCCGAACCAGTGTTTTATACAGGTTCATCATAATTTCCACACTTTTTTACTCTATACCTCTATTCATGAAGCCCAGGATCCCGTAAGCTTTTTAAACTGCTTTCTCAACCTGCCCTGCCACCTTCAACGATTTGTGCACATATACCCCAAGGTCTCTCTGTTCATGCACCCCCTTTACGATTGTACCCTTTAGTTTATATTTCCTCTCTTCATTCTTTCTACCAAAATGTATCACTTCGCACTTTTCTGTGTTAAATTACATCTGCCACGTGTCCGCCCATTCCACCAGCCTGTCTATGTCTTCCTGAAGTCTATCACTCTCCTCCTCACTGTTCACTATACCTCCAGGTTTTGTGTCAACTGCACATTTTGAAACTGTGCCCTGTACACCCAAGTCCAAGTCATTAATATATATCAAGAAAAGCAGTGGCCCTAGTACCGACCCCTGGGGAACACCACTGTATACCTTCCTCCAGTCCGAAAAACAACCGTTCACCACTACTCTCTGTTTCCTGTCACTTAGCCAATTCCGTATCCATGCTGCCACTGTCCCTTTTATTCCATGGGCTTCAACTTTGCTGGCAAGCCTATTACAGTATGTGGCACTTTGTCAAACGCCTTTTGGAAATCCATGTACACCACGTCAACTGCATTACCCTCATTAACCCTCTCTGTTACCTCAACAAAAAACTCGATCAATTTGGTTAAGCACGATTTGCCTTTAACAAATCCGTGTTGGCTTTCATTAATTAGTCCACACTTGCCCAAGTGACTGTTAATTTTGTCCCTGATTGATTATTGTTTCTAAAAGCTTCCCCACTACCAAGGTTAAACTGACTGGCCTGTAGTTGCTGGGTTTATCTTTACACCCTTTTTTGAACAATGGTGTAACATTTGTAATTCTCCAGTCCTCTGGCACAACCTTTTTCTTTTTCCTTTTTCACTTCTCCTCTGAACTTTCTATATTTAGCCTGATTCTCAGATGTATTCTCGACCTGACATCTGTCATACGCGCTCTTTTTCTGCTTCACTTTACTCTCTATCTCTTTCATCATCCAGGGAGCTCTGGCTTTAGTTGCCCTGCCTTTCCCCCTAGTGGGAATGTACCTCGACTGTACCCGAACGATTTCCTCTTTAAAGGCAGCCCATTGTTTCATTACAGTTTTGCCTGCCAATCTTTGATTCCAGTTTACCCGGGCCAGATCCGTTCTCATCCCACTGAAATTGGCCTTCCTCCAATTAAGTATTTTTACTTTAGATTACTCCCTGTCCTTTTACATAGCTAATCTAAACCTTATAATACTATGATCACTGTTCCCTAAATGTTCACCTACTGACACTTGCTCCACTTGACCCACCTCATTCCCCAGAACCAGATCCAGCAAAGCCTCCTCCCTCATTGGGCCGGAAACATACAATCAAGAAAGTTCTCCTGAACACACTTCAGAAATTCTTCCCCCTCGCTGCCCTTTACACTATTACAATCCCAGTCTATATTAGGATAGTTGAAGTCCCCCATTATTACTCTATAGTTCTTGCATCTCTCTGTAATTTCTCTGATAATTTGCTTCTCCATATCTTTCACACTATTTGGTGGTCTATAGAATACACCTAGTAGTGTAATGGCACCTGTATTATTTCTTTATCCTAGCCATATAGATTCTGTCCTTGACCCCTCCAGGACATCCTCCCTCTCCAGCACTGTAACATTCACCTTAATCAATACTGCCACACCACCTCCTATCTTTCCTTCCCTATCTTTCCTGAACACCTTATATCCAGGAATATTTAATACCCAATCCTGCCCTTTTTTGAGCCAGGTCTCAGTTATTGCCACAACATCATATCCCCATGTGACTTTTTTCACCTGCAGCTCACCCACCTTATTTACTACGCTTTGTGCATTCACATACATACACTGTAAACCCATCTTAGACCATCGTGTGTTCTCTCTTGGTCTGACCCCACCTAATAACTTACTATTTCTTACTTTAGTGTTATCCGTCTCTCCTAATCCTTTGTGCCCTTTGTTTCTCCTTTCTAATGCTACATCCTGGTGCCCATCCCCCTGGCAACTCAGTTTAAACCCTCCCCAACAGCACAAGCAAACCTCCCCGCGAGGATATTGGTACCGGCTCTGTTGAGGTGCAACCCGTCTGGCCTGTACAGGTCCCACCTCCCCCAGAACTGGCCCCAATGCCCCAGGAATCTGAAGCCCTCCCTCCTGCACCATCTCTCCAGCCACGCATTCATCTGCTCTATCCTCCTATTTCTATCCTCACTTGCGTGTGGCACCGGGAGTTATCCAGAGATTGTGGATCCCTGTGTCAGCTGTGGCTCAGTTGGTAGCGCCCTCGCCTCTGAGTCAGAAGGTTGTGGTTTCTCCACTCCAGGGACTTGAGCACATAAGTATAGGCTGACACTCCAGTGCAGTGCTGAGGGAGCGCTGCAATGTTGGAGTGCCATCTTTTGGATGAGATGTTAAACCAAGGCCCCATCTGCTCTCTCAGGTGGACGTAAAGGATCCCATGGCACTATTTCGAAGAAGAGCAGGGGAGTTATCCCCGGTGTCCTGGGGCCAACATTTCTCCCACAGGGCACAGGATGTGCATTCCGCTGGAACGAGCTGCCCTGCCATGACTTTATTTATTCAACTATTAACTAACTTTACCAAAACTTAAGACTAAAATGCATCTAAATCAAGTTATTAATATAATATATTATTAACAGTTACTAATTTAATGTAGTATTAACAGTTACTAATCTTCAAGCTCCTGTTTTATCCCTAACCAGCTATTTAACTCCCAGCTCCTAACTTGAAGAGAAAAAAACCATGTGACCTTTACCAACCAATCAGTTACCAAGCTGCCCTGTGATGTCACTCTTTGTGTTATTTTTGAATTGCCGCTCAGCTCCCTACAGGCCGCTGCCGCCATTCTCGCTCAGGTCAGCGTTCGTTTAGAAACATTTTATTATAAGAACTTAATCCCCCCGCCCCCCCGGACTCAGAAATTGTTACAAATGATCCCTTCTTGAAATGCATCTCCAACAAAGCTGAATAATTAAGCTTTTTATGAGCAACACGTAACAAAACATTTAAATTTCCTAAATCAAAACAGAAAACGCTGGAATTACTCAGCAGGCCAGGCAGCATCTGTGGCGAGAGAAACAGAGTTAACGTTTCAGCGCGATGACCCTTCGTCAGAACTGGGAGAAGTTAGAGATGAGAAAAGGGATAGAAACATAGAAGATAGGAGCAGGAGTAGGCCATTCGATTCGGCCCCTCGAGCCTGCTCCGCCATTCAATGAGATCATGGCTGATCATCCAAATTCAGTACCCTGTCCCTGCCTTCTCCCCATATCCCTTGATCCCTTTAGCCTCAAGAACCATATCCAACTCTTTCTTGAATATATTTAATGAACTGGCCTCCACCGCCCTCTGTGGCAGAGAATTCCACAGGTTCACCACTCTCTGGGTGAAGAAATTCTTCCTCATTTCTGTCCTAAATGGCTTACCCCTTATCCTTTGACTATGAACCCTGGTTCTGGACTCCCCGGCCATCAGAAACATCCTTTCTGCATCTAGTCTGTCCAGACCTGACAGAATTTTATAGGTTTCGATGAGATCCCCTCTCAATCTTCTAAACTCCAGTGAGTATAAGCCCAATCGACACAATCTCGCCTCGTACGTCATTCCTGCCATCCCAGGTATCAGCCTGGTGAATCTTCGCTGCACTCCCTCCATGGCAAGAACGTCCTTCCTCAGGTAAGGTGACCAAAACTGCACACAATACTCAAGGTGCAGTCTCACCAAGGCCCTGTACAACTGTAGCAAGACATCCTTGTTCCTGTACTCGAACCCTCTCGCTATGAAGGCCAACATACCATTTACCTTCTTAACTGCCTGCTGCACCTGCATGCTTACCTTCAGCGACTGGTGCACAAGAACACCCAGGATGTCCCGTTACCATCTCCTTTCGCCTTGCACCATCATCCCTTTTGTCATTTAATCTCTCCGGCCTTCCACCCTCTCACAGACCTTCCCTTTTGTTCTTTCCTCCCCTCCCCCCTCTCCCTGCCTCTGTACTTTGCTTAAAACCTGTTACATCTCTAACTTTTTCCAGTTCTGATGAAAGGCCATTGACCGGAAACGTTAACTCTGTTTCTCTCTCCACAGATGCTGCCTGACCTGCTGAGTAGTCCCAGCATTTTCTGTGTTTATTTCAGATTTCCAGCAGGGTGTAAATTGAAGCGTTGAAGACCCAGCCTGAAATTTCTACTGCGAAAGCAAAGCGCTGCATTGATCCTCGGCTGTGGTCCCCTGCCACTGGTTCTCCTGCTGGTCAGCCGGTAAATTTAGTTATAATGATCTGTACTAGTTTAACAGTAGGTACAGTGGAGATACTTTACCACAAGGCATAGTCGGTATATATGTCAACTAAACAAAATAGAATAAAGAAATTGCGTGTCAAAATGAAGAATTATGTCAGATATTTTACAACCTAATAGTTATTCCGAGGTCTAACTCTTTAATGGTGAACTTTAACTTCTGTTTTGTTATCTGCAAACTGTCTCCATGGGGCACGGTAGCACAGTGGTTGTGTTACTGGACACAAGAGCTCAAAATCCCACCATGGCAGTCGTGGAGATTTAAATTCAATTAAATAAATCTGGAAAAAAAACTCGTATCAGTAATGGTGACCATAAAACTACTGGATTGTCATAAAAACCCAACTGTACCCTTTAGGGAAGGAAATCTTTATTTTTTTATTCGTTTATGGGATGTGGGCGTCGCTGGCAAGGCCAGCATTTATTGCCCATCCCTAATTGCCCTCGAAGGTGGTGGTGAGCCGCCTTCTTACCCGCTCTGGCCTACATGTGACTCCAGAGATTGACTCCTAACTGCCCTGTGCCACTCAGTTGTACTCAAGAAGGCCAACTCCTCAAGGGCAATTAGAGACAGGCAAATAAATGTTGGCCTTGCCAGTGACGCCCACATTCTGTGAATGGATAATAATTTAAAAATTTGTCCAGTATAGATTGTACTTCTCAATAATTTACCAACCACACAATCTTGACTCTTTGGAATCTTTGGAATTCTCTGCCCCAGAGGGCTGTGGAGGCTCAGTCATTGAGTAGATTCAAGACAGAGATTGTAGATTTTTGGATATTAAGGGAATCAAGGGATATGGGGATAGTGCGGGAAGGTGGAGTTGAGGTCGAAGATCAACCACGATCTTATTGAATGGCGGAGCAGGCTCGAAGAACCGAATGGCCAACTCCTGCTCCTATTTCTTATGTTCTTATCATCCAAGCACCGAAGCCCAACTTTTGAAGTTTAATATTGTGGTGAATCTGCAGGCATGATATTCAGTCATCCAATGAAATCCATGTTAAAGTGATTGTAAATTATGAACTTTAATGACCTGGAACTGAGTCACTTGGTCGTTGTATTATTTTTGTTGGCAGCAGGTAGTGGAAAATGAGCAGAGGCAGATCGGGAGTTGGATGAAATTCCAAAATCTCTTGAAGCCGTTATTGCAATCAGAAAAATGTCTCCATGTTTAATGAGCATGTGGTGCCTGGGCAGAAATTGGCAGGATTAGTGACTATGTTTCCAAAATTATGAGACTTGATGGGACGTGGGCTAGCCAGCCGTGGGTCAGTGGGCAGCACGCTCGCCTCTGAGTCAGAGAGTTGTGGGTTCAAGTCCCACCCCCGAGACTTGAGCGTAAAATCTAGGCGGCCACTGCAGTGCAGTGCTAAGGGACGCTGCACTGTCGGAGGGGCAGTACTGAGGGACGCCGCACTGTCGGAGGGGCTGTACTGAGGGACGCCGCACTGTCGGAGGGGCAGTACTGAGGGGGCGCCGCACTGTCGGAGGGGCAGTACTGAGGGAGCGCTGCACTGTCAGAGAGGGTCAGTACTGAGGGACGCCGCACTGTCGGAGGGGCAGTACTGAGGGACACCGCACTGTCAGAGGGTCTGTACTGAGGGACGCCGCACTGTCGGAGGGGCAGTACTGAGGGAGTGCCGCACTGTCGGAGGGGCAGTGCTGAGGGAGTGCTGCACTGTCAGAGATGCAGTACTGAGGGAGTGCCGCACTGTCGGAGGGGCAGTACTGAGGGGGCGCCGCACTGTCAGAGGGTCAGTACTGAGGGACGCTGCACTGTCGGAGGGGCAGTACTGAGGGGGCGCCGCACTGTCAGAGGGTCAGTACTGAGGGACGCTGCACTGTCAGAGAGGCAATACTGAGGGGGCGCCGCACTGTCGGAGGAGCAGTACTGAGGGAGTGCTGCACTGTCAGAGAGGCAGTACTGAGGGACGCCGCACTGTCAGAGGGGCAGTACTGAGGGACGCTGCACTGTCAGAGAGGCAATACTGAGGGGGCGCCGCACTGTCGGAGGAGCAGTACTGAGGGAGTGCTGCACTGTCAGAGAGGCAGTACTGAGGGACGCCGCACTGTCAGAGGGGCAGTACTGAGGGACACCGCACTGTCAGAGGGGCAGTACTGAGGGACGCCGCACTGTCAGAGGGGCAGTACTGAGGGGGCGCCGCACTGTCGGAGGGGCAGTACTGAGGGGGCACCGCACTGTTGGAGGGGCAGTACTGAGGGAGTGCTGCACTGTCAGAGAGGCAGTACTGAGGGACGCCGCACTGTCAGAGGGGCAGTACTGAGGGACACCGCACTGTCAGAGGGGCAGTACTGAGGGACGCCGCACTGTCAGAGGGGCAGTACTGAGGGGGCGCCGCACTGTCGGAGGGGCAGTACTGAGGGAGCGCCGCACTGTCGGAGGGGCAATACTGAGGGGGCGCCGCACTGTCGGAGGAGCAGTACTGAGGGGGCACCGCACTGTCGGAGGGGCAGTACTGAGGGAGTGCTGCACTGTCGGAGGGGCAGGACTGAGGGAGCGTTGCACTGTCGGAGGGGCAGTACTGAGGGGGCGCCGCACTGTCGGAGGGTCAGTACTGAGAGAGAGCTGCATTGTCAGAGGGTCAGTACTGAGGGAGCGCTGCACTGTCGGAGGGTCAGTACTGAGGGAGCGCCGCACTGTCGGAGGGGCAGTACTGAGGGAGCGCTGCACTGTCGGAGGGGCAGTACTGAGGGAGCGCTGCACTGTCGGAGGGTCAGTACTGAGGGAGCGCTGCACTGTCGGAGGGTCAGTACTGAGGGAGCGCTGCACTGTCGGAGGGGCAGTACTGAGGGAGCGCTGCACTGTCGGAGGTGCCGTCTTTCGGATGAGACGTTAAGCCGAGGCCCCGTCTGCTCTCTCAGGTGGATGTAAAAGATCCCATGGCACTATTTTGAAGAGGAGCAGGGGAGTTCTCCCCGGTGTCCTGGGGCCAATATTTATCCCTCAATCAACATCACTAATAACAGATTATCTGGTCATTATCACATTGCTGTTTGTGGGATCTTGCTGTGCTCAAATTGGCTGCTACGTTTCCTACATTACAACAGTGACTACACTTCAAAAAAGTACTTCATTGGCTGTAAAGCGCTTGGGGATGTCCTGAGGTGGTGAAAGGCGCTATAGAAATGCAAGTCTTTCTTTCTTCTTTAGCAGACTGCCCTTCGAGTCCGGGACCTGATTCTCCTGGCCGTAATGGGTAGGGGCAGGTTCAAACCCAATTCTTAATGGGTACACAACAACAGCACAATACTGCCCACAAATCGACAGTCTCACTCAGAAAAGTTGGCCGTTGAGGGCAATTAAATAACTTACAGAGGAACAATAAGCCTCACCATTGTTATCCCTGCAAAACCCGGGCCAATGTCTTTAAGGAAAACAGTCACCAATTTACAAAATAATCCCAGTTTCAAAAGTGCTCCTGAAGTTTCTAGAAACTGAACAATATCTTTCAGTGGGCCATCAGCTATAACGAGTACAGACTTGCAAGCGTCTTCATTCTTATTAGGAATGGGATGAAGAGTATTTTTTAACATTCGTTCTTGGTATATGCACATCGCTGGAAAGACAGCATTTATTGCCCATCCCTAATTGCCCTCGAGAAGATGGCGGTGAGCCACCTTCTTGAACCGCTGCAGTCCGTGTGGTGAAGGTACTCCCACAGCGTTGTTAGGGAGGGAGTTGCAGGATTTTGACCTAGCAATGATGAAGGATCGGCCGATATATGTCCAAGTCGGGATGGTGTGTGACTCGGAGGGGAACCTGGAGGTGGTGGTGTTTCCATGCACTTGCTGCCCTTGTCCTACTAATTATAGTGAAAAGGAAAGTCAGAGATGATCAAATATGCCATGAATGTGATGGTTTTTGCATAGTGAAAGTCAATCATAGCATAAGGGTAATTAGGCATTGACCCTGCTTGGGGTGCAGCATCACTCATGCAGAGATCAAAGAAAAGCATTCCTTTGATATTTTTTCTTTTGATAAACAATCTTTCTTTTTGCACAGCCTTGGCTTCTTTCTTTCTGGAAAGCAAACGAAGTTGGTAATGAACACTCTTCATATTTTGTGGGAATATAATAGCAATCGGTATAATCTCCCTTGTTCTAGTATCAGGATCCATCGATGTTGAAGAGTTTAAGCAACAAACTGGTAAAGTATTTTGTGAACTTATTACCCTTTAACCCACCAGTGAGGCCCACAATTCCTGCCCTCTCCCTTCAGGGGTGTTTGTGTTTAAACGTGTTAAGAACATAAGAACATAAGAAGTAGGAGCAGGAGTAGGCCATACGGCCCCTCGGGCCTGCTCCGCCATACGGCCCCTCGGGCCTGCTCCGCCATTCAATAGGATCATGGCTGATCCGAATCTAGACTCACGTCCACTTCCCTGCCCGCTCCCCGTAACCCCTAATTCCCTTATCTGCTAGGAAACTGTCTATCTCCATTTTAAATTTATTTAATGTTGCAGCTTCCACAGCTCTCTGGGGTAGCAAATTCCATAGATTTACCACCCTCTGATTGAAGAAGTTTCTCCTCATCTCAGTTTTGAAAGGGCAGCCCCTTATTCTTAGATTATGCCCCCTAGTTCTAGTCTCACCCATCAGTGGAAACATCCTCACCGCATCCACCCGATCAAGCCCCCTCACAATCTTATATGTTTCGATAAGATCGCCTCTCATTCTTCTGAACTCCAATGAGTAGAGGCCCAACCTACTCAACCTTTCCTCATCTCCGGAATCAACCAAGTGAACCTTCTCTGAACCGCCTCGAGAGCAAGTATATCTTTTCTTAAATATGGAAACCAAAACTGCACGCAGTATTCCAGGTGTGGCCTCACCAATACCCTGTATAACTGCAGCAAGACTTCCCTGCTTTTATACTCCATCCCCCTTGCAATAAAAGCCAAGATTCCATTGGCCTTCCTGATCACCTGCTGCACCTGCATACTAACTTTTTGTGTTTCATGCACCAGGACCCCCAGATCCCTTTGTACTGTAGCACTTTGCAGTTTCTCTCCATTTAGATAATAACTTGCTCTTTGATTTTTTCTGCCAAAGTGCATAACCTCACACTTTCCAACATTATATTGCATCTGCCAAATCTCTGCCCACTCACTTAGCCTGTCTATGTCCTTTTGCAGGTTTTTAATGTTCTCCTCACTCACTGCTTTCCCTCCCATCTTTGTATCGTCGGCAAACTTGGATATGTTGCACTCGGTCCCTTCCTCCAAATCGTTAATATAGATTGTAAAGAGTTGGGGTCCCAGCACTGACCCCTGCGGAACACCACTAGTTACTGATTGCCAGCCCGAGAATGAACCATTTATCCCAACTCTTTGTTTTCTGTTAGATAGCCAATCTTCCACCCATGCCAATATATTATTGCGTTGGCTTCCCATTGCGTCTGAGCAACTCTGATAATATTTCTTTCACCATTTAAACTTCTATCAAAGTATTTCTGTCAAATACTTTGCAATGAATATTCACTATTTTACTATTAAATTAATCAATTTGTCTGAATTAGTTTGTCAATTCTGATTGGCAGAATCTGCCACAGCCCGTGATGACGAAGCAAATTTTTGTTAAAGTCGCCGCCTTTCATGCTGCCATCCCGAGTCCCATTTGAATTCTTATTTAAAGGCAAACTGGTCTTTGAACAGGTGAGTAGGTCTCGGCTTGCTCAGGCATTTACTGCCAAGGCTACTTGGAATGAAGAAAGTGGGCGAGCTAGATGGCAGCCAGACTGCGCACGCACACAAAATACCATCGTATGATTCTTGTAACTATCCTCGGTTCGATTTTAAGGTGAAGTCCCTCATAATTATCACCCTCCCTTCCAAGGACACTGTAATTTTCTTTTAAGCACTTGGCTCCTCAGCCCATACCTGCAATCTAACCATTGCAACATCAATATTTTAGTTGTAACAGCAGTGTTACTAGGTTCTGCAATCTCTCCCACACTCTTTTTGTCTTCGGCCATGAATCTAATGCTTGTACAACAGCACTTTTTATATGGATTCCTCCTAAGTACCGACTCATAAGCTATAAATCTGAAAAATCAGTTACACGTTTAATAGGCATCAGGGAACACATCGATGGAATAAGCTACTGAGCAGATTTCTATTCAGAATCAGAGTGGTTTGAGATGAATGTTTCTTCCTCACTCCAGTCAACTCGTATCGCTGTCGTGAGTGCAGAGATAGAAGCGAACAGAATCCTTGTCCCTTTATCATCGACTGAACTGTCAATCATCACTCTGAAACATTTTCATTATTACTGTCGGTGGGCTGGTCTTTAGTCTTTTCAGTGTTAATGACAGGGTGCATTAGTGCTTTTAATATTAATACAATTCCTCGCTCTTTGAAAGCAGCAGGTGATAACTGCAAAATAATTTGATCACACAATAGACGTTAGTCTGAAATAATCGAAGAAAAGGAATGTGACTGTTGAGGTTGACCTCTGTCAAATGCTCGCAGAGTTTCACAGTCATATTCTGGATTAAACAGCCGGCATTCATTGATTCCAGAAATAGGGTACTTTCTTGTGCAAGATGTTACCCCAGACTATGACAAGATTGATTTCTTGACATTTTAACAGCTGCTAAGGACACGGTGTGGCCTTCGTGCCAGACCTAAAATTAAACTTCTGACTGAGTGAAAAACGCCTCACCGTGCCCCGAAACATCTGCATGTAAATGAGCCACTCATTTCAGGGTTGCTTATTCTGGCTTCAGAATCTACCATCTGTAATATACTTTCAGAAGCTGCTGCCGCAGTTTGCATCAATGGACACATGGAGTCGCTGTCTGCATATTCAACTCATTCCTGTTGTCCTTATTCAGCCTGTTCAGACGGAGACAGCTATTGGCTTTCGGCCAAGTGTTACTTTTGTGTTGTTAACCAGCATCCCTCCCCGAGGCACCTAGCCAGCTTCGTCACGCTTAAAATGTCACAGGATTATTTTTTAAATTCTGGACCGCACTAAAACATTAGGGGCTAGATTTATAGCCCAGGAATGGGCGGTAAAATGAGAAAAGCTGGAGAATTAGCGCCAGGCGCTAATGCTTTACACTGCATGCAAAATTCGTGCTCACTGCTCAAAGAAATGATTGGAGCACTAATTCAAGCCTTAAAGCCCAAGCTCATTGGCGTTACACTCAAAGGGTGGACCAATATCAGGTGCAGTCTAATCGCAAATCATCATTGCCACAGGCTATTCCCAGTTCTTAATGGGGAGGTTCATTGATGCCGCAGAACCTCATTCTCAGCATTTCTGGCTGTGCAGCTGCCTAAGCAAGCAGCAGCAGGCCAAGTAGAAGGAGCCGGACGACTCAAGCAGCTGTACTGATGACAGATCCATGCCCCAGGAAGAGAGCCCACAGATTCAGTGATCACGCATTGGAAGCGATGGTGTTCGTGGTGGAGTGACGGAGGGTGGTGCTCCACCCGGCAAGTGGCAGGAGGCCCTCGCAGCAAGTCTTCCGTACCACATGGCGGGAGGTTGCCCATCAGGTGTCGGGCAGCACTGTGGTCCCCAGGACCCACACACAGTGCAGGAAGAAATTTAATGACCTCACTCGGGTGGTCAGGGTGAGTCATTGCTTCAACAAATGCTACATACCACCATCTGAACCTTAGTCTGCACACACAGCCCAAAGCACCACACCCCCAGCACTCACCCACCAACAATCTCTACCTACCAACACTCACACCCACATCTCACACCTTACACACAATGACAGCTATTCAACTACATTGCTCCACACTCACTCACACACTTTCCTTTCCCTTACAGGCCAAGATGGCTCACAACAAGAGGGAGCAGGAGCTCACAGGCGGGGGACAAGCCGACACCCAACCACTGTCTGCGCTGGAGAATAGAGTGCTGGAGATTATTGGGCGTCAGGTGGTGGGCGCCGTGGCCACCGGCGACATTGACCCCCTTGGTTAAGTCCCCAATATGGCGGGCAGGAAGCAGGCACCTGCATATTTCCGAGCGGAAATGCGCGGCCTGCCACAGTGATGAAGGAAAACAATCGGCATACACGGCCCATGCCCAATACACGGCCCATACCCGATACACGGTCCGCGCCCGATACACGGCCCGCGCCCGATACATGGTCCGTGCCTAATACACGGCCCCACGCCTGATACACAGCTCCACGCCCGATACACGGTCCGCGCCCGATACACGGCCCGCGCCAGATACACGGCCCGCGCCTGATACATGGCCCGCGCCCGATACACGGCCCACGCCCGATACACGGCCCCACGCCCGATACACGGCCCCATGCCTGATATACGACCCCACGCCTGATACACGGCCCGCGCCCGATACACGGCCCGCGCCCGATAAACGGCCCGCGCCTGATACACGGTCCGCGCCTGATACACAGCCCGCGCCCGATACACGGCCCGCACACGATACACGGCCCCACGCCCGATACACGGCCCGCGCCAGATACACGGCCCGCGCCTGATACACGGCCCGCGCCCGATACACGGCCCGCGCCCGATACACGGCCCGCACCCGATACACGGCCCGCGCCCGATAAATGGCCCGCACCCGATACACGGTCCACGCCTGATACACGGCCCGCGCCCGATACACGGCCCGCGCCCGATAAACGGCCCGCGCCCGATAAACGGCCCGCGCCCGATACACGGCCCGCGCCCGATACACGGCCCGCGCCCGATAAACGGCCCGCGCCTGATACACGGTCCGTGCCCGATACACAGCCCGCGCCCGATACACGGCCCGCGCCCGATAAACGGCCCGCGCCTGATACACGGTCCGCGCCTGATACACAGCCCGTGCCCGATACACGGCCCGCACCCGATACACAGCCCATGCCCGATACAGGCTATAGGACCTTTGCATATGCAAATAAGTGGCCTAATGCCTGTTTCAGGCCCCCACTGCGATTGGTTTGCCCTGAGGTAGCCGGAGTCAGCACCAGCACCGACGGTCTCGGTATAACCAGACTTTGGGACCGCCTACTACCAAAGGGGAGAGTTTATGAAATTTAAATACCTGCACGTGGAGCCAGGAGCAGGAATGCTTCTCTCGGCCGCACATTTCAAGAATACGGACCGCCACGCCTCTCCCTACCCCTGATTGCCACTGCTCCCACCCCCCCACCCCCGCCCCAACCCCTGATTCCCCCTCTCTGGCCTCCTAGCTCCCCCTGGCCACTGATCTCCCAGTCCCCTGCTTCTGATCACCCCCCACCCCACCTCACCCGGCCTCCGATCCCGACCCCTGGCCTCACTTATCTGAGGGCCGTTTCAAGCCTCTCAGCGGCCCGGTCTTCGATGACTCATTGCGGGCTGGCTGTTCGCCAGCTCCATTGAAATGAGGCTCGAGGCCCAATATCGGGGGTGCCTCAGGCCTCACCATTCAGGCGCGGGGAACATACTCTGTGCTCCCCACGCGCCCCAACTTGTACTCCTGGCTATCCTTTGTTATATCCATTAAAAAATAATCCAGCTTATTTTTGTGCCTATATAGATAGATCTTTTATCCTATTTTTGCACTATCGAGCTCTCCCTTGCTGGGTGTGACAAGGTGTTGGATGGAATGCACGGCCCCCAAAACTGTGCTTCAACACCCAAGCTCCAAAGAGCTCGGCCACTGTCACATTACGGCATTTCCATTTCTCACACCCGTCTTCAAGGCCTCTCTCTGTGAGATTGATGCCCGAGTGCCAATTGGTGCCAAGTTTGGGGAAGGATTTTGTAATACTGACTCGTCTCCAATGTGGAATAGATTGAAACTGTTAATTTCTGTCAGAAAGAGAGCTTTTTCCCATCTGTTTCAGTTGGGATTGAGCCCAAATCTTTGGTAGAAATTCTGGTCGAGCTCTGCTTCAGCACATTTAACCGTTATACGGCCAGTCGTGTGGAAATGTCTTCTATGTTTGAAATGTCAATAATAATGATATCTGGGCTATGATTTGCAAACAATCGATGTAGCCAT
The DNA here is from genome assembly GCF_052327205.1 of Somniosus microcephalus. Classification (NCBI taxonomy): domain Eukaryota; kingdom Metazoa; phylum Chordata; class Chondrichthyes; order Squaliformes; family Somniosidae; genus Somniosus; species Somniosus microcephalus. The sequence continues at coordinate 79,576,761 of NC_141006.1, read as the reverse complement.
TTGTTGGACTAACTAAACAGTGAGTTAATATAATGAGCAAAAACAACACCCTTCAGCGCACAACCGCCACTGAATACCAAAATAGTCAATTCATTAACTTCAGATTGCCCAAGGTCAGCTATTTGAGGATATGTTCCCGAGAGCACTTGTGCTGCTGGGTCACGGTTTCTAGATTCTCTGATTCAGGGGAGGGGCTGCCAAGAAATTTGAGGCTGGCTGAACGACTAGTTATGTTGATTCGGTGGAGTTTTGTGTGTTAGCGTTGAATACAATTCTGACTTTTGAAATATTTGGCTTTGTTTACATGTTTTTTTTTTACAAATGTTATAAATGTAAAAGGGTTTTAAAGGAATATTTATTTTGTTCTGCCCTTACTTAATTGAGGTGTATAAAATTATGAGGGGCCAAGATAGAGTGGACAGGAAGGAGCTATTCCCCGAGCAGAGAGGTCAATAACCAGGGGGCAGAGATTTAAAGTAATCGGTCGGAGGTTTAAAGGGGAGTTGAGGAGAACTTTTTTCACCCAGAGGGTGGTGGGGGTCTGGAACTCACTGCCTGAAAGGGTGGTAGAGGCAGAAACCCTCATCACATTTAAAAAGTACTTGGATGTGCACCTGAAGTGCCGGAACCTACAGGGCTACGGACCAAGAGCTGGGAAGTGGGATTAGGCGATAGCTCTTTGTCGGCCGGCACAGACACGATGGGCCGAATGGCCTCCTTCTGTGCCGTAAATTTCTATGATTCTATGATTCTTACAATTTTCTCCCTTGAAGATGCTAAATTTTGTTGGGGTTATTTATGGGTCAACGACCCTCTGGCTCCTCACCCAAGTGGCCATTCTTCATCAGTGAGTCTAGATGGTATTGTCAAGCTCTTCCACCATGGGTTGCTGAACACCTGAGGCTGAGCCTGGCCCCAGCTGATATCCCCACGTGTCTGCTCTTCATTGGGCAGCGGGGGGGGGGGGGTGTGAGGAAGAGGGGGCAGGGCAGTGTGGGTCATTAGATAGTCTTTAGGAGCTGATACCTTGGGCAATTTTCTTTCTCCTTCATAACTACAGGTGATGAAGTTAATTGTGACAACCCTGCTTCATCCTGACTGAGACTAGCTGGGTCAGCACTGATCTTCACCGCTCAGCTCCGCGCTGGGTCAGCACTGATCTTCACCGCTCAGCTCCGCGCTGGGTCAGCACTGATCTTCACCGCTCAGCTCCGCGCTGGGTCAGCACTGATCTTCACCGCTCAGCTCCACGCTGGGTCAGCACTGATCTTCACCGCTCAGCTCCGCGCTGGGTCAGCACTGATCTTCACCGCTCAGCTCCGCGCTGGGTCAGCACTGATCTTCACCGCTCAGCTCCGCGCTGGGTCAGCACTGATCTTCACCGCTCAGCTCCGCGCTGGGTCAGCACTGATCTTCACCGCTCAGCTCCGCGCTGGGTCAGCACTGATCTTCACCGCTCAGCTCCGCGCTGGGTCAGCACTGATCTTCACCGCTCAGCTCCGCGCTGGGTCAGCACTGATCTTCACCGCTCAGCTCCGCGCTGGGCAGCAGGTTTATCAATGGAGCCATCAGAGGAAGGGAGACGCTTTTTACAGGGGAATGAAAGTGTAAGAGGAGTAACATTTATTCATCAGGACATAAGAACATATCAATTAGGAGCAGGAGTCGGCCATAAGACCCCACGAGCCTGCTCCGCCATTCAATAAGATCATGGCTGATCATCGAACTCAACTCCACTTTCCTGCCCAATCTCCATATCCCTTGATTTCCCTAGAGTCCAAAAATCTGTCGATTTCAGCCTTGAATATACTGAACGACTCAGCATCCACAGCCCTCTGGGGTAGAGAATTCCAAAGATTCACCGCCCTCTGAGTGAAGAAATTCCTCCTCATCTCAGTCTTAAACGGCCGACCCCTTATCCTGAGACTATGCCCCCTAGTTCTAGACTCTCCAGCCAGGGGAAACAACCTCTCAGCATCTACCCTGTCAATCCCCCTCAGAATCTTATATGTTTCAATGAGATCACCTCTCATTCTTCTAAACTCCAGAGAGGATCGGCCCAATATTCAAAGTGCTCCCTCTTTAAATAGAAGAAAATAACTGTCTTGCCAGCAATTCCTTCTTTATTTAAAAAAAATCAATTTTATCGTGACCATGGAGAACTTTGAGAAGATTTTACTCCTTTATGAGCAGGTAAGTGTGATGTCATCCATTTTGGACCAAAACAGGATCAATCCAAGTAGTACTTCAATGGCGAAAAGCTAGGAACAGTGGCGGACCAAAGAGATTTAGGGGGTCCATGTACACAGGTCACTAAAATGTAGTAGTCAGGCACAGAAAATAATCAAAAAGGTTAATGGAATGCTTATAAGGCCCCAGGCAGTGACTAGTGGGGTACCGCAGGGATCGGTCCTTGGACCCCAGCTATTCACTATAAATATTAATGATCTAGACAAGGGAACTACTGTAGATGTAATATCTCCAAATTTTCAGATGACACAAAGCTGGGTGGGCGTGTGTGCTGTGAGGAGGATGCAGAGAAAGTCCAGTATGATTTGGACAAGTTGGGTGATTGAGCAGATGCACGGCAGATGCAGTATAATGTGGATAAATGCGAGGTTATCCACTTTGGTGGCAAAAACAGGAAGGCAGGTTATTATCTGAACGGCAATAGATTGGGAAAAGGGGAAGTGCAACGAGACCTGGGTGCCCTTGTGCACCAGTCGCTGAAGGTAAGCATGCAGGTGCAGCAGGCGGTTAAGAAGGCAAATGGATGAATTAGCTGCGCAAATAGATGTAAATGGATATGATATAATTGGGATTACGGAGACATGGCTCCAGGGTGACCAAGGCTGGGAATTTAACATCCAGGGGTATTCAATATTCAGGAAGGACAGGCAAAAAGGAAAAGGCGGTGGGGTAGCATTGCTGGTTAAAAAGGAGATTAACACAATAGTAAGGAAGGATATTAGCTTTAATGATATGGAATTTGTATGGGTGGAGCTGAGAAATACCAAGGGGCAGAAAACGTTAGTGGGAGTTGTATACAGACCCCCAAACAGTAATGCTGAGGTTGGGGATGGCATTAAACGGGAAATTCGAGATGCATGCAATAAGGGCACAGCAGTTATCATGGGTGACTTTAAGCTACATATAGATTGGTCTAACCAAATTAGTAACAATACCGTGGAAGAGGAATTCCTAGAGTGTATATGGGATGGTTTCCTGGACCAATATGTCGAGAAACAAACTAGAGATCAGGCCATCTTAGACTGGGTATTATGTAATGAGAAAGGATTAATTAGCAATCTTGTTGTGCGAGGCCCCTTGGGTCGGAGCGATCATAATATGATAGAATTCTTCATTAAGGTGGAGAGTGAAGTAGTTGATTCAGAGACTTGGGTGCTGAATTTAAATAAATGAAACTACGATGGTATGAGGCGCGAGTTGGCTAGGATGGATTGGGGAATGTTACTTAAAGGGTTGACGGTGGATAGGCAGTGGCAAACATTTAAAGATCGCATGGATGAACTACAGAATTTGTTCATCCCTGTTTGGCATAAAAATAAAACAAAAAAGGTGACTCAACATTGGCTAACAAGGGAAATTAGGGATAGCATAAGATCCAAGGAGAGGACATTATAAATTGGCCAGAAAATGCAGCAAACCTGAGGATTGGGAGCAGTTTAGGATTCAGCAAAGGAGGACAAAGGGATTAATTAAGAGGGGGAAAATAGAGTATGAGAGTAAGCTTTCAGGGACCATAAAAACTGACTGTAAAAGCTTCTATAGATATGTGAAGAGAAAAAGATTGGTAAAGTCAAGCGTAGGTCCCTTGCAGTCAGAATCAGGGGAATTTATAATGGGGAACAAAGACATGGCTGACCAATTAAATACGTACTTTGGTTCTGCCTTCACAAAGGAGGACACAAATAAACTCCCAGAGTTGTCGGGGAGCATAGGCTCTAATGAGAGGGAGGAACTGAATGAAATCAGTATTTGTAGGGAAATGGTGTTAGGGAAATTGATGGGATTGAAGGCCGATAAATCCCCAGGGCCTGATAATCTACATCTTAGGGTACTTAAGGAAGTGGCCCTAGAAATAGTAGATACATTGCTGGTCATCTTCCAAAATTCTATAGACTCTGGAACAGTTCCCATGGATTGGAGCGTAGCTAATGTAACCCCACTATTCAAAAAAGGTGGTAAAGAGAAAACGGGGAATTATAGACTGGTAAGCCTGACATCGGTAGTGGGGAAAATGCTAGAGTCCATTATAAAAGATGTAATAGCAGAGCACTTGGAAAACAGTGACCGGATCGGACAAAGTCAACATGGATTTACAAAAGGTAAATCAGGTTTGACTAATCTACTGGAATTTTTTGAGGATGTAACTGGTAGAATAGATAAGGGAGAACCAGTGGATGTAGTGTATTTGGACTTTCAGAAGGCTTTCGATAAGGTCCCGCATAAGAGACTAGCATGCAAAGTTAAAGCACATGGGATTGGGGGTAAGGTACTGACTTGGATAGAAAACTGGTTGTCAGACAGGAAGCAAAGAGTTGAAATAAACGTGTCTTTTTCCGAGTGGCAGGCAGTGACTAGTGGGGTACCGCAGGGATCGGTGCTAGGACCCCAGCTATTCACAATATATATTAATGATCTAGACGAGGGAACTAGATGTAATATCTCCAAGTTTGCAGATGACACAAAGCTGGGTGCGCATGTGTGCTGTGAGGAGGATGCAGAGAAACTCCAGTATGATTTGGACAGGTTGGGTGATTGGGCAGATGCATGGCAGATGCAGTATAATGTGGATAACTGCGAGGTTATCCACTTTGGTGGCAAAAATAGGAAGGCAGTTTATTATCTGACAGCAATAGATTGGGAAAAGGGGAAGTGCAACGAGACCTGGGTGTCCTTGTGCACCAGTCGCTGAAGGTAAGCATGCAGGTGCAGCAGGCGGTTAAGAAGGCAAATGGTATGCTGGCCTTCATAGCGAGAGGATTCGAGTACAGGAGCAAGGATGTCTTGCTGCAGTTGTACAGGGCCTTGGTGAGACCACACCTTGGCCTAGAAATTGAGGTTGCGCTGCGCCGGGGCTTAACGCCGGTGCTAAGTCGCGCTGTGCGCGCCAAAAATTCAGTAGCGCCGCGCCCAAACGGCTGCCGGCGCTACTGAAGGCTGTTTGCGCCTGAAAACTGGCGCTACGCGCCGCATTGCGGCACTATTCCGGCGCTGCGGCGCCCGATGCGGTGCGGCAGGCTCGGGAAGTGCAGGCCTCCTCCTTCAGTTAAGGAGGAGCTGCCTGCACCCGCCCGCTGGCCGGTAAAATCTTCACAAAAATGAGCCCGGCACCTCGGGGAAGTGCCGGGCTCGCAGCCGAGAAGCATCTGTTCCGTGGGGGGGGGCGGGGTGGGGGAGTCTGGGAAGGGAGGTGCGGGCAGGCGGCCGGCGGGAAAGCGGCCGGCCGCCGCTCCACCTTTATGCGCCGGCGCAAAGTCGTGCAAGACTCTGTTGCCAGAGTCTTAGTTGCGGCTGCCACGGGCGAGGCGGCCGCAACTGAATTTCGGCGCTGGGGCCCGTCACCACGGCAACCGGGACGCTGCGCACACCGATGACGTCATCGGTGCCGGCGCAGCGCTACCGGTGTAACGCCGATGTTGGGCCCTAGTCAATTTCAAAACCGGCTGTAAGTCCAGCGCAATGCCCTCTAGCGCCGCAAAATGGGCGCTAAGCCCACTCAATTTCTAGGCCCTTGAGTATTGTGTGCAGTTTTGGTTGCCTTATCTGAGGAAGGATGTTCTTGCCATGGAGGGAGTGCATCGAAGATTCACCAGACTGATACCTGTGATGGCAGGCATGACGTATGAGGAGAGATTGGGTCGATTAGGCTTATATTCGCTGGGGTTTAGAAGAATGAGAGGGGATCTCATTGAAACTTATAAAATTCTAACAGGACTAGACAGACTAGATGCAGGAAGGATGTTCCCAATGGCGGGGGAGTCCAGAACCAGGGGTCACAGTCTAAGGATAAGGGGTAAGCCAGTTAGGACAGAGATGAGGAGGAATTTCTTCCCCCAGAGAGTGGTGAACCTGTGGAATTCGCTACCACAGAAGGCAGTTGAGGCCAATTCATTAAATATATTCAAGAAGGAGTTAGATATATTTCTTAAGGTTAAAGGGGTCAAGGGATATGGGGAGAAAGCAGGGACAGGGTACTGAATTTGGATGATCAGCCATGATCTCATTAAATGGCGGAGCAGGCTCGAGGGGCCGAATGGCCTACTCCTGCTCCTATCTTCTATGTTTCTATGTTTGTATAACTAGAGGGCTAGAATATAAAGGGGAGGTGGTTTTGATACACTTATCCAAAGCCCTGGTTAGACCACATCTGGAGCACTGTGTACAGTGCTGGGCACTGCACCTTTGGAAGGATATATTGGCCTTGGAACGATGGCAGCGCAGATTCACCAGACTGTTACCAGGGTTAGATTATGAGGAGAGATTACATAAACTGGGTTTGTATTCCCTGGAATATAGAAGGTTAAGGGATGATTTGATTGAGGTTTTTAGGATTTTGAAAGGAATCGAAAGGGTAGATAGAAACTTTTTCTGCTGGTGGTGGTAGTCTAGGAGAAGGGGGACATTATCTTAAAATCAGAGCCAGGCCGTTCAGGAGAGAAGTTAGGAAACACTTCTTCATGCAAATGGTGGAAGAAGCACTGAGTGCAGTTTAAACAGAGTGCTGCGAGTTGGGTGAGCCAGGGAGTCAGGCGAGGAGTGGAAGGAGGAGCTCCCTTGCTTCACTTTTGTTTTTCCTAACTTTTCACCCTGTAGGAATTGGTTCTTACTTTACACCAAGGAAAGAGTCTGAGAGTGGGAGCAGTCAAACAACAACAACTGCGAAACCGCTAAAGTGACATCACAACCAGGGAAGGAGCTGATTGGTGAGTATTTCTACAGTCCAGTCGTTAAAGTCAAAGTAAGGTCTCTAGTTTAGAGTAAGTAGTGTTTTAAGGGAAGTAAGGTCCCTAGTGTATTTAATATTCTTTAATTTAAAGGAAAGAAAGGGAGTAAATTAAGGGTAGGACATGGCAGGGCAGCTCGGCAGCGTGGAGTGCTCCTCCTGTGCTATGTGGGAAGTCAGGGACACTTTAGGTGTCCAGGGCGAACACATGTGCAGGAAGTGTCTCCAGCTGCAGCTACTTGAAATCCGCGTTTCGGAGCTGGAGCTGCGGCTGGAGTCACTGTGGAGTATCCGCGAAGCTGAGATCTTCGTGGATAGCACGTTTAACGAGGTGGTCACACTGCAGATAAAGAGTGTACAGGCAGACAGGAAATGGGTGATCACCAGACAGAGTAAAAGAACTTGGAAAGTAGTGCAGGAGTCCCCTGGGTCCATCTCCCTCTCCAACAGATTTTCCATTTTGGATACTGATGGGGGAGCTGGTTCTTATAAATCTCATCATCATAAAGAAACTACTCATGAAATAACGCTGGACGGCCAGCTGGTGGCGCCGTCCAAGGAGTATAAATACTCAGGCATGGGCCCAGCTTTCCAGGGACATTTTGTAAGACAAGGAACTAGTGAAGTACAACTAGACCTCCATGTTCTGAAACAAGTTGATTAAAGCCTTGCTTTATACTCAAACCAAGTGTGTAGTGACTTTTATTACATCACTGGTTTCTCAGGGGAATGCAGCAAGAGCCAAGTCCGTGGCACTACGAGTGGCTCAGCTGCACAGGAGAGGAGGAAAAAGAGTGGGAGATCAATAGTGATGGGGAATTCTATCATAAGGGGAACAGATAGACGTTTCTGTGGCCACAGACGTGACTCCAGGATGGTATGTTGCCTCCCTGGTGCCAGGGTCAGGGATGTCACTGAACGGCTGCAGGGCATTCTGAAAGGGGAGGGTGAACAGTCAGAGGTCGTGGTTCACATTGGGACCAACGACATGGGTAGAAAGAGGGATGAGGTCCTGCAACAAGAATTTAGGGAGCTAGGTAGCAGATTAAAAAGCAGGACCTCAAAGGTTGTAATCTCTGGATTACTCCTGGTGCCATGTGCTAGTGAGTATAGGAATAGGAGGATAGAGCAGATGAATGCATGGCTAAAGAGTTGTTGCAGGAGGGAGGGCTTTAGTTTCCTGGATCACTGGGTTTGCTTCTGGGGAAGGTGGGACCTGTTCAAGTCGGACAGGTTGCACATGAACTGGAATGGGACCAACATCCTTGTGGGGAGGTAGCTAGTACTGTTGGGGTGGGGGGGTTTAAACTAACTTGGCAGGGGGATGGGGTACAGAGTGGAGCTATAGTAGGGGATGATGCACAGCCAAATATAGAGGAAAAAACAAGTCAGCCTGGAAGGCAGATCAAATATGTAATGGCACAAGGGAGTATGCCAAGGCTGGATGGCATTTATATTTTAATGCAAGGAGTCTTGCGAGTAAGGCAGATGAATTGAAGGTGTTGATGAACACATGGGAGTATGATATTGTTGCTATCACATGGTTGAGGGAGGGGCAGGACTGTCAGCTCAATATTTCGGGGTATAGAATCTTCAGGCGAGACAGAGGGGGGTGTAAAAGAGGAGGGGGTGTCGCAATATTAATCAAGGAGTCAATCACTGCTGTAAGGAGGGATATCATCTTAGCAGGTTCCTCTAATGAGGCCATATGGGTAGAACTTAAAAACAAAAAGGGGGCAAGCACTTTGCTGGGAGTGTACTATAGGCCCACAAACAGTCAGGGGGAGATAGAGGAACAGATATGTAGGCAAACCTCAGAGAAGTGTAGAAATAATAGGGTAATAATAGTAGGGATTTCAACTTCCCCAATATTAACTGGGATAGTCAGAGTGTGAAAGGCTTAGAGGGTGCGGAATTCTTAAAGTGCATCCAGGAGAGCTTTTTGAGCCAGCATGTAGAAAGTCCTACAAGAGAGGGGGGCGGTACTGAACCTAATTCTAGGGAATGTAGCCAGTCAAGTGGTAGAAGTGTCAGTAGGAGAGCATTTTGGTGACAGTGACCATAATTCGGTGAGATTTAAGGTAGTCATGGAAAAGGACAAAGATGGACCGAAAATAAAGGTTCTAAATTGGGGGAAGGCCGATTTTAATATGATAAGGCAGGATCTGGCCAAAGTGGACTGGGATCAGCTACTTGTAGGAAAATCCACATCAGAGCAGTGGGAGTCATTCAGAAAGGAAATAGAGAGAGTACAATGGCAACATGTTCCCGTAAAGGTCAAGGGTGGGACCAACAAACCCAGGGAACCCTGGATGTCAAGGGATATACAAGAATGGATTAGGAAAAAAGGGGAGGCTTTTGGCAGATACAAAGGACTAAAAACAATGGAAGCCCTAGAGGAGTATAGAAAGTACAGGGGGGTACTTAAAATAGAAATTAGGAGGGCGAAGAGGGGGCATGAAAAAACACTGGCGGGCAAAATAAAGAAAAATCCCAAGGTGTTTTATAAGTATATTAAGGGCAAGAGGATAACCAGGGAAAGAGTAGGGCCCATTAGGGACCAAAGTGGCAATCTGTATGTAGAGCCGGAAGATGTAGTTGAGGTTTTAAATGAATATTTTGGCCTAGAAATTCAGTTGGTAGTGCCAGCCGCTAGCGCCTTAAGAGGGCGATAAGTGGGGCGCGAAGCGGCTAGCACCCGGGCGCGGCGCGATCTGCGCCTCTCGGGAACTTGAGTGAAGAATTAGCGGTGGCGCAAAACCGCAACGCCCGCTCAGCTGCGCACGCAGATCCTGACATCATTTCATGGTGCAACGCCCTTGGTGTGCCCCGAACCGGAACTTCAGTGGCGCCCCCCTTCTTTCCGCCTGGCGCTCGCAGCGACTGGTTGAGTGGAACGGTTCCCAGTCACCGTGGGGCTGGGGGGGGGCGCTATTTAAAGGGGACTCTTCCTGCGTTCTTTGTGGTAGCCATTTTGGACCACTCCTTCTGTGTGAGAGAGAGAGAGATTTGCAGAGAGACAAAGGGAGAGAGCTTTCTGCATTGAGTCAGCGCTCGCACAGGTACTTCTGGCTTCAGCCCAGAGCTTTGCAGTTGGATTGATTTTTCAGTGCCATAACCTTGAGTGGCCACTTATAATGGGGGCTGCAATGGGTGGAAACGTTGGGTTTCTCCATTGCATTGAAAGGGCTCAGAGACGCCGAGAGAGAGTGCCAATCATGGCCAGATGGAGGAGGGCCAACAGGCGTCGGCACAGGAGGCCTTACCCTCCCAGGGTATTCCGCCAGCACTTCTCCTACCTCAACATGTCTGAGGAGCAGTGCATTCGGAAGCTTCGATTCAGAAGGGAGTTGGTAACTGAGCTCTGCCACCTGCTTCAGAGAGATCTGTAGCCTCAGCTGAGGAGCAGGACGTCTCTGTCGGTGGCAGTGAAGGTGACAGTGGATCTCAACTTCTATGTCACCGGCTCCTTCCAGTCCGCTACTGGGGACATTGCCAATGCCTCCCAGTTCACGGTGCATTGCTGCATCCGCCAGGTCACGAATGCCCTCTTCAAAAGGAGACGTCAGTATATTTCCTTTCCCATGACCCTGGACAAGCAGCAAGAGCGTGCAATGGGATTTGCAAGAATAGCGGGCTTCCCCATGGTCCAGGCCACCATTGACTGCATGCATGTGGCTTTGCGGGCACCTCTAGAGAATGCCGAGGATTACTGCAACTGGAAGGGGTTCCATTCGTTGAACGTGCAGTTGGTGTGTGACCACAGGCAGCTCATACTAGCTGTCAATGCCCGCTTTCCAGGCAGCAGCCATGACGCCTTCATCCTGCGCCAGACTTCTGTGGCAAATATTTTTGAAGCCCCGGCTCACCCAGGAGGCTGGCTTCTCGGGGACAAGGGCTATCCTTTGTGCACCTGGCTGATGACCCCGCTCCATGTGCCCACCACCCCTGCTGAAGAGCGATACAATGACAGCCATCAAGTGACCAGGAACATCATTGAGCACATGATCGGCATGCTAAAGCAACGGTTCCACTGTCTGGACCATTCCGGGGGAGCCCTACAGTACTCGCCTGAGCGAGTCTCACATTTTGTTGTAGTGTGCTGCATGCTGCACAACCTGGCTATCCTCAGGACTCAGCCACTGCCAGCAGACATTGGAGGACCACCAGAGGAGGAGGGGGAGGAGGAGGAGGAGGAGGAGCACCAAGACGGGAGGGAGGCACAAAGTGCAAGGGCCGTCCATCAGCGGCTTATTGCAAGTCGGTTCTAGGCCCCCTCTCAGGGAATGGCTTGTGCCATTGAAAGAACATGAATGGAGCCGCTCTGCAAACCTTGAGCCGGTCAAGGCAATAAAAATAGTTCAAAGTGCAAACATGCACAATCTGAATAAAGAGAAGTATTTATTTAACAAACTCTGTGCCCTTCCCGCATGACAAACGAATACAGAGAAACCCCTAAAAAAACAGTCAGACACATAACTGGCTCTCACAACCTGGAGACAATGAACAAAACAGTTAAACAAAAATGACCACGATCCTCAGCCTTCAAAAAAAACCCCACAACATTTAGCCACACCTCCTACTTTTTGGCCTGTGAGGGTGATCTGTCTCGCTTGCGAGATTGGCCCCTTCCCGCCCTGCAGCTCCTCCGCAATGGGACCCCAGTGGCTGCAGCAAGGCTGGGGGAAGGCTGCTGAGGGTCAGATAGTGAGTCGGCAGATGCCCTTGGGGGACGGCTTGGACCAGCTCTGGGCCTGGAGGGGCCGGCTGCTGACTGCTCCAACTCTGCTTGGGCGGCAGCAGTCAGTCCTACGGGTGGTGGCAGCTGCAGTGGAGGAGCGACAGTGTTGGCAGCAGGAATGCTGCCAACCTGACAGAGCACAGGCACTCCCTGGTTGGACGACACACTGGCACTCGCATGGGCCAGCACTGAAGCATGCGCAGCAGTCTCTGAAGCACAGACTGCTGGCCTGCTGCGGCGCGGCGAGGGCCCCAGCAAATCCTGGCCGATCCAGCGAGGGTGGCAGCAGTTAGTGCTCGTGTGGCCCTGATCTGTGTCTGCATCAGACCAGCCAGTGACTGCATGGCACGACTAAGCACTTGGCTGGAAGTTGCCTGTGCTGCACCGAAGTCCAGCAGACTCCTTGCCTGTGCTGCCCCGAAGTCCTGCAGACTCCTTGCCTGTGCTGTCCCGAATTCCTGTACACTCCTTGCCAGTGACTCTATGGAGTCAGACATCCTTGCCACTGCAGCCATGAGCTCAGTGTGCCTGCGATCCGCCTGGGCGCCCATTTCACCAAGGAGCCGCACCTCTTCTGCGCTCACCATAGCAGGACTGGAGGCCACACTCACCCTCCGGGGAGAAGGCCGCCGAGCTTCCCTACCCCCCCCCCCCGCATTGCTACAGCCCGCTGGGCCCCGGAGCTTCACCCTCCTCTGACCCTTCCCCCCTGCTCCCCTCCAGGGAAGACGTGTCCCCATCATGGCCAGGGGCTGCCTCGGCTGAGGGTGGCACTGATGCCCCGGCTTCCTCTTCCTCCTCCTCGCCTTCCGATTCACGCACAGTGCCAGCTTGAGGGCCCGCCTCCTCACCTGGCGAATCAGCATCTGAAAGCAGGGAGGCACAAGAGTTGCTTTAGAGTGAGGACAGGGCGGCAGCGAGGGAGGCATGAGTGCTGCAATGCACTGCATTGGTTCGATAGTGGCAAAGGATGCTGGTGTGAAGCACAAGTGGAAAGAGAGAGGTCAAAAAGGTGATGACCTTACCATTGCTGTCCAGAACAGGGTCGGCATCTCCAGTGGCGACGGGGCCAATCAGCCGGCCTGCCATAATGCGCTCCACACGCTGCTCCAGATCGCTGAGGTCTTTACGTTCAGGACGGCCTCCCCCGGTCCGTTGCTGCTGCCTCCTATTGTGGGCCAGCTTGCCCTGCAAGAGAAAGGACGGGCTCTGAGTACAGTGTCAAGCCCTGATCTTGCCTGCACTGCCTCCCATGGTCGAATAGCCCTGACAGTATCAAGCCCTGATCTTGCCTGCACTGCCTCCCATGGTTGAATAGCCCTGACAGTGTCAAGCCCTGATCTTGCCTGCACTGCCTCCCATGGTCGAATAGCCCTGACAGTGTCAAGCCCTGATCTTGCCTGCACTGCCTCCCACAGTTGAATATCCCTGACAGTGTGTAAAGTGGTGAATGTGCATGTGATTTTCATGAGAGTTCCATAGGTGTTGGATGAGGGCTGGGCATTGGGGCTTTCAGGACCCTTTGGCCATAAAGTGAGGTGCACATGCAGGGATGCAGAGGATACTGAAAAGGGTACTCACCCTGACAGCCCGAGTGAGGTCGTTGAACTTCTTCCTGCATTGCGTTGGTGTCCTAGGGACCATGCTGCTGGAGGTCACTCTGTGTGCCACCTCCCTCCAAGCTTTTCTATATTCGCTGGGCAGTGGCCTCCTGCCACTGTCAGGAAAGAGGATAGGTCGCCTGCGCTCCACTGCGCCAACCAGAACCTTCAGGGCCCCCTCACTGAACCGCTGCGCTCTCTCCCTGGCCTTCACCATGGTCGTAGGCGTAACGATGTCGCAGCAGGTCTGTCCAGGCCTAGAATCAGGGCTCTAATGTGCAGGGCGTGGCTGCAAGCCAAATCGACCCTCCCCCTTTAAGAGGTGACCGGCGCCAGCGTGTCTGCCTGCAATTGCTAACTCGCCGCACCTGCGCTGTGCCCGCCCTCGGTGGTAGCGCCTCGGCTCGCTGGCTTAGCGCCTTAGGATAGTCGTGCACCGCCTGCTTTAGCGCAGCAGCAACCTCTTGGGGCGATGCAACTCAATTTCGGTGAAGGTGGTGCTAAGTTGCGCCGGGCGCTAAATTTAACGCACGCTCGACTGTAGCGCCCCAAACGTGGCGATACTGAATTTCTAGGCCGCATCCGAGTTCACTATGGAGAAGGGCAATGTAGGCATAGAAATCAGGCAGGGGGATTGTGATATACTTGAACAAATTAGTATTGAGAGGGAGGAGGTGGTAAATAGCGAGGAGGGAAGCCTCAGGCTACAGGACGATATAGATGGGATGGTTAGATGGGCAGAACAGTGGCAAATGGAATTTAACCCTGAAAAGTGTGAGGTGATTTGGGGAGGACTAACAAGGCAAGGGAATACACAATGAACGGTAGGATCCTAGGAAGGACAGAGGATCAAAGGGACCTTGGTGTGCATGTACATAGATCCCTGAAGGCAGCAGGGCAGGTAGATAAGGTGGTTAAAAAGGCATATGGGATACTTGCCTTCATTAGCTGAGGCATAGAATATAAGAGTAGGGAGGTTATGATGGAGCTGTACAAAACGCTAGTTAGGCCACAGCTGGAGTACTGTGTGCAGTTCTGGTCACCACACTATAGGAAGGATGTGATTGCATTGGAGAGGGTGCAGAGGAGGTCACCAGGATGTTACCTGGGCTGGAGCGCTTCAGCTATGAAGAGAGACTGGACAGGCTGGGGTTGTTTTCCTTAGAGCAGAGAAGTCTGAGGGGGGACCTGATTGGGGTGTACAAAATTATGAGGGGCATAGATAGGGTAGATAGAAAGGAACTTTCCCCCTTAGTAGAGGGGTCAATAACCAGGGGGCATAAATTCAAGGTAAGGGGCAGGAGGTTTAGAGGGGATTTGAGGAGGATCTTTTTCACCCAGAGGGTGGTTGGAATCTGGAACTCACTGCCTGAAAGGGTGGTAGAGGCAGTGTGGTAAACCACGTTCACTATCGTATCACTGTTAGTAGTTAGCACTGTTCACCACTGTTCGTTATAACTGTATCACTGACCACTATTGTATCACGGTACGAGGTCGCCTCTTGCCACACTGCTATACCTGGGATGACCACTGCCGACTCCGCCTTGGCTCCACCCACCAGGCCAGGTATAAAGGTGAGCGACTGGCTGGTATTCCTCCTGCTTGGATCGGATCACCCACGAGAGTGGGCTGTTATTTAGTCAATAAAAACCTTTAGTCACCTTCGTAACTCTTCGCCTTTTATTGGAGGAATTGATAGGTATATCAATTTTATTGACTAAATTTAATGATGTCCGACAACGAGTCACAACCGGCGGAGGAGCCACCAGCGCAGCTCCCAGGAGCACAGCCACACCAGCCAGCTTGGCTGCGAGCCCTCAGACCGCCGTACCTGGACCTGAACCCACGAGCAGCAAACTCAGCCGCAGACTTTAAACACTGGCTGGTCTGCTTCGAATCATACCTGAGAGAATCCAGCGTCCCTCAGGCATCCAAACTAAGTGTCCTGCAGGCACAACTGAGCCCGAGAGTATACACTCTCATCGAGGACATGACTACCTACGAGACCGCCATCAACCTGCTGAAACAGAAGTACCGGACCCCGGTAAACTACATGTACGCTAGGCACCTCCTAAGATCACGGCCGCAACAGCCAGGAGAATCAGTAGCCGAATTCTCACAGGCGCTATATGCACTCGCCAGGAACTGTGACTTTAAATCGGTGTCGGCAGCCGAAAATACTGAAGATAATATCTGCGACGCATTCCTGAAAGGCCTACGGTCCGAGTACTCACGGCAAAGACTGCTGGAAGCTAAAGACCTCAGCATGGAAAAAGCTGAAGCCCTTGCTATCTCCCTGGAAGTGGCCCACCAAGATCAGGAAGCATTCACCAGGTACTGCTCGCGACCCTGGGACTCGGGCCCGACCCCTACCACAGCACCCTTCCCAGCGCCGCCCCCGGGACCTACCTCTGCGTCGGCGTCCCGGACCCGACCGGCCCCGCCACCCCCGGCACCGGCCCCGACATCGGGCATCCGCGATCGGGCCGCCGGCTGTTTTTTTTGTGGCCAGGAGAAGCACCCGAGGTCGCGCTGCCCAGCCAAGAACTCCATATGTAAAACCTGCCTGAAGAAAGGCCACTTCTCCAAGGCCTGCAGGAGCGGATCCTCAGAGGCCAGCAGTGCCGCATGCGAACTATGGGGGCGGCCATCTTCGTTTAGGGCAACTGAGGCCAGCATCCCCACACATGAGTCATGGGGGCGGCCATCTTTGATTAAGGCAACCGACCCCAATAGTGCCTCATGGGGCCCTACCTCGTGGGAGACGCCATTTTACTCACCACGCCCGACCGCCTCGCCCGCAGATGACAACGACTCGCTCAGCTACACACTAGCTTCCGTCACCCTGGACCAAGCCCGCCCGCACCATCTGTCCAAGTCAATGATGGACATCAAAGTGAACGGCCACGCCACGACCTGCCTGTTCGACAGCGGAAGCACGGAGAGCTTCATCCACCCAGACACGGTGAGCCACTACTCCCTCTCTGTCCTACCAACGCGCAGCCGAATCTCGATGGCATCGAGGTCCCACGCCACGGACATCAGCGGCTACTGTGTCGTGACCCTGTCGGTTAAGGGCACGGAGTATAAAAACTTTAAATTCCTCGTCCTCCCCCATCTCTGCGCTGCCGTCCTACTAGGGCTGGACTTCCAATCCCACCTCCAAAGCGTAACCCTAGCATACGGTGGACCCCTCCCCCCACTCACAGTCAACAACCAGCAAACGTTAAACCGCCCACCGCGTAACACCTGCAGCCTCTCCACCCTCAAGGTCCCGCCACCCTCTCTGTTTGCTAACCTTACCCCTGACTGCAAACCCGTCGCTACCAAAAGCAGGCGGTATAGCGCCGGGGACAGAGCCTTCATTAGCTCTGAGGTGCGGCGCCTCCTGAAAGAGGGCATTATCGAGGGGAGCAGCAGCCCCTGGCGTGCCCAGGTCGTAGTCGTAAAGACCGGCGATAAAAACCGCCTGGTCATCGACTACAGCCAGACCATAAACAGATATACCCAGCTGGACGCATACCCCCTCCCCCGCATATCTGACATGGTCAATCAGATTGCACAGTATAAAGTATTCTCGACCATCGACCTGAAGTCGGCCTACCACCAACTCCCTATCCACCCTGAGGACCGCCAGTATACCGCCTTCGAGGCGAATGGGCGCCTATACCACTTCCTTAGGGTCCCCTTCGGTGTCACTAATGGGGTCTCGGTCTTCCAAAGGGAGATGGACCAGATGGTTGACCAGAACGAACTGCAGGCTACATTCCCCTACCTAGATAACGTCACTATCTGCGGCCGCGACCGGCAGGAACATGACGCGAATCTGGAGAAATTCCTCCGTACGGCCCAACGGCTGAACCTCACCTACAATAAGGAGAAATGCGTGTTTAACACCACGCGCCTTGCCATCCTCGGCTGCGTAGTGGAGAACGGAATCATCGGCCCCGACCCAGAAAGAATGCGCCCCCTCATGGAGCTACCCCTCCCCCACTGCCCTAAAGCACTTAGGAGAACCCTGGGGCTTTTCGCCTACTATGCCCAATGGGTACCCAATTACGCGGACAAAGCCAGACCCCTCCTGAAAGCCACTTCCTTCCCCCTCACGGAGGAGGCGTGCGCGGCCTTCTCCCTCATTAAGGGAGACATAGCCAAGGCCACGATGCACGCAGTGGACGAGTCCATCCCCTTTCAGGTGGAGAGCGACGCATCCGACTTCGCCTTAGCCGCCACCCTAAACCAGGAGGGGAGGCCAGTGGCCTTCTTCTCAAGGACCCTACAGGGCCCCGAGATCCGACATTCGTCGGTCGAGAAAGAGGCCCAGGCGATCGTGGAGGCAGTACGGCGCTGGAGGCACTACCTGGCAGGCAAACGATTTACCCTCCTCACCGACCAGCGTTCGGTGGCTTTCATGTTTAATAACAAGCTGAAGGGCAAAATCAAGAATGACAAGATTTTGAGATGGAGAATCGAGCTCTCCACCTACGATTATGAGATCTTGTACCGGCCAGGCAAGCTGAACGAATCCCCTGATGCCCTTTCACGAATGACATGCGCCAGCGCGCATATCGATAGGCTTCAGACCCTCCACGACCAGCTCTGCCACCCCGGAGTCACCAGACTCTACCATTTCATTAAGGCCCGCAACCTGACCTACTCCATCGAGGAGGTCAGGACCATGACCAGGAACTGCCAGACCTGTGCGGAGTGCAAACCGCACTTCTATAGGCCGGACCGAGCAAGCCTGATCAAGGCCACCCGCCCCTTCGAGCGCCTGAGCATCGACTTTAAGGGGCCCCTCCCGTCCTCTGACCGTAATGTGTACTTCCTCAACATCGTTGATGAGTACTCCCGTTTCCCCTTTGCCTTCCCCTGCCCCGACATGACCAGTAGCACGGTCATTAAGTGCCTGAATGCCCTCTTCGCCTTGTTCGGGTTCCCGAACTATATACACAGCGACCGGGGCTCCTCCTTCATGAGCGAGGAACTCCGGCAATTCCTCCTAGAGAGAGGTATTGCAGCAAGCAGGACCACCAGCTACAACCCCAGAGGTAACGGTCAGGTGGAAAGAGAGAACGCGACGGTATGGAAGGCCGTCCTCTTAGCCTTAAAGTCTAAGGGCCTCCCAACCTCCCGCTGGCAAGAAGTCCTCCCGACAGCGCTGCACTCCATCCGGTCATTACTTTGCACGGCCACTAACACCACCCCCCATGAACGAATGTTCGTTTTCCCCAGGAAGTCGACTACGGGAACCACTCTACCAACCTGGCTGACCGCCCCGGGGCCGGTCTGGCTGCGGAAACACGTGAGGACCCATAAAACGGACCCCCTGGTCGAGAGGGTGAACCTCCTGCACGCCAACCCCCAGTACGCCTACGTGGCGTACCCAGACGGGCGGGAGGACACTGTCTCCCTACGAGACCTCGCACCCTCAGCCGATCCGGAAACACCGCCACCACCCCCCCCAACCTCAGTCCAGGTAGACGGCATGCCGGAACCCCACGAGCCCTCGCCGACCACGCAAACACCAGCATCAACACCGGATAAGGCACCAGCACCGGATAAGGCAACACCACCGCTGCGGCGATCGGAGAGGCTTACGAAGCCTCCGGACAGACTGACCTACCAGAATTGGTA